>NC_053039.3:310270780-310921137 GCF_002575655.3 Aegilops tauschii subsp. strangulata
GATACGAGTGAGAAACTCTCATCGTAGTCAACACCTTGAACTTGTCAAAAAACCTTTTTTGCGACAATTCTAGCTTTGTAGATAGTAACACTACTATCAGCGTCCGTCTTCCTCTTGACGATCCATTTATTCTCAATTGCTTGCCGATCATCGGGCAAGTCAACCAAAGTCCACACTTTGTTCTCATACATGGATCTCATCTCAGATTTCATGGCCTCAAGCCATTTTGCGGAATCTGGGCAAACCATTGCTTCTTCATAGTTTGTAGGTTCGTCATGGTCTAGTAACATAACCTCCAGAACAGGATTACCGTACCACTCTGGTGCGGATCTTACTCTGGTTTACCTACGAGGTTTGGTAGTAACTTGTTCTGAAGTTACATGATCATCATCATTAACTTCCTCACTAATTGGTGTAGGAGTCACAGGAACAGATTTCTGTGATGAACTACTTTCCAATAAGGGAGCAGGTACAATTACCTCATCAAGTTCTACTTTCCTCCCACTCACTTCTTTCGAGAGAAACTCCTTCTCTAGAAAGGATCCATACTAAGCAACGAATTTCTTGCCTTCGGATCTGTGATAGAAGGTGTACCCAATTGTCTCCTTTGGGTATCCTATGAAGACACATTTCTCCGATTTGGGTTTGAGCTTATCAGGATGAAACCTTTTCACATAAGCATCGCAACCCCAAACTTTAAGAAACGACAACTTTGGTTTCTTGCCAAACCACAGTTCATAAGGCGTCGTCTCAACGGATTTTGATGGTGCCCTATTTAACGTGAATGTAGCTGTCTCTAATGCATAACCCCAAAACGATAGTGGTAAATTGGTAAGAGACATCATAGATTGCACTATATCCAATAAAGTACGGTTATGACGTTCGGACACACCATTATACTGTGCTGTTCCAGGTGGCGTGAGTAGTGAAACTTATTTCACATTGTTTTAACTAAAGGCCAAACTCGTAACTCAAATACTCTTCTATACGATCAGATCGTAGAAACTTTATTTTCTTGTTACGATGATTTTCCATTTCACTCTGAAATTATATGAACTTTTCAAAATTTTCAGACTTCTGTTTCATTAAGTAGATATACCCATATCTGCTCAAATCATTTGTGAAGGTCAGAAAATAATGATACCTGCTACGAGCCTCAATATTCATCGGACCACATACATCTGTATGTATGATTTCCAACAAATCCGTTGCTCTCTCCATAGTTCCGGAGAACGGCGTTTTAGTCATCTTGCCCATGAGGCACGGTTCGCAAGCATCAAGTGATTCATAATCAAGTGATTCCAAAATCCCATCAGTATGGAGTTTCTTCATGCGCTTTACACCAATATGACCTAAACAGCAGTGTCACAAATAAGTTGCACTATCATTATTAACTTTGCATCTTTTGGCTTCAATATTATGATTATGTGTATCACTACGATCGAGATCCAACAAACCATTTTCGTTGGTGTGTATGACCATAGAAGGTTTTTATTCATGTAAACAGAACAACAATTGTTCTCTAACTTAAATGAATAACCGTATTGCAAAAAATATGATGAAATCATATTCATGCTCAACGCAAACACCAAATAACACTTATTTAGTTTCAACACCAATCCCGAAAGTACAGGGAGTGTGCGATGATGATCATATCAATCTTGGAACTACTTCCAACACACATCGTCACCTCGCCTTTTACTAGTCTCTGTTTATTCTGCAACTCCCGTTTCGAGTTACTACTCTTTAGCAACTGAACCAGTATCAAATACTGAGGGGTTGCTATAAACACTAGTAAGTACACATCAATAACATGTATATCCAATATACCTTTGTTCACTTTGCCATCCTTCTTATCCACCAAATAGTTGGGGTAGTTCCGCTTCCAGTTGACCAGTCCCTTTGCAGTAGAAGCACTTAGTCTCAGGCTTAGGTACAGACTTGGGCTTCTTCACTTGAGTAGCAACTTGCTTGCCGTTCTTTTTGAAGTTCCCCTTCTTCCCTTTGCCCTTTTCTTGAAACTAGTGGTCTCGTCAACCATCAACACTTGAAGTGGTCTCGTCAACCATCAACACTTGATGTTTTTCTTGATTTCTACCTTCGTCGATTTCAGCATCACGAAGAGCTCGGGAATTACTTTCGTCATCCCTTGCATACTATAGTTCATCACGAAGTTCTACTAACTTGGTGATGGTGACTAGAGAATTCTTTCAATCACTATTTTATCTGGAAGATAAACTCCCACTTGATTCAAGCAATTGTAGTACCCAGACAATCTGAGCACATGCTCACTAGTTGAGCGATTCTCCTCCATCTTTTAGCCATAGAACTTGTTGGAGACTTCATATCTCTCAACTCGGGTATTTGCTTGAAATATTAACTTCAACTCCTGGAACATCTTATATGGTCCATGACGTTCAAAACGTCTTTGAAGTCCCGATTCTAAGCCGTTAAGCATGGTGCACTAAACTATCAAGTAGTCATCATATTGAGCTAGCCAAACGTTCATAACGTCTGCATCTGCTCCTGCAATAGGTCTATCACCTAGCGGTGCATCAAGGACATAATTTTTCTGTGCAGCAATGAGGATAATCATCAGATCACGGATCCAATCCGCATCTTTGCTACTAACATCTTTCAACATAATTTTTCTCTAGGAACATATGAAAAATAAACACAAGGAAGCAACAATGCGAGCTATACAACATAATTTGCAAAATACTATCAGGACTAAGTTCATGATAAATTCAAGTTCAATTAATCATATTACTTAAGAACTCCCACTTAGATAGACATCCCTCTAATCATCTAAGTGATTGCGTGATCCAAAGCAACTAAACCATGTCCGATTAACACGTGAGATGGAGTAGTCTCAATGGTGAACATCACTATGTTGATCATATCTACTATATGATTCACGCTCGACCTTTCGGTCTCTGTGTTCCGAGGCCATATCTGTAAATATGCTAGGCTCGTCAAGTTTAACCTGAGTATTCCGCGTGTGCAACTGTTTTGCACCCGTTGTATTTGAACGTAGAGCCTATCACACCCGATTAACACGTGGTGTCTCAGCATGAAGAACTTTCGCAACGGTGCATACTCAGGGAGAACACTTTTATCTTGAAATTTTAGTGAGAGATCATCTTATAATGCTACCGTCAATCAAAGCAAGATAAGATGCATAAAGGATTAACATCACATGCAATCAATATAAGTGATATGATATGGCCATCATCATCTTGTGCTTGTGATCTCCATCTCCGAAGCACCGTGCTCGTGAGCTCCATCTCTGAAGCACCGTCATGATCACCATCGTCACCGGCGCGACACCTTGATCTCCATCATAGTATCGTTGTCATCTCGCCAACTTCTTGCTTTTACGACTATCGCTACGGCTTAGTGATAAAGTAAAACTATTACATGGCGATTGCATCTCATACAATAAAGCGACAACCATATGGCTCCTGCCAGTTGCCGATAACTCGGTTACAAAACATGATCATCTCATACAACAAATTATATCACATCATGTCTTGACCATATCACATCACAACATGCCCTGCAAAAACAAGTTAGACGTCCTCTACTTTGTTGTTGCAAGTTTTACGTGGCTGCTACGGGCTTAGCAAGAACCGTTCTTACCTACGCATCAAAACCACAATGATAGTTTGTCAAGTTGGTGCTGTTTTAACCTTCGCAAGGACCGGGCGTAGCCACACTCGGTTCAACTAAAGTGAGAGAGACAGACACCCGCCAGTCACCTTTAAGCAACGAGTGCTCCGAACGTTGAAACCAGTCTCGCGTAAGCGTACGCGTAATGTCGGTCCGGGCCGCTTCATCTCACAATACCGCTGAACCAAAGTATGACATGCTGGTAAGCAGTATGACTTATATCGCCCACAACTCACTTGTGTTCTACTCGTGCATAGTATCAACGCATAAAACCAGGCTCGGATGCCACTGTTGGGGAACGTAGTAATTTCAAAAAATTTCCTATGCACACGCAAGATCATGGTGATGCATAGCAACGAGAGGGGAGAGTGTTGTCTACGTACCCTCGTAGACCGACAGCGGAAGCGTTATCACAACGCAGTTGATGTTGTCGTACGTCTTCACGATGCGACCGATCAAGTACCGAACGTACGGCACCTCCGAGTTCTACACACGTTCAGCTCGATGACGTCCCTCGAACTCCGATCTAGCCGAGTGTTGAGGCAGAGTTTCGTCAGCACGACGGCGTGGTGACGATGATGATGTTCCACCGATGCAGGGCTTTGCCTAAGCTCCGCAACGGTATTATCGAGGTGTAATATGGTGGAGGGAGGCACCGCACACGGCTAAGAGATCTCAAGGATCAATTGTTGTGTCTCTGGGGTGCCCCCCTGCCCCCGTATATAAAGGAGCAAGGGAGAGGCAGCCGGCCAAGGGGAGAGGCGCGCCATAGGGGGGAGTCCTACTCCCACCGGGAGTAGGACTCCTCCTTTCCTTGTGGGAGTAGGAGAAGGGAAGGGGGAAGGAGAAAGAAGGAAGGGTGCGCCCCCCTTCCCTAGTCCAATTCGGACCAGACCATGGGGAGGGGTGCGGCCACCTTTTGAGGCCTTTCTCTCCTTTCCCGTATGGCCCATTAAGGCCCAATACGAATTCTCGTAACTCTCCGGTACTCCGAAAAATACCCGAATCACTCGGAACCTTTCCGAAGTCCGAATATAGTCGTCCAATATATCGATCTTTACGTCTCGGCCATTTTGAGACTCCTCGTCATGTCCCCGATCTCATCCGGGACTCCGAACTCCTTCGGTACATCAAAACTCAATAAAACTGTCATCGTAACGTTAAGCGTGCGGACCCTTCGGGTTCGAGAACTATGTAGACATGACCGAGACACCTCTCCGGTCAATAACCAATAGCGGGACCTGGATGCCCATATTGGCTCCCACATATTCTACGAAGATCTTTATCGGTCAGACCGCATAACAACATACGTTGTTCCCTTTGTCATCGGTATGTTACTTGCCCGAGATTCGATCGTCGGTATCTCGATACCTAGTTCAATCTCGTTACCGGCAAGTCTCTTTACTCGTTCCGTAATACATCATCCCGCAACTAACTCATTAGTCACAATGCTTGCAAGGCTTACAGTGATGTGCATTACCGAGTGGGCCCAGAGATACCTCTCCGACAATCGGAGTGACAAATCCTAATCTCGAAATACGCCAACCCAACAAGTACCATTGGAGACATCTGTAGAGCACCTTTATAATCACCCAGTTACGTTGTGACGTTTGGTAGCACACAAAGTGTTCCTCCGGTAAACGGGAGTTGCATAATCTCATAGTCATAGGAACATGTATAAGTCATGAAGAAAGCTATAGCAACATACTAAATGATCGGGTGCTAAGCTAACGGAATGGGTCAAGTCAATCACGTCATTCTCCTAATGAGGTGATCCCGTTAATCAAATGACAACTCATGTCTATGGCTAGGAAACATAACCATCTTTGATTAACGAGCTAGTCAAGTAGAGGCATACTAGTGACACTCTGTTTGTCTATGTATTCACACATGTATTATGTTCCCGGTTAATACAATTCTAGCATGAATAATAAACATTTATCATGATATAAGGAAATATATAATACTTTATTATTGCCTCTAGGGCATATTTCCTTCATATATAGTGGGGAGGCGCATGGGAGCAGCACCCCAAGCCCTGGTGCCTCCCTCCCTCCCGTGACACCTCTTCCTCCCCGCTTGCACTTGGTGAAGCCCTGCCGGGATCCTGCTACTTCCACCACCACGCCGTCGTGCTGCTGGATCTCCATCAACTTCTCCTCCCCCCTAGCTGGATCAAGAAGGAGGAGACGTCCCCGCTCCGTACGTGTGTTGAACGCGGAGGTGCCGTCCGTTCGGCACTAGGATCATCGGTGATTTGGATCACGACGAGTACGACTCCATCAACCCTGTTCTCTTGAATGCTTCCGCGCGCGATCTACAAGGGTATGTAGATGCACTCTTTTCCCTCTCATTGCTAGAAGACTCCATAGATTGATCTTGGTGACACGTAGGAAAATTTTGATTTATTGCTACGTTCCCCAACACGGGTTGGTTAGGAGTGGCCATGGCAGCGGTCCGGACGCCCGCAAACAAGAGATGATGTATGTTAATATTGCCGCGTATATAATTAACAACGTAAATTATGTGCCAGTTGGACAAATATTATTGGAGATGGAGATGGAAATGGAATTTTACGTAAACACATGGAAATGCATGTCTATGTCTATGTATGTGTGCGCGACGACTCTCGCGACCTGGAAGCGGGGGCGTGTTTTTGATCGAGTTTTCTTTCTTGGTATGTTAAAAAATTGTCCCCCAGTTTTCGTTTCTTTTTTCCGGGAATGCGCGTATTCTATTTAAAACCACTGCTATGGAGAGATTGTTTTACTCCATTATAGCCTCTTGTTTGATAGAGTTTCTCGCGTCTCGCTCTCTCACCCTCTCATATCAAAACAAGATGACAGTGTCCACACTATCTCTCTCCTCACAGGTGGTCACAGATTCGGCCGAATCCCGTCCGCTGCTGGAGGTGAGGAGGTGCAGCGTTGACGTTGTCGCTGTCAACGATGGAGGAAGCCGATGTGCACCATCCTCTCTGAGCCAGCGCTGGCGCGGACGAAGGTCCTCCGCGCCCTTGTTCGCTGCCGTCGTGTGGGCAGATCCCGCCCGCCCGCATAAGCGACATCTCGCCCACCTGAGGTATAACTTCTTGTACTGGTCTAGCTCCCCAGGTCGCTGCATGCGGGTTTTCTTCTATGCGACTACTCCCCAGCTCCCCATGTATAGTAGCTAGGGTTCGTTGGCTGGTCCAACATCACCTACTATTATAGAGGAAATGCCACTTGAAAAGTTGTCCTGATTTATGCCTCGATGGAGGTATACATGTTGTTTCAACAAAAAGTACATGGTGGTTGTGTGGTCATTGTCCATATGGTCCTATTGCTGTTGCTAATCTAATACTATATCTGGTTAAATGAAGAAATGCTTTTCTTCTCGGGTATCCTGGTTTAGTTCCCATCAAGATAATCATGATGCTTCTGTTTGTTGGTGTACTTTTCATAATTCTTATTGACAATTGAGATGTCGTTGTTAATCTTGTAAAACAAAGTAACAACACTATATCACTTTTTTATATTTTTTAAACAGCGATGCGTATCCCCATACCCGTGCATGTATTCCTCAATTTTAGTGGAACTGCACAAAATTGGATGGCCATTGTTGTTCCGCCTCACTGTCCTCTGCCACGTGGTTCTTCCTTCCTTGAGCTTGATTACTGAGAAGAAACATACCACAGTGAGGATTTGTCGAACTTCATAGGTGCCTCACCCAAACTTGATGCCAAATGGAAGATGCATCACCATGATGACCTATCGATGCTCATGGTTGCGTCGGCTGGTGAAGCTGATCGATTTTCAATGAAAAACAAGTTGTCTTCCATCAGTGCTCTTTGTTTGTTACCCACAAAGATGATATCCTTCGTCAGTTCACCTTGGTTGCATTGGAGACGCAGTCGTCTTTCACGTTGGTGCAATTTTATCACACAATTGGCTATGAACCAAATGTTTCCTCGAAGAAGGATCGACGTTGGTACTAAGAGCAAATGTTTTGTATTGATTTCTAAGCCTTCTCACAACTTTGTCTCCAGCTCCCCTGTAATTTTATTTGTCCAGCTATTAACTTTGATTAAAAAAATGGTGTTGACTAAAAACCCGGATGGACGTCGGAGCCCTCCATTTTTATTTACTCCGCACATTAGATTTGACTGAAGTCAAACTTTGTAAAGTTTGACCAAGTTTAGGCCGAACACAACAAACCATAATTATTACAGAGGGCAAACTGTACATACTCTCAAATCTTTCCGATAATTGAAATTAAAATTCTTTATTTGTACACACTCTCACACGTTTCCGATAATTTGGCGCATATGTGGTTGTTCACTTAAGGGAGGGTAGTGTACCGCACGTGAAGGACAGGAAGTGCGACCAGGACGCGTGGATCGTTAGTTCATCGGAAGTACTCCCTCTGTTCCTAAATATTTGTCTTTCAAGTGGTTTGAAATGGACTACCACATACGGATGTTTATAGACATTTTTTACAGTGTAGGTTCACTCATTTTGCTCCGTATGTAGTCATTTGTTGAAATCTCTAGAAAGACAAATATTTAGGAACAGAGGGAGTGGTAGTTTTGTTCACTGGTACGTTAAATAAAGAGTTTCTTTTCGTACTTACACTATTTAAAACGATTGTTATGGAGAGAATAAGAAAACCACTCCACTATATATTATTCATTTTGTTTCGTGCTATATGGACGCAACTTCATTGACTTTAGTGCACCTGCCTTTGGGTTTATGACAGGTGGGCCCAAAATGTGGCTGGCCCACCTGTCATACAGCCAAAAGCAGGTGCAGTTAAGGCACCAGAGCTCAGTCTGTACTATGGTATATATATAAGCTGGAGCCTCAGCGCTTGTTCGCTAGGGTTTGCACTCTCCACACTCTCGCCGCACTACATATATATATATATATATATATACATGCTGTAGGCTCAGCGTTCCTTTGCTAGGGTTTGCTATATTCACAGTCTCTCACCCTCTTCACCAGATCTAAACAAGACATCGTTGTGGCCTCTGTCTCTCTCACCCCCCTCACAGCTGGCGAAGGAGGCGTCCGGATCCCGTCGCACCGGGAAGGGGAGGAGGTGCAGCGTTCACTCTATCACCTTCAGCAAGGGAGGTAATCCACTGCCGGCTGCGCTTTTCTCTTTCACCCAGCGCTTATGCAGGAAGGCCACCGACCCCTTCTTCCTCGCTGCCGTACGTAGTGTGGGCAGATCCAAGCTCCCGCCGCACGCCTTTCCACATCCCGACAACCCTAAGGTATAAGTTTCTTTGAAACCGTCATTGGTCTAGCTGCATGCGGATCTTTTTTGATTCTGTAGTCGAATCTAGGTCTTGGTTCAAAGAGGAAAGAAGGGTGCGGTGGGGTGGAGCATGAATCTAGGATGTGGTTCAATGAGGAAAGGAGGGAGGGAAAGTAGTATAGACTAGCTATCCAGCCGCTTTGTTGGTCGAAAAGGGAAAAAGGGGGTAACCCAGTACACACATCTGTAAGGAACCAAACTCTTTGTTGAAAAGGGAAAGAAACTGGTGGATCGGGTAGTTTGTGCAGGACTAGATTTGCTGCCCTCACATAGGAAAAAGTTTCAAAGAGAACAAATATGGGACCAACGCAGATATGTTGCTTGGCTACATACTCTGCATCACCCATTTATACGTGTGGACGCACATGGTGCTGGCATGTCCCATATCCCATCCACATGATCGTGCAGTATGTTTTGAGGTGTTGTGCTACTTGTATTGGTACTGTTTTAAATAAATGTTGAATTGAAGCTATTGTATTGCTCTCTTTTTCCATTAAGTAGGGAACAAAAATGGTACCAACCCAGACATGATGCTTGTTGCTTTGTTACAACAAACTCTCCATCACCCCCTTTATAAGTAGATGGAAGCATACGGTGTTGTTGCGCCCACTCGCCCCTGGAACTATTTTTGCTTTTTCTTAATCTAATGCTGATGGTAAAATTAAGCAATGCCACTCTCAGAATTAACTACTGAACTATTTTAAGAGAATTTCTCTATTAATATGAATCAATGCAACCGTTTTAGAAATGCTACTGTCCTATACTATGTTTTCCATCAAGATAAGGTAGATGCTTCTTTTTGTGGCCGCATGTTTCATCCTCCTTTATTGGCAGTAATTGTTTCCTTTTTTGCCTCTGTTAAATCAGGGATATCTATTCAACTTGTTGCTATAGCAAACTTAAATGTCACACCGGCGACTTTACTTGATTTCAGTGCAACTGCACAAAACGAGATTGGATTTCCTATTCGTATTGGCAGATTCGTACGTGATCTTGTGTGCGTCATGACAGGTTGGTACTTTCCTTCATCCACATGATCGTGCAGTGTGTTTTGAGATGCTGTGCTACTTGTATTGGTACTGTTTTAAATAAATGTTGAATTAAATCTATTTTATTGCTGTCTTTTCCCATTAAGTAGTGAACAAAAATGGGACCAACCCAGACATTATGCTTGTTGCTTTGTTACAACAAACTCTGCATCACCCCCTTTATAAGTAGATGGAAGCACATGTTGTTGTTGCGCCCACTCTCCCCTGGAACTGTTTATGCTTTTTGTTAATCTATTGCCGCTGGTAAAATTAAGCAATGCCACTCTCAGAGTTAACTACTGAATCTTATTTCAAAACTGCAACACTTGTTAGGGATTGGCGGGATTACCATTTTTGTCGCCGCATGTTTCATCCTCCTTTATTGGCCAGTAATTGATTCCTTTTTTTGCCTCCATTAAAATAGGGATATCTATTCAACTTGTTGCTATTGTGACATTTTGCTTCGCTTAATTTTGGTGGAACTGCACAAAATGAGACCGGATTTCCATATATGTGTTGAGATCTCTTTTAGATCTTCCTTAGGCATTGTTTCAAATCTTGGTCTTGAAAGGTCAGTACCTACTTTCCTCAGAATTAACTACTGAATCTTTGTTCAAAACTGCAACACTTGTTAGGGATCGGCGGGAATACCATTTCTGTTAGGGATTGGCCGGAGTACATGTTTAAGAAATGTATTGTTCAGATAATGTCTCTGTTATTATATATTAGTTACAGTGTTTTACAAATGGTACTATCCTGCTTTGTAGTTCTTTCTACATGTTTAATCAAGGTATTGTTAAGATAATGTCTCTATTAAAATGAATCAGTCGCATTGTTTTAGGAATGATACTTTTCTGCTTTGTCGTTCTTTATACATGTTGAAACAAGGCATTGTTAAGATAATGTCTCAGTTAATATGAATGAATCACACTGATTGAGAATTGCTACTCTCCTGCTTTGTTTCCCATCAAGATAAGGTAGATCAGTAGATGTTTTTCTTCTGGGAGTACAAGTCATCAACCGTTATTTCTTAGTAATTGTTTCCCTTATACCTATTGTTGCTTACAGGAATATCAAAATTAAAGCTCGGTTTTATTCCAACTTTGATTTTAGTTTAACTGCACAAAAGGAGCCAATGTGTCTAAGGCAAACTACTGCATTAGTGGGTCCAGTTGGTCTTACCACTTTGCAGAAAGAAGCAGTCACTGTTTGCGCTACATTACACAAGGAATGATCGAGAAGCTTTACAGAGTATTAGTAGACACTGGTGACATGACTAGTCTGCAGAGAGCATAGGAAACTCTACAACACGTGGAGTGCACTGGGCAAAAAGTGCCCAAACAAGTACAGGAAGCCAGGACAGGACTCCAAATCTGTCAATGTCATTCTAAGCAACAATGATGGGGCATCTGGGTATGGTAATCTATTTACTGTACTTTTAGTTTGTTAGTCCACAGATTGGTGGGTTGACACTGGGGCCAATATTCATGTGTGTGCTACTGTGTCTTTGTTTTCTTGCAGCATATAAATACGATATCCACAGGGATGCTTAGCTTGATTTTAGTGGAACCGCACAAAATGTCCAGATGGTTTGTGTCCTCCATAATACTTCATCATGCACAATACATCGAATGGTTTTCTAATCATTCGTCATCACCTTGAGCCAACGGACTATATGTTTGAATGGTGCTGCCAGCGTCGGCCATTAAGAAGGGTAAGAAGAAAGACAAAAAGAGAGATGGCTGCTTTACTTGTGGTTCGGAGGAACACTGGGCAAACAAGTGCCCAAACAAGTACCACGAAGCCAGGACAGGACTCCAAGTCTGTCAATGTCACTCTAAGCAACAATGATGGGGCATGTGGGTATGGTAATCTGTTTACCGTACTTTCAGTTTGTTAGTCCACTGATTGGTGGGTTGACACTGGGCCAATATTCATGTGTGTGCTGATGTGTCTTTGTTTACTGGCAGCATATAAATACGAAATCCACAGGGATGCTCAGCTTGATTTTAGTGGAACTGCACAAAATGTTCAGATGGTTTGTGTCCTCCATAATACTTCATCATGCACAATACATCGAATGGTTCTCTAATCATTCATCGTCACCTTGAGCCACCAGACTATCAGATGACACAAACTGATGACAAACCCTGCCCGTTCCACAATCATAGGCATTACATATTTTCAATGGGAAAAGCTTGTCAAAGTTGACATTAGTTTAATATATTGGAATTGGAAAACCTTGCCAACTTTTGCTCATTGATGTTAGCCAAAAGACATGCATTTGATATTTTTGAGTGGGACGCCCTTTGCTGTGAGCAACGTCGATCGTTTTTTCCTATTCCTGTCTTCAGTTCAGAAGTAAATATTTACTCTGCTGAGATGCATAGTCACATGAATGTTGACTTATGTAAGATATTTTAAGAGTTTGTTCTGAATATTTTCTATGTAATGCCAGGCCTTGTGTTTGATTGCAAAGTTGAGCTTGGAATGTTGTGGCATGCGGCATCACGGGCTGTTCACCGTGCCTCTTGAGAATAATGCTTTGTATTGTTTTGCATGTCGATCTAATGCCAGTGATTTGCTTGTTAGGAAGATCATCCTCTTATGTTGTTTCCGTGCCTAAGAAGTTCATCGTCTTATGTTTCATTCATAGCCTATACGACAAGTCGGGTAGGTTAGATGTGAAACCATATGATCTTCCGACCAACTCATCATCTTAGGCCGTGATTGGATCGTCGTTTTCCAACCAAAACTTCTTGTAAAACTGACGCTTGTAAATAAAAGCAGATGGTCTCGGGTGAAGTGCTTGGTTGGTCGATTTTGACTAGTAAAATATACACTGGTCGCTCAAATTACACGCGTAACCCGCCGGTTTTACTTACAGACCCCGGGCCCTCGGTTTCATTACACCTGTATTTTACGCGTTGTTTCCGATGATGAGTAAATTACACTTGTATCTTAATACAGGTGTGAAATAAACCAGAGCTCCCAAGCACGACCTTTCCGTTTCATGCCGTCTCAGTCTCTCGAAGGTGCTCATAGGTGTCCGATGATCCTGGCTTCCTGAATGAGCAGTGGGCGCTGTATCAAACCATCCTTAGGGCCTGCGAGGCCCTCTCCATCGTCCTCCGAATTGTTGCGCTCGCCGTGGCGCCAAGCATTGTTAACATGGTCAATGAACATGAGGATTCGGGAGATGACTTTATTTTGACTGGATGACAGTAGGGACCCACTAGGGCCATAGCCGTACGTACGCAAGTGCCTCCTTATTATGTACAACTATATATTTTTGCTTCCTCCTAGTTTCCTGACATCAAGGTCCCATACCATTGTCAACCTATGTAGTCAATATAAACGAGAGAATTGCACAAGGTGCGGCCGACAGCTGGGGCCAAGTAGCTCGAGCAGTATTTGTGTTTTTGAGGCGTGAGCACTATAGAGTTTTTCTTGGCGACGTTTTCGTTGTCGTTCAGAGGAGAGCAGGGTATTAACTAGGCGGGCTGTGGCCCGTCTAGCCCAGGACAGATATCCAGCCCAGATATTAATTTTTTTCAAGATGAAAATGGCTAGCCTAGCTATACTTTTTTTGAGGAATACCCAGGCAAGGTCAACTTGTTATTCTCCGAACGCTGGGCTGCAAATCTTTCCTAGGAGGGATGCATTAGGCTTAACAGGAAAATGGGCTTTAAAATAATAATAAATGGGATGTAATTATAAAAACTGGGCAGTAACTATAAAAAATGCACCAAACACGAAATTAGTTTATAAAATATTATTTATGGAATTTGAAAATCTTAATTTTTAATTGTTGTGCGCGCAATGTTTCGTTAGATTTTTACATATGTTTGCTTGTTTAATGATTCTATTTGAGGATAGGAGTGTTAAATATGCAGAGGCATTTAGTATGAAATGTTGAATAATAATTTTAGTGATTTGTTACAGTAGAAAATGATAAGGTTTTGCATTGGTTTATACTAACCCATCTCACGAGTTCTTGTTGAGTTTGGTATGGATGAAGCTTTTTGATAAAAAGAGAAACCATGATATGAGAGGAATTAAGGAGACACAAAAGTTCAAGCTTGGGGATGCCCAAGGCACCTCAAGATAATATTTCAAGAAGTCTCAAGCATCTAAGCTTGGGGATGCCCCGGTAGGCATCCCACCTTTCTTCTTCAACAACTATCGGTTAGTATCGGTTGAGCCTAAGTTTTTGCTTCTTCACTTGAGTTGTGCTATCCTTGCAATGTCATTTTATTTTGTTTCGCTTGCTGTTTGAATACAATACCAAGATCTGAAATTATTAAATGAGAGAGAGTCTTCACATAGTTACATAATTATTTAGCTACTCATTGATCTTCACTCATATTTTTTTGGAGTAGTTTGTCATTTACTCGTGTGCTTCACTTATATCCTATGAGTAAATTGTTGAATGAGTTGATTGTCATAAATTTGAATTTATATATGTTTCATTTGCTTATCCCATGGGGAGTAATGACTTCACATCTAAGAAGTAGAGGTTGTAAACTTATTGAAGGTTAGCAAGCATTGTATTGGTCATTTGAACAATTCATGAAAGAATATTGAAGGAAGAGAGATTTCACATATAAATATACTATCTTAGACATCTTTTATAATTGTGAGCACTCATTAAGTATGGCATGCTAAAGAGTTGATGTTGGACAAGGAAGACAACGTAATGGGTTATGTTTTCTCACATCTCAGTTAAAGTATATTGTCATGGATCATTCAAACATGTTGAGCTTGCCTTTCCCCCTCATGCTAGCCAAAATTCCTTGCACCAAGTAGAGATACTACTTGTGCTTCCAAATATCCGTAAACCCAGTTTTTGCCATGAGTGTCCACCATACCTACGTATATGCGGTATTTACCTGCCGTTCCAAGTAAATTTGCATGTGCCAAACTCTAAACCTTCAAATAATAATCTGTTTTGTATGCCTGAATCGCTCATGTAGCGACTAGGGGCTGTCAGTATCTTCCATGCTATGTGGGTTATTCTCAAGATGAGTGGACTCCGCTCATCATTCACGAGAAAAATGGCTGGTAACCGGGATGCCCAGTCCCATGATCAAAAGATCAAAATCAAAAAAAAAAATTGCAAACAAAACTCCCCCAGGTTTGACGTTAGTTGGAGGCACCCGTTGTTTCGGGCAAGCCATGGATTGATGATTGTTGGTGGAGGGGGAGTAAAAACTTTTACCATTCTGTTTGGGAACCGCCTATAATGTATGTAGTGTGGAAGATATTGGGAACTCTTGGTTGTTATGTTGACAATGAGATCATACCTCTAAAAATTATTTATCTCTATTTCAAAATTGAGCTCTGGCACCTCTACAAATCTCTGCTTCCCTCTGCGAAGGGCCTATCTTTTACTTTATGCAAGAGTCAAGGTGATCTTCACCTTTCCCTTTTTCATTTTATCCTTTGGCAAGCACCTCGTGTTTGGAAGATCCTGATATATATATCCAATTGGATGTAAGTTAGCATGAACTATTATTGTTGACATCACCCAAAGGTGAATACGTTGGGAGGCAACACTATAAGCCCCTATCTTTCTCAGTGGCCGATTAAAACTCCATAACCATTAGTATTGCGTGAGTGTTAGCAATTGTAGAAGACTATATGATAGTTGAGTATGTGGAGTTTGCTAAATCAAAGCTCTGACATAGACCCTTCCTGAAAATAGGATGAATTGTAATTGTTTGATGACTAAGAATGAAGTTTGCTAGTTTATGGTCTATGCTTTAACATGTGAATTGCTTGTTACTTTATCATGAGAAGCTTTTGAGATGAACTACGGTTATGACTTATAATCATGCTAGAAAAGGTGATTGAAATTATTATTGATCAAACTTGTGCACCTTCTAGCATTCACACTTCATAAATTCTTTCTTTATCATTTACCTACTCGAGGACAAGCAGGAATTAAGCTTGGGGATGCTGATACGTCTCCAACGTATCTATAATTTATGAAGCATTCATGCTATTTTATTATCTGTTTTGAATGATTACGGGCTTTATTATACACTTTTATATTACTTCTGGGACTAACCTACTAACCGGAGGCCCAACCCATATTGCTGTTTTATTGCCTGTTTCAGTATTTTGAAGAAAAGGAATATCAAACGGAGTCCAAACGGAATGAAACCTTCGGCAGCGTGATTTTTGGGAAGATTATGACCCAGGAGACTTGGAGTTGAAGTAAAGGGAGCATCAAGGAAGCCACGGGACAGGGGGGCGCGCCCACCCCCTGGGCGCGCCCTACCCTCTCGTGGGCCTCTCGAGGCTCCCCCAACCGACTTCTTTCGCCTATATAAGCCTACGTACCCTAAAAACATCAAAAAAAGAAGATAGATTGGGAGTTCCGCCGCCGCAAGCCTCTGTAGCCACCAAAAACCTATCGGGAGCCCGTTCCGGCACCCTGCCGGAGGGGGAACCCATCACCGGTAGCCATCTTCATCATCCCGGCGCTCTCCATGACGAGGAGGGAGTAGTTCACCCTCGGGGCTGAGGGTATGTACCAGTAGCTATGTGTTTGATCTCTCTCTCTCGTGTTCTCTCTATGGCACGATCTTGATGTATCGCGAGCTTTGCTATTATAGTTGGATCTTATGATGTTTCTCCCCCCTCTACTCTCTTGTGATGAATTGAGTTTTCCTCTTGAAGCCTTATCGGATTGAGTCTTTAAGGATTTGAGAACACTTGATGTATGTCTTCCCGTGTTTATCTGTGGTGACAATGGGATATTCACGTGATCCACTTGATGTATGTTTTGGTGATCAACTTGCGGGTTCCGCCCATGATGCATAGGGGTTGGCACACGTTTTCGTCTTGACTCTCCGGTAGAAACTTTGGGGCACTCTTTGAAGTACTTTTGTGTTGGTTGAATGGATGAATCTGAGATTGTGTGATGCATATCGTATAATCATGCCCATGGATACTTCAGGTGACAACGGAGTATCTAGGTGACATTAGGGTTTTGGTTGATTTGTGTCTTAAGGTGTTATTCTAGTATGAATTCTATGATAGATTGAACGGAAAGAATAGCTTCATGTTATTTTACTACGGACTCTTGAATAGATAGAACAGAAAGGATAACTTTGAGGTGGTTTCATACCCTACCATAATCTCTTCGTTTGTTCTCCGCTATTAGTGGCTTTGGAGTGACTCTTTTGTTGCATGTTGAGGGATAGTTATATGATCCAATTATGTTATTATTGTTGAGAGAACTTGCACTAGTGAAAGTATGAACCCTATGCCTTGTTTCCTATCATTGCAATACCGTTTACGCTCACTTTTATCATTAGTTACCTTGCTGTTTTTACATTTTCAGATTACAAAAACCTTTATCTACCATCCATATTGCACTTGTATCACCATCTCTTCGCCGAACTAGTGCACCTATACAATTTGCCATTGTATTGGGTGTGTTGGGGACACAAGAGACTCTTTGTTATTTGGTTGCAGGGTTGTTTGAGAGAGACCATTTTCATCCTACGCCTCCCACGGATTGATAAACCTTAGGTCATCCACTTGAGGGAAATTTGCTACTGTCCTACAAACCTACGCACTTGCAGTCCCAACAACGTCTACAAGGGGAAGGTTGCGTAGTAGACATCAGTGCGTCCGGGCAAAAAAAAAATGATTCGCCCCCCTGACTACTGGGACCCATGTAACACCCCGGATGTAACTTTCCATATTTGTAACTCCGACTCTTGCCATTTTCGGCTATGTGTTATGATATTCTCCTCGTGGTCGGGTTTTGTATTTCGTTTTGCATTTTGTTCATGTCATGCATTTCATATCATGTCATCATGTGCATTGCATTTGCATACGTATTCGTCTCATGCATCCGAACATATTCCCCGTTGTCCGTTTTGCAATCCGGCGCTCCTATCTCCTCTGATGTACCCCTCTTGTTTTTCTTTCGTGAGCGGGTGTCAAATGTTCTCGGAATGGACCGAGGCTTGTCGAGTGGCCTTGGTATACCACCGGTAGACAACCGGTCAAGTTTCGTTCCATTTGGAGGTCGTTTGGTACTCCAACGGTTAACCGGGCATCCGCAATGTCCATTTGTGTGTTGCAGCAAAACCCCCTCTCTAAACAGCCCAAAACTCCCCAAACTCTCTTCCATGCTCTAGGTCGTTCGATCACGATCGTGTGGGCGAAAACCGCACCTCATTTGGACTCTCCTAGCTCCCTCTAGCTATATAAGTGCATTCCCTCCCGTATACAATCGCAGATGAAACCCTAGCCAACTTCCCCCGCCGCCACCGGACGTGTCCGCCGCCACCGGACATCTCCGCCGCCGCGCCCAGCGAATCGGAGCACGCCACGTCGCCAGCCCCACCGCGTCCCGCCGCCGGCCCGCCGCAGCCCGGGCTGGGCCCCCGAGCCTGTCGCCCCACCTCCTCGTCCCGCCGCCGCGCATGGGCACCGGCCACCGCCGCCACAGCCGCCGTGCGCCTCGCCGGCCAGCGCCGCCCCGGGCCCGAGCTCCGCCGCCCGTGGCCGGCTCCTCCGCCGCGGCCCCGCCGTCCCCGGTCGACGCCGCCCCTCCGGCGCCCTCCTCCGGCCGGCCACCGCCTCCTCCTCCGCCCCGTCGCCCTAGTTCCGACGAGCGTAGCTCGGCCCCGGCCCCGATCGGATCTGGAGTTCCTCGAGGTTGACTTTTTCCCGAGACCCCCCGAAATTTCCTAAGTCTTTAAGATTTCACAGCATTTGCACCTGATCAACGTTCCATAACTCTCTGCATGTAGCTTCGTTTCGCGCGTGTAATATATCGATTTGTTCGTCTCGTGATGATCTACATCTTGTTCAATTGCACCATGTTCATTAGAGGCCATCTTGATGCCCAAATCTCTGGTGCAAGAGTGCTAGTTGCTGTTGTCTGCTGGTTCTTAGCAGAACTTGGAGATTTGTTATTTTTGTTGCATTTAATCCGTGCATCTTATGGGCATGAGCTCTACATGTGTTTTGTTGTATGCCATGCCATCTTTCCAGTGGTGTATGCCGTGTATTTTTGTGATCTCTGTGGTGACTAGCACAAGCATGCAAACTAGGCCCCGTAATGTTTCTGATTTCAGAGACGTAGTATTTTCTCCAAGTCTTTGTCTGCTGTTATTTTGTTGCCATGTAAACTTGATGCTACAGAGAGATCCATGCATATTTTGGAGATGTTAAGTAAGGATGTTTTGTAGATATTGTTGTAATTGATCCACTCCTGCCTTTTTTTGCAATTATGGAGTGACATAGCATGACTCAATCTTGCTCTACTTATGCTATAAAATATTTCTGGCAGATTGTTTACGTGTTATTCTATTTTGCCAAGCTTGTTGTAGTTGTTCCATACATGCTATGCTTTTGTTCTTGCCATGGATAGCTTCATAAACATGCCATCTTACTGTAGGTATGCTTGTTTTGTCATGAATTGCTTTGTGGTAAGTGCTTCAATCTCACCAAGATGCCTTCATATTATTATTTCTGCCATGCTCTGTTCTCTGCCAAGTCTGAAACCTGATAACGAAACTTGCTATGTTTACCTGCTTGCTATCATATATTCTGGTCCTTTTTGGCTTATGGTCATTAAGGGACTTTTGTCATATGCATTTATTAGAATACTTTCATGCCTTGTTTTGCCATGTTAAGTTCCTGTAGCATGTTGTTTTCGTGCTCTGCACATTGCTACCTGATGCTGTTTTCTGCCATGTCCAGTAATTTCACCAAGTCTGTGAACCTGTTATCTTTTGCACTTTTGCCATGCTTGTTTGAGTTTGTTATGTTGTGATCTAGCCGTATCTCAGTGTTCATCGTTTGTCTAGCATCTCCTGTAGATTACTTCCATATGCTATGTTGCTATGTTGGAGTGCTGTAGCATTGTTACTTGTTGCATTCTAAGTGCTATCATGCTGTTAATCGCAGATTCGTGTCATTCTTGTTTTGCTTGCCATTTGCAAACCGTGCATCCATTTCTGGTGATCTTTATATCGATTTCGACCGAAATCATCTCACCTTTCCAGTGGCATGCTTGGTTTGCCAAGTTACTGCCTTGTTCATCTTTTTTCCTTCCGGAGCACGCATATGCATCGCATATCATATCTCGCATATCATATCTCGCATATCATACATGTTTTGCATCATGTTGCTTGTGCATTTCTCGTGATTGATTGTGGTTCCGTTGCTTGTGTTCTTGTCTTGGGTAGAGCCGGGAGATGAGTTCGTGAACGAGAAACCTGTTGAGTACGCTTACGAGGATCAAGCTTTCGACAACTCTGAGAACCTTGCAGGCAAGATGACCACCCCTCGAAATCACTTCTATCTTTGCTTTGCTAGTTGTTCGCTCTATTGCCATGCTGCGCTACCTATCACTTGCTATATCATGCCTCCCCTATTGCCATGTCAGCCTCTAACCATCCTTTTCCTAGCAAACTGTTGTTTGGCTAAGTTATCGCTTTTGCTCAGCCCTTCTTATAGCGTTGCTAGTTGCAGGTGAAGTTGAAGTTTGTTCCATGTTGGAACAAGGATATGTTGGGATATCACAATATCTCTTATTTAATTAATGCATCTATATATTTGGTAAAGGGTGGAAGGCTCGGCCTTATGCCTGGTGTTTTGTTCCACTCTCGCCGCCCTAGTTTCTGTCTTACCGGTGTTATGTTCCTTGAGTTTGCGTTCCTTACGCGGTTGGGTGATTTATGGGACCCCCTTGACAGTTCGCCTTGAATAAAAGTCCTCCAGCAAGGCCCAACTTTGGTTTTACCATTTGCCACCTAAGCCTTTCCCCCCGGGTTTTCGCGAGCCCGAGGGTCATCTTATTTTAACCCCCCCGGGCCAGTGCTCCTTCGAGTGTTGGTCCGAACTGAGTAGACTGGGGGGCCCCCTCTTGGAAACTCGAGGTCTGGTTTTACTCGTAGGATGTCTCATCCGGTGTTGCCCTGAGAACGAGATATGTGCAGCTCCTATCGGGATTTGTCGGCACATCGGGCGGCTTTGCTGGTCTTGTTTTACCATTGTTGAAATGTCTTGTAAACCGGGATTCCGAGACTGATCGGGTCTTTCCGGGAGAAGGTTTATCCTTCGTTGACCGTGAGAGCTTATGATGGGCTAAGTTGGGACACCCCTGCAGGGTATTATGTTTCGAAAGCCGTGCCCGCGGTTATGAGGCAGATGGGAATTTGTTAATATCCGGTTGTAGAGAACTTGTCACTTGACCCATTTAAAATACATCAACTGTGTGTGTAGCCGTGATGGTCTCTTCTCGGCGGAGTCCGGGAAGTGAACACGGTTTGAGTTATGAATGACGTAAGTAGGAGTTCAGGATCACTTCTTGGTCATTACTAGATGAAGACCATTCCGTTGTTTCTCTCCTCGCTCTCTCTTGCGTATGTTAGCCACCATATATGCTTATTGCCTGCTGCAGCTCCACCTCATTACACCATCTTTTCCTTCAAGCTTAAATAGTCTTGATCTCGCGGGTGTGAGATTGCTGAGTCCTCGTGACTCACAGATTCTACCAAAACAGTTGCAGGTGCCGACGATGCCAGTGCAGATGATGGGATCGACCTCAAGTGGGAGTTCGATGAGGAACGTGGTCGTTACTATGTGTCTTTTCCTGATGATCAGTAGTGGAGCCCAGTTGGGACAATCGGGGATCTAGCATTTGGGGTTATCTTATTTTCATTTGGATCTTGACCGTAGTCGGTCTATGTGTGTATTTTGGATGATGTTTGAATGATATTTATGTATTGTGTGAAGTGGCGATTGTAAGCCAACTCTTTATCCCATTCTTGTTCATTACATGGGATTGTGTGAAGATGACCCTTCTTGCGACAAAACCACAATGCGGTTATGCCTCTAAGTCGTGCCTCGACACGTGGGAGATATAGCCGCATCGTGGGCGTTACAAGTTGGTAATCAGAGCCATCCCCGACTTAGGAGCCCCCTGCTTGATCGAATCGCTGGCATTGTTGGGTCTAGAACAAAAATGTTTTGAATCTTAGGATTATATATATCGGAGAGTAGGATTCTTTTTACTCCTCAGTCCCTTCATCGCTCTGGTGAGGTCTCCTGACGTAGAAGTTTTGACTCTTCTCTCCTCAAATTTCACTAAATTTTTTTTAGGATCACGCGGGTATCTTGGAATCGTTCCGATGGTTTTGTGACGAGAACATTGTTCTTGGTGCCTCCTGACATTTAGGGGTTGTGGCAGTGTCCCGGGGAGTTGAGCTCCGAGGTGTTGTCGTCACAATTTTATCGTTGCAGTTCTGGAATACCTGAGTTTCGCCGACATCGAAATCTCTTTTACGCAGTTGTTGGTAAGATCACCTCGACGCCACCCAGTACTGGGGCGGGAGTTCGGGAGTATTGCCATAACTCGTATAACGGATGTTTTTCGAAGGTTGAGGTAAACGATTTCCGAAGGTTTCTTGGTTATGTGTTGACGGATGGATACAGCTGGATCTAGGGATTGCTAGTTTGGGTGATATATTTTGTGTCCCCTGTATCCCCAACACCAGATTGCATAACCAGAAAGTTTCGGGAGTTTATAAGTGGGAATTCAAGTAGCCTTAGGATATCTTTCCGACAGACGCATGATATGAGATTGGGGTTCGACGTCTAGTGGTCCGCCTGTACACGGTTGGTTTTACAGTGGTCTCGTAGTGTCTTAAAGAGTCCTTGGCTATGCCGACTCGGGGACGCTTCGTATGTCATGTGCACAGCCTTGTACATGATGGTGCTGTACGATTGAGCCCGTGTGGGCCGCACCATGAAAACTTCGGACGAAATCTCTATCATATGTTTGTTCCGGCTTATTCTGCAAGCCAATACTTTGTTTTGTTTTGTATTGTGGTATTCGAGTTGCTTCGAAATCAAATGTTGATTCCATATCTTTTTCTAAGTGGCTTCTCAACTTATGGAAGTGTGATGATTTACTATGGAATTCATTCGTTCATCCTCGTTCGAATGTTTATTGTGAAGACTATATGTTGCAATTTCTATCCGTTGATTCTACTTATCTATTTGTCTATCAAGATGCTAACGGATGTCACCCTCTTCAGGATGGCTCCGCCAACGCGTCAGAATCCGGATCGCAATGAAGGGAGTCAAGCGAACCCTCCGCCACCACCTCCGCCTCCGGAGGCATGGCAAGCTATCATGGCAGCCACCAACGCCAATGCTCAGATGATTCTGCAACTCCTGCAAGAACGCACCCAAGGGCAAGGCAATCAAGGAAATCAAGGTAAAGGCAACAATCAGCCTCACTTCGCTACCCTCAACCAGTTTCTCGCAAATCAGCCCAAGTCTTTCAACTACTGTGCCGAGGCCACGGATGCCGATGATTGGCTCGTGGACATCAACAAGCATTTTGAATGTAGCAATGTCAGGCCTGAGGACTATGTCAAGTTCGCTTCTTTTCAGCTCAAGGACCAAGCTGCTGATTGGTTTCAACAATACAAAGATTCCAGAGGAGGTCGTCTGATCACTTGGACCGACTTCTGTCGGGATTTCAAAGCGCACCACATTCCACAAAGTGTTGTTGAGAGCAAGCGTGAGGAGTTCCGCAATCTCAAGCAAGGCAACATGTCTATGTATCAATACAACATCCAGTTTCAGAAACTTGCTCGCTTTGCTAAACAAGACGTCCCTGATGAAAAGAGCATGATCTATCACTTCAGAGGTGGCCTTAGAGAGGATCTGCAGTTAGCTCTCGTTCTTGTTGAGCCTACTTAGTTTGATCAATTCTACAATATGGAACTGAAGCAAGAGGCTGCTCAGCTCAAGTGTGAGGCTTCTAAGAAGAGAGTCAGGGACGCAGTTTAGTCTTCTTCTTCCTCACTTGTGGCAGCTAAGCAACAGAAGTTCTGGTTGCCTCCTCCTCCTCCTCTGTTTCGTCAGCCTTACCAGCAGAAGAACAAAGGTGGCCATGGTTCTTCCCACTCTTCCAACTCTGGCTATCAGAACAAGTCTCAGAATCAAGCTCCAAAGTCCAATGCTCCTTATCATCGTCCACTCTCAGAGGTGACTTGCAACAAGTGTCAGCAGAAAGGTCACTACGCTAACAAGTGCTTCAAACAAAGGCGCCTGCCTCCTCCTCCTCCTGTCAGATCTTCTAGCAATGCAGTGGTCAAGCATAATCCAAAGTTTGCAAAGGTGAACATGATGAATGCAGCTCAAGCGGAGGAATCTACTGATGTGATAATGGGTAATCTTCCTGTTAATGATATTCCTGCAAAAGTTCTTTTTGATACTGGTGCATCGCATTCTTTCTTGTCATACCCATTTGCATCGAAGCACAATGTTGACATAGAGATTTTATCCAAAGTTATGCAAGTTGTTTCTCCGGGAAAGCTTTTGACTTCTAGTTTGGTTGCTCCTGATGTTTCCATCAAGATGGGAAACTATAAATTTCTGTCTTCTCCAGTTGTTCTTGGTGACTCGGATATTGATCTTATTCTCGGGATGGACTGGCTTTCTAAGAACAAGGCTCAACTTGATTGTGCTGTCAGGGAAATTCAATTGACACACTCTTCTGAGGATGTGATTATTTATGCCGCTCGTGATGAAACCATTCGGTTATTTTCTCTCAATGAGAAGGGCGAGTTGAATGCCATCTCTCAGATTCCAGTCGTTTGTGAGTACCAAGATGTCTTTCCAGAAGAGCTTCCGGGTATGCCTCCTCACCGGCCAGTTGAGTTCGTTATCGATCTTGAGCCTGGCACTGAACCCGTTTGCAAGCGTCCATACAAGCTTGGACCCAACGAGCTGAAGGAATTGAAGAAACAGCTCGATGAACAAGAGCGTCTGGGTTTGATCAGACTGAGTTCATCTCCATGGGGTTGTGGTGTTCTTTTTGTAAAGAAGAAGGATGGCACGGACCGACTTTGTGTCGACTACCGTCCATTGAACAAGAAGACAATCAAGAACAAGTATCCACTTCCCAACATCAATGAGCTATTCGAGCAACTCAAAGGTGCAAAAGTATTCTCCAAGCTTGACCTCCGTATGGGTTATCATCAGATTCGCATTCGTGAAGAAGATATTCCCAAGACAGCATTCAGAACAAGCTTTGGGTCTTACGAATATACTGTCGTGTCTTTCGGCCTTGTCAATGCTCCTCCAGTTTTCTCTCGGATGATGAATTTCATCTTCAACCCCTATACCAATGAATTCATTCTGGTGTATCTCGATGATATCTTGGTCTTCTCCAAGAATAAGAAGGACCATGCCAAACATTTGCGATTGGTGCTCGACAAGCTCAGAGAGTATCAATTCTATGCGAAGTTCTCCAAATGCGAGTTTTGGCTCGATGAAGTTCTTTTCCTTGGTCACATCATCTCTGCCAAAGGCATCGCAGTTAACCCCGAGAAGGTGTCCGCAATTTTGAATTGGGAACCTCCTCAGAATGTCAAGCAGCTCCGCAGTTTTCTTGGTCTTGCAAGCTATTGCCGAAGATTCATTGAGAATTTCTCTAAGATTGCAAAGCCTCTTTCCAACCTCCTTCAGAAGCATGTGAAGTATGTCTGGTCTCCTGAGTGTGACGTTGCTTTCAACACTCTCAAAGAGAAACTTGTCACAGCTCCTGTCTTGACTCCTCCTGATGAATCCAAGCCATTTGAAGTTTTCTGTGATGCTTCTCTCCAAGGTCTCGGTGCTGTGTTAATGCAAGAGAAGAAAGTTGTGGCCTATACCTCTCGTCAGTTGAAGCCCAATGAGAAGAACTACCCCACTCACGATCTTGAGTTGGCGACAGTTGTCCATGCATTAACAATGGGAAGACAAGTGGACATATTCACCGATCACAAGAGTCTCAAGTATATCTTCACTCAGCCCAACCTCAACCTCAGGCAGACTCGATGGGTCGAAATGATTCAAGAGTACAATCCGAGTATTGAATATACTCCAGGCAAGGCCAATGTCATTGCAGATGCTTTAAGTAGGAAGGCTTATTGCAACAGCTTAATCCTCAAGCCATTCCAACCGGATCTTTGTGAAGCTTTCCGCAAGCTGAATCTCCAAGTTGTTCCTCAAGGATTTCTTGCAAACCTCATAGTCTCTCCTACTTTGGAAGATCAAATTCGTGAGGCACAACTCCTGGATACCATGGTGAAGAAGGTGAAACGTGGTATCGACAATGGTCTTTCCAAATACAAGTGCTATCGCATTGATGGCAGAGACACTTTATTCTTCGAGGACCGGATTGTGGTTCCTAAAGGTGATCTAAGGAAAGTCATTATGAACGAGGCACACAATTCTCTTCTTTCCATTCATCCTGGAAGTACGAAGATGTATCATGACCCCAAGCAGTCGTATTGGTGGACTCGAATGAAGCGAGAAATTGCTCAGTTCGTGAATGAATGTGATGTCTGTCGAAGAGTGAAAGCAGAACACCAACGACCAGCTCGTCTCCTCCAACCTCTTGCTATCCCAGAATGGAAGTTTGATCATATCGAAATGGACTTCGTGACTGGTTTTCCAAAGTCCAAGCGCGGAAATGATGCTATCTTCGTTGTCATCGACAAGCTTTCTAAAGTGGCTCATTTCCTTCCAATCAAAGAATCTATCACAGCAGCTCAGTTAGCAGAGCTATACACCTCTAGAATTGTCTCTTTGCACGGCATTCCACAATTGATTTCTTCAGATCGTGGAAGCATCTTCACCTCTAAGTTCTGGGACTCCTTCCAGAAGGCCATGGGCACAAACATTCGCTTCAGCACAGCTTTCCATCCTCAAACTAGTGGCCAAGTCGAGCGAGTCAATCAAATTCTTGAAGATATGCTTAGGGCTTGTGTCATTTCCTTTGGCATGAAATGGGAAGATTGTCTTCCATATGCCGAATTCTCCTACAACAACAGCTTCCAAGCGAGTTCGGACAAGGCCCCATTCGAGATTCTCTATGGCAGAAAGTGCCGTACTCCTCTCAATTGGTCAGAGACTGGTGAACGCCAACTTCTTGGCAATGACTTAATCACAGAAGCTGAAGAAATGTGTAAAGTCATCCGTGATAATCTCAAAGCCGCGCAATCGCGTCAGAAGAGTTACTACGATAGTAAGCACCGTGATTTGGCTTTCGAGATCGGAGACCATGTCTACCTCCGCGTCTCTCCAATGAAAGGCACTCGTCGCTTCGGTATCAAAGGGAAGCTTGCCCCTAGATACGTGGGTCCTTTCAAGATCATTGGCAAAAGAGACGATCTCGCCTATCAACTTGAGCTTCCTTCTAACCTCGCGAACGTGCACGATGTGTTCCACGTGTCATAGCTCCGCAAGTGCTTCAAGACGCCAGACCGCACTATCAACTTCGAAGAGATTGACCTTCAAGAAGATTTGTCTTATCATGAGCACCCCGTTGCTATTCTTGAAGAAACTGAGCGCAAGACTCGCAACAAGTCAATCAAATTCCTGAAAGTGAAGTGGTCGCATCATTCCGACCGGGAAGCCACCTGGGAACGCGAGGACCATCTCCGTTCCGAATATCCGGAGTTCTTTCAGTCCTAGATCTCGGGACGAGATCCTCTCGTAGTGGTGGAGTGTTTTAACACCCCGGATGTAACTTTCCATATTTGTAACTCCGACTCTTGCCATTTTCGGCTATGTGTTATGATATTCTCCTCGTGGTCGGGTTTTGTCTTTTGTTTTGCATTTTGTTCATGTCATGCATTTCATATCATGTCATCATGTGCATTGCATTTGCATACGTGTTCGTCTCATGCATCCGAACATTTTCCCCGTTGTCCGTTTTGCAATCCGGCGCTCCTGTCGTGGAATTGTCACGGCAGATGTCCTCGTGCTTGGACTTAGTCGTGGAGCCATCGCAGCTAGGAAGCTTAAAGGGGTTAAACGGGACAAGGAACACGGGGGTTATACTGGTTCGGCCCCTTGCGGTGAAGGTAAAAGCCTACATCCAGTTGAGGTGGTATTGATTAGGGTTTCGATGACCAGGGAGCTTAATCGCTATGCCTGGCTCTCGACGAGATCTTACTTGTCCCTAAACCGCCGCCGGGTCGTACCTTTATATAGAGAGGTTGACGCCCAGCGGCTCTCAGAGTCCCAGCCGGCTCATAAGAGTGTCCGGCTCGGACTCTCAACTGTTCTTGCCTTACACTACAAGTTTCACCATAATGGCGGTTATCACTATGGGCCTTAAGCCATCTCCGGGTCTTAAGCCCATCTTGGCCCGCTGTCTTCAAGCTTGGTGCTGGGCTTCGTGTGATGACCACTATGAGTAACCCGGCCCCTCCTGGGCGGGTGACTCTAAGGGTTATATCCTCAACATTAGGCCCCAGATTGATTTGAACCGGTTCATGTCGATCTTCAATTCCTTTGAGAAAAAATCTTCCGGCTTATATTCGCGCGAAAGTTATAACCCGCCGTGACGTCATCTTCTGGATTCCCGGTAACCCGCCATGACGTCATCTTCCATTAAGTCCATTTTTTTATTCCGCCATATCCTCAACGGATCTTATCTTTAATGGCCATCCAAAAATCGAGGCGTTCTCGTGGCGAGATAATCACGCCGTGGCTTCCTCGTTTCTCGCGCCCACTTATGAGCCTCACCTTATAAATAGCCCGGCCCATGAGCCTCCAGTTACTCGTCTCCTCCATCTTCTTCCTCCTCTCGCCACTGTGCTGCCGCCTGAGCTCCGCCGCCGCCGCCGCGGGTTTCCTCGTCTTCACCAACTAAGGCCGCTGCATCAACCTGACGTGACCAGAGAAACGCGATGAACCTCCGCAGTAACTCCGCATCTGTAAGTCCCTGCACCTCTCCACCGTAGATCCGCATTAGGGTTCCGTTGTTCTTCCTCTGTTCTTCGCTGTTCTTCTCGAATTCCCTGTAGTTCTTCCACTACAGTCACGTTTGTTCCAAGAGTAGTACAGAGCTCCTGCGGTAGTCGTTGCGCATCCGTTTTTATGATAGTAGATCCCCTTTGTATGCAATAAGATCTCGTTCTGAATCCATGAACTTCTTCTACGTCAGTTCTAGGTCTAGAAAATTTTCTTTTTAGCCGACCGTTTTGATCCAAAACAATTACTGCGATCTGTGAAACTTGTTTGCGCCACACTTAGTCAAAAATGGCATCTGTTTAGTTATGGCGGCTCACGTTTCCGGCTTAAAAGAAACCACGTGCTGTAAAATTTCCGGCTCATTTATGATAAAGCTGTAGACAATTTGAATTACTCACGATGCCCTCAGCGGCTTAGATAACCCGATGCACTTAGCCATATGTCATTAGGCCCCTTCATAAGCCGCCATTTGAGTATTGAACTGTAGACATCTGCCGGCTTATAATTGAACCGGACATTTTCCTTTTGTCATAGGCTTCATCTTTCACAATGCCACCCAAAGCTCCCAAGGCACCCATCACGTGCAACTGGATGAGATCCAATGTCACCAACGACACTTTAGCTGATTTCGTGAAGACGGGTTACTTGCCCAAGAAGGATATCATGTCTTATCGTGCCCCTGACCCGTCGGAGGAGAGACCTCAACCAAGAGATGGTGAGGTGGTGATATTTGATGATCACATGAGCCGGGGCTTCGCACCTCCCGGCTCAAAATTCTTTAGAGATGTTCTGAACTTCTTCGATCTGCGGCCGCAAGACATAGGACCCAACTCCGTGTCAAATATTTGCAACTTTCAAGTATTCTGCGAAGTCTATCTTGGAGAAGAACCCAGCCTACTGCTCTTTAGGGAGCTGTTTTATCTGAACCGCCAGAACGAGTGCGCCAACGGGCCGAGCTTGGAACTTGGTGGAATCTCCATTCAACGACGGAGAGATTGCCTCTTTCCTTATGCTGAGCCGCCAAGCCATCCGAAGGACTGGAACCAGACATGGTTCTACTGCCAGGATACTTCTCCGGCTGACGAGAGCCCTCTGCCCGGCTTTCGTGCCCTGCGTCTGGAGCCCAGTCACCCCCTGCCAGATAAGCTATCTCAAGCAGAACGTCAACCTCTGATCCCCACCATCAACAAGATTAAGGCTCTCCTAGGGAATGGCCTCAACGGCATTGATCTGGTCCGGGTCTGGAGCTCTTGGCGGGTGATCCCCTTGAGCCGCCGCCCCGGCTTAATGTGTGATTACACGGGCCGGAAAGATGACCCTCTGCGGCACAGCCCCAACGATCTTCCTGAGGACGTCGTGGACGACATGACCAAGTCTCTCTTGAATGAGAGCTTAGCTGACTGTGGAAGGACTGGCTTAAACCCCTTATGCAAAGCTAACCCGGCTCCGGTGGTAAGCCACTGACCTGTGCATCTTGCTTTCCCTTTTGATAGTTTTCATCTGAACCTTAAGAAAGCTTTGTCGTATTTTTCAGGCTAACGATAAATTCTGAAGGTCAAGTATGACCATGAAGCGGCTAAAAAGACCAGGAAGGTTAAGAAAGCCGCCAGAAAAGCCGCTCCCCGTAAGAAGGGAAGTAGGCCTAGCGCCTCAGAGCTGCTTCAGCTGGATGATAGCTCCGAGTCAGAGGTAACCCTTGATTCTTTAAGCTCTCCCTTTGTTTTTTTGCCTATTCTTACCCGCCTTACCGACACTGATTATCAGCAGGAGGACACCAGAGCGAGTAACCTGGTGAATGAAGAGGTAAATACACTTTCCTCCGACTCGGAGTCCTTGCCAAGGCCGAAAGTCCGAAGAGTAACCCGGAAAGTAAGATTTTCACATCCTTTAGCTTATCAGGATCCTCAATTTCTTTTGAAGCAACAGATTCATGAGAGCCGGAGGCACACCCGGACCAACAAGGACGCAGACCTCTTCTCCGGCTTACCTGAAGCATCAAGGAAGTGCCGGACCGAGGTTATCTCCAACTTATATCCTTTTCATCCTTTGGCAGGCGTTACTCGTCAACCGCTCAACTCTTCTGATTCAAATTATCAGGAAACTTCACCTTCCTCTGGTGACTCTATGCAATCTAACCTGCCAGCTTTCAAGACCGCCCCCGGGTAATGATAATCATCCCATTTGTGCTTATCTTATTTCTGTTTTTTGTACTAATCTTTTTGTCCTTTCAGTGCCCAAGCAAAGCTCAGCAAGAGGGCGAAGAAGAATAAACCGGTCGAAGAACCGGTCCTGACTGAACCGGAGGCCCCTGCTCATGAGCCGCCATCTACCTCAGCTCCTGAAGCCACCGCTCCAACTGACGATCCAGTCATAGAGGCTTCCACTAACCCGGAGGTCCCCAGCCCAGCTCAGCCGGCCGATGACCCGGACGTTGTCATCACCCGGACGGAATTTGTCGAGCCGGGGAGACCCACTGCGCTGGCTAAATGCTCTGCCAAGGAAGAGTTGCTAGAACGCCGCAGGGCCAAGCTGGATGTCACCAACTATGCTAACTTGAGCATTGGAGATATCGTCTCCGGCTATGTCAATCAGGTGCACAACAGCCGGGACCTGGAGATTGACATGGTAAAGCAGATACAGCAAAAATCTGAGGTACAACTCTCTTGCTTACTCCATAGCCATCCTTACCCTGCTAGCCCCCAAGTCTATTACTTATGATCGAGTACGTTGTAGACTTAGCTTCCGGCTTACTTTCATAACCCGGCAATCTTCAATTGAATCTTTCAACATACATTAGCCCCCAAGTGCCAAGTGTCTTTGCTTGCAAAGTCCTTGGGACTTTAATGTTTCATAATAATTACTCAAACTGTAACTCGGAAATTGTACAGGCTGCCTACAAAAATTTTGAAGCTGAAATCTCTGAGCTGAAGAACCGCCTGAAGACTCAGGAAACTGAGACCCGGAAAGCCAATGCTAAATTTGAGTTCAGTGTTGCTGCACAAGAGAAGCTGAAGAAGAAGTTTGAAACCGAAAGGAAGACTTGGGCCGAGGAGAAAGCTGCTTTGATCAGCCGGACGGAACAGGCGGAGGCTGCTCTAACGGAGAGAACCGCCGAACTCTCTGGCTTAAAACGCCATGTGTCACAGATGGTCGCCGCAATCTTCGGTAAGTCATTCTGCAGGCTTTCAACAAGTTTACATTCTTTATGTCTCATAAGTCCTATTATTGCTAGCAGCTTACCTGATTTTGTTAAACAGGTCCCATAAGCGCCAACCTCAATCAGAATGTGCTGACCAAGCTGAAGGCCGTGTACACCTTGGTGGAGCAACTCTACACCTGGTCACAGCGTGCCTTGGCCGTTGTGGCCCTGTCTAATGAGGTTCCGACTCACCTGGCGGACGTACTTCGGCGGCTTGCCGTTCTTCCTCAGCGCTTCCAAGAGCTACGACGAGCCTCTGCAAGAGCCGGAGCCATAGCTGCTCTGAGCCGGGCCAAGGCTTTCCTCCCGGAGCTAGACCTGGCGGAGATCGCGCTTGGATACCCCATTCTGAAGGAAGACGGTACTCCCTTTGATCAACAAGACTTTGCTGCCTGTGTGAAGAGTGTGCGCCCGGTGGCTATCTCAATTGGGAATGACACCGATCTTACCAAGTATCAGCCGGGCTATGACTCGGAGAATCAGAGGATCCCCACTCCACGCTACAAAGCAATCAACTTGATCCCTCCGACTCGTAAGCATACCTTCGCCCCAGAAGTTGACCCGACCGGGTTAATTGACGAGGAGGCTCAATTTGAAGCTTTGAGCGGCATTGACTGCAAATCGTCAACCTTCCAGGTCATGGGAACAGCCGGAGGAGCGGAGAGGGATGAGCCGGAAGCCTCAACCCAGCCAGCATCTTGACTCTTAGGCGGCCCATGGTTACGCCTTTGAAACAATGCCTCACCTTTTGGACTCGGGGAGTCTTGTAATAGAGTAGGACAACCATTTTAACCTTGTCGTGCCATCGTGCACGTGTTGAATGCTTAACTCCATTGAAGTTGCTTCCTTATATTTCTCCGGGTCATAATTGATCATTTATTGTCCTTAAGCTCGAATAGTTGTCTTTAACCATCCTGCATAGAAAACAAGTCACAAGTCTCTAGGCGGCTTACCACACTAAGAATCACAGACCTTATATATATATATATAACCCGGAATGTGAACAAAAATCACCAAAGACTGGCCCTCAATTATATCGTTGATGTAACCATAATAGCATACTTACAAGCCTTTAAGTATACTTCCTGTTTATGTAACCCGAATAATGAGGTGAAGATCTCCACTCCGGTTTACCAGCATCAAGAAGACTTACTATGTGTTATCAACGTTGTGACTCACAGTTAAGTCGGCGAATTAAAAGCCGCCCTTGCACACCATTGATGTGATCAAAAGAACTTGTTGTGAGTCATGAGACCAAAACTTAGGAGCTTCCGGTTTGAATACGACCAGAGAACCGTCCCAAAGGGGTTAAGCTAATATTTGAATACGATCGTATAGCCCCCAGTGGTTTTGGCCATGCCGATCAAGAGGGTACCGACAGCTATGTTCTCTTTGGTTCGAATACAACCCATGTTTGAACAGGAAGCCCCCAAATGACCTTAAGAGTTGTTTAACGACGCTGATTCGAATACGATCCACGTCGGTTCCCAAAGGGGGTTGAGCTATGATTCAAATATGATCAAAGAAAACTCCCCAATGAGCTCGGCACTTTGCCAATCAAGTGGGTATCGACAGCTATGTTCTCTTTGGTTCGAATACGACCTAAGTTTGAACAGGAAGCCCCCAAGTGATCATGTTGTTTACGGCTAGATTCGAATAGATCATAAGCCGGATCCACCTCCAAGTGACCATGTGATGTTGTAATGGAAATAACAATTTTACCTTTGGAGGAGGAAAGGACAGAGGTCCTGCTTTATTATTTATCATAAAATATACATGGCTATAGAAATATGTACATTACGAGAGCCGGCGGCTCAAGTGTAATAAGGCCGAAGCTGAGCTATGTTCCACGGCCGACGGGTCTCTTCCTCCGACTTGCGTGAGTCTTTGTGTTCCCGAACGTCGATAAGGTAGTACGACCCGTTGTGCAAGTTCTTGCTGACCAAAAAGGGCCCTTCCCAAGGCGGGGATAACTTGTGTGCTTCTGTTTGATCTTGGATGAGCCGGAGCACCAGATCACCTTCCTGGAAGACCCGGGATTTAACCCGGCGGCTGTGATAATGGTGCAGGTCTTGTTGGTAAATCGCCTAATGAGCTGCCGCCACATCACGCTGTTCGTCCAACAAGTCAAGAGCATCTTGGCGCGCCCGCTCATTATCCGCCTCCACATAAGCCGCCACTCGAGGTGAGTCATGACGGATGTCGCTAGGGAGGACTGCTTCCGCTCCATAAACCATGAAGAACGACGTGTAACCTGTAGACCTATTAGGAGTAGTATTGATGCTCCATAACACGGAAGGTAACTCCTCCACCCAACAACCCGGTGTCCGTTGCAATGGGACCAAAAGCCGGGGCTTGATACCCTTCAAAATCTCCTGATTAGCTCTCTCAGCTTGACCATTGGATTGAGGGTGAGCCACCGATGAAACATCAAGGCGAATATGCTCTCGTTGACAAAACTCCTCCATGGCGCCTTTAGACAGATTGGTCCCATTGTCAGTTATAATGCTGTGTGGAAAGCCAAAGCGAAATATCACCCTTTTCATGAACTGAACCACCGTGGCTGCGTCACACTTGCTAACGGGCTCTGCCTCAACCCACTTTGTGAACTTGTCAACTGCCACCAAGAGGTGGGTCTTTTATCCTTGGATCTTTTAAAAGGCCCAACCATATCAAGCCCCCAGACCGCAAATGGCCAAGTAATTGGAATCATCCTCAGCTCCTGAGCCGGCACGTGAGCCCGTCGCGAGAACTTCTGACAACCGTCACATTTACTGACCAAATCCTCCGCATCAGCATGAGCCGTCAGCCAATAAAAACCATGACGAAAAGCCTTAGACACAAGGGATTTTGAGCCGGCATGATGGCCACAATCCCCCTCGTGAATCTCACATAAGATTTCTCGACCCTCCTCAGGGGAAACACAACGCTGGAACATTCCAGTGACACTGCGGCGATGCAGCTCACCATTGATAATGACCATTGACTTATACCGTCGGGTTATTTGTCTGGCCAGAGTTTCATCCTCAGGCAAATCTCCCCGGGTCATGTAAGCCAAGTATGGTACTATCCAGTCTGGGGTGATGTGGAGAGCCGCCACCAATTGTGCCTTCGGGTCAGGGACAGCCAAATCTTCCTCTGTAGGTAACTTAACAGGAGGGTTACGCAGGATGTCCAAGAAAGTATTAGGCGGCACCGGCTTTCGCTGAGAGCCTAGCCGGCTTAATGCATCAGCCGCCTCGTTCTTCCTGCGATCGATGTGCTCTACTTGGTAACCCTGAAAGTGTCCAGCAATGGCATCGACTTCACGGCGATAAGCCGCCATGAGAGGGTCCTTGGAATCCTACTTGCCTGATACTTGTTGAGCCACTAAGTCTGAATCGCCGAAGCACCTTACCCGGCTCAAGCTCATCTACTTAGCCATCCGAAGACCATGGAGCAAGGCCTTGTACTCAGCCGCATTGTTAGTACAAGGAAACATCAATTGTAGCACATAATGAAATTTGTCACCTTTAGGGGAAGCCAATACAACTCCAGCCCCCGAGCCCTCCAATTGCCTAGACCCATCAAAGTGAATAGTCCAATATGTATTATCCAGCTTTTCTTCAGGCACCTGTAGCTCTGTCCAATCGTTGATGAAATCCACCAAAGCTTGAGATTTAATAGCAGTGCGTGGTACATATTTTAGACCATGAGGCCCAAGCTCTATAGCCCACTTAGCCACTCTCCCTGTGGCCTCTCTGTTTTGGATGATATCTCCAAGGGGAGTAGAACTAACCACAGTGATGGGGTGACCCTGAAAATAATGCTTAAGCTTCCGGCTTGCCATGAACACACCATAAACAAGCTTCTGCCAATGTGGATATCGCTGTTTGGACTCGATGAGCACTTCACTGACGTAGTAAACCGGCCGTTGAACCGGATACTCCTTACCCTCTTCCTTGCGCTCCAGCACCACAACCACACTGACGGCTCGCGTGTTAGCAGCTACATATAGTAATAAGGGCTCCTTATCAACCGGAGCAGCGAGGACCGGGGGCTCAGCTAGCTGTCTCTTCAAATCCTCAAAGGCAGCATTAGCAGCATCATTCCAGATAAAGTCATCAGTCTTCTTCATCAACTGGTACAGTGGCATGGCTTTTTCACCCAAACGGCTTATAAACCGGCTCAAAGCAGCAATGCGGCCTGCCAGACGCTGGACGTCGTTTATACACACCGGCTTAGCCAGAGAGGTGATTGCCTTGATTTTTTCCGGGTTAGCTTCAATGCCTCTGTTAGAAACCCGGAAACCCAAGAGCTTGCCTGCGGGAACACCAAAAACACACTTGGCCGGGTTAAGCATCATCTTGTAAACCCGGAGATTATCGAAGGTTTCTCTAAGTTCATCTACCAGAGTCTCCTTCTCCCTGGATTTAACCACGATATCATCCACATAGGCATGAACATTACGCCCAATCTGGTTATGAAGACAATTCTGCACACAACGCTGATAAGTCGCCTGTGCACTCTTGAGTCCAAAAGGCATAGACACATAACAGAAGGCTCCAAAGGGAGTGATGAATGCCGTCTTCTCCTAGTCCTTAACTGCCATTTTAATCTGATGGTATCCAGAATAAGCATCCAAGAAACTTAAGCGCTCACAACCCGCCGTAGCATCTATGATCTGATCAATACGGGGGAGAGCAAAAGGATCAGCCGGACATGCCTTGTTTAAGTCCGTGTAGTCCACACACATCCGCCAGGTGCCATTCTTCTTGAGCACGAGCACCGGGTTAGCCAACCATTCTGGATGAAAGACTTCGACAATAAACCCGGCCGCCAAGAGCCGGGCCACCTCCTCACCAATGGCCTTCCGCCTCTCCTCATTAAACTGCCGAAGGAATTGCCTGACCGGCTTAAATTGCGGATCAATATTGAGAGTGTGCTCAGCGAGTTCTCTAGGTACACCTGGCATGTCAGAAGGCTTCCATGCAAAAATGTCCCTATTCTCACGGATGAACTCGATGAGCGCGCTTTACTATTTTGGATCCAGATTGGCACTGATGCTAAACTGCTGAGATGAGTCACCTGGAACGAAGTCAACAAGTTTAGTCTCATCAGTTGATTTAAATTTCATTGCCGGCTCATGCTCCGTGGTCGGCTTTTTCAGAGATGTCATATCTGTGGGGTCAACATTGTCCTTGTAAAACTTCAACTCCTCTGTTGCACAAACAGATTCTGCATAAGCCGCGTCGCCTTCCTCACACTCCAAGGCTATCTTGCGGCTGCCATGAACCGTAATGGTCCCACTGTGACCCGGCATCTTGAGCTATAAATACACGTAACACGGCCGTGCCATGAACTTGGCGTAAGCCGGTCGCCCAAATATGGCATGATATGGACTTCTTATCTTAACCACCTCAAAGGTTAATTTCTCCACCCTGTAGTTATGCTCATCTCCAAAAGCCACTTCCAGCTCAATCTTACCCACCGGATACGCCGACTTACCAGGCACCACACCATGGAAAATAGTATTGGACTGGCTGAGGTTCTTATCAATCAACCCCATACGACGGAAGGTTTCATAATAGAGGATGTTGATGCTGCTGCCTCCATCCATGAGCACTTTAGTGAACTTATATCCTCCCACCTGAGGAGCCACCACCAGGGCCAGGTGACCTGGATTATCAACCCGGGGAGGGTGATCCTCCCTACTCCACATAATAGGCTGCTCAGACCATCTTAAATAGCGTGGAACCGCCGGCTCAATAGCATTCACAACCCTCTTGTGAAGCTTCTGATCTCGCTTACACAGACTGGTGGTAAACACATGATACTGTCCACCATTGAGATGCTTTGGATTGGTCTGGTAACCCCTCTGCTGCTGTTGATGACCTTGGCTGGACTGCTGATTAAAGCCCCCTTGACCACTCTGAGGATTGGAATTTGAGTCGCCGCCCGGGCCATGAAAACCGCCAGCGCCTGAGCCGCCGCCCGGGCCACTGTTGCCATTAAAGGCATTGGAACTCTTAAAGGCCTTCATTATTGCGCAATCTTTCCATAGATGAGTAGCTGGCTTCTCCCTAGAGCCATGCCTTGGACAAGGCTCATTCAACAACTGCTCGAGCGTTGGGCCTGACCCGCTGGCTCGGGGAGGTGGCCTCCCCTTGCGTCGCTGGTTGTTACCATGTGAGTTGGCGTTGGCCACAAACTCTAGGCTGCCGTCGGCCTTACGCTTGCCACCTCCTTGGTTCGCCGGGTTATGCTGAGGACCCTTTCCATTGCCGTTCTTCTTTCCCTTCCCTGTCCTTTCATCATCTGACGCGGGGTCCTTGGTACTATCAGAGTCGGCGTACTTGACGAGAGCCGCCATCAGCGTACCCATATCATTGCAATCGCGTTTGAGCTGCCCAAGTTTCATCTTTAGGGGCAGGAAACAACAATTCTGCTCCAACATTAAGACTGCAGAGCCGGCATCCATCTTATCAGATGAATGTATTATCTCTTTGACCCGGCGAACCCAATGTGTCGTATACTCACCCTCCTGCTGTTTACAGTTGGTCAAATCCACAATTGACATAGACTGCCTACAGGTATCCTTGAAGTTTTGGATGAACCGGGCTTTCAGCTCAGCCCAAGACCCGATAGAATTCGGTGGCAGCCCTTTCAACCAAGTGCGGGCAGTCCCATCTAACATCATGGTGAAGTACTTGGCCATCGCCGCTTCGTTGACCTCCAGCAATTCCATGGCCATCTCGTAACTCTCGGTCCAGGCTCCGGGTTGTAAGTCAGCCGTGTAATTAGGCACCTTCCTAGGCCCTTTGAAGTCCTTGGGTAGACGTTCATTGCGGAGAGCCGGCACTAAACAAGGGACACCTCCAGTCCTCGTAGGGATACCCACGTCGCGGAAGCCGTCGGATAAGCCGGGGGTGGCTGGTAAGCTGTCAATTGAGGTACCTGCTCCGCCTCTTGCCGTACTCTGTCTTGGTCTGCTGCGTGAAAGGCTCCGTTATGAGCCGGGCCGTGGCCAGGTGGCAAGTCATGGCGTCGGATGTTGCTTGAGCCGGTCGCTGAGACCATGTGTCTGCTATAACTCGGGCTCCAGCCTGGACGAGGGGTTGAATGGATCCTGTCTCGGCTATAAGAGTATGCCTCTTGTTGCGCCAGAGCTGTCTGAAGGAGTTCTCTGACCCGGCGGGTTGCAACCGCTGTTGGAGAGTCACCATCAATTGGGAGAGCGGCCAGCCGTGCCGCCGCGGCGACCATGTTTTCCAACGGGTTGGCATAATGACCCGGTGGTATTGGCACATACTGAGGCGGGGTAGGGTTCACCCGGGGAGGCCCCATCACTTGGGGTTGAATTGGCGTTCCAGCCCCGGGCGCTATGATCTCCGGCGGGTTACTAGGCCCTGCACCAGGCATGTTGAAGAGGTTTCGAGGATCGTAAACCGGAGGGAGTCGAGACTGGGCCTTTTGATGCCTCCTTCTCATGATCTCATTGGACGCGTTTTGATCCATCGTGAGCCGGAAAGATCGTGCCTGAATCAGCTGAGTCTGGGCGTCGAGAGCCGCCCTCTCTGCAGCCATCCTGATCCCTTCCGCCGCCAGATCCTCTTTGGCTTTTGCTAAGTCCAACTTTAACTGTGCCACCTCCGCGTCATGCTGAACTTGATCCGCCGGGGCGACCGTATCGGTCAACAGTACCATCATCTTGTCGGTGAGATCCATCAGCACCTAAGCCGGCGAGGGCACAGAGTTTCCTGACCCGGGGGCGGGGTTATGAACAGGTTGTGCACCGGCCATGAAGATGCCAACCCGGCTCGGCGGCTCAAAGGGGTCCGGAATGCTGTCGCCATCGGAACAGCCCCTGAGCCTGCCCTCCTGAAGCTGATACAACGAGTTTGACTCGTCCGTGGCTGACTCGCTGTCAGAGCCGGCGGCCATCTCATCACTAGATCCAGATCCTTCAGAGAGTCCTCCATGGACACATCCCACGAAAGCATGCTTCAAGGCAGGTAGAGCCCGGGCGGGTCGTGCCCGCTGAGCCGTCTCGATGGGATCAGTGTAGAGATCCGGCTCACCAATCTTGCCAATGAAGACGTGGATTCCGCCGAAGGGGACCCGGTACCCGTACTCGATTGAGCCGGCGTCGGGGCCCCAGGTTGCATCGTCGATGTAACTTGCCGCGACGACTCTTGGTCATCCGGCCCACAGCGTATCCCTTGAGCCCTTCGAAGCTGCCCTTCAAGAACTCAAATCCACCATGTGCTGGCCCCATGGTGGGCGCCAACTGTCATGGAATTGTCACGGCAGATGTCCTCGTGCTTGGACTTAGTCGTGGAGCCATCACAGCTAGGAAGCTTAAAGGGGTTAAACGGGACAAGGAACATGGGGGTTATACTGGTTCGGCCCCTTGCGGTGAAGGTAAAAGCCTACGTCCAGCTGAGGTGGTATTGATTAGGGTTTTGATGACCAGGGAGCTTAATCGCTATGCCTGGCTCTCGACGAGATCTTACTTGTCCCTAAACCGCCGCCGGGTCGTCCCTTTATATAGAGAGGTTGACGCCCAGCGGCTCTCAGAGTCCCGGCCGGCTCATAAGAGTGTCCGGCTCGGACTCTCAACTGTTCTTGCCTTACACTACAAGTTTCACCATAATGGCGGTTATCACTATGGGCCTTAAGCCATCTCCGGGTCTTAAGCCCATCTTGGCCCGCCGTCTTCAAGCTTGGTGCTGGGCTTCGTGTCATGACCACTATGAGTAACCCGGCCCATCCTGGGCGGGTGACTCTAAGGGTTATATCCTCAACAGCTCCTATCTCCTTCGATGTACCCCTCTTGTTTTCTTTCATGAGCAGGTGTCAAACGTTCTCGAAATGGACCGAGGCTTGTCAAGTGGCCTTGGTATACCACCGGTAGACCACCGGTCAAGTTTCGTTCTATTTGGAGGTCGTTTGGTACTCCAACGGTTAACTGGGCATCCACAATGTCCATTTGTGTGTTGCAGAAAAACCCCCTCTCTAAACAGCCCAAAACTCCCCAAACTCTCTTCCATGCTCTAGGTCGTTCGATCACGATCGTGTGGGCAAAAACCGCACCTCATTTGGACTCTCCTAGCTCCCTCTAGCTATATAAGTGCATTCCCTCCCGTATACAATCGCAGATGACACCCTAGCCAACTTCCCCCGCCGCCACCGGACGTGTCCGCCGCCACCGGACATCTCCGCCGCCGCGCCCAGCGAATCGGAGCGCGCCACGTCGCCAGCCCCACCGCGTCCCGCCGCCGGCCCGCCGCAGCCCGGGCTGGGCCCCCGAACCCGTCGCCCCGCCTCCTCGTCCCGCCGCCGCGCCTGGGCACTGGCCACCGCCGCCACCGCCGCCGGCGCCGCCCTCTACAAATCTCTATTTCAAAATTGAGCTCTGGCACCTCTACAAATCTCTGCTTCCCTCTGCGAAGGGCCTATCTTTTACTTTATGTCTTTTACTTTATGCAAGAGTCAAGGTGATCTTCACCTTTCCCTTTTTCATTTTATCCTTTGGCAAGCACCTCGTGTTTGGAAGATCCTGATATATATATCCAATTGGATGTAAGTTAGCATGAACTATTATTGTTGACATCACCCAAAGGTGAATACGTTGGGAGGCAACACTATAAGCCCCTATCTTTCTCAGTGGCCGATTAAAACTCCATAACCATTAGTATTGCGTGAGTGTTAGCAATTGTAGAAGACTATATGATAGTTGAGTATGTGGAGTTTGCTAAATCAAAGCTCTGACATAGACCCTTCCTGAAAATAGGATGAATTGTAATTGTTTGATGACTAAGAATGAAGTTTGCTAGTTTATGGTCTATGCTTTAACATGTGAATTGCTTGTTACTTTATCATGAGAAGCTTTTGAGATGAACTACGGTTATGACTTATAATCATGCTAGAAAAGGTGATTGAAATTATCATTGATCAAACTTGTGCACCTTCTAGCATTCACACTTCATAAATTCTTTCTTTATCATTTACCTACTCGAGGACAAGCAGGAATTAAGCTTGGGGATGCTGATACGTCTCCAACGTATCTATAATTTATGAAGCATTCATGCTATTTTATTATCTGTTTTGAATGATTACGGGCTTTATTATACACTTTTATATTACTTCTGGGACTAACCTACTAACCGGAGGCCCAACCCATATTGCTGTTTTATTGCCTGTTTCAGTATTTTGAAGAAAAGGAATATCAAACGGAGTCCAAACGGAATGAAACCTTCGGCAGCGTGATTTTTGGGAAGATTATGACCCAGGAGACTTGGAGTTGAAGTAAAGGGAGCATCAAGGAAGCCACGGGACAGGGGGGCGCGCCCACCCCCTGGGCACGCCCTACCCTCTCGTGGGCCTCTCGAGGCTCCCCCAACCGACTTCTTTCGCCTATATAAGCCTACGTACCCTAAAAACATCAAAAAAAGAAGATAGATTGGGAGTTCCGCCGCCGCAAGCCTCTGTAGCCACCAAAAACCTATCGGGAGCCCGTTCCGGCACCCTGCCGGAGGGGGAACCCATCACCGGTAGCCATCTTCATCATCCCGGCGCTCTCCATGACGAGGAGGGAGTAGTTCACCCTCGGGGCTGAGGGTATGTACCAGTAGCTATGTGTTTGATCTCTCTCTCTCGTGTTCTCTCTATGGCACGATCTTGATGTATCGCGAGCTTTGCTATTATAGTTGGATCTTATGATGTTTCTCCCCCCTCTACTCTCTTGTGATGAATTGAGTTTTCCTCTTGAAGCCTTATCGGATTGAGTCTTTAAGGATTTGAGAACACTTGATGTATGTCTTCCCGTGTTTATCTGTGGTGACAATGGGATATTCACGTGATCCACTTGATGTATGTTTTGGTGATCAACTTGCGGGTTCCGCCCATGATGCATAGGGGTTGGCACACGTTTTCGTCTTGACTCTCCGGTAGAAACTTTGGGGCACTCTTTGAAGTACTTTTGTGTTGGTTGAATGGATGAATCTGAGATTGTGTGATGCATATCGTATAATCATGCCCATGGATACTTCAGGTGACAACGGAGTATCTAGGTGACATTAGGGTTTTGGTTGATTTGTGTCTTAAGGTGTTATTCTAGTATGAATTCTATGATAGATTGAACGGAAAGAATAGCTTCATGTTATTTTACTACGGACTCTTGAATAGATAGAACAGAAAGGATAACTTTGAGGTGGTTTCATACCCTACCATAATCTCTTCGTTTGTTCTCCGCTATTAGTGGCTTTGGAGTGACTCTTTTGTTGCATGTTGAGGGATAGTTATATGATCCAATTATGTTATTATTGTTGAGAGAACTTGCACTAGTGAAAGTATGAACCCTATGCCTTGTTTCCTATCATTGCAATACCGTTTACGCTCACTTTTATCATTAGTTACCTTGCTGTTTTTACATTTTCAGATTACAAAAACCTTTATCTACCATCCATATTGCACTTGTATCACCATCTCTTCGCCGAACTAGTGCACCTATACAATTTGCCATTGTATTGGGTGTGTTGGGGACACAAGAGACTCTTTGTTATTTGGTTGCAGGGTTGTTTGAGAGAGACCATTTTCATCCTACGCCTCCCACGGATTGATAAACCTTAGGTCATCCACTTGAGGGAAATTTGCTACTGTCCTACAAACCTATGCACTTGCAGGCCCAACAACGTCTACAAGGGGAAGGTTGCGTAGTAGACATCAATGCGTCCGGGCAAAAAAAAATGATTCGCCCCCCTGACTACTGGGACCCATGTAACACCCCGGATGTAACTTTCCATATTTGTAACTCCGACTCTTGCCATTTTCGGCTATGTGTTATGATATTCTCCTCGTGGTCGGGTTTTGTATTTCGTTTTGCATTTTGTTCATGTCATGCATTTCATATCATGTCATCATGTGCATTGCATTTGCATACGTATTCGTCTCATGCATCCGAACATATTCCCCGTTGTCCGTTTTGCAATCCGGCGCTCCTATCTCCTCTGATGTACCCCTCTTGTTTTTCTTTCGTGAGCGGGTGTCAAATGTTCTCGGAATGGACCGAGGCTTGTCGAGTGGCCTTGGTATACCACCGGTAGACAACCGGTCAAGTTTCGTTCCATTTGGAGGTCGTTTGGTACTCCAACGGTTAACCGGGCATCCGCAATGTCCATTTGTGTGTTGCAGCAAAACCCCCTCTCTAAACAGCCCAAAACTCCCCAAACTCTCTTCCATGCTCTAGGTCGTTCGATCACGATCGTGTGGGCGAAAACCGCACCTCATTTGGACTCTCCTAGCTCCCTCTAGCTATATAAGTGCATTCCCTCCCGTATACAATCGCAGATGAAACCCTAGCCAACTTCCCCCGCCGCCACCGGACGTGTCCGCCGCCACCGGACATCTCCGCCGCCGCGCCCAGCGAATCGGAGCGCGCCACGTCGCCAGCCCCACCGCGTCCCGCCGCCGGCCCGCCGCAGCCCGGGCTGGGCCCCCGAGCCTGTCGCCCCACCTCCTCGTCCCGCCGCCGCGCCTGGGCACCGGCCACCGCCGCCACAGCCGCCGTGCGCCTCGCCGGCCAGCGCCGCCCCGGGCCCGAGCTCCGCCGCCCGTGGCCGGCTCCTCCGCCGCGGCCCCGCCGTCCCCGGTCGACGCCGCCCCTCCGGCGCCCTCCTCCGGCCGGCCACCGCCTCCTCCTCCGCCCCGTCGCCCTAGTTCCGACGAGCGTAGCTCGGCCCCGGCCCCGATCGGATCTGGAGTTCCTCGAGGTTGACTTTTTCCCGAGACCCCCCGAAATTTCCCAAGTCTTTAAGATTTCACAGCATTTGCACCTGATCAACATTCCATAACTCTCTGCATGTAGCTTCGTTTCGCGCGTGTAATATATCGTTTTGTTCGTCTCGTGATGATCTACATCTTGTTCAATTGCACCATGTTCATTAGAGGCCATCTTGATGCCCAAATCTCTGGTGCAAGAGTGCTAGTTGCTGTTGTCTGCTGGTTCTTAGCAGAACTTGGAGATTTGTTATTTTTGTTGCATTTAATCCGTGCATCTTATGGGCATGAGCTCTACATGTGTTTTGTTGTATGCCATGCCATCTTTCCAGTGGTGTATGCCGTGTATTTTTGTGATCTCTGTGGTGACTAGCACAAGCATGCAAACTAGGCCCCGTAATGTTTCTGATTTCAGAGACGTAGTATTTTCTCCAAGTCTTTGTCTGCTGTTATTTTGTTGCCATGTAAACTTGATGCTACAGAGAGATCCATGCATATTTTGGAGATGTTAAGTAAGGATGTTTTGTAGATATTGTTGTAATTGATCCACTCCTGCCTTTTTTTGCAATTATGGAGTGACATAGCATGACTCAATCTTGCTCTACTTATGCTATAAAATATTTCTGGCAGATTGTTTACGTGTTATTCTATTTTGCCAAGCTTGTTGTAGTTGTTCCATACATGCTATGCTTTTGTTCTTGCCATGGATAGCTTCATAAACATGCCATCTTACTGTAGGTATGCTTGTTTTGTCATGAATTTCTTTGTGGTAAGTGCTTCAATCTCACCAAGATGCCTTCATATTATTATTTCTGCCATGCTCTGTTCTCTGCTAAGTCTGAAACCTGATAACGAAACTTGCTATGTTTACCTGCTTGCTATCATATATTCTGGTCCTTTTTGGCTTATGGTCATTAAGGGACTTTTGTCATATGCATTTATTAGAATACTTTCATGCCTTGTTTTGCCATGTTAAGTTCCTGTAGCATGTTGTTTTCGTGCTCTGCACATTGCTACCTGATGCTGTTTTCTGCCATGTCCAGTAATTTCACCAAGTCTGTGAACCTGTTATCTTTTGCACTTTTGCCATGCTTGTTTGAGTTTGTTATGTTGTGATCTAGCCGTATCTCAGTGTTCATCGTTTGTCTAGCATCTCCTGTAGATTACTTCCATATGCTATGTTGCTATGTTGGAGTGCTGTAGCATTGTTACTTGTTGCATTCTAAGTGCTATCATGCTGTTAATCGCAGATTCGTGTCATTCTTGTTTTGCTTGCCATTTGCAAACCGTGCATCCATTTCTGGTGATCTTTATATCGATTTCGACCGAAATCATCTCACCTTTCCAGTGGCATGCTTGGTTTGCCAAGTTACTGCCTTGTTCATCTTTTTTCCTTCCGGAGCACGCATATGCATCGCATATCATATCTCGCATATCATATCTCGCATATCATACATGTTTTGCATCATGTTGCTTGTGCATTTCTCGTGATTGATTGTGGTTCCGTTGCTTGTGTTCTTGTCTTGGGTAGAGCCGGGAGATGAGTTCGTGAACGAGAAACCTGTTGAGTACGCTTACGAGGATCAAGCTTTCGACAACTCTGAGAACCTTGCAGGCAAGATGACCACCCCTCGAAATCACTTCTATCTTTGCTTTGCTAGTTGTTCGCTCTATTGCCATGCTGCGCTACCTATCACTTGCTATATCATGCCTCCCCTATTGCCATGTCAGCCTCTAACCATCCTTTTCCTAGCAAACCGTTGTTTGGCTAAGTTATCGCTTTTGCTCAGCCCTTCTTATAGCGTTGCTAGTTGCAGGTGAAGTTGAAGTTTGTTCCATGTTGGAACAAGGATATGTTGGGATATCACAATATCTCTTATTTAATTAATGCATCTATAAATTTGGTAAAGGGTGGAAGGCTCGGCCTTATGCCTGGTGTTTTGTTCCACTCTCGCCGCCCTAGTTTCTGTCTTACCGGTGTTATGTTCCTTGAGTTTGCGTTCCGTACGCGGTTGGGTGATTTATGGGACCCCCTTGACAGTTCGCCTTGAATAAAAGTCCTCCAGCAAGGCCCAACTTTGGTTTTACCATTTGCCACCTAAGCCTTTCCCCCCGGGTTTTCGCGAGCCCGAGGGTCATCTTATTTTAACCCCCCCCCCCCGGGCCAGTGCTCCTTCGAGTGTTGGTCCGAACTGAGTAGACTTCGGGGCCCCCTCTTGGAAACTCGAGGTCTGGTTTTACTCGTAGGATGTCTCATCCGGTGTTGCCCTGAGAACGAGATATGTGCAGCTCCTATCGGGATTTGTCGGCACATCGGGCGGCTTTGCTGGTCTTGTTTTACCATTGTTGAAATGTCTTGTAAACCGGGATTCCGAGACTGATCGGGTCTTTCCGGGAGAAGGTTTATCCTTCGTTGACCGTGAGAGCTTATGATGGGCTAAGTTGGGACACCCCTGCAGGGTATTATGTTTCGAAAGCCGTGCCCGCGGTTATGAGGCAGATGGGAATTTGTTAATGTCCGGTTGTAGAGAACTTGTCACTTGACCCATTTAAAATACATCAACTGTGTGTGTAGCCGTGATGGTCTCTTCTCGGCGGAGTCCGGGAAGTGAACACGGTTTGAGTTATGAATGACGTAAGTAGGAGTTCAGGATCACTTCTTGGTCATTACTAGATGAAGACCATTCCGTTGTTTCTCTCCTCGCTCTCTCTTGCGTATGTTAGCCACCATATATGCTTATTGCCTGCTGCAGCTCCACCTCATTACACCATCTTTTCCTTCAAGCTTAAATAGTCTTGATCTCGCGGGTGTGAGATTGCTGAGTCCTCGTGACTCACAGATTCTACCAAAACAGTTGCAGGTGCCGACAATGCCAGTGCAGATGATGGGATCGACCTCAAGTGGGAGTTCGATGAGGAACGTGGTCGTTATTATGTGTCTTTTCCTGATGATCAGTAGTGGAGCCCAGTTGGGACAATCGGGGATCTAGCATTTGGGGTTATCTTATTTTCATCCGGTGTTGCCCTGAGAACGAGATATGTGCAGCTCCTATCGGGATTTGTCGGCACATCGGGCGGCTTTGCTGGTCTTGTTTTACCATTGTTGAAATGTCTTATAAACCGGGATTCCGAGACTGATCGGGTCTTTCCGGGAGAAGGTTTATCCTTCGTTGACCGTGAGAGCTTATGATGGGCTAAGTTGGGACACCCCTGCAGGGTATTATGTTTCGAAAGCCGTGCCCGCGGTTATGAGGCAGATGGGAATTTGTTAATGTCCGGTTGTAGAGAACTTGTCACTTGACCCATTTAAAATACATCAACTGTGTGTGTAGCCGTGATGGTCTCTTCTCGGCGGAGTCCAGGAAGTGAACACGGTTTGAGTTATGAATGACGTAAGTAGGAGTTCAGGATCACTTCTTGGTCATTACTAGATGAAGACCATTCCGTTGTTTCTCTCCTCGCTCTCTCTTGCGTATGTTAGCCACCATATATGCTTATTGCCTGCTGCAGCTCCACCTCATTACACCATCTTTTCCTTCAAGCTTAAATAGTCTTGATCTCGCGGGTGTGAGATTGCTGAGTCCTCATGACTCACAGATTCTACCAAAACAGTTGCAGGTGCCGACAATGCCAGTGCAGATGATGGGATCGACCTCAAGTGGGAGTTCGATGAGGAACGTGGTCGTTATTATGTGTCTTTTCCTGATGATCAGTAGTGGAGCCCAGTTGGGACAATCGGGGATCTAGCATTTGGGGTTATCTTATTTTCATCCGGTGTTGCCCTGAGAACGAGATATGTGCAGCTCCTATCGGGATTTGTCGGCACATCGGGCGGCTTTGCTGGTCTTGTTTTACCATTGTTGAAATGTCTTGTAAACCGGGATTCCGAGGCGCCGGCGGCAGTGGCGGCGGTGGCCGGTGCCCAGGCGCGGCAGCGGGACGAGGAGGCGGGGCGACGGGCTCGGGGGCCCAGCCCGGGCTGCGGCGGGACGCGGTGGGGCTGGCGAGATGGCGCGCTCCGATTCGCTGGGCGCGGCGGCGGAGATGTCCGGTGGCGGCAGACACGTTCGGTGGCGGCGGGGGAAGTTGGCTAGGGTTTCATCTACGATTGTATACGGGAGGGAATGCACTTATATAGCTAGAGGGAGCTAGGAGAGTCCAAATGAGGTGCGGTTTTCGCCCACACGATCGTGATCGAACGACCTAGAGCATGGAAGAGAGTTTGGGGAGTTTTGGGCTGCTTAGAGAGGGGGTTTTGCTGCAACACACAAATGGACATTGCAGATGCCCGGTTAACCGTTGGAGTACCATACGACCTCCAAATGGAACGAAACTTGACCGGTGGTCTACCGGTGGTATACCAAGGCCACTTGACAAGCCTCGGTCCATTCCGAGAACGTTTGACACCCGCTCACGAAAGAAAACAAGAGGGGTACATCGGAGGAGATAGGAGCGCCGGATTGCAAAACGGACAACGGGGAAAATTTTCGGATGCATGAGACGAACACGTATGCAAATGCAATGCACATGATGACATGATATGAAATGCATGACATGAACAAAATGCAAAACGAAAGACAAAACCCGACCACGAGGAGAATATCGTAACACATAGCCAAAAATGGCAAGAGTCGGAGTTACAAATATGGAAAGTTACATCCGGGGTGTTACAACCCACCAGCTATATCTTCACACGCAAGGAAGTGCCTGACAGTCGGGACCCACCTGGTCGAAGCGTACGTGGCGTTGTCATTCTGGTCGCAAACATGTACGTAGATACTGGTCGATGTAGAGCGCGCACGTGTTGTAGTAGAGGCGCGCATGTAGCATGTACACGTACTTACATTGGCTAGTGTGCAAGAAAGAAAATACGGCCACGTACGTACATACGGGCAGGGTCTCGAACGCCTACTCACGCATACGTACGACCAGGGCTCGTGTACATGGTTGGGTCGGAATGGAGAAACTGCGTCGTCGTCGTGTTCATGGGGAGCCAACCGGCTGGGTCGGAAGGGAATGCGTCGTCGTGTTCATCGGGAGGGCTTGGACGGAACAACTAATGGAAACGAGGCCTGGTGTATCGCAGAACGGAGGAAACGGCCTTGTGTTCGACCGGCCATGTTTGAAACGGGATCCTGTTCATCGGGAGGGGTCTGGCGTACCGCAAAACGGAGGAAACGGACCTCCTACGATCGAAACGGGGGTTCTGTTGATCGGGAGGGGTGTGGCGTACCGCAAAACGGAGGAAACAAACTTGTGTTGGAGCGCTACGGTCAAAACGGGGGTCCTGTTCATCGGGAGGGGTGTGGCGTACCGCAAAACGGGACTCCACGAGATACTGTTCATCTCCACCGTCGACCCCCTCCAGCCTCCATGGGCTACTGTTCATCCACCGTCGACCTCCTCCAGCCTCCACCTGTGACTGTTCACCCACAGGCTCCTGTTCATCCAGCCTCCACCGCGCGCTACTCCACCGACTACTGTTCAACCAGCCCTCTCCACGGGCTCCTGTTCAACCACCCCTCCACGGGCTACTGTTCATCCAGCCCTCCACCGTCTACTGTTCATCCAGCCCTCCACGGGGTGGTCCTGTTCATCCAGCCTCCACGGGGTCCTGCTCATCCAGCCCCAACCGGCTCCATCGATCGGGGTCCTGTTTATCCAGAGGCAACACCACGGGGTCCTGTTCATCCACCCCCACCGGGAACTGTTCATCCAAACCCCCCAGCAACGCTCACTGTTCATCCAGAGGCAGCATCGATCGGCTTCAGTTACCAGCAGTAGCGAAGGAATCGCTCGATCGGGTTCAGTTAACAGCCATCGATCGATCGCTCGGGTTCAGTAACGCGTAGCCTGCAGTGCAATCGCTCGGGTTCAGTTAGAGCCCAACGCCTCGCTCGGGTTCAGTTAAAGCCCAACGCCTCGCACCCACGCGCGCGCGTGTACGAGAGAAACGCGCATCACTCGACCCCGACCACCCACCGTAACCGGGAACACCCCGATATTTTCCTCACCCTCGCTTCTACCACGGTTTTTTCCATCATGGATGGCCCAAAGAATGTCATGGAGCTGCGTCTCCGGCCCGCCCAAGACGAAAAGACCATTTTCTGTCATGATTTTTTGTCATAGAAGTAGGAGCACACCATATCTATGATGATACCGGGTTTTGTCACAATTATCATCATAGAAGTGTCATAAGTATGACAAATGTTTTTTTCGTTCGGCCCAAAATGTCACGGATGTCTCTTTTTTTGTAGTGTAGAGAGGAAGCTAATGATAATGATCATGAAACTTTAGATCAAGTTACTACCGAACCTCGTAGGTCAACTAGAGCACGTTCCACACCAGAATGGTACGGTAATCCTGTCCTGGAAGTCGTGTTATTAGACCATGACAAACCTACGAACTATGAGGAAGCGATGATGAGCCCAGATTCCGATAAATGGCTTGAGGCCATGAATTCTGAGATGGGATCCATGTATGAGAACAAAGTATGGACTTTGATTGACTTGCCCGATGATCGGCGAGCCATTGAGAATAAATAGATCTTCAAGAGGAAGAAGGGCGCTGATAGTAGTGTTACTATCTACAAAGCTCGAATTGTCGCAAATGGTTTTCAACAAGTTCAAGGTGTTGACTACGATGACATTTTCTCACTCATATCGATGCTTAAAGTCTATCCGAATCATGTTAACAATTGCCGCATTTTATGAAATATGGCAAATGGATGTCAAAATTGCATTCCTTAATGGATTTATTAAAGAAGAGTTGTATATGATGCAAGCAGAAGGTTTTCTCAATCCTAAAGGTGCTAACATAGTGTGCAAGCTCCAGCGATCCATCTATGGACTGACGCAAGCATCTCGGAGGTGGAATATACGCTTTGATGAGTAGATCAAAGCATATAGTTTTATACAGACTTGCAGTGAAGCCTGTATTTACAAGAAAGTGCGTGGGAGCACTACAACCTTTCTAATAAGTATATGTGAATGACATATTGTTGATCCGAAATGATGTAGAATTTTCTGGAAAGCGTAAAGTAGTGTTTGAAAGGAGTTTTTCAAAGAAAGACCTCCGTGAAGCTACTTACATATTGGCCATCAAGATCTATAAAGATAGATCAAGACGCTTGATAAGACTTTCGATGAGTACATACCTTGATAAGATTTTGAAGGATTTCAAAATGGATCAGCCAAGGAAGGAGTTCTTGCCTGGGTTGTAAGGTATGAAGTTGAGTAAGACTCAAAACCCGACCACGGCAGAAGATAGAGAGAGAATGAAAGTCATTTCCTATGCCTCAGCCATAGGTTCTATAAAGTACGTGCCATGCTGTATACCAGAGCTATTGTGTACTTTGCCATGAGTTTGGCAAGGGGCTACAATAGTGATCCAGGAGTAGATCACCAGACAACGGTCGAAATTATCCTTAGGTACCTAAAGAGGACTAAGGAAATGTTTCTCGGTTATGGAGGTGAAAAAGAGTTCGTCATAAAGGGTTACGTCGATGCAAGCTTTGACACTGACCCAGATGGCTCTGAGTCTCAATCTGGATACATATTAAAAGTGGGAGCAATTAGCTAGAGTAGCTCCGTGCAGAGCATTGTAGGCATAGAAATTTGCAAAATACATAGAGATCTGAATGTGATAGACCCGTTGCTAAACTTCTCTCACAAGCAAAACATGATCACACCTTATTACTCTCTGGGTGTTAATCACATAGCGATGTGAACTAGATTATTGACTCTAGTAAACCCTTTGGGTGTTGGTCACATGGCGATGTGAACTATAGGTGTTAATCACATAAAGATGTGAACTATCGGTGTTAAATCACATGGCGATGTGAACTAGATTATTGACTATAGTGCAAGTGGGAGACCGAAGGAAATATGCCGTAGAGGCAATAATAAAGTTGTTATTTTATATTTCCTTATATCATGATAAATTTTTATTATCCTTGCTAGAATTGTATTAATCGGAATCTTGATACATGTGTGGGTACATAGACAAAACACTGTGTCCCTAGTAAGCCTCTACTAGACTAGCTCGTTAATCAAAGATGGTTAAGTTTCCTAACCATAGACATGTGTTGTCATTTGATGAACGGGATCACATCATTAGGAGAATGATGTGATGGACATGACCCATCTGTTAGCTTAGCATTTTGATCGTTCAGTTTTATTGCTATAGCTTTCTTCATGTCATATACATATTCCTTTGACTATGAGATTATGCAACTCCCGGATACCGGAGGAATACCTTATGTGCTATCAAACATCACAATGTAACTGTGTGATTATAAAGATGCTCTACAGGTATCTCCGAAGGTGTTTTTGGGGTTGGCACAGATCGAGATTAGGATTTGTCACTCCGAGTATCGGAGAGGTATCTCTCGGCCCTCTCGGTAATGCACATCATAATAAGCCCTGCAAGCAATGTGACTAATGAGTTAGTTGGGGGATGATGTATTACGGAATGAGTAAAGAGATTTGCGGGTAATGAGATTGAACTAGGTATGAAGATACCGACGATCGAATCTCGGGCAAGTAACATACCGATGACAAAGGGAATAACGTATGTTGTCATTACGATTCGACCGATAAAGATCTTCGTAGAATATGTGGGAACCAATATGAACATCCAGGTTCTGCTATTGGTTTTTGACCGGAGAGGTGTCTCAGTCATGTCTACATAGTTCTCGAACCCGTATGGTCCGCATGCTTAACATTCGATGACGATTATGTATTATATGAGTTATTTGATTTGGTGACAAAATGTTGTTTGGAGTCCCGGATGAGATCACGGACATGACAAGGAGTCTCGAAATGGTTGAGAGGTAAAGATTCATATATAGGATGATGATATTCGGACACCGGAAGTGTTCTGGATGTATCGGGTACATATCGGAGTACTTGGGGGGTTACCGGAACCCCCCAGGGGAAGATATGGGCCATATGGGCCATAGGAGGGAGGCACACCAGCCCACAAAGTGGTGGCGCGCCCCCACAGGGAAGGAGGCCGAATAGGACTAGGAGAGGGGGTGGCGCCCCCTTTCCTTCTCCCCCCTCTCTCTTTCCCCCTTTCCCCCTCCGGTAAAAGGAAAGGGGGGGGGGGCGAATCCAACTAGGAGCCCAAGTAGGATTCCTCCTACTTGGGCGCGCCTAGGGCCAGCCTCCTCCCCCTCCCTCCTTTATATACGTGGGGGGCGCCTACAACACACAACATTGATTCATAGCCGTGTGCGGCGCCCCCTCCACAGTTTACGCCTTCGGTCAGATTCACGTAGTGCTTAGGCGAAGCCCTGCGCGGATCACTTCACCATCACCGTCACCATGCCGTCATGCTGACGGAACTCTCCCTCGACACTTTGCTAGATCAAGAGTTCAAAGGACATCATCGAGCTGAACGTGTGCATAACTTGGAGGTGTCGTACGTTCGGTGCTTGATCAGTTGGAACAAGAAGAAGTTCGACTACATCAACCGCGTTATCAAACGCTTCCGCTTTCGGTCTATGAGGGTACGTGGACACACTCTCCCCCTCTTCTTGCTATGCATCTCCTAGATAGATCTTGCGTGAGCGTAGGATTTTTTTTGAAATTGCATGCTACGTTCCCCAACATGATGCATCCCAACGTATCTATAATTTTTGATTGTTCCATGCTATTATATTATCCATCTTGGATGTTTTATATGCATTTATATGCTATTTTATATGATTTTTGGGACTAAACTATTAACCCAGAGCCCAGTGCCAGTTATTGTTTTTTCCTTGTTTTGAGTTTCCTAGAAAAGGAATATCAAACGGAGTCCAAATAAGCTGAAAATTTACGGTGATTTTTTATGGACCAGAAGAAGCCCCCGAAGCAAAAGAGTTGGGCCAGAAGAGCCACGAGGCGTCCACAAGGGTGGAGGGCGCCCCCCTGTCTTGTCGTCGCCTCGTGGACCTCCCTGACTTGTTCCCTACGCCAAAAATTCCTATAAATATAGAAACCCCAGAAATAAACCTAGATCGGGAGTTCCACCGCCGCAAACCTTTGTAGCCACGAAAAACCAATCGGGAGCCAGTTTTGGAACCTTGCGGGATGGGGAAACCATCACCGGTGGCTATCTTCATCATGCCGATGCTCTCCATGACGAGGAGGGAGTAGTTCACCCTTGGGGCTGAGGCTATGTACCAGTAGCTATGTGTTTGATCTCTCCCTCTCTCTGGTGTTCTTGATTTGGCACGATCTTGATGTACCGCGAGCTTTGTTACTATAGTTGAATCATATGGTGTTTCTCCCCCTCTACCTTCTTGTGATGAATTGAGTCTTGCTCTTTGAGGTATCTTTATGTTGGATTGATTATTGTATTTGAGAACACTTGATGTATGTCATGCAATGGAATATATGTGGTGACAATGGGATGTTCTATTGATTTACTCGATGCATGTTTTGGCACTCAACTCGCGGATTCCCGAGGTGACATTGGGGTAATCTATGCATAGCGGTTGATGCATGTTTTCGTCCTACGTTCTCCGATAGAAACTTTGGAGTGATTCTTTGTTGCACGTTGAGGGATTGTTATATGATCTAATTATGTTATCATTGTTGAGAGAACTTGCACTAGTGAAAGTATGAACCCTAGGCCTCGTTTCCAAGCATTGCAATACCATTTTTCCTCACTTTTGTTACTTTCTACCTTGCTGTTTTTATATTTTCAGATTACAAAAACCTATATCTACCATCCATATTACACTTGTATCACCATCTCTTCGCCGAACTAGTGCACCTATACAATTTACCATTGTGTTGGGTGTGTTGGGGACACAAGAGACACTTTGTTATTTGGTTGCAGGATTGCTTGAGAGAGACCATCTTCATCCTACGCCTCCCACGGATTGATAAACCTTAGGTCATCCACTTGAGGGAAATTTGCTACTGTCCTACAAAACTCTGCACTTAGAGGCCCAACAACGTCTGCAAGGATAAAGTTGCGTAGTAGACATCAAGCTCTTTTCTGGCGTCGTTGCTGGGGAGGTTAGTGATTGAAGGTATATCTTTAGATCTTGCAATCGAATCTTTTAGTTTCCTATTTTATCACTAGTTTAGTCTATAAAAGAAAACTACAAAAAAATGGAATTGAGGTTGCCTCATATGCTTCATCTTTTTAATGTCTTTCGTGAAAATGATGGAAAGGAAATTTGTGTTCAAGTGTTAGAAGAAGAAGTCAATAAAATGATTGGCACTAAATCTTTCAATGATGAGCATGATTGCAATGTTGTTAGTATGAATTCTTTGAATATACATGATGCTAATGATGTGCAAAGCTACAAGCTTGGGGATGCTATATTTGATGATGATATTTTTTGTCCCCCAAGTTTTGATGAGCAAATTTATTATGATGATAGCATGCCTCCTATTTATGATGATTATATTGATGAAAGTGGGTTTGGAAGAGTATCAACTCTAGGTAATGATCCCACTATTTTGGAGGGTGTTGAATCTTATAATATTTATGAAAGTGGATTTGGAGAGGTCATGACTTTATTTAGTGATGAATCCACTATTTCGGAAGAGGTTCCAATTGATTATGAGAACAAAGTTGCTATCTATGATGATTATTGTGATGACATGTATGCTATAAAGAATAATGATAACCATGAAACTTGTCATCATGATTTTAATTTTCTATTAGATTATGCCTCACATGACAGTTATTTTGTTGAGCTTGCTCCCACTATTCCGAATGAGAAGAATTTTGCTTATGTGGAGAGTAGTAAAATTTCTATGTTTGTGCATCATGAAAATAATGCTTTATGTGATGGTTATATTGTTGAATTCATTCATGATTCTACTGAACATTATTATGAGGGAGGAATATATGCTTGTAGGAGTTGCAATAATATCAAGTTTCCTCTCTATGTGTTGAAAATCTTGAAGTTATGCTTGTTTTGCCTTCCTATGCTAGTTGATTCTTGTTCCCATAAATTGTTTGCTCACAAAATCCCTATGCATAGGAAGTGGGTTATACTTAAATTTTCTTGTCATATGCTTCATGATGCTCTCTTTATGTTTCAATTCTTTACTTTTATGCGAGCATCATTGAAATCATCATGCCTAGCTAGAAGGGCATTAAAGAAAAGCGCTTGTTGGGAGACAACACAACACCATTACCTACTGTTTTTGTGTGTTCACATGATTAAGCTGCTGCAGTAGTCATGTTTTATATCTTGTGTTTCAATAAAGTGCCAAGTAAGACCTTTGGGATGGTATATGGTGATAGTTGATTTGATCTTGCTGAAAAACAGAAACTTTTGCGCCCAGTAAAATAATTTTCAAAAATCACAGAAGCGTGATTTTGATCTGATTTTTTTACAAAAGATTGATATACAAATTTCCCATGTTGTCATATTTTTTCAGAAGTTTTGGAGTTACAGAAGTATGGAAAGTTTCCAGATTACTACAGATTGTTCTGTTTTTGACAGATTCTATTTTTATTGTGTTGTTTGCTTATTTTTATGAATCTATGAGTAGTATCGTAGGGTATGAACCATGGAGAAGTTAGAATACAGTAGATAAAACACCAATATAAATTTATAATGAGTTCACAACAGTACCTAAGTGGTGACTTGCTTTATTATACTAACGGAGTTTACGAGTTTTCTGTTGAGTTTTGTGTTGTGAAGTTTTCAAGTTTTGGGTGAAGTTTTGATGGACTACGGAATAAGGAGTGGCAAGAGCCTACGCTTGGGGATGCCCAAGGCACCCCCAAGGTAATATTCAAGGACAACAAAGAGCCTAAGCTTGGGGATGCCCCGGCTGGCATCCCCTCTTTCGTCTTCGTTCATCGGTAACCTTACTTGGAGCTATATTTTTATTCACTACATGATATGTGTTTTGCTTGGAGCGTCATTTTATTTTATTTTGTTTTGCTTGCTGTTTGAATAATATCCCAAGATCTGAAATTCTTAAATGTTAGAGAGTCTTTACATAGTTACACAATTATTCGACTACTCATCGATCTTCACTTATATCTTCTGGAGTAGTTTCTCATTTGCTCTAGGGCTTCACTTATATATTTTTAGAGCACGGCAGTGGTTTTATTTTGAAGAAATTGATGAACTCTCATGCTTCACTTATATTACTTTGAGAATCTTAAACAACATGGTAATTTTTTAGGTTATGAATTTAGTCCTAATATGGTAGGCATCCAAGAGGGATAAAATAAAAACTTTCATATTAAGTGCATTGAATACTATGAGAAGTTTGATTCCTTATGATTGTTTTGAGATATAAAGATGGTGATATTAGAGTCATGCTAGTGAGTAATTGTGGATTGGTAGAAATACTTGTGTTAAAGTTTGTGATTCCCATAGTATGCACGTATGGTGAACCGTTATGTAATGAAGTCGGAGCATGATTTATTTATTGATTATCTTCCTTATGAGTGGCGGTCGGGGACGAGCGATAGTATTTTCCTACCAATCTATCCCCCTAGGAGCATGCGTGTAGTACTCTGTTTTGATGACTAATAGATTTTTGCAATAAGTATGTGAGTTCTTTATGACTAATGTTGAGTCCATGGATTATACGCACTCTCACCCTTCAACCATTGCTAGCCTTTCTAGTGCCGCGCAACTTTCGTCGGTACCATACACCCACCATATACCTTCCTCAAAACAGCCACCATACCTACCTATTATGGCATTTCCACCGTTCCATCATTGTCATGCAACTTTCCACCGTTTCGTTTATTATGACACGTTCCACCATTGTCATATTGCTTTGCATGATCATGTAGTTGACATCGTATTTGTGGCAAAGCCACCGTTCATAATTCTTTCATACATGTCACTCTTGATTCATTGCACATCCTGGTACACCGCCGAAGGCATTCATATAGAGTCATATTTTGTTCTAAGTATCGAGTTGTAATTCTTGAGTTGTAAGTAAATAAAAGTGTGATGATCATCATTATTAGAGCATTGTCCCATGTGAGGAAAGGATGATGGAGACTATGATTCCCCCACAAGTCGGGATGAGACTCCAGACGAAAAAAGTGGCCAAAAAAAGAGAGAAGGCCCAAAATAAAAAATGAGAGAAAAGAGAGACGGGGCAATGCTACTATCCTTTTACCACACTTGTGCTTCAAAGTAGCACCATGATCTTCATAATAGAGAGTCTCCTATGCTGTCACTTTCATATACTAGTGGGAATTTTTCATTATAGAATTTCGCTTGTATATTCCAATGATGGGCTTCCTCAAATTGCCCTAGGTTTTCATGAGCAAGCGAGTTAGATGCACACCCACTTAGTTTTCTTTTGAGGTTTCATAAACTTATAGCTCTAGTGCATCCATTGCATGGCAATCCCTACTCACTCACATTGATATCTATTGATGGGCATCTCCATAGCCCATTGATACGCCTTGTTGATGTGAGACTATCTCCTTCTTTTTGTCTTCTCCATAACCAACATATTCTATTCCACCTATAGTGCTATGTCCATGGCTCACGCTCATGTATTGCATGAAAGTTGAAAAGGTTTGAGAACATCAAAAGTATGAAACAATTGCTTGGTTTGTCATCGGGGTTGTGCATGATTTGAATTTTTTCTGATGAAGATGGAGCATAGCCAGACTATATGATTTTGTAGGGGTAGCTTTCTTTGGCCATGTTATTTTGAGAAGACATAATTGCCTTGTTAGTATGCTTGAAGTATTATTGTTTTTATGTTAATATTAAACTTTTGTTTTAAATCTTATGGATCTGAACATTCATGCCACAATAAAGAAAAAAATTACATTGATAAATATGTTAGGTAGCATTCCACATCAAAAATTCTGCTTTTATCATTTACCTACTTGAGGACGAGCAGGAATTAAGCTTGGGGATGCTTGATACATCTCCAACATATCTATAATTTTTTATTGTTCCATGCTATTATATTATCCATCTTGGATGTTTTATATGCATCTATATGCTATTTTATATGATTTTTGGGACTAATCTATTAACCTAGAGCCCAGTGCCAGTTTTTGTTTTTTCCTTGTTTTGAGTTTCGCAGAAAAGGAATATCAAATGGAGTCCAAATAAGCTGAAAATTTACAGTGATTTTTTATGGACTAGAAGAAGCCCCCGAAGCAAAAGAGTTGGCCAGAAGAGCCACGAGGCGTCCACAAGGGTGGAGGGCGCGCACCCCTGTCTTGTTGTGGCCTCATGGACCCCCCTGACTTGTTCCCGACGCCAAAAATTCCTTTAAATATAGAAACCCCAGAAATAAACCTAGATCGGCAGTTCCGCCGCCGCAAGCCTCTATAGCCACGAAAAACCAATTGGGAGCCCGTTTTGGCACCCTGCCGGAGGGGGAAACCATCACCAGTGGCCATCTTCATCATCCCAGTGCTCTCCATGACAAGGAGGGAGTAGTTCACCCTTGGGGCTGAGGGTATGTACCAGTAGCTATGTGTTTGATCTCTCTCTCTCTCTCGTGTTCTTGATTTGGCACGATCTTGATGTACAGCGAGCTTTTGTTACTATAGTTGAATCATACGGTGTTTCTCCCCCTCTACCTTCTTGTGATGAATTGAGTCTTGCTCTTTGAGGTATCATTATGTTGGATTGAGTATTGGATTTGAGAACACTTGATGTATGTCATGCGATGGAATATCTGTGCTGACAATGGGATGTTCTATTGATTTTATGTATGTTTTGGCACTCAAGTCGCATATTCCTGAGGTGACATTGGGGTAATACATGCATAGGGGTTGATGCACATTTTCATCCTACGTTCTCCGATAGAAACTTTGGAGTGATTCTTTGTTGCAAGTTGAGGGATTGTTATATGATCTAATTATGTTATCATTGTTGAGAGAACTTGCACTAGTGAAAGTATGAACCCTAGACCTTGTTTCCAAGCATTGCAATACCGTTTTTGCTCACTTTTGTTACTTGCTACCTTGCTGTTTTTATATTTTTAGATTACAAAAACCTATATCTACCATCCATATTACACTTGTATCACCATCTTTTCGCCGAACTAGTGCACCTATACAATTTACCATTGTATTGGGTGTGTTGGGGACAAAAGGGACTCTTTGTTATTTGGTTGCAGGATTGCTTGAGAGAGGCCATCTTCATCTTACGCCTCCCACGGATTGATAAACCTTAGGTCATCCACTTGAGGGAGATTTGCTACTGTCCTACAAAACTCTGCTCGTAAGCTTGCGCCACCGTCAAGTTGGACGAGCTCGAGGTCGGAACAGCCGTTCTGTGCCCGGATGCTTCTGCCCCTGCGCGGCAGGGCACAACACCAGCCGGTCGCGAATCGACCGCGCCACCGCTGCCCCTATGTCGATATCCGCCACAGCCTCTTTCCGCCGTTGGAGAAGGCCATGACGGAGAGTCGGCGGGCCAGGTCGGGGACTGGTGGTGGTCAATGATGAGGTACGGGCCGACGACATACCGGGTGTGAGCGCGGCAGAAATTTAGAATACTGATGGGTGTGAGGCTCAGAAGCTAGATGTGGAGCTAGATGTGGATGCTTGTTAGGAAGAAAGCCATTCCTTTTATAGGTGCAATCTATCGTGGGCAGCAAGTTCAGGATAAGCATGAAAGAAATCGTATGTGATTTGATGAGTTCTTTCCAGAGAAAGAGGACACTCAAAGAATCGAGATACCACCGATCAACTAAATGCGCGTCAACGCATGGTCCATCAGGGCAACATGCAACAACTGACTACGAACTATCGCAATTTAGTCGGTTTTATTTTTCCTAAACAACCGCATATATGCATGTCACCACCACATGCAAACTACCATGCAAAAAACAGACAGACTGTTCAATACTCATGTGGTCAACCATGCAAAAAGAATATCTTATTCCATATGAAATCGCTAGCCACACCCAAAGAACTGCACACGCCTGTGTCCCCCAGTAATTGTAGTGGCATCCTCTCATTGGCCGTTTTTTTAGTAATAGAAAAAAGTCAAAAAAGGTAAACTAAACCTAGCTAGGTTTAGTATATGTATAATTCAACTAGTTGGTATTCACGTCAAAGCTCCTTTCTTAGCTCAACTTCCACGATGCTAGCTATTGCATTTTCTGCCAATGCCATGCTACCTCTGATGGATGGGTTGCTTTGCTGCTGCACATCTCCAGCTCCTTTAGGGACTTTTTTTAGAATGAAGACGCAAGGAGCGTCCGACTTTAACTTAATAAAGCCCACCAACAGGCAACCTCTAGCATACAAGATAGTCTTAAACAAAAGGAAATGCGACTGAAGCCTTAGTTTGAACATGCAACCGGCCTAGGCCTGAGAAAGATAAGGGGACAGTCTAAACATGCCAACACCGATAGGAACAAAAATGATCCACAACAACTTAGTGACGGGCAGCAATCTGGATCAGTCGAATCCGCTCCATCGCCTCCTGCATCCACTCAGCGTCCCGCCGATTCCCCAATGGCATCCAGGTCTGGAGGAACAAATGGTATTTGAAAATAATGTCAGCGGGGTGAGAAGGGAATTTGTGCTCTATTGTGATTTTGTTCCTAGTAGTCCATAGAGCCCATAAAAGCGCCCCTACGCATCTCCATAATACTTGGTCGGACCCGCCCCTATGAGCCAAGAGAATATCGCGGAGATCTCTACCCGAGTGGGGGTTCCAGTTTTGATCAAAGGCTTCCCGGACCACACTCCAAGAAAAACGAGCAAGGTGGCAGTTGAAGAAAATGTGGTTTGCGTCTTCATGCGCACCACACATCGCACAAGTGCCATCGAACGAACTGTTTCGTTTCACTATGTTGTTAGAGGACGGGAGGTGGTCGCGGAACATTTGGCATAGGAATATTTTTATTTTGAGGGGTATTGACACTTTCCATAGCCCCCTAGCTATGTCTAGTATCGGGCCCTCTGTCAACTTAGTGTAAAGAGACTTAACCGAGAAATTCCCGGAGCTCGTGAGAGACCAAGAGACCGTATCGGCCTCGGGTCGCAATACCACTGCAGCAAGAGTGTTACGTAACTCGTCCCAACCAGCCCGTTCGACATCTGTAAGAGGCCTTTTGAAAGAAATGGCTGGCGGGTTGGTTCTAAGCGCCTCGGCAACGAGGATATCGACGTTAGTAGCAATTTGGTAAATGGAGGAGTGGATGCGCCACAATGGCTCCGGACCAAACCAATGATCTAACCAAAATCGCGTGGATTTGCTGTCATTAACGCTAAGCTTAGCTCATAGCGCAAAGGCCGGTTTGACAGCCTGGATCTCGTTCCAGAATGTCGACCCTTTGGCCTTAGAGGTAAGGTAATTCCTGTCGGGGAAGTATTTCGCTCTGAGGATATCTACCCAGAGACCCTGCTCATTTTGGGCGAGATTCCATAGCCACTTGGAAAGGAGGGAAACGTTCATAAGTTTGGAGTTGTGGATCCCTAGGCCGCCATATTTCTTTGGCCGGCATAACGCTGCCCACTAATTAAGTGGTACTTCTTTTTGGACCCAGCTCCTTCCCAAAAGAACTTGGATCGAGGGGTGTCGAGCTTGGCGTGAACACCGTCTACTAGGAGGAACATGACCATGGTAAACATGGGCAAGGAGGAGAGACTAGTGTTCTTCAGAATGAGCCTAGCTGTCGAAGACATGAACCGACCTCGCCAAGGGCTGACCCGGTTCGCCACCTTGCCGTACAGGGGTTCCCACTCTTGGATAGAGATGGGGAGGCCCAACTACTTAAAAGAAAAGCTCCCGAGCTTACAGGTAAGAAGGTTGGCTACGCGCAATGCGAGAGGTTCGGCCATCCCAATGGGTATCATCTCGCTCTTGAGAAAGTTGATCTTGAGGCCGGAGACGATCTCAAAAGCAAGGAGAATGAGCTTAATCGAGGCTATACTATAGTCTTCCGGCTCGAAGAGCAGCATGGTATCGTCTGCATATTGGAGATGCGAGACCCCTCCTGGAATGAGGTGCGGGACAACACCGTGGATGTGGCTAGTGCCCTTTGCCTTACTGATCATGGCCGAGAGGACGTCGCAACAAAATTGAAGATAAGAGGGGAGGACCTGCCTAAGCCCTCGCTTGTTGCGGATTCCCAATTCTCCACTTATAGACACCGCCGTCTGCCCCCCCCCCAGACCAGCTGTGTACGGTGCACCAAACCTGACTCGAATCCCTTTCAGTCCAGGCCCTCGCGAATGAACTCCTAGTTCACTCGGTCATAGGCTTTTTCGAAGTCCAGCTTGAGGAGCACCGCCGGCTGCCGGGTTCATTTTAACTCATGGACTATCTCCTGAAGCACGACCGGCCCCTCGAGGATATTGTGGCCCTTGAGAAAAGCCGACTGACTTCGGTTGATGATTCTTTGCGCAACAGGGGCAAGCCGCGTCGTATATGCCTTTGCGCAGATTTTGAAAGGCACGTTAATGAGGGTGATAGGACGGTATTGTTTGATGGAGTCCGCCCCTTTGACCTTTGGAATTAAGCTAATGACCCCAAAGTTGAGGCGCGAGATGTCTACCGTGCCTAAAGTGAATCCATTAATGATGTCATAGAAAGGAGCTTTGAGCATGGGCCAAAAGCGACGAAAGAAAGCCACTGGACAGCCGTCTGGGTCGAGGGCAGTATCAATCTTCATCGAACCAACGGCCCTACCAATTTCCTCCGTGGAAAAGGACAAGGCAAGGAGGTCATTTTCGGCCTGAGAAACTCGAGCTTCGTCACCCCATAAGTCCACTCGAAGGCGCAGGGGTTTCTCCTCCGCTGTTCCCAACAGGTTGAGGAAGAAGCCATAAATGTTAGCCGATATTTCCGCTTGGCTAACCAGCACCCCTTGCTTGGATTGGAGTCGCAGGATCGAGCATTTCCGTTTACGGTCATTGGCGTAAGCATGGAGATAGCCCGTGTTAGCATCTCCCTTGGTAATCCACTTGACGCCGCCCCGACGGCACCAATATTCCTCCTCTTCCCTGAGGATGGAAAGCACCTGGTTTTCTAGGGCGTATCGATAAGCCCACTCAGCCTCCGAGAAGGATCTGGAGTCTGCTTGGGCATCGAGGGATTTGATTTCTTCTATGAGAGCTTCCCTAGCTCTCTTCGACGCACTACCATGGTTAGCCCCCCAACCGCGGAGGAAGCCACGTAAGGCACCAGCCACTGAGATCTATAGATCCATTGGCCCCCTGGTCCGGCCGGCCGCGACCACCGCTAGCTCCCAGCAAGCGATGATCATAGGAATAAAACCGTCGACCTCGAATCAACCTGTTTTGAAGTAGAAACGCGGGCTTAGCTTGATCCTGTCCTCCGCTAAGGCCAAGATGAGCGGGACGTGATCCAATCCGATACGGGTTTCCGCTACGAGCGTACTCAGGGGGAATAACACTTCCCAATTAGATGAAACAAAAACGCGATCAAGAACACTATGAACCGGGGCTACCTGTTTGTTGGTCCAAGTAAATCTAGCGCCGGTCCTAGCGATCTCCCGCAAGGAGGATGCCGCGATTGCGTTATTGAATAGCTCCACCCTTGGCCAGTCAATATTACGGTTATTTTTATCCGCCCCTGAGCAGATAAGGTTGAAAACTCCCCCAAGAATGATGGGAATATCCACGGCTTGCTTGGTCCCAACCAGAGCTCGAATTCCGCTCAAAAGTTCCACCGCACGCAAGTGGTCGGCTGGGCCGTACACACACACTATCACCCACTTAGCTAAGGACAAACAGTGTTTGATCATAGCCGCAATAAAGAAAGTACCTGTATCCCAGCTTACATCATCACAAATATCACGATTACAACACAAGAGGAGCCCGCCCGAGTGGCCGCAGGTGGGAACCCAACCCCACAGAAAACGCTGGAGGGGATCAAAAACTACGAGATCTCTAAAGGTGAAGTCCGCTTTGATTGTCTCTTGAAGGGCAACTATATCGATTTGTTCACGAGCAATGTATTCTCTAAGCTGGGTGCGTCTGCCCGAGTAGCCGCAACCCCGAATGTTCTAGAAAAGGTAACGCATCAGATTATACAGTTGCGGAGGCGAACTCCTCTGGAGGTCACCAGTTTTGCCACTCTTTTCTTTGCCGGGCACGGCTAGTGGAAGGGGTCGCGTCCGCCTCCCCGGCTTCGGCCTCTTCACTCGACAGGGCAAGCATCCGAGCGCGAGGCACAGCCGCAACTGTGTCCTGGGCCGTCTCGACAGCCGCGATGGCCTCCCTGGCCTTGGCCACAGCCGCGGCTTCTGCTAGAGCCACCTAGGCATCCTCACATGCACGAATCATAGGAATAATAACCCCACCCTCTGAACCTAACTCAAAACCACTATCGTCGAGGATCGAAGCTAATTGAGGATCAGAGAAAGCGTTCAGAATTTTGAATGAGGCGGGATTACCTGCGGTCTTGAGGTTCTTGTCAGCGAGGCGGAGCTGAGCACTCTCTAGGGATGAGAGCTCTCCCAGCGCCGCCTTGGATCTTGCACTTGGGGCCCGCTGAACCACCGGAGTCGCCTTGGAGCACTTGGCCTTGGTGGCCGTACCCGCAGAGCCGAGCGTAGCCTAAAGATCACCGCACGATGGAGGAACCGGAGACGGGAGGGACAACACCGCAGGATTGGGCACCGGCTTCCGGCCGGCTGTCTTCTTGGGGGCTCGCCCAGAGCCACCTAAACTGCGGCGGCCAGACAGGGGAGTGCAGAGAGGTGGGTCATTGAGCATGCATCTAGCATCCGAACCTTGCAGGCCAGGCGAGACCAGGGCGGGAGAGGATGTAGTCCCGGTCCCCAGCTCACCCACCGCAGCAGACGGGGGAGCAACAGCCTCCTTCAAGTTCGAGCCATATTGATCGAAAGCCCGTGCCAAAACATGGGCCGCGGGAGGGCTGCTCCCAGCCGTGTCCAGCACCGCGAGGGCCCCTGGCTTCGGTGTCTCCTTGTCCACACGGGGGTCATGCGCGCTGAGTCCCAACTGATCCCAAGCCTCTGTGTCGATCGACATGTCAGGAATGCTCTCATCACGGTCCTTGTCGCGACACGCCATCTCCACGTCCTTGACCTGACCATTAGGAAGCCCAGCCTAGCCCCCTTGGCCGCCTTGATCACCCTGTTTCTACACTTGCGACCCACCGGCCCCGAGCCGGACGGGTCGTCGCGCTTGTTAGAGGGCCGAGGGAGAGCATCGTTGGGGCCTGGCGCCGCTGGCCCGTCCCCCGGACGCTTCGGTAGCCTCTCCACCTCAACCTTGATATCATAGCCCTCGTGATTGAACCACACTTGAACATAGCCGTTCAACTTATCTGGAGCTTTACACCCAAACTTCATCCTCACCGGTCCCATCTGGATGAGGGGAAGCTCGTCCACCACAAGGGGCCTCCCTAGCATCTTGAGCCCTATCAACGCGGCGATGCTTCTTTGGAATTCCATGGAGGTGGATCCTGACCTTAGTCATAGAGAGGGGCATAATCTCTTCGTGGATAGAGTCGCGGACCAGAACCGTGATGTCGTTGATGGACAGGAAGAGCTTGCCACTGGATTTTCCCATGTGAAGCAGATCAACAGAGGGGAAGGTCACCGAGAAGTCGTTGTCACCAACCTGCGCGATCTGCCAGTCCCAGTCCCCGGCCACCATATGGTTGTTGGGAATATCGTGCGACATATGCCAGGGGGTGGCTTATCATGGATGGGGACAAGAGTACGTCGCCGGGCTCTACAAGCGGGAGTGAGCAAGACCGCATACGCCTGCGAATCTTACCCAGGTTCGGGGCTCTCCGTGGAGATAACACCCCTAGTCCTACTCTACGGGGTCTCCGCATGATGACTATGATCAACAAGGTAGCTACAAGCTTGCTCCTTGAGCTGTTTTGGCTAGAGGAGGAAGAAGAACAAGGCTAGCTCTACTCCACTCTCTCTATGTGTGTGTAGTCTCTGGGGGAGTGAACAAAGGTTTGAACCCCTTGCATGGGGTGACCTAGGGGGGTTTATATAGGCCTACCTGCCAGGGGTACAATGGTAATCTGGCCGGGTGTAGGACCCGGCCGCCAGTGTCTCTGGTCGCCGGCTTCTCCGCCGGCTGCTGGGGCGCGCCGACTGCCATGATCTCGGCCAATAGGTAGGGCCCGCCGCCTGCGGGCCATGTTGGCTGCTCTGTACTGTAGTCCTGCCCCTGATGACGGAGGCTTTGTCGGAGGGAGCGTGGGAACAGTCCCGCCGCCTGGTGGGCGCTCACTGTAGCCACACCCTGTCTCATCTGGTTAATGGCGCACAAACTCCAAGGGGGGTGAAGGGTCGCCTGCTAGGAGTCGGCCTACCCTTGTGCTGCCTGTTAGGGGTTCGCCGACTTCTGGTGGCTGACGGACAGGTAGGGCCCGCCGCCTGCGGGCCGTACCGATCGCCCGTCGTGGGAACATGGCTCCCTCTAGCGTGGATGATGTCATGGGCCGTGAGGCCATAGTGCCGCGTCGGACGAGGTGTGTCCGCCTGGTACACCGCACTGTGGCCACGATCTGCCCTGGATTCGGGGGTGGCAGGTTACATTGTAGCCACGCCCCGTCTCGTCGTGGTAATGGGGTGCAAACTCTGAGGGGACGAGGGGCTGCCTGCTAGGAGTCAGCCCCCTTGTGGCCGCCTTCTGTGGTCTTGCCGCCTTCTAGCAGCCGGCCTCTTGGACCAACCGGCCCAAGAAGGCGGTCGTGCTTTCGGGAGGTGTGAGGGGCGCAACAGGCCCCGATGTCTTGAAATACCATGGGGGGCTGATGAGGCTACCCATGGTCATTTACTCAGACAGTAGTACCTGAAGCTGGTGGGTGCCGCGGCTGAAAAGGCGAGAAGCCTCAGCAGCTTCCTACTCCGAAAGGTCTGGTAATCTTGTGGCGTCCGCCTTCTAGGAATGCCGACTGCCAGGAGCCGGCCCGGGCCAGGCCGGCCGGGTGAATTCGAATCATCGTAGTGGGGGCCGAGTGGCGTGCCAGCCGGGCAACAGGCTTGCCGCCCGTTGCACGCTCGCCACATGGCGCCAGCAGGCCTGCCAGCCCACCCGCCCGACAGGACGTCACCACAGGCCTGGGCCCGCCATTACAGGGCCTCGGCACGCACGTGGATCCGCTGCGGACGAGGCAGGCGGTTGCGCTCCTCGCACGCGGTTAATACATGCCATTACGGTGTGGAAAACGCGGGGCCATGGGGGGAGTGGGCGCAGTTAATACCACGACCCCCCACGTCTCGCCCCCTCGGCTCCGCCGCCGGGGGGCTATAGATAGGGGGCGGAGCGGGCGAAAGAGTGCACGCGCGCTCTCCTCTCCCTTCATCTTCATCTTCTTCTGCCCCCCTTGCTCTCTCACCATCACCGTGCTGCCGCTCACCGCCGGTGCTCCTTCGCTTCCGCCGTCGCCAGGCTTCTTCGCCCCGCCGTGGATTCGCCCGCTCGTCGCTGTGCCGCGCCTCCGTCGAGCATCCGTATCCATGGCGCGCGACGGGCGCTCCGGCGATTGGGATGGCTCGAATGTTCACGAGGACCACCTCACATTCCTTCGCCAAACACGGCGGCTGGCTCGCGCGACGCACGTAAAGGTGTGTGTTCCTCCCGAGACGGAGATCTCCCAGGCGCCGGCGGACGACGAACGCGTCGTCTTCCGGTCGCACTTCCTTCGAGGCTTCAGCCTGCCGGCGAGCAGCTTCCTCCGCTCGTTCCTCACCTTCTGCAAGGTCCAGCCCCACCATCTCACGCCGAATACGGTGGTGCTGTTGTCCGCCTTAGTCACCCTCTACGAGGGCTACCTCGGCACGATCCCCACCCTTGAGATCCGGGGGGAGCTCTTCTACCTCAAACTCGACACCGCCGCCAAGAATGAGGCGGCCCAGTGCGGGGCCTACATCGCGGTGCGGCGTTCGGGTTCCGGGGTCTGCTTCCCGACCCTCGCCTTGCTGCAGTCGACCAAGCTGTGGCAGAAGTCGTATTTCTATGTTAAGAACATCCACTCGACGATGGACTATGCCAACCTGCCAGCTTACATAGCCGGCCCACCTACCGAACCCCGCACCAACTGGCAGTTTCGGCCAAAGAACCTGTCGGCCGCCTCCTCCGCCGCTCTCGCCCGGCTCCAGGACATGACGGAGTCGGAGGGCCTCAAGGCCTCAGATCTGCTGACCGCCTTCGTGGCGCGCCGAGTGCTGCCCCTCCAAGCCCAGCCCACATCATGAGCCGCATGAGTGGGCATTGGGACCCATGTCGGATGTGCACCAAGGAGCTGCCGGACGTGGAGGTGGTTCGGATGGTGAACTACTTCTCCAACTGCAAGCTCTCAGAGAAGGAGTGGCGGTTCGGCATGCCGCCGTACAGCCGCGCACACCCGCCGCCTGCGGTGAGTCTTTTAATTCTCTTTCTCTTTGTTCGTCCGGGTTCTTTTTTGCCGCCTAACCATTTGGCCGTGGTGCAGATCTTCTCAACCCAGTTGGTGATCGACGCTCTGGCCCCAGGCCATCAGTACCCGCCAGACCGGTCGGTGAGCGATGTGGACGACCCCGACTTGGGGGCGGCCGCCATGGAAGAGGATGATGCCAGAGGCAGCGGCAGTGAGGGAGCAGGCGGCTCCTCAGGAGGCGGCCTCGGGGATTGGCCGGACGATGATGAGGAGGACAACGTGCCGCGCCACAGCCGCTGCGCCGACAGGGTGGGCGCCAGCTCTTCAGCCGCGCCGACTGCAGCAGGCGGCGCCCCGAGGCGCCGAGCTGACGCCGGATTGTACGGCAGCCGGCCCAAGAAGGTCAAGACCTCGGCTGCCCCGACCAAGCGGCAAGAGGCTGCCGCGAAGGCGTCCCTCTTCCAGAAGGCCCCGAAGCGGCTCCCGCTGGTGTCGGCGTAAGTGTCTTGATCTCTTCACATTTTTGCTCTGCGTTCTCTTGTTTCTTCGCAATCTTCTTAGTATTTTTTCTTGCTTCACCGAGAAGGGCCCCGCTCTCTCTCTCGCACGCGGCCCCATCTGCCTCGGTGATTGGGGCTACGGACGGCTCCGCAGACCCTCGCCGCGTGGATCCGCTCGCTGCCCTCCAGGAGGCGACGGAGAAGAACGCGCGAGAGGTGTGGGAGGAATGGGAGGCCGCGGCCCGGGAAAAGGTGGAGGCGGCCAGGGCGGTGCAAGCGGAGGGTGATGCGGCGGCCAGGGAGTAGGCGGACACGGCCGCCAAGGCCCGGGAGGAGGAGGCGTCCAGCAGCCGGGCTCCAGAGCCCGCCGATCCGTAGCACGCAGAGCTGCAGGTGCCGGAAGGCCAGGCGCCGAATGGTCGAGTTGGTGTCGACCAACCGGCCCTGGAGAGGGGAGGGGGCGACCCCGTCATCTTGGAGTTGGGGTGGCCCCTCGCGCGCTGACTGCTGACGCGCAAGGCAGTCGGCTCGAAACACCGCGGGTGCCGCCATCTGGTGGCGAGCTGGTGGTGCGTCCGATCCCCACCGTCCGCGTTCCATTGTGCCAGCGCCCGATGAAGGCAGCCTCAGAGCCACGGCTGATGGAAACCGGGGCCTCGAGCTCGTCGGTGCTCGACGTTGATGTCACCAGCGCCGCTCCTCTGGATTGGTCATCCGGGGATGGCTCAGGTATCCTGAACGTGGCCGTGCAGGACGTCATGGCCCAGTTCAACGCCCAAGGTGCCGTTCTTCAGCAGTCTATGTGGAAGTTCTTGGCGACGTGGACGGCTGTCCGGGTACGCAATTTTACTTCATGTTTTCAGTTCTTGTAATCTTCCGTGGGGGTTATGTCGCTTGAAGTTACGTCGGTATTTCCCCAAAGAGGAAGGGATGATGCAGCACAAAGGCGGTAGGTATTTCCCTCAGATATGGAACCAAGGTTATTCAACCAGTAGGAGAACCAAGCAAACACAATGTAAACAGCCCCTGCACACAAATAACAACACCTCGCAACCCGACGTGTTAAAGGGGTTGTCAATCCCTTTTGGGGTACGGCGCCTCAAACGGTGCATGGACGGGAAATAAATTTTAATAGATTGAAATAACAGATCACAAATAAAATAAAGTGCAGCAAAGTATTTTTGGTATTTTGGTTTAATAGGTCTGAATAAAAGGAGCAAATAAAAAAGATCGCAAAGCAAATATATGAGAAAGAAGACCCCGAGGCCGTAGGTTTCACTAGTGGCTTCTCTCGAGAATATAGCAAATGGTGGGTAAACAAATTACCGTTGGGCAATTGATAGAACTTCAAATAATTATGACGATATCCAGGCAATGATCATTACATAGGCATCATGTCCAATATTAGTAGACCGACTCCTGCCTGCATCTACTACTATTACTCCATACATCGACCGCTATCCAGCATGCATCTAGTGTATTAAGTTCATGGAAAAACAGAGTAATGCAATAAGAACGATGACATGATGTAGACAAGATCCGTTATCTATTGCGGCAGATAGGGATCCCATCTTTTTATCCTTAGTAGCAACAATACATACGTGTCAGTTCCCTTTCTATCACTGGGATCAAGCACCGTAAGATTGAACCCACTACCGGGCACCTCTTCCCACTGCAAGATAAATAGATCAAGTTGGCCAAACAAAACCCAAATATCGGAGAATAAATACGAGGCTATAAGAGATCATGCATATAAGAGATCAAAGAAACTCAAATAACTTTCATGGATATAGAAAGATATAACTGATCATAAACTCGAAGTTCATAAGATCCCAACAAACACACCGCAAAAGAGATACATCATATGGATCTCTAAGAGACCATTGTATTGAGAATTCAGCAAGAGAGAGAAAGCCATCTAGCTACTAACTACGGACCCCAAGGTCTACAAAGAACTACTCACGCATCATGGGAGAGGCACCAATGGAAGTGGTAAACCCCTCTGTCATGGTGTCTAAATTGGATCTGGTGGTTCTAGACTCTAGGATGGCTGGATGAATATTTCGTCGACTCTTCTAGGGTTCTGGTATTTTTGGGGTATTTATAGAGGAAAGAGGTGGTCCGGGGGGCACCCGAGGTGGACACAACCCACCAGGTGCAACCAGGGCCCAACTTCTTGCATCTGGCCCATAAAAAATCATCGTGAAGTTTCACGACATTTGGACTCCGTTTAATATTCATTTCCTGCGATGTAAAAAACATGGAAAAAACAGCAACTAGCACTTGGCACTATGTCAATAGGTTAGTACCAAAAAATGATATAAAATGACTATAAAATGATTATAAAACATCCAAGATTGATAATAAAACAATATGGAACAATCAAAAATTATAGATACGTTGGAGACGTATCAGGGGGCGCGCCAGCGCAACCACTGGGTGTAGCCCCCGAGTTCCGGGCCGGCTGCTGAGCAGGCGGCCTGGAACTTAAAGGTGAGCTCCGAGTGCTAACTTCTTTTTCTTCTGTTGTCTTTGTTGCAGGACTACCACAACATCCGCGTGGCGTCCTGCAACACCCAGAACCAGGACCTGGCCAAGCGGACCAGCGACTTGAACCAGAGCCGGAGTAAGCACTCCGTCTTCCTTCTCGCGGGGGCGCCTCAGCGCACCCGCTGGGTGTAGCCCCCGAGATTCGAACCGACTGATGAGCAGTCGGGCTAGATCTCCCGGCACCTACTTTATCTTTTGTTGATGTTGACATCCTTTCTTTCTTATCTTTGCAGGGGCAGCCGCCAAACTGTAGCAGCGGTTGGGCAAGGTTCAAACCGAGCTGCACACCAAGGAGGAGGAGCACAACAAGGCGGCCTAGGAGTGCGAGTGCCTGACCAAGGAGCTGGCGGCCCAGACGGAGTGGCACAAGGGGGAGGTCCAGAAACGGAAGGACAGCGAGGCTCACCTCCAGGCCAAGTTCGAGACTCAGCGCTCGAACTGGGCCGAGAAGGAGAATTTCCTGACCGACGGCTATGGCGAGATCGAGGACATGATCGACGGTAAGTTACTTCTTCTTTCGAGTGACCGCCGACTGCCGCAGGAGTCTGCTTCTGGCTTCTAATTCTTTGTCATTTCTTCTTGCGCAGAGTACTTCCCGGGTCACTCCGTCGGCGTCAGCCAGGCCATCGAGGCGCGGCGCAACGTGCGAAGGAGGGCGGGTGCGGACATCGTGCCCAACGCGCCCCAGAATCTTGGCGAGCAGCTCCTGGCCATCAAGACGCGCCTGCAGCCGGCCCAAAGGATGCTCCGCCGCCTGCAGCGCATCGGGGCTCAAGTGCTAACTGCCCTCTGGCCGGATGCCCAGATCCCGCGCACTGCCGGTCGGACTACCGACTGGCTGGAGGTAGCAGTCGGGCGCTTCGAGGCTTGGAAGGGTGCCGCAGCTCGAGCGGGTGCTCGGATGGCCTTGGAGTTCACCAAGGATTGGTATCCTAGCCTGAATCTGGCCCAGCTGGCCACCTTCCGGCAAGAGGCCGGACTGGAGTTGGCGGTGGTGGGCCACGCGCTCACTCAATGCGCGGCGGCGCTCGCCGAGTACGCCAACACCACCGTCTTCATCCTCGAGCTGGACGAGGAGGGCGCCGAGGTGCCGCCCAACTGGTTCGGGCTGAACCCGGAGGATGGGGAAGACTCGGTGGAGGAGATCACCTCCAGCGACAAGGGTGAGGATGAAGAGGACGAGGAAGGCGAAGACGACACACCGGGGGACGGAGCGGACGGCCAGCCTCAGCCCAATCGACCCTCGACCAGCGTGCGACATGTGGCTGCACCGACTGCTGCTGATGCTGACCAGGCTGAGGCTCACCAGCCGGCCACTCCACCATCCGTCACCGCTGCCTCCACCGTCCTGTCGGATCCGCCTGCTGCTCCTCTGGCCTAGGCGACCAGTTTATCTTATCTTTTCCTGTTCTTGTAATCTTTTGAACAAGTATGTTAAACTCGCGCAATTCCACCCACTGGGGGTGTATTCAAAAATTCTGCTGAATGATGGCTATGAGCCTTTGCTATGTAAATTAATTTATTCGCACAAGTCTGTGCTCTGCCGGGTTCTACTTTTGTCTTGCTTTTCTGTTCCTTTTTGCCTTTTTCCTTTGCCGTCTTCCTTTGGCTGCCGCCCTGCCAGCCCGACAGCCGCTTTGCGGTCTGTGGCTGGGTCAGGTACTTGGTTGTTTAGGAAGACAAGTACTTTGGCTGCTTAGAACGTAGCAAGTCAAGTGAGAAGCCAAACGGTCGGCTGCTCAGCAGTCGGACGATGAGGCGAGGAGCCGGCTTGGCCTATGCTGATGCTTTTTTTCCTTAGCCGTTTTTTGTGTGGACACCATTTCCTGCCTTTAGCTCTTCCAGCCGGAGAGTCGCTCTGCGAGCTGCGGCTTAAGGCAAGAGAGGGCTTAGATGCCGACACACTACTTGTCCGACTACAGGTGACATCAACATAGGACAAGGCGGCAAGCCCCCGGGCCGACTGGTCCGACCCGGTGCCGGGCGAAGGAATGAAATAATACATTCACAGGCATAAACTTATCACGTAGATAAAAAGGGTAGCCCCGAGTGCTCCTCGAGGGACCCGATGTCTTTGCTCTTAATACAATAGGTAGCGTGGTACATACGACATTAACTGTAATCTTTGGAGGAGATTTGGGTTCCATGGGCGCTCTGTTTCCTTTCCGGAATCGTCCCTCTTGCATGCCCTGGGCTTCTGCGCGTCGATGAGGTAGTAGGAGTCGTTGCCCAAGGCTTTGATGATGATGAAGGGCCCTTCCCAAGGGGCCGAGAGCTTGTGCTAGCCGGCTGTTCGCTGGATCAGTCGGAGCACAAGGTCTCCCTCTCGGAAGGATCGAGGCTTGACCTTCCGGCTGTGGTAGCGCTGTAGGCCCTTCTGGTAGATGGCGGACCGGCTGAGTGCCAGCAGCTGGCCCTCTTCCAACAGGTCGACGCCGTCTTCTTGTGCCTTCTTTGCCTCCGCCTCCATGTACATGGTGACGCGAGGCGAGTCAAACTTGATGTCTGTTGGGATGACGGCCTCGGCCCCGTACACGAGGAAGAAGGAAGTGAAGCCGGTTGCTTTGTTCGGCGTGGTCCGAAGACTCCAGAGGATGGCCGACAGCTCTTCAATCCAACAGCCGGCCAAGTGCTCCAGTGGCTCGACCAATCGGGGCTTGATGTCGGACAGGATGAGGCCGTTTGCTCGCTTGACTAGGTCGTTTGACTATTGATGGGCAACGGACGCTAAGTCCAGTCGGATGCCCTGCATCGCGCAGAAACGAGCCAAGGCTCCTTTGGAAAAGTTTGTGTCATTGTCGGTGATGATGCTGTGCGATATGCCGTACTGGACAGTGATATCTGTGATGAAGGTCACAGCTGTCGGACCATTCAGCTTCTTGATTGGCTTTGTTTCATTCCACTTGGTGCATTTGTCCACGGCGACAAGCAGATGAGTCATGCTGTCGCGTGCTGTCTTGAATGGGCCCACCCTGTCCAGCCCTAAAATGGCAAACGGCCAAGTGAGGGGGATGGTCTTGAGTGCAGAAGCCGCAGGTGTTGCTTGGAGCTGAATCTTTGGCACCCTTTGCACTTCTTGACCAAATCCTTGGCGTCGTCCAAAGCAGTCGGCCAGAAGAAGCCATGGCGGAAAGCTTTGGCGACAAGGGATCTGGAGGCCACGTGGTGGCCGCACTCGCCTTGGTGGATATCTTTGAGGATTGCTTTGCCCTTCTCTAGCTCTACGCAGCGCTAGAAAACACCAGTGACGCTGCGCCTGACAAGCTCTCTATTTACTATGGTGTATGCTGCTGCTCGGCGTTGCACTTCCGGGCCAAGATCTCGTCGGCCGGTAGCTCTCCGCTCACCAGGAAGATGAGGATGGGATGCGCCCATGATGGTGCTTCGACCACTGTCATCACGGCCACTCGTACTAGGGCCGAAGTCCCCGGGCCGGCTGCTGCAACCCCCGGCCCGGGTTCTGAAGTCCCGGGCCAGGTGCGACTGCTGCAGTCCCCGAGCCGCCTGCTGAAGTCCCCGGACCGGCTATTGCGGTCCCCAAGCCAGATCCGACTGTTCTGGGGTCAGCGGGCATGAAGATGTACTCTGATTCCGGCGAAGGCTTGATAGACGGCTTGCGGAGGCACTGAAGGGAGACGCCGGCTGGTATGGCTTGCCGGGTGGAGCCAATCCGTGCTAGGGCATCTTCTTGCTCGTTGTCAGCCCATGGCACGTGAAGGAACTCGCACCCATCAAAGTATCCACTGATCTGCTGGACAAGGAGGTGGTAGCTCTCCATGTTTGCATCCTTGGCGTCCCAGTCGCCTGACGACTGCTGGACCACCAAGTCCAAGTCGCCGTAGCACAGAATCCGGCGGATGCCAATCTCCCTGGCCAGCCGGAGTCCGTGTACGAGCGCCTCGTACTCGGCCACGTTGTTGGAGGCGGCAAAGTGAACTTGCAGCGTGTATCTGAGCTTGTCGCCTTTGGGAGAGGTGAGGATGATGCCGGCTCCCAGACCGGTGCGCATCTTCAAGCCATCAAAGTGCATCCGCCAATGAGTGGAATCCGGCACTGGCGGTTGGTACTGGGTCTCGGCCCAGTCGACGAGGATGTCGGCCAGCGCTTGGGACTTGATGGCGGTGCGGGGCTAGTAGCGGATGGTGTGTGGAGCCAGTTCGATGGCCCACTTTGTCACCTGGCCTGATGCATCTCTGTTGCCTATGATCACAGCAAGTGGGGCAGTGCAGAGAACCGTGATGGAGTGCTCTTGAAAGTACTGCTTGAGCTTCTTGGCAGCAAAGTACACGCCATAGCACATCTTCTGGTAGTAGTGGGGGTAGTTCTACTTGGAGGCAAACACAGAACCTCACTCAGGTAGTAGATGGGCCTTTGGACCGGCTGTGCCTTGCTGTCTTTTGGGCGCTCGACTACGATGACGGTGCTGACCACCCGGCTAGTTGCGGTGATGTAGAGGAGCATGGGCTCGTTAGCAGTCGGAGTCGCCAGGACAGGCGGCATGGTCAACATCTTCTTGAGCTGGAGGAAGGCCTCGTTCGCCTTGTCGTTCCACTCGAAGAAAGTGGTTTTCTTCATTAACTGGTACAGGGGAAGAGCCTTCTTGCCCAGTTGGCTGATGAAACGGCTGATGGATGCCAAGCACCCGGTGAACTTCTGGACGTCGCGCAGCCGGGTGGGTCTCTCCATCCGCTCAATGGCCTTGATCTTTACTGGGTTGCACTCAATGTCGCATTCTGAGACAAGGAAACGAAGGAGTTGGCCGGCTGGGACTCCGAAGATGCACTTCTCCGGGTTGAGCTTGATTTGAAAGCGACGTAGGTTGTCAAAGGTCTCCTTAAGATCCTCCAGGAGGGTGCCTCGCTTCTCCGTCTTCACCACAATGTCATCTACATAGACGTGGGCATTTCTGCCGAGTTGCTTGAGGAGGCACTTCTGCATGCAACGCTCAAATGTGGCACCGGCATTTCTCAAGCCGAATGTCATGATCAGGTAGCAGAAGGCTCCGAATGGTGTGATGAAGGCGGTCTTCAGCCGATCGGCCCAGTTCAGCTTGATCTGGTGGTAGCCGGAGTAGGCATCAAGGAAAGATAGCAGCTCACATCCGGCTGTGGAGTCAATCACTTGATCTATCCGGGGCAAAGCAAACGGATCTTTGGGGCAGGCTTTGTTGAGGCTGGTGTAGTCGATACACATGCGCCACTTGTTGTTCTTGTTCAGTACAAGGACTGGGTTGGCAAGCCACTCTGGAAAAACACTTCCATGATAAAGCCGGCTGCTAGCAGTCGGGCTATCTCTTCACCAACAATTCTTCTTTTCTCTTCTGGCAGGCGGCGGAGGGGCTGCTTGACTAGTTTTGCATCTGATCTGACATGTAGCTTGTTCTCGGCGAAATCCGTCTAAACACCCGGCATGTCTTTGGGAGACCATGCAAGGATGTCCTGATTCTCACGGAGGAAAACGACAAGCTCGCTTTCCTATTTACTGTCAAGGTGGGCCCCTATGACAGCGAACCTCTCCGGGTGGTCTGGGTCCAAGGGGATCTTCTTGGTTTCTTTCGCCGGCTGGAAGGAGCCCAGAGCTTCCGACTCCTTGGGGTCTGGCGACAGGTCCGACTGCTTGCTGGCCATGGCCACAACCCAGTCAAGGAGCCGCTTCTCAGCAGCAATCACAAGGGACTCGGCCAGCCGACTGCTGGCAGCAGCACAGGCGGCCGACTGCTGGTAGTCGCCGGCTATGGTGATAATGCCCTTGGTGCCCGGCATCTTCATCTTGAGGTAGGTGTAGTGTGGCACCTCCATGAACTTGGCCAGAGCGAGCCGGCAAAGGAGTGCATGGTAGGGGCTCTGCAGGTCAACCACCTCGAACCAGATTGGCTCTCAGCGGAAGTGATCTTTGTCTCCGAAGAGGACGTCTATCTTGATCTTTCTGATTGGGGAGCAGGAAAGGCCAGGTACAATTCCATGGAAGATAGTCCGACTGGGCTGGAGCTGCTTCTCCTTGATGCACAGCTTCTCTAGGGTGTCGCAGTAGAGGATGTAGATGTTGCTGCCGCCGTCTATCAAAACTCGGGAGAAATGATAGGCTCACCTCTCTGTTCAAAAGGTGGCATCCAGCACTAGGGCGTAGGAACCCGGAGAAGGCATCACCTCCGGGTGGTCAGCACGGCTCCAACTGATGGGCCTCTCGGACCAGTGCATGAACTCGGGGACTTCAGAAGCGACGGCGTTCACCTCACGGTGCTGCTGACGCCGGCTGTGCCTATCGTCAGCCACACTGGGGAATTCATCCTGGATGGCAGCGACTGGACGGGCTGCCAGCTACTGAGGAGGCGGAGCCGGCTGGCCAGCAGGCGGAGGCGGCAGTCCTTCGCCCTTGGCAATTCGGGTGAGCCAGTGGCACTTCCGGGTGGTGTAGTTGGATGGCTTCGCGCCGATGTGGAACTTGCAGGGAGGATTGAGGGTTTGCTCATAGGAGAAGGCGGGCAGCCAAGCAGGCTTGCCGCCCTTCTAATGCTTGGGGCCGGGCTGCCCCTCCGGCTGCTGGTCTTCAATAGTTGCCACCTTCTGGCTGGTGGAAGCCGGCTGCGGGGCCTTGCGCTTGTTGTGATTCTGCTGCTGGCGCCGACTGGAGTCACCAGCCGGCATTCGAGGAGCCGGAGGGAGCACCTTCCCGGACACGTCCACCTGGAGCTCCAACTTCATGGAGGAGTCGGCAGTGGCGTACTTGTCTGCTATGATCAGCAGCTCGTCGAGTGTGGGCGGCTCGTCGCAGAGGAGTCGGTGCTTGAGCAGGGTGCCTTCTCTGCACCCAGTGGTGAAGTACTCTATGGCTTGCACCTCGTGCACCCCTTCGCAGGAGTTGCGCAGTTTGGCCCACCGCGTCAAGTAGTCGTGGGTGGACTCGGTGGCGCCTTGGGCGCACAGAGAGAGCTGGCGGGGCTTGGGCAGCCGCTTGTAGGTGCTGGTGAAGTTGCGGATGAAGACTTCGGTGAAGTACAGCAAGCTATTGACGCTGTAGGGCTTGAGGCTGTTCAGCCATGTCCGTGCCGCGCCCTGAAGCATGAGCAGAACGTACTTCACGGCAATGCGCTTGTTGCCGTTCGCTATGTTGACGGCGATGGAGTAGTGAACCAGCCAATCTTCCGGCTTCACGGAGCCGTTGTACTTGGGAATGTCTCAAGGGAGCGAGAAACCTTTGCGCAAGGGCTCGTCGCGAATGTGGGGGCCGAAACAAGGCGTGCCGATTGCATCTTCTTCTTCCATCGCCAGGGATCGCGCTAGTCGGTCGATCCAGTGGCGGGCGTCGTTTTCTCCGACTCCTTCGCGGGGGCCGAGCCGGCCTCCGAGAGTTGAATGCTCAATGGTGGCGGGGAGGTGCGCCACTCCCTGCGCGGGGGAGGCGGATGATCACCCCGCCGTTCCACTGCTCATGGGCGGCCATCTTGGTCGTGCTCGATGGTGATGTGTGTGCGGCTGCGCAGTCGGCACTTAGTCTCTTCGGTAGTGGCCGCCGCCAGTCGGCGTCCGGGAGGTCGCGCCATGCTCTCGGCGAGGGGGGAGGTTCTCGGCCTGCAGGTCGGGTTCCACCACGCGGCCGCCGGCTTCTTGCTGCACGATGGCCGCGTCGATGAGCTGCTGAATGCGCTCCGTCATGCAGCGACGCTCCTCACCCTCCAGGTGGTCCAGCTTGTCTGCCGCCGCCTGGGCGGTGCGTAGGTTTTCCATTGGCGTGGCGTAGTTCGGCCCCCAGCATTCTGGCGATGGGTGCGCCGCATTGCCGGACTGTGCCCACGCGTCTGGGCTCGCCAGTAGCCGACGTGCCGCTGCTACCTCTTCAGCATGCGTTGGTTTTCCCTTGAAGAGGAAAGGGTGATGCAGCAAAGTAGCGTAAGTATTTCCCTCAGTTTTTGAGAACCAAGGTATCAATCCAGTAGGAGACTACACACAAGTTACCTAGTACCTGCACAAACAATCAAGAACCTTGCAACCAACGCGATAAAGGGGTTGTCAATCCCTTCACGGCCAATCACAAAAGTGAGATCTGATAAAGATAATAAGATAATATTATTGGTATTTTTGTTGTATAGATTGGAAAGTAAGATTGCAAAATAAAATAAAAGGGAAATTAGAATTGTAGGTTGGAAACTTATATGATGTAAAATAGACCCGGGGGCCATAGGTTTCACTAGTGGCTTCTCTCAAGATAGCATCTATTACGGTGGGTGAACATATTACTGTCGAGCAATTGACAGAAAAGCACATAATTATGAGAATATCTAGGCATGATCATGAACATAGGCATCACGTCCGTGTCAAGTAGACCGAAACGATTCTGCATCTACTACTATTACTCCACACATCGACCGCTATCCAGCATGCATCTAGAGTATTAGGTTCATAAGAACAAAGTAACGCATTAAGTAAGATGACATGATGTAGAGGGATAAACTCAAGCAATATGATATAAACCCCATCATTTTATCCTGGATGGCAACAATACAATACGTGCCTTTCTGCCCCTACTGTCACTGGGAAAGGACACCGCAAGATTGAACCCAAAGCCATGCACTTCTCCCATTGCAAGAAAGATCAATCTAGTAGGCCAAACTAAACTGATAATTAGAAGAGGCTTGCAAAGATATCAAATCATACATATAAGAATTCAGATAAGAACCAAATATTATTCATAGATAAACTTGATCATAAATCCACAATTCATCGGATCTCGACATACACACCGCAAAAGAATATTACATCGAATAGATCTCCAAGAACATCAAGGAGAACTTTGAATTGAGAATCAAAGAGAGAGAAGAAGCCATCTAGCTAATAACTATGGACCCGAAGGTCTGAGGTAAACTACTCACGCTTCATCGGAGAGGCTATGGTGTTGATGTAGAAGCCCTCCGTGATCGATTCCCCCTTTGGCGGAGCGCCGGAAAGGCCCCAAGATGGGATCTCACGGGTACAGAGAGTTGCGGTGATGGAATCTTGGTTTCACGACTCTGTATGATGGTTTTAGGGTATAAGGGTATATATAGGCGGAAGAAATAGGTCGGTGGAGCTCCATGGGGCCCACGAGGGTGGGGGGCGCGCCTACCCCCCTGGGCGCTCCCTCCTACTTCGTGGCCGCCTAGCAGCGCTCCGGAGTTCAACTCCAAATCTTCTGGATTCCTTTTGGTTCAAGAAAGATCATCGCGAAAGTTTCATTTGGTTTGGACTCCGTTTGATTTCCTTATCTGCAAAACACTGAAATAGGCAAAAAAAAAACAAAACTGGCACCAGGCCTCCGGTTAATAGGTTAGTCCCAAAAATAATATAAAAGAGCATATTAAAGCCCATTAAACATCCAAAACAGATAATATAATAGCATGGAACAATAAAAAATTATAGATACGTTGGAGACGTATCAAGCATCCCCAAGCTCAATTCATGCTCGTCCTCGAGTAGGTAAATGATAAAAACAGAATTTTTGATGTGCAATGCTACCCAACATAATTTTCAATGTAATTCTTCTTATTGTGGCATGAATGGTCAGATTTGTAAGATTCAAGATAATAGTTTAATGTTGACATAAAAATAATAATACTTCAAGCATACTAACAAAGCAATCATGTCTTCTCAAAATAACATGGCCAAAGAAAGTTATCCCTACAAAATCATATAGTCTGGCTATGCTCTATCTTCATCACATAAAGTATTTAAATCATGCACAACCCCGATGACAAGCCAAGAAATTGTTTCATACTTATGATGTTCTCAAACTTTCAATCTTCACGCAATACATGAGCGTGAGCCATGGACATAGCACTATAAGTGGAATAGAATGGTGGTTGTGGAGAAGACAAAAAGGAGAAGATAGTCTCACATCAACTAGGCGTATCAACGGGCTATGGAGATGCCCATCAATAGATATCAATGTGAGTGAGTAGGGATTGCCATGCAACGGATGCACTAGAGCTATAAGTGTATGAAAGCTCAAAAATAAACTAAGTGGGTGTGCATCCAACTCGCTTGCTCATGAAGACCTAAGGCATTTTGAGGAAGCCCATCATTGGAATATACAAGCCAAGTTCTATAATGAAAAATTCCCACTAGTATATGAAAGTGACAACATAGGAGACTCTCTATCATGAATATCATGGTGCTACTTTGAAGCACAAGTCTGGCAAATGGTAGTAGCATTGTCCCTTCTCTCTTTTCTCTCATTTTTTTTTATTTTTTTATTTTGTTGGGCTTCTTTGGCCTCTTTTTTTTATTTGGGCTTCTTTGGCCTCTTTTATTTCTCATAAAGTCCGGAGTCTCATCCCGACTTGTGGGGGAATCATAGTCTCCATCATCCTTTCCTCACGTGGGACAATGCTCTAATAATGAAGATCATCACACTTTTATTTACTTACAACTCAAGAGTTACAACTCGATACTTAGAACAAAATATGACTCTATGTGAATGCCTCCGGCGGTGTACCGGCATATGCAATGAATCAAGAGTGACATGTATGAAAGAATTATGAATGGTGGCTTTTCCACAAATACAATGTCAACTACATGATCATGCAAAGCAATATGACAATGATGGAGCGTGTCATAATAAACGGGATGGTGGAAATTTGCATGGCAATATATCTTGGAATAGCTATGGAAATGCCATAATAGGTAGGTATGGTGGCTGTTTTGAGGAAGGTAAATGATAGGTGTATGGTACCGGCGAAAGTTGCGCGGTACAAGAGAGGCTAGCAATGGTGGAAGGGTGAGAGTGCGTATAATCCATGGACTCAACATTAGTCATAAAGAACTCACATACTTATTGCAAAAATTTATTAGTTATCAAAACAAAGTACTATGCGCATGTTCCTAGGGGGATAGATTGGTAGGAAAAGACCATCGCTCGTCCCCGGCCGCCACTCATAAGGAAGACAATCAATAAATAAATCATGCTCCGACTTCATCACATAACAGTTCTCCATATGTGCATGCTACGGGGATCAAAAACTTTAACACAAGTATTTCTCAAATTCATAATTACTCAACTAGCATGACTCTAATATCACCATCTTCATATCTCAAAACAATCATCAAGTATCAAACTTCTCATAATATTCAATGCACTTTTTATGGAAGTTTTTATTATACCCATCTTGGATGTCTATCATATTAGGACTATTTTTATAACCAAAGAAAATTACCATGCTGTTTAAGACTCTCAAAATAATGTAAGTGAAGCATGAGAGTTCAACAATTTCTATGAAATAAAACCACCACCATGCTCTAAAAATATATAAGTGAAGCACTAGTCCAAAAATTATCTAGCTCAAAAGATATAAGTGAAGCACATAGAGTATTCTAATAAATTCTGATTCATGTGTGTCTCTCCAAAAGGTGTATTCAGCAAGTATGATTGAGGTAAATTAAAAAGCAAAGACTAAAATCATACAAGACGCTCCAAGCAAAACACATATCATGTGGTGAATAAAAATATAGCCTCAAGTAAAGTTACCGATAGACGAGGACGAAAGAGGGGATGCCTTCCGGGGCATCCCCAAGCTTAGGATTTTGGTTGTCCTTTAATTTTACCTTGGGGTGCCTTGGGAATCCCCAATCTTAGGCTCTTGCCACTCCTTATTCCAAAATCCATCAAATCTTTACCCAAAACTTGAAAACTTCATAACACAAAACTCAAACAGAAAATCTCATGAGCTCCGTTAGTATAAGAAAACAAACCACCACTTTAAGGTACTGTATTGAACTCATTATTTATTTATATTGGAGTTAAACTTGCTGTATTCTAACTTTTCTATGATTCATACCCCCCGATACTACTCAGAGGTTCATCAAAATAAGCAAACAACACACGAAAAACAGAATCTGTCAAAAACAGAACAGTCTGTATTAATCTGTAACTTTCGAATACTTCTGTAACTCCAAAAATTCTGAAATAAATTTTTGGACTTGAGGAATTTGTCTATTAATCATCTGCAAAACGAATCAACCTAAAATCACTCTCCAGTAAAAAATGGCAGGTAATCTCGTGAACGCAAAAGTTTCTGTTTTTACAGCAAGATCGCAAAGGCTTCACCCAAGTCTTCCCAAAGGTTGTACTTGGCACAAACACTAATTAAACATAAAACCACATATAACCAGAGGCTATATGAATTATTTATTACTAAACAGGAACAAAAATCAAGAAACAAAAATAAAATTGGGTTGCCTCCCAATAAGCGCTATTCTTTAAAGCCTTTTTAGCTAGGCATTGATAATTTTAATGATGCTCACATGAAAGACAAGAATTGAAGCACAAAGAGAGCATCATATAGCACGTGACAAACACATCTAAGTCTCACATACTTCCTACGCATAGGCATTTTATAATCAAACAAATTATCAAGGGAAACAAAACCTATCATATGCAAGGAGGAAGAAAGAAAGAATAACAATCTCAACATAACGAGAAGTAATTTAGTAACATGAAAATTTCTACAACCATGTTTTCCTCTCTCATAATAATTACATGTGGGATCATACTCAAGTTTAACAATATATATCATATAACATATTCTCTAGATGATCCACATGCATGCAAAGTTGACACTCTTCCAAAATAGTGAGATTATTATTAACTAAAGTCAAGACCTCTCCAAACCCACTTTTATCAAAAATACCATAAAATTGAACATTCTCCAAATATGTGGGATCTAAAGTTGATACTCTTCCAAACCCACTTTCAATATTATTGCAAACATTATTATCAATCTCATATTCATCATGGGGCTTAAATAAATTTTCAAGATCATAAGGAGAATCACCCCAATCATGATCATTGCAACAAGTAGTAGACATAGCAAAACTAGCATCCCCAAGCTTAGGGTTTTGCATATTATTAGCACAATTGACATCAAGAGAATTTATAGTAAAATCATTGCAATCATGCTTTTCATCGAAGGAACTATCAAGTATGGGTGTAATAGCAACGATCTCATGTTTAACATAAGGAACTATAGGAAATTCATCTTCATAAATATTGGCATCATGGCCACAAGAATAGCAAGAATCATGTTCATCAATGGAGATTTCAATGAAATCATCGGAATCATAATTATCTATAGATTCATGCATATCATTATTTTCTTCCAAAGCAACGGTCATTCTTTCAATAAATTCTTTAACATAGACATTATGAGCATTGTTTTCATAGCAATATTTAAGTATGTCAAAAAATTTAGATTCGTAAAGAGTAATGTCATACTTTTCAATCAAAGTAGCAACTTCATAAGCACCCTTAAAAGCAACAAATTCTTCAATTTGTTCGATATCATAGTAACTATAAACACCCTTTGCATAAGAAGATAAGATTTCATTATCATTAAACTCACATAGGTATGGGAGGTGTTTTTTAGGGTTCTTAGAGCAACAAGTAAAATCATAAATTTCACAAAGATTCCAAGCATAACACAGCAATCTGTTTATTTACTCCCACAAGAGTCTCCCTTTTTAGACAAACGGTGAGGCACAAAATGAGCATGCTCATCTAAAGATTTCCCATCAACTAGGCTAGTTGGGGTTTCAGCACGAGCGCACATAGATCGAAGATGATCCAAGTAGAACACTTTAAGTGGATCCATATCAATAGATTTTTAGCAAGGAAAGATGCAGGCAAATAGAAGGCACATGGTAACACAAGCTCGAAAGGAAGGAGGGCGAAGAAAAAAGGCAAAGATTTTTGGGAAAACGTTTTAGAAGTGAGGCAGAGGAAAACGAGAGGCGAATGGCAAATAATGTAATGCGAGGGAGAAGAGTTTATGATGGGTATTTGGTATGTCTTGACTTGGTGTAGATCTCCCTGGCAACGGTGCCATAAATCCTTCTTGCTACCTCTTGAGCATGCGTTGGTTTTCCCTTGAAGAGGAAAGGGTGATGCAGCAAAGTAGCATAAGTATTTCCCTCAGGTTTTGAGAACCAAGGTATCAATCCAGTAGGAGACTACGCACAAGTCACCTCGTACCTGCACAAACAATCAAGAACCTTGCAACCAACGCGATAAAGGGGTTGTCAATCCCTTCACGGCCAATCACAAAAGTGAGATCTGATAAAGATAATAAGATAATATTTTTGGTATTTTTGTTGTATAGATCGGAAAGTAAGATTGAAAAATAAAATAGAAGGGAAATTAGAATTGTAGGTTGGAAACTTATATGATGTAAAATAGACCAGGGGGCCATAGGTTTCACTAGTGGCTTCTCTCAAGATAGCATCTATTACGGTGGGTGAACAAATTACCGTCGAGCAATTGATAGAAAAGCGCATAATTATGAGAATATCTAGGCATGATCATGAACATAGGCATCACGTCCATGTCAAGTAGACCGAAACGATTCTGCATCTACTACTATTACTCCACATGTCGACCGCTATCCAGCATGCATCTAGAGTATTAAGTTCGTAAGAACAGAGTAACGCATTAAGCAAGATGACATGATGTAGAGGGATAAACTCAAGCAATATGATATAAACCCCATATTTTTATCCTCGATGGCAACAATACAATACGTGCCTTTCTGCCCCTACTGTCACTGGGAAAGGACACAACAAGATTGAACCCAAAGCCATGCACTTCTTCCATTGCAAGAAAGATCAATCTAGTAGGCCAAACTAAACTGATAATTCGAAGAGACTTGCAAAGATATCAAATCATACATATAAGAATTTAGAGAAGAACCATATATTATTCATAGATAAACTTGATCATAAATCCACAATTCATCGGATCTCGACAAACACACCCCAAAAGAATATTACATCGAATAGATCTCCAAGAACATCGAGGAGAACTTTGTATTGAGAATCAAAGAGAGATAAGAAGCCATCTAGCTAATAACTATGGACCCGAAGGTCTGAGGTAAACTACTCACGCTTCATCGGAGAGGCTATGGTGTTGATGTAGAAGTCATCCATGATCGATTCCCCCTCCGGCGGAGTGCCAGAAAAGGCCCCAGTATGGGATCTCATGGGTACAGAGAGTTGCGGCAGTGGAATATTGGTTTCGTGGCTCTGTATGATTATTTTAGGGTATAAGGGTATATATAGGCGGAAGAAATATGTCGGTGGAGCTCCGTGGGGCCCACGAGGGTGGGGGCAGGACTACCCCCCTGAGCGCGCCCTCCTACCTCATGGCCGCCTCGCAGCGCTCCAGACTTCAACTCCAGGTCTTCTGGATTCCTTTGGTCCAAGAAAGATCATCGCGAAAGTTTCATTGCGTTTGGACTCCGTTTGATTTTCTTATCTACAAAACACTGAAATAGGCAAAAAAAACATAAACTGGCACTGGGCCTCCGGTTAATAGGTTAGTCCCAAAAATAATATAAAAGAGCATATTAAAGCCCATTAAACATCCAAAACATAAATATTAGCATGGACCAATAAAAAATTATAGATACATTGGAGACGTATCAAGCATCCCCAAGCTTAATTCCTGCTCGTCCTCGAGTAGGTAAATGATAAAAACAGAATTTTTGATGTGGAATGCTACCCAACATAATTTCTAATGTAATTCTTCTTATTGTGGCATGAATGCTCAGATTCGTAAGATTCAAGATAATAGTTTAATGTTGACATAAAAATAATAATACTTCAAGCATACTAACAAAGCAATCATGTCTTCTCAAAATAACATGGCCAAAGAAAGTTATCCCTACAAAATCATATAGTCTGGCTATGCTCTATCTTCATCACATAAAGTATTTAAATCATGCACAACCCCGATGATAAGCCAAGAAATTGTTTCATACTTATGATGTTCTCAAACTTTCAATCTTCACGCAATACATGAGCGTGAGCCATGGACATAGCACTATAAGTGGAATAGAATGGTGGTTGTGGAGAAGACAAAAAGGAGAAGATAGTCTCACATCAACTAGGCGTATCAACGGGCTATGGAGATGCCCATCAATAGATATCAATGTGAGTGAGTAGGGATTGCCATGCAACGGATGCACTAGAGCTATAAGTGTATGAAAGCTCAAAAATAAACTAAGTGGGTGTGCATCCAACTCGCTTGCTCACGAAGACCTAAGGCATTTTGAGGAAGCCCATCATTGGAATATACAAGCCAAGTTCTATAATGAAAAATTCCCACTAGTATATGAAAGTGACAACATAGGAGACTCTCTATCATGAATATCATGGTGCTACTTTGAAGCACAAGTCTGGCAAATGGTAGTAGCATTGTCCCTTCTCTCTTTTCTCTCATTTTTTTTATTTTTTTATTTTGTTGGGCTTCTTTGGCCTCTTTTTTTTATTTGGGCTTCTTTGGCCTCTTTTATTTCTCATAAAGTCCGGAGTCTCATCCCGACTTGTGGGGGAATCATAGTCTCCATCATCCTTTCCTCACGTGGGACAATGCTCTAATAATGAAGATCATCACACTTTTATTTACTTACAACTCAAGAGTTACAACTCGATACTTAGAACAAAATATGACTCTATGTGAATGCCTCCGGCGGTGTACCGGCATATGCAATGAATCAAGAGTGACATGTATGAAAGAATTATGAATGGTGGCTTTTCCACAAATACAATGTCAACTACATGATCATGCAAAGCAATATGACAATGATGGAGCGTGTCATAATAAACGGGATGGTGGAAATTTGCATGGCAATATATCTTGGAATAGCTATGGAAATGCCATAATAGGTAGGTATGGTGGCTGTTTTGAGGAAGGTAAATGAGAGGTGTATGGTACCGGCGAAAGTTGCGCGGTACAAGAGAGGCTTGCAATGGTGGAAGGGTGAGAATGCGTATAATCCATGGACTCAACATTAGTCATAAAGAACTCACATATTTATTGCAAAAAATTATTAGTTATCGAAACGAAGTACTATGCGCATGCTCCAAGGGGGATATATTGGTAGGAAAAGACCATCGCTCGTCCCCGACCGCCACTCATAAGGAAGACAATCAATAAATAAATCATGCTCCGACTTCATCACATAACGGTTCACCATTTGTGCATGCTACGGGAATCACAAACTTTAACACAAGTATTTCTCAAATTCATAATTACTCAACTAGCATGACTCTAATATCACCATCTTCATATCTCAAAACAATCATCAAGTATCAAACTTCTCATAATATTCAATGCACTTTTTATGGAAGTTTTTATTATACCCATCTTGGATGCCTATCATATTAGGACTATTTTATAACCAAAGCAAATTACCATGATGTTTAAGACTCTCAAAATAATATAAGTGAAGCATGAGAGTTCAACAATTTCTATAAAATATAACCACCACCGTGCTCTAAAAATATATAAGTGAAGCACTAGAGCAAAAATTATCTAGCTCAAAAGATATAAGTGAAGCACATAGAGTATTCTAATAAATTCTGATTCATGCGTGTCTCTCCAAAAGGTGTATTCAGCAAGGATGATTGCGGTAAATTAAAAAGAAAAGGCTCAAATCATACAAGACGCTCCAAGCAAAACACATATCATGTGGTGAATAAAAATATAGCCTCAAGTAAAGTTACTGATAGACGAGGACGAAAGAGGGGATGCCTTCCGGGGCATCCCCAAGCTTAGGCTTCTGGTTGTCCTTGAATTTTACCTTCGGGTGCCTTGGGAATCCCCAAGCTTAGGCTCTTGCCACTCCTTATTCCAAAATCCATCAAATCTTTACCCAAAACTTGAAAACTTCACAACACAAAACTCAAACAGAAAATCTCATGAGCTCCGTTAGTATAAGAAAACAAACCACCACTTTAAGGTACTGTCTTGAACTCATTCTTTATTTATATTGGTGTTAAACTTTCTTTATTCTAACTTTTCTATGATTCATACCCCCCGCTAGTACTCACAGGTTCATCAAAATAAGCAAACAACACACGAAAAACAGAATCTGTCAAAAACAGAACAGTCTGTATTAATATGCAACTTTGGAATACTTCAGTAACTCCAAAAATTCTGAAATAAATTGGAGGACATGAGGAATTTGTCTATTAATCATCTGCAAAAAGAATCAACCTAAAATCACTCTCCAGTAAAACATGGCAGCTAATCTCGTGAACGCAAAAGTTTCTGTTTTTTCAACAAGATCGCAAAGGCTTCACCCAAGTCTTCCCAAAGGTTCTACTTGGCACAAACACTAATTAAACATAAAACCACATCTAAACAGAGGCTAGATGAATTATTTATTACTAAAGAGGAACAAAAATCAAGAAACAAAAATAAAATTGTGTTGCCTCCCAATAAGCGCTATTCTTTATAGCCTTTTTAGCTAGGCATTGATAATTTTAATGATGCTCACATGAAAGACAAGAATTGAAGCACAAAGAGAGCATCATATAGCACGTGACAAACACATCTAAGTCTAACATACTTCCTACGCATAGGCATTTTATAATCAAATAAATTATCAAGGGAAACAAAACCTAGCATATGCAAGGAGGAAGAAAGAAAGAATAGCAATCTCAACATAACGAGAAGTAATTTAGTAACATGAAAATTTCTACAACCATGTTTTCCTCTCTCATAATAATCACATGTGGGATCATACTAAAATTTAACAATATATCTATCACATAACATATTCTCTAGATGATCCACATGCATGCAAAGTTGACACTCTTCCAAAATAGTGGGATTATTATTAACTAAAGTCATGACCTCTCCAAACCCACTTTTATCAAAAATACCATAAGATTGAACATTCTCCAAATATGTGGGATCTAAAGTTGATACTCTTCCAAACCCACTTTCATTATTATTGCAAACATTATTATCAATCTCATATTCATCATGGGGCTTAAATAAATTTTCAAGATCATAAGGAGAATCACCCCAATCATGATCATTGCAACAAGTAGTAGACATAGCAAAACTAGCATCCCCAAGCTTAGGGTTTTTCATATTATTAGCACAATTGACATCAAGAGAATTTATAGTAAAATCATGGCAATCATGCTTTTCATCGAAGGGACTATCAAGTATGGGTGTAATAGCAACGATCTCATGTTTAACATAAGGAACTATAGCAAATTCATCTTCATAAATATTGGCATCATGGCCACAAGAATAGCAAGAATCATGTTCATCAAGGGAGATTTCAATGAAATCATCGGAATCATAATTATCTATAGATTCATGCATATCATTATTTTCTTCCAAAGCAACGGTCATTCTTTCAATAAATTCTTTAACATAGACATTATGAGCATTGTTTTCATAGCAATATTTAAGTATGTCAAAAAAATTCGATTCGTAAAGAGTAATGTCATACTTTTCAATCAAAGTAGCAACTTCATAAGCACCCTTAAAAGCAACAAATTCTTCAATTTGTTCAATATCGTCGTAACTATAAACACCCTTTGCATAAGAAGATAAGATTTCATTATCATTAAACTCACATAGGTAGGGGAGGTGTTTTTTAGGGTTGTTAGAGCAACAAGTAAAATCATAAATTTCACAAAGATTCCAAGCATAACACAACAATCTGTTTATTTAATCCCACAAGAGTGTCCCTTTTTCAGATAAACGGTGATGCACAAAATGAGCATGCTCATCTAAAGATTTCCCATCAACTAGGCTAGTTGGGGTTTCAGCACGAGCGCACATAGATCGAAGATGATCCAAGTAGAACACTTTAAGTGGATCCATATCAATAGATTTTTAGCAAGCAAAAATGCAAGCAAATAGAAGGCACATGGTAACACAAGATCGAAAGGAAGGAGGGCGAAGAAAAAGGCAAAGGTTTTTGGGAAAACTTTTTAGAAGTGGGGGAGAGGAAAACGAGAGGCGAATGGCAAATAATGTAATGCGAGGGAGAAGAGTTTATGATGGGTATTTGGTATGTCTTGACTTGGTGTAGATCTCCCCGACAACGGTGCCAGAAATCCTTCTTGCTACCTCTTGAGCATGCGTTGGTTTTCCCTTGAAGAGGAAACGGTGATGCAGCAAAGTAGCGTAAGTATTTCCCTTAGTTTTTGAGAACCAAGGTATCAATCAAGTAGGAGACTATGCACAAGTCACCTAGTACCTGCACAAACAATCAAGAACCTTGCAACCAGCGCGATAAAGGGGTTGTCAATCCCTTCATGGCCAATCACAAAAGTGAGATCTGATAAAGATAATAAGACAATATTTTTGGTATTTTTGTTGTATAGATTGGAAAGTAAGATTGAAAAATAAAATAGAAGGGAAATTAGAATTGTAGGTTGGAAACTTATATGATGTAAAATAGACCAGGGGGCCATAGGTTTCACTAGTGGCTTCTCTCAAGATAGCATCTATTATGGTGGGTGAACATATTACCGTCGAGCAATTGATAGAAAAGCGCATAATTATGAGAATATCTAGGCATGATCATGAACATAGGCATCACGTCCATGTCAAGTAGACCGAAATGATTCTGCATCTACTACTATTACTCCACACATCGACCGCTATCCAGCATGCACCTAGAGTATTAAGTTCATAAGAACAGAGTAACGCATTAAGCAAGATGACATTATGTAGAGGGATAAACTCAAGCAATATGATATAAACCCCATATTTTTATCCTTGATGGCAACAATACAATACGTGCCTTGCTGCCCCTACTGTCACTGGGAAAGGACACAGCAAGATTGAACCCAAAGCCATGCACTTCTCCCATTGCAAGAAAGATCAATCTAGTAGGCCAAACTAAACCGATAATTCGAAGAGACTTGCAAAGATATAAAATCATACATATAAGAATTCAGAGAAGAACCAAATATTATTCATAGATAAACTTGATCATAAATCCACAATTCATCGCATCTCGACAAACACACCGCCAAAGAATATTACATCGAATAGATCTCCAAGAACATCGAGGAGAACTTTGTATTGAGAATCAAAGAGAGATCAGAAGCCATCTAGCTAAAAACTATGGACCCGAAGGTCTGAGGTAAACTACTCACGCTTCATCGGAGAGGCTATGGTGTTGATGTAGAAGTCCTCCATGATCGATTCCCCCTCCGGCGGAGCGCCGGAAAAGGCCCCAATATGGGATCTCATGGGTACCGAGAGTTGCGGCGGTGGAATATTGGTTTTGTGGCTCTATATGATGGTTTTAGGGTATAAGGGTATATATAGGCGAAAGAAATAGGTTGGTGGAGCTCCGTGGGGCCCACGAGGGTGGGGGCGCGCCCTCCTACCTCGTGGCCGCCTCGCAGCGCTCCAAATTTCAACTCCAGGTCTTCTGGATTCCTTTTGGTCCAAGAAAGATCATCGCGAAAGTTTCATTCCGTTTGGACTCCGTTTGATTTCCTTATCTGCAAAACACTGAAATAGGCAAAAAAACAGAAACTGGCACTGGGCCTCCGGTTAATAGGTTAGTCCCAAAAATAATATATAAGAGCATATTAAAGCCCATTAAACATCCAAAATAGATAATATAATAGCATGGAACAATAAAAAATTATAGATACGTTGGAGACGTATCAGCCGCAAACGCCGTGATCGATCTCGCGCTGGTAGGCTTCGGTGATGCGCCTCATGGCCACCAGCTTGTTGGCGCTGTCGAGGAGCGAAACGCGGAAGGACTCCAGCGTCGCACCATCGGCATGTGCTGCTACGGGGGCGGACAGGCCCTGCACTGCCGCCTGCAGTGGGCCCTGGCTGGCCTCGCCAGAGGCTCCATCGTGGCTGACGACCAGCACCTCCGTGACGGTGTTGGCGCTGCTATCCGCGCGCGAGAGAGAGAGGGTCGTCGATGATCCCCATGTGGTCGGGGAAGGCGTCAGCGGGCGTCGCGTCGACGTCAATGACCATGTCGACGGGCCGATCGGTGGAACCGATGGACTCCAGGTCGTAGACGGGCTCATTGGCGATGGTGAGCTTGTCGAGGAGGTCGACGAGGCAGCTCTCGGTGCTGGCCGCTCCCGCGTCAGGCGCGGGCTCGTCGGAGAAGCGGATCCCGCCGATGAGATCAGCGAGGCAGCTTGCAGCGCAAGCGACTTCCGCGCCACACAACGCGTCGATGCAAGCGCCATCCGGCGTGCCGGGCTGGCTGCGCTCGCCAGGAAGGAAGAGGGTTCCCGTCCAGAAGATGTCTCCGGACGACGGTGCACCTTGCCCCATGGTGGGCACCAAATGTCGGGGATATCGTGCGACATATGCTAGGGGGTGGCTTATCATGGATGGGGACAAGAGTACGTCGCCGGGCTCTAGAAGCGGGAGTGAGCGAGACTGCATATGCCTGCGAATCTTACCGAGGTTCGGGGCTCTCCGTGTAGATAACACCCCTTGTCCTGCTCTGCAGGGTCTTCGCATGATGACTATGGTCAACAAGGTAGCTACAAGATTGCTCCTTGAGCTGTTTTGGCTAGAGGAGGAAGAAGAACAAGGCTAGCTCTACTCCACTCTCTCTATGTGTGTGTAGTCTCTGGGGGAGTGAACATAGGTCTGAACCCCTTGCATGGGGCGACATGGGGGGGGTTTATATAGGCCTACCCCCCAGGGGTACAATGGTAATCCATCCGGGTGTAGGACCAGGCCGTCAGAGTCTCTGGTCGCCAGCTTCTCCGCCGGCTGCTGGGGCCCGCCGACTGCCATGATCTCGGCCGACAGGTAGGGCCCGCCGCCTACGGGCCATGTTGGCTGCTCTGTACTATAGCCCTGCCCCTGATGACGGAGGCTTTGTCGGGGGGAGCGTGGCTACAGTCCCGCCACCTGGCGGGCGCTCACTGTAGCCACACCCCGTCTCATCTGGTTAATGGCGCACAGACTCCAAGGAGAGTGAAGGGCCACCTTCTAAGAGTAGGCCTACCCTTGTGCCGCCTGTTAGGGGTTCGCCGCCTTCTAGTGGCTCACGGACAGGTAGGGACCGCCGCCTACGGGCCGTACCGACCGCCCATCGTGGGAGCATGGCTCCCTCTGGCGTGGATGATGTCATGGGCCGCGTGGCCATAGTGTCGTGCCGGGCGAGGGGTGTCCGCCTGGTACACCGTAGTGTGGCCATGATCTGCCCTGGATTCGGGGGTGGCAGGTTACACTGTAGCCACGCCCCGTCTCGTCGTGGTAATGGGGCGCAAACTCTAAGGGGACGAGGGGCCGCCTGCTAGGAGTCGGCCCCCTCGTGGCAACCTTGTGTGGTCTTGCCGCCTTCTAGCAGCAGACCTCTTGGACCAGCCGCCCCAAGAAGGCGGTCCTGCTTCCGGGAGGTGTGAGGGGCGCAGCAGGCCCGGATATCTTGAAATACCATGGGGGGCTGATGAGGCTACCCGTGGTCATTTACTCTGACAATGCTTTAGCTCTTGCTTGAGCGTGCGGATCGAGAGCCCCATTGGCTCTGCCGAGAGGATTGCGCCATTGACAGCCTTCAAGGCAAAGCCCTCTTCCTCGTCCGCGTCCTCGAATTCCATGTAGAAGAAGGCCTCACCTGGGATGGCATTGCCCATGATCGAAGATGGAGATGTTTGCCACGAGACGGGCAGTATGCGGAGGCATGGCCCTCCTTCTTGCAAATCACACAAAGAGGGGGAAATGTGCATTTGGCTTGAAAGTGACCCACCCGCCCGCACTTGAAACACTCAGATCCAATCTCTTCTTCAACTAGAATGGGCTCCACCGCCGAGCCCTGGGGCGCATCCGGCAGGGCCACCGCCAGCGGCTCAGCCGACGCCCGAGGTTTCTTGGCCAGAGGATCCCCATGGCCCCCACCACATCGGGGATGCTCCTGCAGCTTCCGCTTGATCTCATGGCGCCACTAACCTTGCTTCTGCTTCTTCTTCCTTTCCTGCTGCTGCCCCCATCAGGGCGGAGGAGGACCCCAATTCCCCTTGCGCCCGTAGGAGCCGTAGCCTTGGCCTTGACCGAACTCGCCGCCATAGCCTTGCCCAAAGCCACCGCCTTGACCATGCCCGGATCCACCACCCTCGCCCCGGCCCGCAGTCCTAGCTCGGTGGTCGTGCTTGGCCTTGTGGCGGAGATCCTTCTCGCGTCGCCGCTCCGCCTCAGAAATCAGGGGGTTCCATGGGCCACTTCTCCACCAGCCGGTCACCCATGGCCGTCACCGCAGCGAAGGAGAGGATGAGAGGGGGTGGGGGAGGGGAGGGGTGAAGAGATCTGGCGGAGAGACCGAAGCGCCACACCTCACTTGTGGTAGTTGGAAACCCTAGCGAGGGGTCACTCACACCCCGGTGGAGCCATATATAGCGAGGCGCAACAGGCTCACGCGCCACAGGCGAGGCGGGTCGAGGAGTGTGGGCCAAGGAAAGGCCCGACCCGACTCCACCAACCCCTTCCCCACCAACCCCAGCGGCCACCGAACCAGGCGTGGGCCCTAGGCCCAGCAGGTCGGCAGAGGTCGGCCGAGGTCCAGCAGGCGCAGCCTGGCCCGGTGGGCAAGGCAGGGGGTTTGGCACGCTGCAGCGCTAACCCTAGCGCAGCCGCCGGCTCCTCCACCCCCGACATCGCCTCCCGCACCGGAGAGGGCAGGGAGGGAAGTGAAGGCCACTCCTCTAGAGAACCGCTAACGAGGGGGCCAACTCCTGGCACAGACGGCGACGTCGTCGAGCCAGCTCCCTGCTGACCCGAATCTGAAGACACCGGTGGCCGCCAGAGCCTCGCCGCAGTCGCCCTTGAACCACCACCACCCGGAGCAAAACGCCACCGCTGACCTCCCTGACCAGCACCGACCGCCACCGCCTGCAGGACGAAATTGCCCAGCGCCACGCCCGACGAGGGAGCACCGAGCCGCGACAAGGGGATCCCATCCTCCTCGTCGGAGTCGACCCCTGCCAGAGCCCAGAAACGTCGTCCACACACACCCACCACCGCCGTAGAGGCATCCGCCAAGGCCGGGCGCACTGGAGAGCCGCCGGCACCATCGAGATCTACGGGAAGAGGCAGGGTGCCGCCCGCGTCACCCGTAGTCACCTCCAGCGGCTCTTTGCTTTCGAAACCCATCGTGGTCATTTTCCAACACTAATCTCCTCTATGGACTCGGTCCCTCTTTTTTCTGAAAACAAATCTCAACTTGCCCTGTAGCTTCAACGTGTCACGAAATCCACGATGCTCCTGGATGGACCTCCCGCACGCTGCCTAGCTGCTCAACTTGTTGGTTCCTGCACGCCTATGGGCCTCCTGCCTTGGGCCATGCCCACGCATACATGGAACTCGCCGCCGCCACCGCTGGCTTAGCGCACGCCCGATCCAATCTGCATGTTTCGCCGATGTATGCTTGCCCAATCAATCCACCGATCAACCGCCGCACGTCACGTCTGCTACTTACACACGCATCTCACTCTGATTTGCTTTTTTTGATCTCGCAGAGAACCACGCCGCAGTCGGCTGCATCTCAACTCAATCCTTCCTTGAAATCAATGATCCGCACCCTCCGAACAACCTAGCTCATGATACCACTTGTTAGAAATCCAAAGGATACCATCGATCATTCGAGGACCAAGAAATCACACGAGGCACAACACCAAGATTTGTTAACGAGGTTCACCGATATGGCTACATCCTCGAGGCCTGACTACGGGTGCTCCTCCCCATGACACCGCTACAATACCGCACCCCGGCCGCCCGGGCGCCGGCACACGCGCCGGCTCGCTCCCCCTGCGTGCATGTGCTATTATGTTGGCATAGGTTACATTGTGTGTCTACCCCCACTATATATGAGAGGCCTATGATACAAGTGTCCTATTTGGACAGGACTCCATATCCTATCTAAACACAATACGACTACAAGTCCAACTGTAACCTACCTTGCACACAATATTCAACACAACTCTAACAGTACCCATACCCTACCCATTAAGTCATGTATAGGGCACGGGTATAGCCTTTTACCCATGGATATACCCACACCCTACCCATTTATAGTGACATGTGAACCTTACCCATGATTCACAAGTGTACATATGTTAAAGTTGTGTCATGAGCTTATGAACCTATGTTAAAGTTGTCACCAATTGTAAATTTGAATTAACATAATTGTCATGTACTCATCTAGCTATTATTGAGTAGAGATCAATTTATTTTTTGCTAAATGTGATATAGATGAATGTAAAATTGCGAATAACTTGTGTACTATTTGATCTACCCACTGAGTACCCAATGGGTATGGGTACCTGTCGGGTATGGGTGCGGGTAAAGTTTCGTACCCATGCGTAAGGGTCTGGGTAGAATTTTGTACCCATTGCCTACATGGGTATGGGTATGGTATTGCTCTACCCACCCATACCCTACCCATTCACATCCTTAAGTGGGAATTGCAGTTCCCCTAGCACCATCTTGTGCCGGCGTCCATAGCCATCTCTGACCATTGCCCCCTACTGCTCAAAAAAATGATTCTGAAAAGGTTTTGAGGCTTTGGGTTTGAAAACTTCTGGCCAGGTCAGCCTGGCTTCCAAAGATCTTCGCTCCCATGATGCATTCTTGTCCTACACATGAACTTGTGTCGCACTGCGGCGGCCCTTAAAAGATGAAACAAATCCCACATGTCGGAGCTTCGGCTCCAGGAGGCCATTGCTAATTATGTAATTTTCAACCTTGATTTTTTTTATAAAGGACATTTCATTGAATTGATTTATCAAGGTGATACAACCGCATCTAAAGAATGCCCGGCCTCTGCATAACATGATGCACACAGCCAACAAGTCCAAACGACCAAAAAATAAACATAATTTTATAGCAAAAATAAATCAATCCAGCCTAGGGTGGGGCAGATCCTATATGGAGATTACACCGCCATCCATGGAGGGAGAAAACCTCCCTGGTCGTACGCTCCAGCCGTGTAGACGCCATCATAAAAAGGTTTATGTCCTCTGACTTCTGCAGGATAGACCAAGTAAGGAGTCATCGCGTACATGCATGAATAACCTGCACAGGAGAAGAACCACATTTATTATTAAAAACCACATCATTCCTGGTAAGCCACAATGCCCAGCATAAGGCAGCCGCCCCAACAAGAATATGTGCAGAAAATTGTTTATCAATACCCCGCAACCAATTGCCGAACACATTACGCGCACTACATGGGGGTATAGATTTGAAGCTACTTACACTATGGCCCAAACTGCACGAGCAAATTTACACTCAAAAAGTAAGTGTTTAATAGACTCGTCATGTTGGCAAAAGACACATGTCTTGCTACCTTGCCAGTTATGTCGTGCCAGATTATCTCTAGTTAAGATGACCCCTCTTCTTAAAAACCAGAGGAATATCTTCACTCTTAGAGGAATTTTTAGCTTCCACAATTTCTTGTTATCAACGGGAACACCAATATGAGTCATCGCATCGTACAAGGACTTGACTGAGAAACTGCTATTTTGATGCAGTTTCCATCGAAACTTGTCTGGTTCGCTTGTCAGTTAAATGTCCGCCAGACAAGAGAGTAACTCATTCCATGCTGCCAGACAAGGGCCAAAGAGGTCATACAAAAAGAAATATCGTGGTTTTCTTGTCCCAAAACTTGTTTGATCGTGACAAATTTATGTCTCACAATCCTGTACAAGCTAGGGTACTGCACCATAAGTGGGGTCGTGCCTAGCCAGGTATCTTTCCAGAATCGAACTTGAGAACCATCCCTAACTGAGAAAGTACCAAACTAAAAAAAGAATTCCTTGGACTTCATGACACCATACCAAAAATGTGAATCACCGAGTTTCCAATGAACTTGAGAAATGTCTTTGGACCCCACGTATTTGTTACGAATGATATCCAGCCATACTCCATTCTCAATGAGTAATTTGTATACCCATTTACTCAGAAGAGCGATGTTTTTAATCTCAAGATCTTGAATTCCAAGGCCCCCTTGACTTTTAGGTCGGCATAATACAGTCCACCTAGCCAGTCGATATTTCTTAGATTCATTATCACATTGCCAAAAAAATCTGGATCTAAAGTAATCCAAACGCTGAAGAACCCCTTTCGGTAAGCGGAAGAATGACAGCATGTATAGAACCATATTGCTGAGGACGGAATTGATCAATATCAATCTCCCCCCATATGATAAGAGTTTGGCTTCCCAACTGGCTAGCTGTTTCTCAAGTCTCTCTTCCACATGTTTCCACTCAGCGATAGTTAAGCGCTGATAGTGAATCGGAATACCTAGATACCTAATCGGGAACTGCCCAAGCTGGCAGCCAAAAATGTCAGCATACTCAGCAGCAGACTCTGCAGCATCAACGAAGCAGAAAAGCTCGCTCTTATGGAAATTAATTTTGAGACCAGAGAACTCCTCAAATGCGCATAAAAGCATCTTGAGGTTTCTTGCTTTATCTAGGTCATTATCCATAAAAAGAATAGTGCCATCCGCGTATTGTAATATAGACAAACCTTCTTCTACTAAATGGGGAATAACACCGCTAATCTGGCCAGCCACGTTAGCCCTCTGAATAAGGATAGCTAACATATCGGTCACGATGTTGAACAAGATAGGGGATATGGGGTTCCCTTGGTGAAGACCCTTCTTAGTCTGAAAATAGTTGCCAACATCATCATTGACTTTGATAACCACACTACCTCCAAAAACAAAATTCTCAACCCATCGGCTCCATTTTGGTGAAAACCCCTTCATGCGTAAAATTTGCAACAGAAAGGGCCATTTTACTTTATCATAGGCCTTTTCGAAGTCAATTTTAAGGATTACTCCGCTCAACTTTTTATGGTGAAGCTCATGTACAGTTTCATGCAACGCAACCACTCCACCTAGTATGTTGCCTCCTTGCGTAAACGCTGTTTGAGTGGGTTTGACAACATGGTCAGCCACCCCGTTCAACCGATTTGTTGCAACCTTCATAAAGATTTTAAAGCTGACGTTTAGAAGGCAAATCGGTCGATATTGTTGAATACGACTAGCCTCCTTAGTCTTGGGCACTAGAATAATTTCCCCAAAGTTTAAACGGGCAATGATAAGGTTTTCGGTATGTAGTTGGTTAAACAACTGAACCAATTCCACCTTAATCATATCCCAAAAACATTGATAAAACTCCGCCGGAAAACCGTCTGGTCCAGGGGCCTTGTTGTGTCACATTTGAAACAACGCGATCTGAATTTCCTCCTCAGGGAACGGAGAGGTTAAAAAATCATTTTCCGCCTCCAAAACTTGAGGGATGTCATGAGTATGAGACTCATCCAGCGTAAAGGAACTTTCAGCTGAAGGTCCAAAAAGCTCTTTGTAGTACTAAGTAATAAAGTTTCTGAGCGGCACATACCCCTCAATACGGCCTTCGTCCTAGTCAAGAGCGAAAATACGTTTCTTTCTATGCCTTCCGTTGGCCATCATTTGAAAGTTTTTCATATTATCATCACCTTGAACAAGCAAGTCGGCCTTGCACCGTTGGTACCATTTAATCTCTTCCTCGCGTAAAAGGTGGGCAATCTGCTCATTTAGTTGGCTTTTTTGCTCAACCTCAACAGCAGAAAGGGGCCTCACCTCCGCAATTTTATCAAGGGCATCCATTAAGGTAGATAATTGCAACATTTATTTTTTGTATATGCCAGCGGTATGTTTAGCCCATCAACGAAGGAATCGATGCAAGGCGCGAATTCGATTATTCCATCACTGAATGGGCGTGTTACCCCGTGGTTGACGCGCCCACACCTTCTTAACCATATCGTGTAAACTGTCTCTAGTGAGCCATCCTAGTTCGAATTTAAACTGTGGAGAGTTAGAGCTTGGAGTTGTTTGACCAAAATCGGTTAGCAATGGAGTATGATCCGATAAGGCCTCAATTCTTTCTAGCGCCCATACCGAGGCAAGGGGATATTTATATTCGCAGTCGGTGGTTACTAGTACCCGGTCAAGTTTTTCGTAAGTTGGAATAGATCGGTTATTGGCCCAGGTGTACTGACGACCAGACATAGTGAGCTCTCGTAGGTCCAAGCTGTCAATAACAACATTAAAGAGGAAAGGCCATCTAGTGTCAAACTGATCATTGTTTTTTCCTGCTGGTATCGAAGGATATTGAATCCCCCCCCCTATTAACATGGGGTGAGGATTGTCCCGACAGGTATTAACCAGTTCTTTAAGAAAAGCGGACTTAAAATCCTCTTGAGTGGCACCATATACAGCCACCAGGCTCCAAAGGAAGTTGTCGGACTTGTTGCGAAGGTGAAATTTGATGGGATATTCACCCTTCGACGTGGACAAAAGTTTCAGGTATGTCGAGTGGATGCCAAGCAAGATTCCACCTGACCTTCCGGATGGGGGTAAGACGTGCCATACATAACCATAACCACATGAAAAGTGGTCAAGATCACGTGTCTGGAAGTCACGTTTACCCGACTCAGTGATGGCCACAAAGTCCAACGCATGATCCCTTACACAGTCGGCAATATGTTTGTGTTTAGCCAAGTCACCAAGACCTCTGCTATTCCGAAACATGCCTCTCACGATGAACCATTTTTATATTTAGATAGCTTCGCCCTCTTAGACGAGTGCCCTCTTTTCTTCACTAAAGTGGACTTATTTTTTCGTACAGACGCGACAAGCTCAGAAAGCATAGTGTCACGTACTGTATCATCCATGTCTACTTCTGTCGTGTCTTTAAAAAGATAGGAGAGAAGCTTGCCATCATGATTGGCATCAGCATCCTCATCCTCCTCATCCGACACGAGAGGGTCAGAATAAGTCGACAACTTAGGAGCAACCGTAAGCCGGTCGAACTCCATTTGTTTAAAAGCCTTATACGTGGCAAGTCCCAGCAGTCGAAACCTTGATGTGGCCCAGGAGGACAGACCCCTCTCCGTCGTTGAGAGGGATTTACGCAAGCTTCTCAAGGCTTGGCTCCTTGGAATCGCGGCCCTGGAAAAGATAAGATGGAGATAGCGCTCTAGGCTGTCCGAAATCAAGTGTGGCGATGCAAATACACGGCTTTTCCACTTGCGGGCAAATGGTAGGCGTCAAAAGAATCATATTCCAGTGCTCAAGAAACCTGATGGCTTCTAAACTTCTGATCATGGTAAAAAGGCTGAGATCCTTCTGTCGCACTTCACAAACTTAATGGGCACTCCTTTTCCACACTCCTCGCAACTGAATTGGAATGCCCTCAACCTTCTATCCAAAGACCAGAGCCGTCTTGACTATGACTTCTCCATGGAGGAGCTCAAAGAGGTGATTGACACTTTGCACTCGGAGAAGGCGCCATGCCCTGACGGCTTCACTGGCCTATTTTAGAAGAAGTGCTGGGATCTTGTTAGTAAGGATCTGCTCATGGCCATTAACCAGCTGCACTCTCTCAAGGCTGATCGGTGCAATTTGATGAACTCGGCTAACATTGCTCTTATCCCAAAGAAAGAGGGGCCTTGTGATGCCATGGACTTCAGGCCGATCAGTTTCATGCATAGCATCGCGAAGATCCTGTGCAAGCTACTTGCAAACAGACTAGCCCCTGAGCTTCATTACTTAGTCTCTCACAGCCAAAGTGCTTTCATTAAAAAGTGTTGCATACATGATAACTTCATTTATGTTCAGAATGTCATTAGAGAAGCCCATGTGTTAAGAAAATGCCAGCCATCTTTCTGAAGCTCGACATAGCAAAGGCCTTTGATTTTATGGGCTGGGGTTATCTGCTTAAGATTCTGCAAGTGTTTGGGTTTGGGCAGCGATGGAGAGACTTGCTTTTCAATTTTGCTGAGAACTTCGTCTTCCGGAATTCTTCTCAATGGAAACCCTGTCCATCCTTTCACTCATAGGCGCGAGCTTCGCCAGGGAGATCCCCTCTCCCCCATGATGTTTATCCTTTCCATGGAGCCTTTGCAACGACTGCTGGGACTTGCCACCGTGCATGGTATTTTAACACCCCTCGCCTCGAAAGCTGCTAGGTTGTGCATGAGCATGTATGCCGATGATGCTGCCCTATTCATCAACCCCAAGAGGTGCGAGATGTCTGCTGTCAAGGCCACCTTGGAGAGTTTCGGACGGGCTTCAGGTCTCAAGATCAATGCTAGCAAATGTGTTGCATACCCCATCAGATGTGAAGACCTTGAATTCGAGACCATTATCCAAGATTTTGGGGGTATGGCGGGATCCCTCCCATGTAGGTACCTAGGCCTACCATTGGGCGTTTGGAAACCCCGTCGTGCCGAGCTGCTTCCTATCCTTGACAGAATGGCTGGAAGATTGAAGGGCTGGAAAGGGAAGTTGATGGCCAGGCCTGGGAGGTTAAACTTGATTGCTTCGGTTCTTACCTCCACGGCTACTTACTTCCTCACTTGCTTTAAGTCGGACAAGTGGGCGAGAAAGAGAATGCACAAGATCTGCAGGAACTTTTAGTGGAATGAGGATGAAGAGGCTAGTGCGAGCTCCTGCAGTTTCCCGTCAGTGATGCTGCCATGAATAATTCTCTTGAAGTACTACTAACTAAGTTGGTCAAGTTTATTTCCTCAGTTAGCGGTATGCATCTTCTGATGGGGGCGTGACTGTATATTGATTCAATATAGGGGCCACTCTTTAGGATTGTCTATGATTGCAATCACAACAATGTGAACTTCATAAGAATAGTATTTTATAAATTTGTGTTCTCAGAAGACCCTTTTAGGAATTTACCATAACAAATTGACGATTCCCATGGTTAATGTTATCTGACCAAACTTACTCATACAATTTAGGATGCACCTTGTGATTAATTTTGTTTATGTTAATGTGTCAGTAAATTTCGTTGTAGGTTATATGGTCTAACTGCTGCATAAGATTTTTGGTTTTCAGCTATTATTATGATGGGTGTTATGTTCTGGTGGAGTTTTCTTTTCACACGGTTTTTAGACCACTGGAAACATAATTTGGGTGATATTTTTTATGTTCAGTTTTATTGGTGAGTACTTTTTTTAGAAAAGGAGGAAGACCCCTGGCCTCTGCATCTAGACGATGCATGCAGCCATTTTATTAATTATTCACAAAAGACCTTACAAAGAAATACAACAGTAAGTCTGAAGCCACCGTCTAGGAAACATCTGTCGCTATGCCTATCCAGTTGATGAAGGGATGCTGATAGTCCGGGCCCAATACCACAGACCTCGCAGCCAAACCTAACATCTAAGACCTGAGACCCCAACCAAGCCACTTGCCGGGTATGGGGCACACACCGGTCCGGCGTGCTCTCAGAGGCCGCCGCTGCCAACTACCACCATTCCATCTTCAGAGTTGTACTGACGCATCATCCTTGCCCAGTCTAGCTGCCGTTGACGCCACCACGTCGCCCAACAACACCACCTCCCTACGCGCGAACTGCTGAGCACATCGCGATCGCCGCCAGTACCCCTCAGCACCATGCCGCCAAGTACCACCAGCCGACACAGCTTGAAGTCTCTGGAAGATCTGTCGTGCATAGCACCTGCCGATCAGGCATGACAAAGCGTAGCACCTGTCGGCCAGTCATGACTTGACATCTCCACCGAAGCTTCGTGCAAGACGAAGCCGCTCCACCTCCTGCCTCTGACTTCCAGCGCTTGCTCCACAAATGATGCTCCCAAGAGAGAACCGACACCGTAGTGCCGCCATCGTCCGATCTGGAAAACCAGATCCTAGGTTTTCCCCCGGAGCAGCACGAGTGGAGCGCAGACCGCCGCCATCGTCCGCCGTTGGCTCGGTTTTCATTGGCAACTATGTCTCCCCGACTCGCAGCCGGGACTAGATTGCAGATCTCGAGATCTGCTCACCCAGCCTCAGGCCGACCACCTCCGACGTAGGAGATGAACACCACCGCCAAGCCCAGGGTCGCCGTCCCGGGTGCCCGCGTAATGCAGATCAACACCAGGAGTGCCACCGCGATCCGAAGCCGAACTGGAGGTTGAGCACTACTAGGAAAAGGGCTATAGATGATATGGCCACTAATGGCGCACCATACATGCGGTGCGCCACTACTATATAGCAGTGATGCACTGTGGGCTGGTGCGCCATTAGTGTGATAGACAGTAATGGCGCACCACAACTATGGTGCGCCACTACTAAGATTTTTTTCTTTTTTCCAAAAATACTAATGGCGCACCGTGTGCTGGTGCGCCATTAGTGTGATAGACACTAATGGCGCACCTCAAACATGGTGCACCACTACTAACAATTTTTTTTCCAAAAATACTAATGGCCCACCGTGGCACAGTGCGCCATTACTGGTGTTAACTAGTAATGGCGCACCAGTCACCCCGTGCGCCACTACTATTTTTTTTAGTTTTTTTTTGCAAAAATACTAATGGCGCACCGCAAGCTAGTGCGCCATTAGTAACCAGGGTTACTAATGGTGCATTTGTTGGTGGTGCGCCATTAGTAACCTAGGACCAGCTAGATATTTTGGACAGCCACCTACACACTCACTTTCCCCACTTCATTCTCTCCACCTCCTCCTCCAAGCTTGTCTCGGCTGCCTCCTCCTCCTCACCTCATTTGCACCATAGATTCATCCAAATTAAGTGGTTAAATTACCTTTTTTGATAGGTAAGTAAGGGGAAAGCTTTCTTTATGTTGTAGATCTACTTTTTTCTCCCTCCAACAACGTGCACATGCACTTTTTATGGCCTAGCTAGATCTATGTATGTTTGTGGTGTTGCATATGTTTGTGGTGTTTCATATATGTTTGTGTTTGCAGGTACCGGTATTTGAAATGCGATAGTTGCCAATATTTTGCCGGAATGTTGATTCATTTCCGTTTTGGCAAGAATTTTGGCACTATGCATTCTTTTTGGTCCTATTTTTAGGCAAAGTCATGCCAAATTTTTTCTTGGTTCTAAAATATTGTTTTGCTCTACCTCGCAGGCAACCATGGTCCGCACAATGACCGAAGGCATCGTGAATAGGTTTTTGAGCTCCGCAAAGGCCGAGATGCTTCAAAATAACGAGACGGAGATAAGATGTCCGTGTCGAAGATGCAAGCTAAGGAGCCTTATGGACCAGGATTCCGTACAGGTGCGGGACCACCTGCTCTTGCGTGGTTTCATGGATGGCTATCGGTGGCAAGGTGATGAAGATGATTATGAAGTCGTCCATGGGGGTCGGCCGGCAAGAAATGAGGAAGGGCAGCAAGACAACCGCGGCGAGGGCGGGCGAGAAGACGAAGATGTTGGGGAACGTAGCAGAAATTCAAAATTTTCTACACATCACCAAGATCAATCTATGGAGTTTACTAGCAACGAGAGGGAAGGAGTGCATCTACATACCCTTGTAGATCGCGAGCGGAAGCGTTCAAGAGAACGGGGTTGATGGAGTCGTACTCGTCGTGATCCAAATCACCGATGATCCTAGCGCCGAACGGACGGCACCTCCGCGTTCAACACACGTACGGAGCAGAGACGTCTCCTCCTTCTTGACCCAGCAAGGGGGGAGGAGAGGTTGATGGAGATCCAGCAGCACGACGGCGTGGTGGTGGAAGTAGCGGGATCCCGGCAGGGCTTCGCCAAGCGCAAGCGGGGAGGAAGAGGTGTCACGGGAGGGAGAGGGAGGCGCCAGGGCTTGGATTATTGCTGCCCTCCCTTCCCCCCACTATATATAGGGCCAAGGGAGAGGGGGGGCGCAGCCTTGGCCCTTCCTCCAAGGAAGGGTCCGACCAGGGGGTAGTCCTTCCCCCCCCCAAGGCACCTCGGAGGTGCCTTCCCCCTTTAGGACTCTCCGTTTATCTTATCTCTTGGCGCATGGGCCTCTTGGGGCTGGTTCCCTTGGCCCATATAGGCCAAGGCGCACCCCCCACAGCCCATGTGCCCCCCGGGGCTGGTGGACCCCTTGGTGAACCCCCGGACCCCTTTCGGCACTCCCGGTACAATACCGATAAAGTGCGAAACTTTTCCGGTGACCAAAATAAGACTTCCCATATATAAATCTTTACCTCCGGACCATTCTGGAACTCCTCGTGACGTCCGGGATCTCATCCGGGACTCCGAACAACTTTTGGGTTACCGCATACTAATATCTCTACAACCCTAGCGTCACCGAACCTTAAGTGTGTAGACCCTACGGGTTCGGGAGACATGCAGACATGACCGAGACGACTCTCCGGTCAATAACCAATAGCAGGATCTGGATACCCATGTTGGCTCCCACATGCTCCTCGATGATCTCATTGGATGAAACACGATGTCGAGGATTCAATCAATCCCGTATACAATTCCCTTTGTCTACCGGTATGTTACTTGCCCGAGATTCGATCGTCGGTATCCCGATACCTTGTTCAATCTCGTTACCGGCAAGTCTCTTTACTCGTTCCGTAACTCACATCATCCCATGATCAACTCCTTGGTCACATTGTGCACATTGTGATGATGTCCTACCGAGTGGGCCCAGAGATACCTCTCCGTTTACACGGAGTGACAAATCCCAGTCTCGATTCGTGCCAACCCAACAGACACTTTCGGAGATACCTGTAGTGCACCTTTATAGCCACCCAGTTACGTTGTGACGTTTGGTACACCCAAAGCATTCCTACGGTATCCGGGAGTTGCACAATCTCATGGTCTAAGGAAATGATACTTGACATTAGAAAAGCTCTTAGCAAACGAACTACACGATCTTGTGCTAGGCTTAGGATTGGGTCTTGTCCATCACATCATTCTCCTAATGATGTGATCCCGTTATCAACGACATCCAATGTCCATGGTCAGGAAACCATAACCATCTATTGATCAACGAGCTAGTCAACTAGAGGCTTACTAGGGACATGGTGTTGTCTATGTATCCACACATGTATCTGAGTTTCCTATCAATACAATTCTAGCATGGATAATAAACGATTATCATGAACAAGGAAATATAATAATAACCAATTTATTATTGCTTCTAGGGCATATTTCCAATAGTCTCCCACTTGCACTAGAGTCAATAATCTAGTCCACATCACCATGTGATTAACACTGACAGGTCACATCACCATGTGACCAACATCCAAAGAGTTTACTAGAGTCAACAATCTAGTTCACATCACTATGTGATTAACACTCAATGAGTTCTGGTTTGATCATGTTATGCTTGTGAGAGAGGTTATTTAGTCAACGGGTCTGAACCTTTCAGATCCGTGTGTGCTTTACGAATATCTATGTCATCTTGTGGATGCTACCACGCGCTATTTGGAGCCATTTCAAATAATTGCTCTACTATACGAATCCGGTTTACTACTCACAGTCATCCGGATTAGTGTCAAAGTTCGCATCGACGTAACCCTTTACGACGAACTCCCTTTCACCTCCATAATCGAGAAAATTCCTTAGTCCACTAGGTACTAAGGATAAGTTCGACCGCTGTCATGAGATCCTTTCTCGGATCACTATTCTACCCTCTTGACCAACTCATGGCAAGGCACACTACATGTGCGGTACACAGCATAGCATACTATAGAGCCTACGTCTACAGCATAGGGGACAACCTTCGTCCTTTCTCTATCTTCTGTTGTGGTCAGGTCTTGAGTCTTACTCAATACTCACACCTTGTAACACAGCCAAGAACTCCTTCTTTGCTGATCTATTTTGAACTCTTTCAAAATCATGTCAAGGTGTGCGTTCTTTGAAAGTATCATCAGGCATCTTGATCTATCTCTATAGATCTTGATGCCCAATATGAAAGCAGCTTTATCCAGGTCTTCCTTTGAAAAACTCCTTTCAAACAACCCTTTATGCTTTCCAGAAATTTTACATCATTTCGGATCAACAATATGTCATTCACATATACTTATCAGAAATGTTGTAGCGCTCCCACTCACTTTATTGTAAATATAAGTTTCTAACAAACTTTGTATAAACCCAAAAACTTTGATCACTCCATCAAAGCATATATTCTGACTCCGAGATGCTTGCTCTAGTCCATGGAAGGATCGCTGGAGCTAGCATACCTTTTAGCATCCTTAGGATCGACAAAACCTTTCTGATTGTATCACATACAACCTTTCCTTACGAAAACTGGTAAGGAAACTTGTTTTGACATCCATCTGCCAGATTTCATAAATGCAGCTAATGCTAACATGATTCCGACGGACTTAAGCATCGCTACGGATGAGAAAATCTCATCGTAGTCAACTCCTTGAACTTGTGGAAATACTCTTTGCCACAAGTCGAGCTTCATAGACGGTAACATTACCGTCCATGTCCGTCTTCTTCTTAAAGATCCATTTATCTCGGATTTCATGGCTTCTAACCATTTGTCGGAATATGGGCCCACCATCGCTTCTCCATAGCTGGTAGGTTCAGCATTGTCCAACAACATGATATCTCAGACAGGATCACGTACCACTCTGAAGTAGCACGCATCCTCGTCGTCCTACGAGGTTTGGTAGTGACTTGATCCGAAGTTTCATGATCACTATCATAAGCTTCCACTTCAATTGGTGTAGGTGCCACAGGAAACAACTTCTTATGCCCTGCTATACACTAGTCGAAGTGACGGTTCAATAACCTTATCAAGTCTCCACCATCCTCCCACTCAATTCTTTCGAGAGAAACTTTTCCTCGAGAAAGGACTCGTTTCTAGAAACAATTACTTTTGCTTCCAGATCTGAAATAGGAGGTATACCCAACCGTTTTGGGTATTCTATGAAGATGCATTTGTCCGCTTTGGGTTCGAGCTTATCAGCCTGAAATTTTTTCACATAAGCTTCGCAGCCCCAAACTTTTAAGAAATGACAACTTAGGTTTCTCTAAACGGTGTCGTCTCAACGGAATTGCGTGGTGCCCTATTTAAAGTGAATGCGGTTGTCTCTAATGCTTAACCCATAAACGATAGTGGTAATTCGATAAGAGACATCATGGTATGCACCATATCCAATAGGGTGCAGTTATGATGTTCGGACACACCATCATACTATGGTGTTCCAGGCGGTATTAATTGTGAAACACTTTCCACAATGTCTTAATTGTGTGCCAAACTCGTAACTCAGATACTCATCTCTATGATCATATCACAGACATTTTATCCTCTTGTCACGACGATCTTCAACTTCACTCTGAAATTACTTGAACCTTTCAATAATTCAGACTTGTGTTTCATCAAGTAAATATTCTCAGCATCTACTCAAATCATCTGTGAAGTAAGAACATAACGATATCCACTGCATGCCTCAGCACTCATTGGACTGCATACATCAAAATGTATTACTTTCAACAAGTTGCTCTCTTGTTCCATTACTGAAAACGAGGCCTTTCAATCATCTTGCCCATGTGGTATGATTTGCATGTCTCAAGTGATTCAAAAACAAGTGAGTCCAAATGATCCATCTGCATGGAGTTTCTTCATGCATATATACCAATAGACATGATTCGCATGTCTCAATCTTTTCAAAAGCGAGTGAGTCCAAAGATCCATCTACATGGAGCTTCTTCATGCGTTCTATACCAATATGACTCAAATGGCAGTGCCATAAGTATGTGGAACTATCATTACTATTTTATATCTTTTGGCACGAACATGTGTATCACTACGATCGAGATTCATTTTAGGTGCAAGACCATTGAAGGTATTATTCAAATAAACAGAGTAACCATTATTCTCCTTAAATGAATAACCGTATTGCGATAAACATAATCCAATCATGCTCAACGCAAACACCAAATCTCGATGGTAGAGGGAGCATGCGATGCTTGATCACATCAACCTTGGAAACACTTCCAACACATATCGTCATCTCACCTTTAGCTAGTCTCCGTTTATTCCGCAGCTTTTATTTCGAGTTACTAACACTTAGCAACCGAACCGGTATCTAATACCCTGGTGCTGCTAGGAGTACTAGTAAAGTACACGTTCATATAACGTATATCCTCTATACTTCTGTCGACCTTGCCTGCCTTCTCATCTACCAAGTATCTAGGGTAGTACTGCTTCAGTGACCGTTCCCCTCATTACAGAAGCACTTAGTCTCGGGTTTGGGTTCAACCTTGGGATTCTTCACTAGAGCAGCAACTGATTTGTTGTTTCATGAAGTATCCCTTCTTCCCTTGCCCTTCTTGAAACTAGTGGTTTTACTAACCATCAACAATTGATGCTCCTACTTGATTTCTACTTTCGCGGTGTCAAACATCGCGAATAGCTCAAGGATCATCATATTATCCCTGATATGTTATAGTTCATCACGAAGCTCCAGTAGCTTGGTGGCAGTGACTTTGGAGAACCATCACCATCTCATCTGGAAGATTAACTCCCACTCGATTCAAGCGATTGCAGTACTCAGTCAATCTGAGCACATGCTCAACGATTGAGCTTTTCTCCCTTAGTTTGCAGGCTTAAGAAACTTGTCAGGGGTCTCATACCTCTTGACGTGGGCACTAGTCTGAAATCCCAATTTCAGTCTTTGGAACATCTCACATGTTCTGCGACGTTTCAAAACGTCTTTGGTGCCACAATTCTAAACCGTTAGCATTACGCACTGAACTATCACGTAGTCATCAAAACGTGTATGTCAGATGTTTCGCAACATCTACAGACGACGCTGAGGTTCAGCACACCGAGCGGTGCATTAAGGACATAAGCCTTCTGTGCAGCAATGAGGACAATCCTCAGTTCATGGACCCAGTCCGCATAATTGCTACTATCAACTTTCAACTAAATTTTCTCTAGGAACGTGTCTTAAACAGTAGAGCTAAAGCGCAAGCTATGACATAATTTGCAAAGACTTTCTGACTATGTTCATGATAATGAAGTTCATCTGATTATTGAACTCCCACTCAGATAGACATCCCTCTAGTCATCTAAGTGATACATGATCCGAGTCAAACTAGGCCGTGTCCGATTATCACGTGAGACGGACTAGTCATCATCGGTGAACATCTCCATGTTGATCGTATCTGCTATACGACTCATGTTCGACCTTTCGATCTCTTGTGTTCCGAGGCCATGTCTATACATGCTAGGCTCGTCAAGTCAACCTAAGTGTTTTGCATGTGTTCCGAGTCCATGTCTGTACATGCTAGGCTCGTCAACACCCATTGTATTCGAACGTTAGAATCTATCACACCCGATCATCACGTGGTGCTTCGAAACAACGAACCTTCGCAACGGTGCACAGTTAGGGGGAACACGTCTCTTGAAATTTTAGTGAGGGATCATCTTATTTATGCTACCGTCGTTCTAAGCAAATAAGATGCATAACATGATAAACATCACATGCAATCAAATAGTGACATGATATGTCCAATATCATTTTGCTCCTTTGATCTCCATCTTCGGGGCATCATGATCATCTTTGTCACCGGCATGACACCATGATCTCCATCATCATGATCTCCATCATTGTGTCTTCATGAAGTTGTGACGCCAACGATTACTTCTACTTCTATGGCTAACGCGCTTAGCAATAAAGTAAAGTAATTTACATGGCGTTATTCAATGACACGCAGGTCATACAAAAATAAAGACAACTCCTATGGCTCCTGCCGGTTGTCATACTCATCGACATGCAAGTCGTGATTCCTATTACAAGAATATGATCAATCTCATACATCACATATATCATTCATCATATCTTCTGGCCATATCACATCACATAGCACATGCTGCAAAAACAAGTTAGACGTCCTCTAATTGTTGTTGCAAGTTTTTACGTGGCTTGTATAGGTTTCTAGCAAGAACGTTTCTTACCTACGTAAAACCACAACGTGATATGCCAATTTCTATTTACCCTTCATAAGGACCCTTTTCATCGAATCCGTTCCGACTAAAGTGGGAGAGACAGACACCCGCTAGCCACCTTATGCAACTAGTGCATGTCAGTCGGTGGAACCTGTCTCACGTAAGCATACGTGTAAGGTCGGTCCAGGCCGCTTCATCCCACAATGCCGCCGAAACAAGATAAGACTAGTAGCGGCAAGAAGAATTGGCAACATCTACGCCCACAACAACTTTGTGTTCTACTCGTGCATAGAAACTACGCATAGACCTAGCTCATGATGCCACTGTTGGGGAACGTAGCAGAAATTCAAAATTTTCTACGCATCACCAAGATCAATCTATGGAGTTTACTAGCAACGAGAGGGAAGGAGTGCATCTACATACCCTTGTAGATCGCGAGCGGAAGCGTTCAAGAGAACGGGGTTGATGGAGTCGTACTCGTCGTGATCCAAGTCACCGATGATCCTAGCGCCGAACGGACGGCACCTCCGCGTTCAACACACGTACGGAGCAGCGACGTCTCCTCCTTCTTGATCCAGAAAGGGGGGGAGGAGAGGTTGATGGAGATCCAGCAGCACGACGGCGTGGTGGTGGAAGTAGCGGGATCCCGGCAGGGCTTCGCCAAGCGCAAGCGGGGAGGAAGAGGTGTCACGAGAGGGAGAGGGAGGCACCAGGGCTTGGATTATTGCTGCCCTCCCTTCCCCCCACTATATATAGGGCCAAGGGAGAGGGGGGCGCAGCCTTGGCCCTTCCTCCAAGGAAGGGTGCGGCCAGGGGGGAGGCCTTCCCCCCCAAGGCACCTCGGAGGTGCCTTCCCCCTTTAGGACTCTCCGTTTATCTTATCTCTTGGCGCATGGGCCTCTTGGGGCTGGTTCCCTTGGCCCATATAGGCCAAGGCGCACCCCCCACAGCCCATGTGCCCCCCCCGGGGCTGGTGGACCCCTTGGTGAACCCCCGGACCCCTTTCGGCACTCCCGGTACAATACCGATAAAGTGCGAAACTTTTCCGGCGACCAAAATAAGACTTCCCATATATAAATCTTTACCTCCGGACCATTCTGGAACTCCTCGTGACGTCCGGGATCTCATCCGGGACTCCGAACAACTTTTGGGTTACCGCATACTAATATCTCTACAACCCTAGCGTCACCGAACCTTAAGTGTGTAGACCCTACGGGTTCGGGAGACATGCAGACATGACCGAGACGACTCTCCGGTCAATAACCAATAGCAGGATCTGGATACCCATGTTGGCTCCCACATGCTCCTCGATGATCTCATTGGATGAAACACGATGTCGAGGATTCAATCAATCCCGTATACAATTCCCTTTGTCTACCGGTATGTTACTTGCCCGAGATTCGATCGTCGGTATCCCGATACCTTGTTCAATCTCGTTACCGGCAAGTCTCTTTACTCGTTCCGTAACTCACATCATCCCATGATCAACTCCTTGGTCACATTGTGCACATTGTGATGATGTCCTACCGAGTGGGCCCAGAGATACCTCTCCGTTTACACGGAGTGACAAATCCCAGTCTCGATTCGTGCCAACCCAACAGACACTTTCGGAGATACCTGTAGTGCACCTTTATAGCCACCCAGTTACGTTGTGACGTTTGGTACACCCAAAGCATTCCTACGGTATCCGGGAGTTGCACAATCTCATGGTCTAAGGAAATGATACCTGACATTAGAAAAGCTCTTAGCAAACGAACTACACGATCTTGTGCTAGGCTTAGGATTGGGTCTTGTCCATCACATCATTCTCCTAATGATGTGATCCCGTTATCAACGACATCCAATGTCCATGGTCAGGAAACCATAACCATCTATTGATCAACGAGCTAGTCAACTAGAGGCTTACTAGGGACATGGTGTTGTCTATGTATCCACACATGTATCTGAGTTTCCTATCAATACAATTCTAGCATGGATAATAAACGATTATCATGAACAAGGAAATATAATAATAACCAATTTATTATTGCTTCTAGGGCATATTTCCAATAGTCTCCCACTTGCACTAGAGTCAATAATCTAGTCCACATCACCATGTGATTAACACTGACAGGTCACATCACCATGTGACCAACATCCAAAGAGTTTACTAGAGTCAACAATCTAGTTCACATCACTATGTGATTAACACTCAATGAGTTCTGGTTTGATCATGTTATGCTTGTGAGAGAGGTTATTTAGTCAACGGGTCTGAACCTTTCAGATCCGTGTGTGCTTTACGAATATCTATGTCATCTTGTGGATGCTACCACGCGCTATTTGGAGCCATTTCAAATAATTGCTCTACTATACGAATCCGGTTTACTACTCACAGTCATCCGGATTAGTGTCAAAGTTCGCATCGACGTAACCCTTTACGACGAACTCCCTTTCACCTCCATAATCGAGAAAATTCCTTAGTCCACTAGGTACTAAGGATAAGTTCGACCGCTGTCATGAGATCCTTTCCCGGATCACTATTCTACCCTCTTGACCAACTCATGGCAAGGCACACTACATGTGCGGTACACAGCATAGCATACTATAGAGCCTACGTCTACAGCATAGGGGACAACCTTCGTCCTTTCTCTATCTTCTGTTGTGGTCAGGTCTTGAGTCTTACTCAATACTCACACCTTGTAACACAGCCAAGAACTCCTTCTTTGCTGATCTATTTTGAACTCTTTCAAAATCATGTCAAGGTGTGCGTTCTTTGAAAGTATCATCAGGCATCTTGATCTATCTCTATAGATCTTGATGCCCAATATGAAAGCAGCTTTATCCAGGTCTTCCATGGTCAGGAAACCGTAACCATCTATTGATCAACGAGCTAGTCAACTAGAGGCTTACTAGCGACATGGTGTTGTCTATGTATCCACACATGTATCTGAGTTCCTATCAATACAATTCTAGCATGGATAATAAACGATTATCATGAACAAGGAAATATAATAATAACCAATTTATTATTGCTTCTAGGGCATATTTCCAATAGAAGAATCTCCAGGGCATGATCATGAAGTAGATGCAGTACACAGTCATCATGTAGAAGATGCCGGACATGATGATGAGGAAGATGTCGGAGCAGACGAAGGGCATGATCATGAAGATGAAGATGCTGGAGCAGACGACGATGGACCATCGATGGGCTGGGTGCAGGACCCTCATATTCAAGAGCTACTTCTCAAGAAGACGGATAACGCAAGAGCTGCGGCCCGAGAGAAAGCCAAGATGGATCAACTAGAGATAGACGCGGTTACTCCATTGTATGAAGGATGCAGGCCCGAGGATACCCGCGTGAAAGTAACACTCATGGCTCTGGAGATGAAGGTAAAACACAAAATGACCGACGCATGCTTCGACGAGAACATGTCATTCTCGCACGAACGTCTTCTCAAGGGGAACAAGTGCCCGACCAGTTTCGAGGAGGCGAAGAAAATCGTGTGTCCTCTGGATTTACCACACGTGAAATACCATGTGTGCATGAACAAGTGCATCATTTATCGGGACAAGCACGCAAAGTCTACCATATGTCCGGTGTGCGACGTCACTCGATACAAGAAGAGGAAGAAAGCTCCTCAAAAAGTGGTGTGGTACTTTCCGATCACTCCTCGTCTACAGCGGTATTTCGTGGACCCTAAGATAGCAAAGCTCTTGCGTTGGCACGCGGATAGGGAGGAGAAGAAGCGAGAAGATGACGCAAATGATCCGGAGATAAATAAAAAAGACAAGATGCTGAGTCACCCTAAGGATGGGAGCAAGTGGCAAGCGTTGAACTTCGAACACCCATAATTTGGGAACGATCCAAGGAACATCGTGCTGGGCGCGAGTACCGTTGGAGTCAATCCGTTTGGCAGCCAGAGAAGCACACATAGCACCTGGCCTGTGTTTGTGTGGATGTACAACCTTCCCTCCTGGTTGTGCATGAAGAGGAAGTACATTCACATGAGTATGCTAATTGAAGGGCCGAAACAACCAAGGAACGACATCAATCTGTATCTGGGGCTGCTGAAAGAGGAGCTAGACATGCTATGGAAAACGCCAGCCAATACATGGGACGCCGCAGAGAAAGAATATTTCCCTAGGAGAGCCGCACTGCTCACGACGGTGCACGACTATCTCGGTTACGGATATCTCGCGGGGCAGGTGGTCCACGGATTTTCTGGATGCGTCAGATGCATGGATGACACAACGTATCGCCAGCTAGATAGAGATCCCGAGTCTTCAAAAACCGTGTTCATGGGACATCGAAGGTGGCTTCGCGACGATGACCCATGGAGAAAACGCAAGGATCTGTTCGATGGTGAAACCGAACCCCGAAGACGCCCGCGTACAAGGAGCGGCGAGGAAATAGACAAGCTGTTGAAAAATTGGAAAGATTGCCCACTGCCGGGAAAGAAGCAAAAGGCGCCAGAGCCGGGAAAGAAGCGAAAGGCGCCAGAGCCGGGAAAGAAGCGAAAGGCGCAAGAGCCGCTGTTGAAGGTATGGAAAACGAGGTCTGTTTTCTAGGACTTGCCGTACTGGAAGATCCACCGTGTGCCTCACAGCCTTGATGTCATGCATATCACGAAGAACGTGTGTGAGAGTCTGCTTGGTACCCTGCTCAACATGCCGGAGAGGACCAAAGATGGGCTGAAAACAAGGGCAGACTTGAAATCAATGGGCATCAGGGAGGAGCTTCACACTAATGATGATGATGATGAGGCGAAGCAGGACACGGAAAGTCGTCGCAAAGGCAAAAAGGCCAAGAAGACCGGAAATGACTTCCATCCCGCGTGCTTCACTCTAAGTCAGGAGGAGATCGATCAGTTTTTCACCTGCCTCGTAGGAGTAAAACTTCCTTACGGTTACGCGGGGAAGATAAGCAGATACCTAGACTCAGCGAAGCAGAAGTTCAGTGGGATGAAGTCTCGCGACTGTCACGTGCTGATGACGCAGATACTTCCAGTTGCAATCCGTGGGATCATGGACGCGCATGTCCGTGAAACGCTATTTGGCCTATGCAACTTTTTCGATGTCATCTCTCGGAAGTCGGTTGGCGTGAGGCAACTCAGAAGGCTACAGGAAGAGATCGTGGTGATACTATGCGAGCTTGAGATGTACTTCCCGCCCTCATTCTTCGACGTTATGGTGCATCTGCTGGTCCATATCGTGGAGGATATCATCCAACTCGGGCCGACGTTCCTGCACAGCATGATGCCGTTCGAAAGGATGAATGGTGTCATCAAAGGATACGTTTGCAACATGTCACGTCCAGAGGGAAGCATAGCCAGGGGCTTTCTGACCGAAGAGTGCATCTCCTACTGCATGAATTATCTAGGCATCGAGAACCCCGTTGGTCTTCCCGTCAACAGGCACCTCGGCAGGCTCGCTGGATGGGGTCACCGTGAGGGTCGCCACGAAATGCATGTCGACTTCGAGGGTCGACTCGCCGACTTTGAAAGAGCAAACCTAGCCGCGCTACAACACATAGACGTGGTCGATCCTTGGGTGCTAGAGCACAAAACCTTTATTGAGAAGACGTACAATGACCGAGGCCAACAGAGGACGGACGGAGATATAATCAAAGAGCACAACTCATGTTTCACGCGTTGGTTCAAGCAGAAGCTTTTATCGTACCCTTTACATGCGGATTCTTCCGCGGAACATATTCGCCTTGTCACAGGGCGCCGAGCACAACCTGATGACGTATGAGGCGTACGATGGTTATCAGAACTCCGGGGTAACGATGGAATCTTACACCGGTAACGACAAGGACAGATACTACTGAAGGATCGAGGAGATCTGGGAGCTGAGCTACGCTGGAGAGAAGGTCCCAATGTTCCGTGTCAGATGGGCCAAGAGCGTCCTAAAAGAAGACCGGTATTTCACCACCATGGTTATACCCGAAGCCAAATCCAAGACCGCGAGCGCAAACGTCACCGCGAAAAATGAGCCATGGGTACTGGCTTCCCAAGTGGACCAATGCTTCTTCATTACCGACCCGTCAAAGCCCAGTCATGTTGTCATGAGGAGAGGCAAAAGGAAGATCATTGGAATGGATGGAGTCGCCAATGAGCAAGACTTCGACAAGTACGGCGACCGAAGATGGAACATGACGACGACGATGAAGTACCAGCATACACCACAAGAAGAAGCAGGACCACCCTACCTAAAGGACGTCCGTTCAAGAGAAGAACTCCATTTACAAAAAATAAGGGCAAGAAGATTGTGAACAGATAGCTAGCTAAGATCGATTGTATTTAAATTGTAGCCTTCATTTCTCGATTGTATTTCATGGGCACTTTTTGAACTCATGAATATTTTTAAAAATAGCCATCTCAATCTCGATCCCCCCCGCACCTCCCCCGCTCCGTACCGCCGCCGACGACCCCCCGCACCCTCCCCAGTAATGTTTTACCAATTCACAAATGAATGCAACTAAAAATCCAAAAAAACAAATTTGATTATATTTTCAAATAACAAATTTGATGATATTTTTTCATATTCATAAATATTTTCAAATAAGAAATTTGATGATATTTTTAAAAAAATTATTACTGTTTTTATAAAAAAATATTACTGTTTCATATTCATTTTCATTCTAAAAAATTATTAGATGCAACAAATAATAATAATAATAATAATAAAATTACTTATGGCGAACCGCTGGCTGGTGCGCCATTGCTGTGCAAAAAAAAGGTTACTTATGGCGCACCGCTGGGTGGTGCGCCATTGCTATCTAAAAAAAGATTTCTAATGGCGCACCGCTCGGGGGTGCGCCATTGCTATAAAAAAACATACTAATGGTGCACCCCTAGGAGGTGCGCCATTGCTAACCCTCCCCCATCCACTTGCTCCCCTCTCCCTCTGGCCTCTCTCCCTCCCTCGCCAGACAGCCACGCGCCCTCCCCCAACCCACTGCGCCGCCTCCTCGACGCGCCGCCTCCTCGACGCGCCACCGCCCGCAGCCTCCTCGACGTCGGTGTTCTCCTATGGCAGCCTGCCGTTCTCCCACAGGTGATTCCTCCCCTCTCCTCCCCTCCCCCCTTCCCCCCTAGGTTTTCTTGCCTCCTCCCACCATGGCTACCTCCGGCGAGCACGACGCTGCACCGACGCCGACCTAGCTCCCGGGCTCCGCCGCCCCCACCCACCCCCTCGCTCGCCTTCGCCGCACCCACCCACCCCTCCCTCGCCTTCGCTTCCCCTCGCCCTCTCCCCCAGAGCCCAGAAAGCCTCGCCGCTGTCGCCCCGTCTCCTCCCACCGGCCGCCAGACCGCAACCGCCGCCGCAGCCATCCAAGATTGTGCACTGCATTGCAAGATGAGATGGTAGACTCATAGTGCTCTGTGATTGTGCACTGCATTGCTAATCCAGTTGATGGTCGATTGTGCGGGTTGTTTGGTCTGCTAGATGGATGTGTACTTTGATGGAGTGGACTGATACATTTGTTTGACAACTGCTACAAAATGAAACTGAACTTTCTGAAATTGAATCTAGTATATTCTTGGAACCTATTAATTGTTCAGTTTAGATTCGTGTTTGTCTAGTGATTATGTGTTGATCTGTGAAACTGAATTTGTTACTCTGTTCTTTCATGGGAGATCTTTTGTAGGGATTTTGATTTTGAGGTGGTGTGAGTGTTAGGGTTTTCTCTGCTTTCTTGGAGGTGCACTCGGTGAGGCTTCAGGTATGTGTAGTATAATTAATTTTCTGCTTGATTTTAGTTATCAGCATACTTGTAGTTAGGGATCCCCTCCTATTTTTTTTGATGAGATGCTTAAGGCAGCTAGTGGGTTATGTTATTATCAAGTGCTAGTTTCTGCTATCAAATCTTATCCTATGAGTGTCCTTGGATTTTATCCTTGTATCTCTGATCAGTTTCTGTGCATGAGTGCCTATGTTTTTGGGTTAATGCTGGAGGATTTTAGAAAGAGGTCAAATTTCCGTTTGCCACTGGTGGAATGGAATGTTAAGCTTGCTCCTGAGAATTCAAATGTTTCATGTAGCTCATGTGATAATGAAATTGATGCGTGGCAGAAAGGTTTTAATTTTCAATATATCTCTAGTGTTGAATTGCATTATTGGGGCCAATAATGCACAATTTAGGTTGCTGGTACAAAATCAAAATGAATCGAATATTGCATTTTTAGAGTTTTGAAAGATTTGTGTTGTTTACACGTCCCAAATATGTGGAATACGGGCACCATCTCAGAAGCACGACAGAAGCATGTTAACCCAGATTCATGAAACTATTATATAACAAGCATTGTAATCTGTTTTTTCGTTTGAGCTAGATATTACCACCAATCTGGAACCTCTTCTCGCTGGCCCTCACACTGCTTGAAGGAGCTCATGTGTACTCCTACTAACTTGACCCTTGAAGTTCTCACCATGCCAAAACTTGTGGGTTAGATCCGCAAAGCGATGAACCAGTGGGAATACTCATTGATATTTTACATAAGCATCATCTCAGAAAGCACAGTTAATACTAGCAATGATTAGTTCTTGATATGTTCTTGCTATGATTAGTTCCGCAAAGCGATGATTAGTTCTTGTTGTTTGCTCAATATTGTTTGTTGGTTCCAGGGAGCTAGAGCTGCATCTGCACGTCAAGGAGCTGGAGCTGCATCTGTTGTAGGCTGCCCATCTACTGCCCATTTCCTCTGGTACTGGAGTTGGAGTTTAGTGTACTGGACACTTTCATAAATTGCTAGGGTACTTCCTCTCCTTTCTCTGCTGTACTACTTGTGATGCTGCTGCTACTTGTGATTTTGTTGCTGCTGTACTACTTGTGATGCTGCCGCTACTTGTGGTTTTGTTGCTACTTGTGATGATGCTGCTGTACTACTTGTGATGATGCTGCTGTACTACTTGTGATGTTGTTGCTGTACTACTTGTGATGATGATGCTACTTGTGATGCTGCTGCTACTTGTGATCTTCTGAAATGACCCCTTTCTCCTGAAATGTTGATTAATTTCCATTTCGGTTGAGAATGGGGCACTCCTAGGTCAAGAAAATTAGCAAAGGTCATGCCCAATTTTCTTGACCTAGAAGGTGCCCGATTCTCAACCGAAACAAAAATTAATCAACATGTATCTTGACATCAACCAACAAAAATTAGAGGAGTTGTGGCATTGGAAAGAGGCCTTGGAAAGCCACTCCTACTAGCTAGATGGAGATCTGGGCTCTGCTGTGGCACACACTAGTTAATTAATTAACCAAAACTAATCTCTGGTCAAAATGATTGCTAATCATGATTAAATGATAGGAGAGGGATGCATGGCAGTGGCACCCATTGGAGCCATACATATATACAAAGCTATAAAAAGATTATACAATAGTAGTGATCTAGTGCTTTAGTGGTTGGATTAGTTTAGTATTTTTTCACACACTCAGACACCCTTGCTTGCCATGTGTGTGAGAGATATAGTGAGAGGAGACAAGAAGAAGGGGGTTAGGAAGATGCTGCCTGCTCATCAAAGCTAACCATCTGCGCCTTTTCACCCCTTTTCCTTTGTCTTTTGTGGGTTGCAAGGAAGCTACTGTCTTAGCTAGCTTAGCTTGTGCACAAATCCACTGCCACTGCCCTGATTAAATTATCTTAGACCTTGAGAATGTGGACTTGGACCTTAGCAACAACACACTAACAGGTTCCATCCCAAAACACCTAGGCAATATCACAAACATCTCTCAATTGTACCTTGACAATAACCAACTTTTTGGCGACATTCCTCGAGAATTAGGTTATTTGGTCAACTTAGAGATCTTGTTCCTTGACAATAACCAACTTTTTGACCAAACTTTTTCCTATCTAGAGCGAAACATGGCCCACAACGATGAGGCCGGCGGTTCGGGCAAGCAATTCTGGGAGCTGTCCCAGGAGATGGAGGAAGAACCTCACCGCTATGAGGATGCCGCGGAAGACACCGATCCTGACTACACAACCCCTAGTGGCGTCGGGGATGACACCACTGATGGTGCCGCCGAGGATGCCACCACTAATGATGGCAGCGCACGCACAGACGGCAGCCAACCGAAGAGGCAACGGAAGGACCGGCGCCCGAACGTGCTCGACACCGTCAAGGAGGAATTTACTGAAGTGAACTGCGATGGGGATCCAATGGTGCCCAAAGAATTAGTCAAGGGGTACTCGGTTCAGCTCGGGTGCATTCTCCGGAGCACCATCTCGATCAACACCGAGAACCTAAGGCATAAGGACCGAGGGAATTTGCGCAACCTCCTCTTCACGAAGCTGCACGAACGATACAAGTTCCCCGCTGAGTTTGCAAACACACGCCTCTCAGGGAATAAAGTGAACAGTGCCACCCTCCAGAAGATGAGCACGGCCCTGTCTACTTGGAGAAGCGCGGTGAAGAGAATGATTAACAAAGGTGATAGTTATGAGAAGATCAAGGTGAAAAATCCTTCGATCAGCGAAGATGACTACGAGGAGTTCAAGATCAAGTGCGAGAGCAGCGCATCCGAGGAATCAAGTCAGTGGGGGAAAGAGATGCGGGACTTGAACTTAGGGGTCCACAAACTCGGTCCCGGCGGTTACAGAGTGGCGGAACCTATATGGGACAAGGAGGACGCGGAGCGTGCCGAGCAAGGCCTACCGCCCCGCTTCGTGAAATACCGTGAGAAGATGATGTGATGACCCTCAGCGCCTGTGTAAGCTGGCCCCTGCTTTGGCCGAAGAGCCAGATTCGTTTGGGGGCGGGGGACACCACCCCACAGACAACACCGCCAGTCGTGCCGGCGCCAAGCCATGGCAAGACCGCCGCAACACTACCGGACATGCCGGACATCCCTATGGCACAGGATCCGGACATGCATATGGCACAGGATCCGGACGACGACGACAACGATGATGGTACATTTACCAACATCGATAAGTACTTTGCCGAACATGGGTACGGTGACGAATTCTTCGGGACTCCTTCTCAAGAACCCAACCCTGAAAAAGACGACTGCGATCGAGCCGGTACCGCGGAGAAACCCAATTGCAACAGGCGTCGTCTGGCATTCAGTTCTCAGGAGACGCCTCCAGCTGCCGCCTTCACCGAGCCTCAGATAGCCGAGGTGCGGAATATTATCAGCCCCAACACACTCAAGAAGGTGGTCTCTGAGCAGAACTCGATCCCATTACAGGAGATGAGGAAGAAGGGACGGAAATGAAAGAATAACAAGGGCGGTGCGAGCCAGCCAGCACCGAGTACGATCCGTGCTCACGACGGGCCACCTTCACCTAAGGATATCTCGAGGAGGGTGCATGTGGCGGGTAGGCCGATGCTACCGACTAATCTGCTCAATGCTGCAACCGGTGCTATGCGGAGTCTGCATGACAGTGTTCTTTCTTTGGAGAAGCGGCGTCTCTCCGAGAATGATGTGGCATACCCGGTTTTCGTGGCCAAGCTGCCAGAGGGCAAGGGCTTTGTGGATAGCGCCATCGGGGGTACGATCGTCCTGCGGTTTGATGACATCTTCGCTATGTTTAACCTTCATCCGCTGCACTACACATTCGTTCGGCTTTTTTCGCTGAGTATGGAGATGCGGATCATTAGAGACAAGACCCCGGACATCGTGATAGTCGACCCCTTCAACATGCGTGCCAAGATCTTGGGCAGCGCTGGGGACTGGCAAGTCGCGAGTTCATATCTCGAAGGCGTCATTCTGGCAAACCCAGATAAGGATAACTTCCTCGTGCCTTACTTTCCCGAGTAAGTCATCCCCTCACCGCCCCGTTACATATGATTTCTTAGATTTCGATCGTTCTTTTTTTTCTAACATTCTGTGTTTTGTGCAGTGACACACATTGCACACTCATCCTCTTAAGCCCGAAACATTCCATGGCCACGTATTTCGACCCGGACCGTGAGTCGAAGAAAGACTACACAAATATCAAGAAAGTTCTTGATGATGTTCTCCCCGGCTACGCCAGATCTGGAGGCACCTTCAGCAGGCCAGTTCGTAGGTACGGCAAGCACATCTTCAGCCACAATACGACATTCCCCTGCATCAAGCAGCCGGCTGGCGGTCAGAAGGATGCCTACTACGCCCTCCATCACATGCGGGCGATCGTACGGGACCATAATCACCTTCTGCTACCAAATAATCTCAAAGATTGGGCCACAAGCTTGTCGGCAATCCAGGACGCGGACATCAGACAAGAATTCTTTCGCATCCAGTCGGAGTTTGCGGAAATCATCCATCAATATGTCCTTCGTACCTCAGGGCAGTTCTATCTCAGACATCAACCGTCCAATAGTGAGATAGAAACAACACTACAAATGCAGGCTGACAACACCCGCGATTTCATGACCATCACGAAAGACGGCGGCTTCATCCACGCTCCGGTCCCTGAGTCGAGTCGAAAGTAGTGATGCTATGTAGTTCTGAAATGTCGATTGGCTCATGTTGTAATATTAAACTTTAATGAACTTGTATGTCTCTTTGGTTTGGACAGTCGTTCAACTTATATGTAATCGATGCTATTTATTAGTAGGACCATGAATCGTGCTATTAATGTGTTGCTTTTCTCTTCCGATCCTTTTGTTGCATACTTATATATTGCTTATATATTGTCTGTGAATTGCTACTAACATTTTGTTTGGCTAGTGCATAGAGATGCCATCGTATGTCGTGTACAAGGGTAAGGTTCCCGGAGTCTACGACGACTGGGAGGAGTGTCGGAGACAGGTTCACCGTTTCAGCGGTAACAGTTACAAAGGGTACACCACTAGGGCGGAGGCGGAAGCTAGATATGCGCGCTATCTAGCGGGAGAGAGGAGGGAGCGGAGGAGGAACCGGATGAAGACCAGTTTCATCGTGATGATGCTAATCGTGATGACCGCAGCTCTCTTCTATGTGATGGTAGTTTAGATGATCGATATCGACTTGTAATGTGAAGACAAACTCGCTACTCGCGGTTTCGAGACTTGTAATGTTCTAACTTTGTTCGGTATTTTGAATTCAGAGACTAATTTGATGAATTGTATTCGGAGACTAATCTTCTATTGTATTCGATAACTCTACTGTTTATATGTTGTGCTCTCTATATTATGTGCAGTAATATGTTTTGTAACCTGTGCAAATATCAGAAAAGAAAAAAAAATCCCTAATATTAATACTAATGGCGCACCACCGAGAACACTAATGACGCACTGCAGAAAGGACACTAATGGCGCATCACCCCCTAGTGCGCCATTAGTATGCCAAGGAACATGGGTAAATATGGCCCTTGGAGGCCATACTAATGGCGCACGATGGGCTATACTAATGGCGCACCGCGTGGTGCGCCATTAGTATACCAGATACTAATGGCGCACTCGGGGTGCGCCATTAGTATTTAATTCTAATGACGTGGTGCTAGTGGCGCACCAGTAGTGCGCCATTAGTAGGCAAAACTGGTGCGCCACTAGCAGGCCTTTTCCTAGTAGTGGAGCGACTGCAACATGGCCGCCGTCGCTGCCACCCGCTACGACTACAGACCCACTGGCACACTCCGGCCGCCGTTGTCCACCATCACCGCCAGAAGATTAAGATCGGAGCCGCCGCATCGATCTTGAGCAGCTGACGCGCGAGCAGATGACCGCCGCCACCGAGCCGCTCGGGCTTTGCCCTGGCGGCGTCACCTACGGCGGCGGAGAGGAGAGTGGTAGCGGAGGGGGGGGGGGCGGAGGAGGGAGGCAGGGACGCCCCGGTGCAGCACGGCGGCGCTGCACGGGAGCGGGGGTAGGGAGGAAGGGTCTGGCGGCGGCTCCTTTATTGGTGAGTACTAGAAAATATTGACTGCATTGCAGATCATAGATTGTTTCCTATCCAAACTGTTACATGCTGCTCTTAAGGTTTTTCTGGATAGTTGTTTTAGTATACATACCTAAAGCAGGACTCTCAAGTCTGAACCTTACTCCGTTGCAGCTTTGTTTGGCGAAAGAAGATTGAGCGTGCTGTAACTGAAGGACAGAAGGTGGACATTTCTATGAAAGCTGAAAAGAAGAAGCAGAGGGAAAGAATGGTATTATGAACTGTAGATTTCACTAGCACTATTTCTTATATTATTAATTTGAACTTTGAAGCCTATATAAGTATCACTCCTATATTTCCTGAACACAAGGATGGATCTTCATGCAATTAACAAAGTCTAGATTTCAGATTTGTGATTTTTTTATTTCAAGATGAAATATCTCTGTCTTGTGATTGCTGACCAGATTAGCATTATGTTCCTGTCGTCTTATGGAGCAAGAGGAATACCCACAGTTCATTCTGGATTGTTGGTGGTGGAACTACCTGTAATTATATTAAAATAAAATATTGCCTGCTACAGTATACACCAGATCATGTTCTAAACGCGAGTATAACTGCAAACACCATTAAAAAAATAAAGCATATTAAGTGTAAAGATGTGCCTCAACACATCTACCATTCTTAAGAAGTTGCTCCCCACTTCTTCCTATTCTCTTATCATGCACACTGTCCACGTCAGCAGATTGCCACGTCATTATTTAGTTTCCAAAATCATCCGATTAGCCTTATTCCCTAAGGTCACGGCGCTGCATGCAAGTGTCCATCTCGCTAGGCATGCTCGATAAACCGCAATCAATATGTGCATGCAGTGATTCTAGCATCTTAGAAACTCCGCGTGTTAAATTCCTGAAAAGTACTACATGGGTCTTCATAATTAGCTTTTGGCATTAAGGGGGTGTTTGGTTCAGGGACTTTTTAGTCCCAGAGATTAGAAAAAGTCCCTAAAAAACCCTAGGAACCAAACGGGAGGCACTTTTTCTACAGGGACTAGAAAAAGACTCTACTAGAGAGTTTTTTTTAGTTAGTCCCTGGGACTAGAAAAACTCATATGACTTCTGAACCAAACACCCCCTAATTCAAGGAGGCAGGCAACCAGACCAACGCATGCGGTAGTGTAATTTTGCATGCGTGGAACGTGGGTGGGTGATTGATCCAATTAATGGCAGCACTGATTCCGTTTCAGCACGAATGATTCGTTCCCTCAAAAAAGATCCCACCGGTTCTTCTCATCTTCTCTCTCCATATATACCGCGCTGCCGCCGACGATGCATTCACGCGTTGTCACCATCGAAGAGCCCCTCACTGCTGCCGGCTCCAGGCCTCATGATCGTTTTCTTTCTCTCTACCGCTGACGGAGCCCTCCAATCCCGGCCGTCGCAGGTTATGATGGCCCAAGACTAACTCTCAGGCGTCGACAAGTTGAGCTGTACATGACGCCACCGCTCTCCTTCAAAATCACTTGCCCGAGAGGTGGGTGCTCTCCTTCCTCTCAATTTTCTCATATATGAACGTATTTTTGAGTTAGCTTGCATTGGTTTGACGCTCTGATTTGTGTGTGGTTTTCATAGTAGGAATCTCTTTTGCATCCCCTGCGGCAACAAGTCCGGTCAGTCTCTCTCCCCCAAACTCATTTCTAACTCAACTACTGCTGACACATATATCGAGATGTGATGGATCATTTTTTCTTCAATCCGGTTGTTTTTTATTGGAGGCACTAGATGGTGAAAATTTCTTCTTCCTTTTGTGTTCTTTAGGGTTGTGGAAAGAACAAACAGATGAAGCTACCATGTATTGTTCCCCAACAACTGCATCTCTCTGTCTCCCTCCCTCTCACACATGTTAATTTAGTACAAATTCGGTACTTTTATTGCTCTTTTCTGGTAGTTTTGTAGAATCACAACATATGACATACTGGGGTTCATTTCAGGTAATTTGCTCCGTATGAGTAGTATTCCATTGTGAATTTTTTGGTATCTTTCTATTACCTGACAGATACAATTGTGTGATTGACATTGTTTTTCTTCCCAATAATGCAGGGTTCTACTGTTGTCACAACAATCATCTACCTACATAAATGAAAAATAATTATGAAGCGACTCTTATGAACATACTTGCATTCTCTCTCTTATGAACATACTTGCATTCTCTCTCAAATTTACGATTAACTACTCCTATAGATTTACTATACATGATTTTTTTATAGATAGAATATCAGTATTTGATTGTTATGCTTCTAATAACAATCCAAACAACAAAGGTTTTTCTCGCAGGAAGATTAGGTATGGGTTGTTCTCATTGTCCTTTAATTTAGTTGCTCTTTGTCTATCTCACAAAATATTGCTCATTGTTTGCTGGTAGTGTGCTAAATAATACTCTATGTAGTAAAATGGAGTGCACATGTTTCGATTAAGTAACGATGACATTTCGTATAGTTGGTTATCTTTCGCTCAATAAGTGGATCAAGGTGGAGAAGGCAAGATGATTACTATTCGGGCAAATTAGTATGAAGTATATCTTTTTCTTGCTCCGATGCACTTCCAATAGACAACCAAATGATATATGTTACTTCTCTTAATGTTGGTGATGCATTCTTCTAATTTTGTAAATATGGAGAAAGTCTACCATATATTAATTTGCATGACTGTTTATACCATTCAAAGCTTCAAATAGACATGTATTTATATTATTTGTTTCCATTAATCTTTCTCACTCTATAAATCCTCCAATACACTGCTACAAAATCCCGCAGCAACGCGCAGGGTATCATCTAGTTCGTAAACATTATATGTGTTGATCTGATCCCTGCAAAAAGGGGTCATTGGTCTTATGCATTGTACAGGGTTTTTTGTCTGATGGCTGTTAGAGTTATATTAAGTGATGTCTTTTGGCCTTTTGCATTCTAGTCTCTTGGCATCCTCTTGTAGCCTTTTGGCATCCTTGTGTATGTGTATATATGTTGGAATTGGCCTCCTAATAATACAAGTTGCTATTCTCAACATGGTATTAGAGCTCTAGGTATTTTTTCTCCGCACGCGCAACTCATGCTGCCTCCGTCCATCTCCAGCTACAGGAACTTCTCATCCAAGCTAGGTAGTTGATCCAGCCGCTGGCTACTTGTTGCCCTCCCGTGGAATTCACTTGGAATCGATTTGGCCCTCGCGTGGAATCCGCTGGCCAATATTGGATTCGCATGGTCTCAATCGATCCAGCCGCTGGCCGCTCGTCCTCCTCCAAGATCACTGCCGGCCGTGGGCCCCGTCCGCGCCGCTGCTGCTTTCTGCGGCTACCGGCCACCGGCCTCGTCCGCGCCGCTGCTGCCTTCCGCGGCGCCACCGGCCGCCGGCCCCGTCTGTGCCACTGCTGCCGGCCGCCGGTCCCGTCCGCGACGCTGCTGTCTTCCACGGCTGCTTGCGAGGCGCTCGCGTGGTCACGTGAGTGGCTGCTGCTGTTGCTTGTCCGAGTGTCTTCAAGCTCCAGTGCCCCGCCGCTACTACCCACTCCTCCGGGTAGCGAGGCCCGCTCTCGTGAAGGCCGCTCTCGTCCTCGTACTCATTGTGATTACTGCAACAGGGATGGTCGCCCTGAGTCTGACTGCTTCAAGAAGGAGCGTGATATGCGTAATAGGGAGCACAATTCTTTCTTTGGGACTCGTGCTTCTTCCTCGACGCCGTCTACTGTCTCCTTGACTAAGCAAGATATTGTGAAGCTCAAGCATCTACTTGTTGCTTCAAGTTCTTCGACAGGTACTGCAGGCTCTGTGACTGGTGCTTCTAGTGCTGAGCGCTTCTAGTGCTGAGCACTTCTAGTGCTGAGCGACCACTGGCTACACAGTCAGGTACATCCCCATGGGTTCTGGATTCTGGAGTTTCATTTCATATGTCCTTCGATTCTTCTATCTTGTCCTCTCATAGATCTCTCGATTTTCCAGTTAATGTTCTTACTGTTGATGGTACTCCTCTTCCTGTTGCGAGTCGAGGCACTCTTGCCACTTCTTCCTTTTATGTTCCAGATGTTTCTCATGTGCCTCGCCTTACAATGAACCTATTTTCTGCGGGTCAGCTTATTGATACTGTTTGTTGTGTCATTCTTGACGTTGATTCTTGTACTATCTAGGATCGCCACACGAAGGCTCTGGTTGGGGCTGGCCCGCGCCGCCATGATTCTCAGGGGCTTTGGGAGTTGGACTGGCTTAATGTTCCTTCCACTACCACCACACTCGCCAGTCCATCTGCCTTCGCCGCTTTAGCTACCAGCTCCTTCCAGCAATGACATCATCGACTTGGTCACCTCTGTGGTTCTCGACTATCGTCTTTAGTTCGTCGTGGTCTTCTGGGGCCCGTCTCAGGAGCTGTTTCCTTACAATGTCAGGGTTATAGGCTTGGTAAACAAGTTCAGTTACCTTATCCTACTAGCGAGTCAGTGTCGCAGCGCCCTTTTGATTTAGTACATTCAAATGTGTGGGGTCCGGCTCCCTTCTCTTCCAAAGGGGGCCATCGCTACTATATTATTTTTATAGATGATTTGTCTCGCTATACTTGGCTTTACTTCATGTCTTCTCGTAGCGAGGTTCTCTCTATTTATAAGCGTTTTGCCGCCTCGGTCCACACTCAGTTCTCTACACCTATTCGCGTGTTTCGTGCTAATTCTGCTGGCGAGTATATCTCCAAAATGTTGCGTGGTTTTCTTGCCGAGCAAGGTACTCTTGCTCAATTCTCTTGTCCCGGCGCTCACGCTCAGAATGGCATGGCTGAGTGCAAGCATCGTCACCTTCTTGAGACAGCTCGTGCAATGATGATTTTCGCCTCTCTTCCGCCTCATTTTTGGGCTGTGGTTGTCTCCACTGCCACATATCTCATAAACATTCAACCCTCATCTGCTCTACAGGGAGGTATTCCTCTAGAGCGTCTTTCTGATCATTCTCCTGATTATTCTGCTCTTCGGTTGTTTGGTTGTGTTTGTTATGTTCTCCTTGCCCCCCGAGAACGCACAAAACTAACCGCTCAGTCTGTTGAGTGTGTTTTTCTGGGCTACAGTGATGAACATAAGGGTTATCGGTGTCGGGATCCTGTTGGTCGACGGATGCGTATTTCTAGGGATGTGACTTTTGATGAGTATCGTCCATTCTACCCACGACCATCCTCTTCGACCTTTTCAGTAGAGGATATCTCTTTTCTCACATTTCCTGATACACCTCCCTCTGTGCCTCATATTCCTACTCCTCCTTCTCGTCCCACTATTGCAGATCCGACACCATCTTCTCCTATCGTTTCTTCTCCTTCCTTATTGCATGACACTCCACCTTCATCACTGATGTCTTCTCCATCTCCATCACCTCCAGTGGTTCCTTCTCATCCCACTTTTCCTTTTCATTATACCCGTCGTCGACGTGTTATGGATGAATCTACTGACGTGCCATCTACTTCTGGTGCACCGTCTTCCTCGTCCCAGCCGACTTATGGTCTTCGGGCTCGACCTTGCCCTCCTCCAGACCGCTATTCTCCTAGACGATATGGCCTTTCGGTTGTACTTGAGACTACCTCTTATCGTGATGCTGTTGTTCATCCTGAATGGCAGTTTGCGATGGCAGAGGAGATTGCCGGACTTGAGCGCAACGGCACATGGGATCTGGTTTCTCTTCCTCCCCGTGTTCGTCCCATCACTTGTAAGTGGGTCTATAAGATTAAGACTCGCTCTGATGGTTCTTTGAGTGTTATAAAGCTCGTCTTGTGGCTCACAGCTTTTAGCAGGAGCATGGTCGTGATTATGATGAGACATTTGCTCCCGTGGCCCATATGACCACTGTCCGCACACTTCTCGCCGTGGCCTCTGTTCGCCACTGGTCTGTGTCACAACTTGATGTTAAAAATGCCTTTCTTAATGGTGAGTTGCATGAGGAGGTTTATATGCATCCACCACCTGGGTATTCAGTTCATGGCATGGTTTGTCGTCTTTGTCGTTCTCTCTACGGCCTTAAGCAAGCCCCTCGCGCTTGGTTTGAGCGTTTTGCCTCTGTGGTCACTGCTGCTGGTTTTTCACCCAGTGATCACGATCCAGCGTTGTTTGTCCACCCTTCTGCTCGTGGTCGCACTTTTCTTCTTCTATATGTTGATGACATGATCATCACCGGCGACGATTCTGAGTACATTGCCTTTGTCAAGGCCTGTCTTAATGAGCAGTTCCTTATGTCTGATCTTGGTCCTCTTCATTACTTTCTTGGGATTGAGGTTTCCTCCACCTCTGCTGGCTTTTTTATTTCCCAATAAAAGTATATCCAGGGTCTTCTTACTCGTGCGGCTCTTAGTGATGAGTGCACTGCTGAGACTCCTACGGAGCTCAATGTTCACCTTCGTGCTTCCGATGGTGAGCCCTTGTCTGATCCGACACGTTATCATCATCTTGTTGGGAGTCTTGTGTATCTTGCTGTCACTCGTCCGGATATCTCCTATCCTATCCATATTCTGAGTCAGTTTGTTTCTGCTCCCACTTCAGTTCACTATAGTCACCTTCTCCGTGTTATATGATATCTTCATGGCACGATCTCTCATCGTCTCTTTTTCCCCGTTCCAACTCGTTACAGCTCCAGGCCTATTCGGATGCTACATGGGCTAGTGATCCTACGGATCGCCGTTCACTTTTCTACCTACTGTGTCTTTCTTGGTGGTTCCCTCATTTCCTGAAAGACGAAGAAACAGACTGCAGTTTCTCGTTCGAGTGCAGAGGCCAAGTTGCCAGCTATGGCTCTTCTGACGGCTGAGGTGACTTGGTTATGATGGTTACTGGAGGATTTTGGTGTTTCTGTTACTACACCTACCACCCTCCTGTCAGACAGCACAGGTGCTATCAGTATTGCGTGGGACCCCGTGAAGCATGAGCTTACCAAACACATTGGTGTTGATACTTCTTATGTGCGCGCTGCTGTGCAGGATCGTGTTGTTGCTCTTCAGTATGTGCCTTCTAAGTTACAGCTAGTGGACTTCTTCACGAAGGCTCAAACTAGAGCGCAACATGGATTTCATCTCTCCAAACTCAGTGTTGTGGATCCACCATGAGTTTGAGGGGGGTGTTAGAGTTATATTAAGTGATGTCTTTTGGCCTTTTGCATTCTAGTCTCTTGGCATCCTCTTGTAGCCTTTTGGCATCCTCATGTATGTGTATATATGTTGGCATTGGCCTCCTAATAATACAAGTTGTTATTCTCAACAATGGCTACCACAAGAAACATATACCCTCCTATTTACTTATTTTTCTTAAAAAAGGTTAAAGTCTACGATTTTCTGTTTTTGTTCTGGTGCCTAATACCTTTCCTGCGCTTTAAATTTAGGCTGAAATAGAGAAGGTTAAGAAAAGAAGGGAGGAAAGAGCAATTGAAAAATCACAGCATGAGGAGGAAATAGTCAGTATATATATCTCTGCTTTCCATAAGTCATATCTAGTTTCGAGTAATATTGCTTGTGCAACTAAATATCTTCTTTGTATTTTGTAGGCATTGTTAGCCAGAGAAAGTGCACACGTGGAGTTTCAAGATTGGGAGAATAAAGAGGAAGAGGTCCGTACTTCACGTCCTGAAAATAGGATGCATCTTTTGTCGAACTAACATGTGTCCATTATTAAACAGTTTTTTATGTTGATATGCAGTTTCATTTTGATCAAAGCAAATTTAGGTCTGAGATCAAGTTACGAGAGGGACGTACGAAACCTATTGGTGTCCTCCTGAAGAATCTAACTTTGCAGACGAATTTAATGTCGAGTTAAACGAGCCCTACTTGGTGTTCAAGGTATATACCGATTCATTATCCTTATTGATACCATTAACCAAAGGGTTGTTGTATGCTTGCGCTAAAAAGAAACCTCAACATAAGTTTCATTATTACTTCTACGTTTTAGGTGGTACACTCAAGCACACCATTTTGTCTGACCTATTCAACCTTTATTACAATAGAATAATGTACACTTAACGGTGATGGGTCGCTACTCTTCGCTGCGGTCGGCACTCTTGGCTGCTAAATTCTCATTACTCTGTGTATTTACCAGTGAACTGATTAACCTATAATGATTAAGTATGCATTTCATCTAACATTTAAGTTATATCACTCCATTCATTTTGTGTGCCGTTAGTTTGCAGTATGGTTTTTCCTGAAATTTATTCGGAAACGGTGGAGTAAGTTGTTGTTTCACTGAAACTACACCGACACCTTTTGTTGTGTTTCTGCTCCTTAGGGCTTAATTAGACTTTTGTAAGTTTTTTTGGTTATGTTTTGGACAAATGAGTTTGTTATTTTCTCTTTATGAGCGTTCATGTTTCCCTGTTGTATGCTCCCTAGCAGAATATGCAGTACTAATTAAGCAATCTTCTTCTCTTGAATTTCCCTATCATAGAAGTATTGGTTTATTCCCATCTACTGGATTCATAGGTATCTTATCAAGCTCTAAAACTAAAATCCATTCGTACATATCTTGTCTCTCTTTATTTTCACTCAAAATCGTCAGCCAACCGTGAATATTATGTTAAGGCCCTGTTCGGATCCCCTCCGCTCCCCAACTGCAGCTCCCGGAGCGGAGGGAGCGCCAGCACAATCGCGCGGAGGGGCTCCAACCCAACTCCTTGCGCGGAGCGGAGTTGAGAGTCGGAGAGCTTCCAAACAGGCTCTAAATTTAATGCCAGACTTATTGACATACAAGTGCAGTAGAATTCCAAACTTGACATATTTGAAATTTCAATGGTCACCAAGTATTGAACAAGTTATTGCAAAGTTCAAGCTGCATCTGCATTAAGCCATTGTACTGACAAATCACAATCCGTCAGCAATTAGTGTGCAAAACGAGAGAAATAGGATCTCTCTGTGTTGTTCTTTCTTCTTCTTCTTTTTTTGCGGGGCTCTGTGTTGTTCTTTCGTCCATATATAACATAGTTGTACCATCTGTTCCCACTACCTTCATACAACTAGCCCACATTTTAATGGGATCCATCCTTCTTCCACAATTACTGAAGGATATTTAATTTGCTAAATTGCAGGGATTAACAGTGACGGAGATGGAAGAGTTACGTGATGACATCAAGATGCATCTTGATCTGGACAAGGAAAGCCAATTAAATGTCAAGTAATGGGAGTGTCTTTACACACCCTCCTCAATATTGTTGGTCCCATAACAATCGTGAGCGTAATGTCTATTCCAATGATACACACCATATGACTGCTGAATGAGCTAAATAGTACTACCTCTGTAAACAGAGGCCATTGGAGTTCTTATAGAAGTCACCTAAAACATCTTATAGAAGTTTACAGAGGGAGTAGTTGGTAGTCTCAGCTAACAGTATTTTGATATTTTGCTCTGTCAGTTTCGATCTGGCAAAATATTGTGTCGTCTGGTATGTCAGGACATGTTATTTAGCTAGTTATATACCCTTAGTTCCTCATTGAAATGAAACCAAGCTTGAGAGCGAGTTTGTAATATGGCAGGAAATCTCACTAATATTAAGTTTATTTCATTTCATGGTTGTATGTTCATCAATGATATTTATACGTGTTAACCCCATCTAATTTGGAACTCATTAGGCACTCATGGAAGTGTATTATTGGGAGCTAGGCGAGGTTCAGAAAAGACATGTCGGGGACCGGGCTAGGGTGCGTGGTGAGGAACCACCCCGTGAGGTTGAAGAGAGAGGCTTGCATGCAAGTATCGAGGGGGGTGTAAATGATCTCTTGGACGGTAGGACTTCCACAGCGCTAGAAGAGATGCAAAGTTGTGATAGTCTGGCTTATTAGGGATGATAGACTACTCATATCAATAAGGAATTCCTTCTTTTCCGGAAGCCCATTCGGACAGAACTCCAAAGTTAAGCGTGCTCAGCTTGGGGTAATTTCAGGATGGGTGACCGACCGGGAAGTTGCTCCCGGGTGTGCACGAGTGAGGACAAAGTGCACAGAAAAGACTAGTATTGATCTGTGGGGCCAGTCTAGATCCCGCCAGGAGTAACGACCACCGGCGGGTGTGTTCGGGGCGTTACAAAAGTCAAATTGAGTCCCAGATGCGCTCCGGAACTGCAAAAGTTGTTGAATACTGGGAGGCATTTTGAAGCGCCTTCATATATACAAAGCAAAGTATGTCATGATTGTAGTTCCTAGTTTTTGTGATAATAATGGCTCTTTAATTTGACCAAAGCAATGTGGTTTCTGGTTATACCTTTGTATATCTTTGTTTTATTTGTACAACACAAGCATAATGGTGTACAAATACCTTAATTTGACCTTGTTTCTGTAACATTATTGTCAAAGCCACATGATTTGCAGTCTGGTACAAATGGCAAATAGTCTTGTGGAGCTGCTTTCTCTAACTATCTGAACATACAGTTGATCAACGTTATTTCTCATATAAGAGAGGCTTATTTCTTATTTGTATCACAGGCTTGCCTGAGGAAAATCCATGCTTCTCTCTTACAGAAGCATCTGCATCGTCTAGAGAATGTCGGTGCTCCTGAACAGGCTGTAGAAGCTGATGAAGAATCAGACACTAAAGAGGAGGATGTGATGCATGATGATGAAGGTTCAGATTTACTTATGATGAGTTAACACACACACACACCCTCCCCCCTCTTTTAGATAACTATGGTTGTCTGTCTTTCTGATTCCATGTGCAGATGATAAACGATATTCACCAGAACCTATAGAACATATAGTTGAAGCAACAGAAAGCCATTTGGATGAGGAAGATGGATATTTTTCGCACGAATACATGGCAAGGAAGATGGAGATGCAATTGATCCTGACGAGAACAAGGCAGAACTGGTACAGAGTCACTCTTTGCAACACTCGCTTTGTACAGTAAGAGAATGCTAGCCTGAATAGTAATGGTTGTTTATTCAGTCAAAACTATCTTGTCATTAATTACACCATGTTGTGACACTAGAAAGTTAAATCGACAGCCTATGATAGCAATACTTGTGAAGTTGTAATAAGGCAACATTCCACTAAGATCTTAGGATAATCTTCCGAGCAGTTCTAGGCCTTCATGCATGTTTACCCTGAAAATGCATCCTAGAACCAAGGACTTCTTTTAGCAAGCAACTGGAGCTCTGCCTCTTCAACAACAACAAAGCCTTTAGTCCCAAAAAATTTAGGATAGGCTAGAGGTGAAATTCATAAGATCTCGCAACCAACTCATGGTTCTGGCACATGGATAGCAAACTTCCACGCACCCCTGTCCATGGCTAGTTCTCTAGTGATACTACAGTCCTTCAGATCCCTCTTTACAGACTCCTCCCATGTCAAGTTTGGTCTACCCCGACCTCTCTTGACATTATCGGCACACTTTAACCGTCCGCTATGCAATGGCGCTTCTGGAGGCCTGCGTTGAATATGCCCAAACCATCTTAGACAATGTTGGACAAGCTTCTCTTCAATCGGCACTACCCCAACTCTATCATGTATATAGTCATTCCGGAGTCGGTCCTTCGTTGTGTCGCCACACATCCATCTCAACATGCGCATCTCCGCCACACCTAACTGTTGAACATGTCTCCTTTTAGTCGGCCAACACTCAGCGCCATACAACATTGCGGGTCGAACAACCGTCCTATAGAACTTGCCTTTTAGCTTTTTGTGGCACTCTCTTGTCACAGAGAATGTCAGAAGCTTGGCACCACTTCATCCATCCGGCTTTGATTCGATGATTCACATCTTCATCGATATCCCCGCCCTTCTACAGCATAGACCCCAAATATCTAAAGCTGTCCTTTTGAGCCACCACCTGCCCATCAAGGCTAACCTCCTCCTCCTCCACGTGCCTAGTTGTACTGAAACCACACCTCATGTACTCGGTTTTAGTTCTACTAAGTCTAAATCCTTTGGATTCCAAGGTTTATCTCCATAGCTCTAACTTCCTATTGACCCCCATCCGACTATCATCGACGAGCAGCGCATCATCCGCAAACAGCATACACCATGGGATATTTCCTTGTATGTCCCCTGTGACCTCATCCATCACCAGAGCAAAACGATAAGGGCTGAAAGTTGCCCCTGTTGGGAAACGTAGCATGCAATTTCAAAAAATTCCTACGTTCACGCAAGATCTATCTAGGAGATGCATAGCAACGAGAGGGGGAGAGTGTGTCCACGTACCCTCGTAGACCGAAAGCGGAAGCGTTTGACAACGAGGTTGATGTAGCCAAACTTCTTCTAGATCCGACTGATCAAGCACCGAACGTACAGCACCTCCGAGTTTTGCACACGTTCAGCTCGATGATGTCCCTCGCCCTCTTGATCCAGCAAAGGTGACGAGGAAGAAGATGAGTTCCGTCAGCATGACGGCGTGGTGACGGTGATGGTGAAGTGATCCGCGCAGGGCTTCGCCTAAGCACTACGAAGATATGACCGGAGGCGTAAACTGTGGAGGGGGGCACCGCACACGGCTAACAATTGTTGGTGTGTGTTGTAGGCGCCCCCTCCCCACGTATATATAGGTGGGAGGGGGAGGGGAGCAACCTTGGGGCGCCCCAAGTAGGAGGAATCGTAGGTTCATATCCCAATTCGCCCCCCTTCCTTATTTCACCGAAGGGGAAAAGGGAAGAGGGAAGGGAGGAAGGAAAGGGGGGGCCGAACCCCCTCTTCCTTCTCCTATTCGGCCTCATTCCTAAAGGGGGGCGCGCCACCCCTTGTGATCTGGTGTGCTCCCCTCTTATGGCCCATAAGGCCCATTATTTCCCCCGGGGGTTCCGGTAACCCCCCCGGTAGTCCGATAAATACCCGATACACTTCGGAACACTTCCGGTGTCCGAATACTATCATCCTATATATCAATCTTTACCTCGCAACCATTTCGAGACTCCTCGTCATGTCCGTGATCTCATCCTGGACTCCGAACAACATTCGTTCACCGAATCACATAACTCATATAATACTAAATCATCATCGAACGTTAAGCGTGCGGACGCTATGGGTTCGAGAACTATGTAGACATGACTGAGACACCTCTCCGGTCAATAACCAACAGCGGAACCTGGATGCTCATATTGGTTCCTACATATTCTACGAAGATCTTTATCGGTCGAACCATAATGACAACATACGTTATTCCCTTTGTCATCGGTATGTTACTTGCCCGAGATTCGATCGTCGGTATCTTTATACCTAGTTCAATCTCGTTACCGGCAAGTCTCTTTAATTATTTCATAATACATCATCCCGCAACTAACTCATTAGTCACTTTCCTTGCAAGGCTTCTTGTGATGTGCATTACCGAGAGGGCCCAAAGATACCTCTCCGATACTCGGAGTGACAAATCCTAATCTCGAACTATGCCAACCCAACGAACACCTTCGGAGATACCTGTAGAGCATCTCTATAATCACCCAGTTACATTGTGACGTTTGATAGCACACAAGGTATTCCTCCGGTATCCGAGAGTTGCATAATCTCATAGTCAAAGGAATATTTATTTGACATGAAGAAAGCAATAGAAATAAAACTGAACAATCAATATGCTAAGCTAACGGATGGGTCTTGTCCATCACATCATTCTCCTAATTATGTGATCCCGTTCATCAAATGAAAACACATCTTTATGGTTAGGAAACTTAACCATCTTTGATTAACAAGCTAGTCTAGTAGAGGCTTACTAGGGACACGGTGTTTTGTCTATATATCCACACATGTATTAAGTTTTCGGTTAATACAATTCTAGCATGAATAATAAACATTTATGATGATATAAGGAAATATAAAATAACAACTTTATTATTGCCTCTAGGGCATATTTCCTTCAGTCTCCCGCTTGCACTACAGTCAATAATCTAGTTCACATTGCCATGTGATTTAACACCAATAGTTCACATCTTTATGTGATTAACACCCATAGTTCACATCGCCATCTGACCAACACCCAAAGGGTTTACTAGAGTCAATAATCTAGTTCACATCGCTATGTGATTAACACCCAAAGAGTACTAAGGTGTGATCATGTTTTGCTTGTGAGAGAAGTTTAGTCAACGTGTCTGCCACATTCAGATCCGTATGTATTTTGCAAATTTCTATGTCTACAATGCTCTGCATGGAGCTACTCTAGCTAATTGCTCCCACTTTCAATATGTATCTAGATCAAGACCCAGAGTCATCCAGATTAGTGTCAAAGCTTGCATCGACATAACTCTTTACAACGGACTCTTTATCACCTCCATAACCAAGAAATATTTCCTTAGTCCTCTAAGGATAATTTTGACCGTTGTCCAGCGATCTACTCCTGGATCACTATTGTACCCCTTGCCAAACTCATGGCAAGGTACATAATAGGTCTGGTACACAACATGGCATACTTTATAGAACCTATGGCTGAGGCATAGGGAATGACTTCCTTTCTCTCTCTATCTTATGCCGTGGTCGGGCTTTGAGTCTTACTCTACTTCACACCTTACAATACAGGCAAGAACTCCTTCTTTGACTGATCTATTTTGAACTCCTTCAAAATCTTGTCAAGGTATGTACTCATTGAAAAATCTTATCAAGCGTCTTGATCTATCTTTATAGATCTTGATGCCTAATATATAAGCAGCTTCACTGAGGTCTTTCATTGAAAAATTCTTATTCAAGTATCCTTTTATGCTATCTAGAAATTCTATATCATTTCCAATCAACAATATGTCATCCACATATAATATCAGAAATGCTACAGAGCTCCCACTCACTTTCTTGTAAATACAGGCTTCTCTGAAAGTCTGTATAAAACCATATGCTTTGATCACCTCATCAAAGCGTATATTCCAACTCCGAGATGCTTGCACTGGTCCATAGATGGATCGCTGGAGCTTGAACACTTTGTTAGCACCTTTAGGATCGACAAAACCTTCTGGTTGCATCATATACAACTCTTCTTTAAGAAATCCATTAAGGAATGCAGTTTTGACGTCCATCTGCCAGTTTTCATAATCATAAAATGTGGCAATTGCGAACATGATTCGGACAGACTTAGGCATTTGAAAGGATCGAGAAGAGGTGTCTAGAGGGGGGGTGAATAGACTCTTAGAAAGAAAAGTTGTAGTTTTTAATTTCTTTAAGATGAAGTGGAGTTTTAACACAAGTTTAAACATTCACAATACATATCAAGCAAGGATGACAAGAGTATATGAGCAGCGGAAAGTAGATCATGCAAGTTGCAAGAATGTAAAGGGATGGGATTGGAGTGTGCAAACGCAATTGGAGACACGGAGATTTTTGGCGTGGTTGCGATAGGTGGTGCTATCGTACATCCACGTTGATGGCAACTTCAACCCATGAAGGGTAACTGTTGCGCGAATCCATAGAGGGCTCCACCCACGAAGCGTCCACGAAGAAGCAACCTTGTCTATCCCACCATGGCCATCGCCCACGAAGGACTTGCCTCACTAGGGTAGATCTTCACGAAGTAGGCGATCTCCTTGCCCTTACAAAGTCCTTGGTTCAACTCCACAATCTTGACGGAGGCTCCCAAGTGCCACCTAACCAATCTAGGAGACACCACTCTCCAAAAGGTAATAGATGGTGTGTTGATGATGAACTCCTTGCTCTTGTGCTTCAAATGACAGTCTCCCAAACACTCAACTCTCTCTCACAGATTTGGATTTGGTGGAAAGATGATTTGAGTGGAAAGCAAGTTGGAGAAGGCTAGAGATCAAGATTTATGTGGTTGAAATGGAATATCTTGACCTCAACACAAGTGTAGGTGGCTCTCTCTCAGAAAATGTATGCTGGAAGTGTAGGCATGTTCTGATGGCTCTCCTCACGAATGAATAGTGGGTGGAGGGGTATATATAGCCTCCACACAAAATCTAACCGTTACACACAAATCACCAAACTCGGTGGGACCGAATAATAAAACTTGGTTAGACCGATTTAGTTCAAAATGTGACCGTTAGGATTTTTGATGGGACCGATATGATCAACTCGGTGGGACCGATGTGCTAGGGTTAGGGTAAAACCTCATCTCAGTTTGATCGATTACACAAACTCGGTGGGACAGATTTTGGTAAGAAGCTAACCAGAGAGTTGGTCAAGCAAACTCGGTGTGACCGATTACAAATCTCGGTAAGACTGAAAATATTGCAACAGGAAACAGAGAGTTTGCAAGCCCATCTCGGTGAGACCGAGATCCCATCGGTGAGACCGAATTGATTAGGGTTTCTGGCAGTGGCTATGTCAAGTGAACTCGGTGGCGCCGGATAGAAAGTTTCGGTGGGGCCGAGTTTGACTTTTGGTTCGGAACATATGTGGATATGAGAAAGTGGTTGAGGGTTTTGGAGCACATCACTAATTATTTTGAGCAAGCAAGCCATTAAGCAACACCTCATCCCCTTTTAATAGTATTGGCTTTTCCTATGGACTCAATGTGATCTTGGATCACTAAAAATAAAATGCAGAGTCTTGAGCTTGAGCCAATCCTTTGTCCTTAGCAACTTGAAGGGGTTCCACATCCTCTTGTCCATGCCACTCCATCTGTTGAACTTGTCTGAAATATTCTAGATAAAAACATTAGTCCAACAAGAGATATGTTGACATTAATTACCAAAACCACCCAGGGAGCACTTGTGCTTTCAATCTCCCCCCTTTTGGTAATTGATGAAAACATACATCAAAGCTTTAGATAAAGATGTAGAGAATAACAAGTAAAGCTTTGGAAGAACATGTAACATGCATAGGCTCCCCCTACATGTATGCAGTCATGTAACTAAGGAATGTGAGAGCATGTGAATGCATAGACATGACAGAGCAAGCAATGTGTTACATGTATCTTGGCTATATGCATCAGAGCAAATGATATGAATATATGAAGTGTAATCTCAAGTTCATGATTCTTACTTGCAAACAATATGTACATTAGCAAGAAATCTTCATGCACATGAGTATGATGCATATACTTACCTTGTGGTCTTGAGCTGGCTTAGGAAGAGATGAACCTGAGTAAACAAGGTTAGATAACACAGATACATCTACTAGCCAGAGCAAACCAAAGAAACCACAAGAATACCAAGACTCGGATGACATGTAGAGAGTGAGTACTGAGTACTCTATTGGATGTAGACATGTCCCCAAAGGTAAAAGATATGCAATGAATTCAAAGACTTCCTTCCCTAGTAGTCTTTCTCCCCCTGAATCTTATATTGAATAATGGGAGAAAACAGGGAAACAAAATCAGAGCAAAAACAGACCAGATCAGATTAATATAAACATGTCTTTCCCCTCTTAAAGACATGTGTCTCCTCTCCTCTTGAACACCAAGCATCTCGGGCCTTTGATGTGATTATCTCTCTCTCCCCCCTATTAAGTGATTAAGCTTTGATGTGATCTCTCTCCCCCTTTGACATCAATTTCCAAGAAGGGATCTTCTGGAGTGTGAGTCAAAATAGGTTTGGTCCTTGAGTCACAGAGCAAAGCAGCATATAGAGTGTGATGCTGGTAGAGGACAAGAATCATCTTTTTGACTGTACACAGTAGGGCAAAACCCCACTGCAAATTTTTGTTTTTATTAATCTAAAAAAAGGAGAGTCCCAGAAAGGAACCAAAGTACAAAAGGCTTGAGATAAGCCAAGGAGGAAGACAAAAGAAAGAGAAAAGAAAGAACACTAACACTAAGAACACTAACAACTAAGAATCTAGGATTACAGGACAAGATTATCCAGCCAAAAACAGTATGCTCCAGCATATCTCTTTTTAATTCTGAATCTGAGAAGAGAGAGCTCCTCCATGAAGATGGCTTTCCACCTTTGAATGCTGGGTGGAATTGCTTGGAAAATCATGTTGTTCCTGGAGATCCAAATAGCCCAAGAGGCAAGGATAACTATCTCCATGAAGAAAGGTACATGAAGTTTCTGTTTGAGATCAAGAAAAGCTTCCATGATTGAAACGTTTGCTTGTCTTGAAGGGCAGATCAGATCCCAACACTGTGCAGCAAAAGGGCAAGTCCAGAAAAGGTGCTGAAGAGTCTCTTCCTGTGGACAATTGTTGACAACACAATTATAGCTGCCCAGCTGAAAAGATTTCCTTCTCAGAAGATTTCTAGTATTGAGCCTGTCATGAAGTAGTCTCCAAAAGAACACCTTATGTTTTGGCTGACAAGAACTGCTCCAGATCCAATTGAACTGTTGTGGTACAACTCTAACTCCCATCAGTACTTTATATGCCTTAGCCACAGAGAATTGCTCAGTTCCCCATATGTAACTCCAAGTATCCATGTAATCCAAAGTGTCAGAGGCCCTTAAAGCAATGCATATGTCCTCCATATCCCCAAATTCCTGGAAAGCTTGCATAGTCAGTGGCAGATGAAATAGGTCCTCTAAGTATTCAGTTTGGAGAATGGTGTGAACAGTAGCATCCTTGTTTTTCACAAACGAGAATAGGTGGGGGAACATGTCCTGCAGGCAATGTGAGTGCCAAAGATCAGTCCAAAAATAAGCACTCTTTCCATCACCTATGTTGCATCTGGCCAAGGACTTATAGTGATCAATCAGCTTAAGATTTGCCTTCCACCAAAAAGATCCCATCCAGCTATTACCAGGTAAAGAATCATTGCTGTAGTAGGATTCCCAAATCAAATTGACCCAGGGAATATTGTGTCTGTTGTAGAACTTATGTAGGTTCTTGAGAAGCAATGCTTTATTCTGAACAAAAATATCAATCACTCCTAAGCCACCTTGATTTTTAGGTCTACACACAGTACTCCATGCCACCATGGCAGGTCTATGGTCTTCCAAATCAGGTCCTCTCCAAAGACAATGTCTCAAGTATTTTATGGCTTGGGTTTTGATGGTGACAGGCACATCAAGGCATCCCATGAGATAGATCAATAATGAGTTGAGGACAGATTTCACAAGCAATAATCTCCCAGCCAAAGTCATAAAGGTGGACAATCACACAATCTTCTTCTGCAGTCTTGTGACAAGAGGAAAACATTGCTCAACAGTAGGCTTATGAAGGCCTAGGGGTACACCCAAATACTTGATTGGAAAAGATTCCTTCTTGCAATGGAAAGTATTTATTAAAATCTCCATCTTCTCTTCTGGCACATTTATTGGAATCATACTTGATTTATTCTAATTAACTTTAAGGCCTGTGGCATCAGCAAAAGTATTGAGAAGGGCTTTGAGGCAATGTAATTGCTTTGCATCTGCTTGTAGAATAACCAAGGTGTCATCAGCATACTGGACAATTGGAAAATCAGGGCATGACTCCACTTGCAAGGGAGAAGTTACCAAACCCAGGTGCATTGCCTTGTTGAGAATTGTCTGAAGTAGATCGGCAGCAAGCACAAAGACAAGAGGGGACAGAGGGTCCCCCTACCTTACACCTCTAAGGCAATAATTTTTTTCCAGGAACACCATTTAGTAATATAGCAGAGGATGCAGAAGTAAACAGTAATTTAATCCATGTAAGCCATCTGTCCCCAAAGCCCTTTGCTTTTAAAATATCCAACATAGCCTGATGTTCAATGGTGTCAAAAGCCTTTTCAAAATCCAATTTCAGAACAATGATTTCCTCCTTTGACTTATGACATTGGTGCAAATATTCATAAGCCCACCCCAAACAGTCATGAATAGATCTTTCTTTAAGGAAACCATATTGGTTGATGTGGACAAATTTCAGAATCACCTTTTGCAATCTAGTTGCCAGCAGCTTAGTAACAATTTTCAGACAGCTGTTCAGTAAAGAGATAGGTCTAAAATCATTTGCTGTCAATGGAGTACTCCCCTTTGGAATGAGAGTTATAAATGAAGTGTTCAAACTCTCAAGGGAGATGTGCCCTGCATGAAAATCATAAATGAATTTGAGCACATCTTCTTTAATAATATCCCAACAAGACTTGAGGAATTCATTGTTAAAACCATCAGGGCCAGGAGACTTGTCATTTGGGAGATCATGAACAACAGCTTCAATTTCTTCTTCAGTAAAAGGCAGTTCCAGATTAGCAAAAATATCTGAATGTTGTCTCTGCCCATACAAAGAAACCAGATCAAAGTGCACTGTGGTTTTTTGGGATGTGCCCATTCTTTTTTTGTAAGCATCCAGGAGAATTGCAGCTTTGCCAGCATGATCTGAGATCTCCACTTGGTCCTCATTGTGAAGAATAGCAATATGGTTATGCCTGTAATTGATGGAAGCTTTTGTGTGAAAGAATTTTGTGTTTTCATCTCCAAACTTCACCCCCTTGATTTTACCTCTCTGCTTCCAATAAATCTGTTGATTCCTTAGTAATATAAGCAGTTGTTCTTTAAGCATGGCCCTGCAGTTCCATTCATGAATATCCAGCTCTCTAAATTCCTCAAAGAAATCCCACATGAAGATGAGCTCATTTAACTTTGCAATTGCAGTTTTCAGACAGGACAGAGATTTAGCCCACAGCTTCAAAGCTCTTCTTAAAATCTTGAACTTAGCATTCAAAGACTTAACAGAATCAAGGTTTCCCACTGGGATGCTCCAAGCAGAGGCAACAACCTGTTTGAAATCAGAATGATGCAGCCAATAGTTCTCAAACCTGAAGACTCTTGCCTTTGGGATAGAAGTACCAACTTTTATTACACAGGGCAAGTGATCAGATATAGGTTTTGCAAGTGGTAGGACAATTGTATTGGGGAAAGAAGTCATCCAGGAAGCAGAAGTGAAAAACCAGTCAAGTTTGACCAACAAAGGGTCATGCTGCATGTTACTCCAACTGAACTTTCTACCATGCGAAGGTAATTCAACCAAACCTTGGTTACTAATTGCCTCATTGAACATAAGCATATCATTAACATCTCCCCCAGGTCTGTTCTTATCTGATGGAGCTCTCATAAGGTTAAAATCTCCCATTAAGATCCAATCAACATCATCAGGCATGTGAATATTTAGAAACCAGTTAATAAACTCCATTTTGTCTTGAGGGTTGCATGGACCATAGATATTTGAAAGAATCCAAGACTGATTGGAAAGCAAACTGGTGAACTGCATGGAAAGTGAAAACCTGTTTTGTGCAATGATTTCTCCAGAGAATTGAGAGCCATTCCAGGCCACTAAGAGCCCCCCAGAAGCTCCAACAGAGGGGAGGAAGGCAAAATTATTAATTCTAGAGGGGCAGAATTTTTTTAAGTAGGCTGTGTCAAAGGTCTCTCTTTTGGTTTCTTGAAGGCACACAATATTAAAATCACTCTCATCAATCTTCTGTCTTAAAGCCAGGCATTTGTCCTCAGAATTCGTACCTCTAATGTTCCAATTTAGAATATTCCAGTTTCTGTTATTGTTATTCATGGAAACAAATTGAGATTTTGTACCAGAGAGCAAGCACCATCACTTGATCATCATCCAAATAGGAAAGAAACTGGCATAATGCCCTGATCCACAACATAGCATAATTCCAGCAGAGTATCCAAATATGACACATGAAAGGACTAGCAGGATAGTACAGCCACAGGCATACAAGGTTCAGAAAGCACCAAGATCCAAGTCTTACAAATGGCAAAAGCAGCATCAGGCTAGGTGGTGTGGAACTACAAACACAATCCCACCACACAACACTCCTAGAAGGATTTAGCTGCCTGCGTCCAGGAGGAAGGAGAATCGACAATCCATTGGGTGCGCCGGGTTTCGGAGATTTTGCATTCATCAGACCGCATAAATGCTGATATAGCAGTTTTAACATTGGAGGGCAATTGCCGGTTTACACCTCTGAAGTTGAAGTTCGGATGACTCAAGCACCATTGCAATGACATGGGAACACTTATGGCAGCTCTTGTGAAGTATGTCGACTCTGATAGTACCAAGGATCCCGAGTCTGACGACGACAAGACAGGGAAGGGAAAGAAGAGCGGTAGCACCAAGGGGCAGCAGCACAACCCGGCGGGTCATGGAAATAATGGTAAGCGCAAAGCGGATAATAGTTTAGACTTTGTGGCTAATACCAATGTGCAGGACAAGGGCCAGCGTCAAAGGGGTAAACCTCCCCCGCGCGGTGGAGTACCAGGGCCAAATCCAGAACGTTTGTCTTACCTGTTAAACCAGCCCTGCCCGAAGCACGGGACGAAGGAAAAACCAGCCACACATCTCTGGAAGGATTGCTACATAATGCAAGAGTTCAAGAGTTCAGATTCTTTCTGGTATGATCATGGACCGGGCAGCGGTTCAGGTTTCGGATCACACGGGCCGGGTTATGGAGGAGGCAACTCCAGCTCAGGTTTTCATGGTAATCAGAGCGGACATGGCAATCAAGGCAATCAGGGCAACCAAGGTGGCTATAATAATCAGGGGAGTCAGCAGCAGCAGCAACAGTCTGGTTACCAGAGCCACCCGAAGCAGCTGAATAGTGGGCAATACCATGTTTTCACCACAAGCCTGTGCAAGCGCGACCAGAAACTTCATAAAAGGGCGGTAAATTCTATTGAACCGGCGGTGCCCCGTTACTTGCGCTAGTCGGAACCGCCCATTGTGTGGAGCCGAGAGGACCATCCTCCTCGGGTTGACAATCTGGGTCATCTGGCGTTGGTGGTGGAACCTCAGGTTGGAGGATATAAGTTCACCAAGGTACTCATGGATGGTGGAAGTAGCATCAATATTCTTTACTACGATACCTTCCGTCGTATGGGGTTAACAGATAAAAATCTTAAACCGTCGAACATTGTTTTTCATGGTGTGGTGCCCGGTAAATCGGCGTATCCAGTTGGTAAGATAGCCCTGGAAGTGGCTTTTGGAGATGAGCATGACTTGAGGTCAGAAACATTGACTTTTGAGGTGGTAAAGATCAAGAGCCCGTATCATGCCTTGTTCGGGCGGCTGGCTTATGCCAAGTTCATGGCGAGGCCCTGTTATGTCTATCTGCAGCTCAAGATGCCGGGTCACAAGGGAACTATCACAGTGCATGGGAGCCGCAAGGTTGCTTTGGAATGTGAAGAAGGTGATGCAGCATATGCTGAGTCGGTTTGTGCGACAAAGGAGTTAAAATTTTATAAAGACAATGTTGATCCGGCGGATATGACTTCTTTGAAAAAGCCAACTACGGGGCATGATCCGGCCTTGAAGTTTAAATCGTCTGATGAGACTAAGCTGGTTTTGTTCCCGACGATTCATCCCAGCAGTTCAGCATCAGCGTAAACTTGGATCCAAAATAGGAAAGCGCGCTCATCGAGTTCATCCGTGAGAATCGGGACATCTTTGCATGGAAGCCGTCTGACATGCCAGGTGTACCGAGGGAACTCGCTGACCACACTCTTAATGTTGATCCCAAGTTTAAACCGGTCAAGCAGTTTCTCTGCCACTTCAATGAAGAAAGGCGCAAGGCCATTGGTGAGGAGGTAGCTAGACTCTTGGCGGCTGGATTTATCGTTGAAGTGTTTCATCCTGAGTGGTTGGCTAATCCGGTACTGGTACTTAAGAAAAATGGCACTTGGCATATGTGCGTGGACACAGATTTGAACAAGGCTTGTCCGGCAGATCCCTTTGCTCTCCCTCGTATTGATCAAATAATTGATGCTACGGCGGGTTGTGAGCGTTTGAGCTTTTTGGATGCAACTCTGGTTATCATCAGATCAAAATGGCAGTTAAGGACCAGGAGAAGACAGCTTTTATAACTCCTTTTGGAGCCTTCTGCTATGTATCTATGCCCTTTGGGCTCAAGAGTGCCCAGGCGACTTATCAGCGTTGTGTGCAGAACTGTCTTCATAATCAGATCAGCCGCAACGTTCATGCTTATGTGGATGATATTGTGGTGAAATCCAGAAAGGAGGTGACATTGATAGACGATTTAAGGGAGACCTTTGATAACCTCCGAGTTTATAAAATGATGCTTAATCCGGCTAAGTGTGTCTTTGGCGTACCGGCAGGTAAACTCTTAGGCTTTCTGGTGTCTAACAGGGGCATTGAAGCTAATCCGGAGAAAATCAAGGCTATAACTTCTTTGGCTAAACCGAAGTGCATCAATGACGTTCAGCGCCTGGCGGGCCAGATTGCAGCCTTGAGCCGGTTTATCAGTCGCCTTGGGGAGAAGGCTATCCCTTTATATCAGATGTTAAAGAACACGGATGATTTCGTCTGGAGTGACGCCGCCAATAAAGCGTTTGAGGACTTGAAGCGGCAGCTGGCCGAGCCGCCGATCCTTGCTACTCCTATTGATAAGGAGCCCCTGCTGTTATATGTGGCTGCTAATGCCCGGGCTGTCAGCGTGGCTATAGTGGTGGAGCGCAAAGAGGCTGGAAAGGAGTACCCGGTTCAGCGGCCGGTTTATTATATCAGTGAGGTACTTATCGAGTCTAAACAACGGTACCCGCATTGGCAGAAGCTGGTGTATGGAGTTTTTATGGCGAGCCGGAAGCTTAAGCAATATTTTCAAGGTCATCCCATCACTGTGGTCAGCTCTGCTCCTTTGGGGGATATCATCCAGAACCGGGAAGCGACTGGCCGGATTGCCAAATGGGCTATTGAGCTTGGGCCTCACGGGTTAAAATACGTGCCCCGGACAGCGATCAAATCTCGGGCATTGGTGGATTTCATCAACGACTGGACAGAGTTACAAGCACCAGAGGAAAAGTCGGATCATATTTATTGGACTATTCACTTTGATGGGTCCAGGCAATTGGAGGGCTCGGGGGTTGGAGTCGTATTAACTTCCCCACAAGGTGACAAGTTTTGTTATGTTCTTCATTTAATGTTCCCTTGTACTAACAATGCAGCTGAATATGAGGCCTTACTCCATGGTCTTCGGATGGCTAAGGAGATGAACTTAAGCCAGGTTAAGTGCTTCGGTGACTCGGACCTGGTGGCTCAACAAGTGTCTGGCACTTGGGACTCCAAGGATCCACTCATGGCAGCATATCGTCGTGAGGTGGATATTGTTGCAGGTCACTTCAAGGGATATCAGGTTGATCATGTGGACCGGCGAAAGAATGAAGCGGCGGACGCTTTAAGCCGTTTGGGTTCCCAGCGTAAACCGGTGCCACCCAACGTCTTCCTGGATGTGTTGCATAATCCGTCAGTTAAGCTCCCGACAAAGGAAGATTTGGCTGTCCCTGATCCGGAAGCTCAGTTGGTGGCGGCTCTTCATGTTATCCCGGATTGGAAGGTCCCGTATCTGGCGAATATGAACCGGGGTGAGTTACCTGAGGATGAGACTTCAGCCAGGCAGATCATCCGGCGGTCCAAGTCCATGACTATTATCCATGGAGAATTACATCATTGCAGTGTGACCGGGGCATTCCAGCGTTGCGTATCTCCTGAAAAAGGCCGTGAAATCTTACATGAGATCCACGAAGGAGATTGTGGCCACCACGCCGGTTCAAAGTCTCTGGTAGCCAAGGCTTTTCGTCACGGTTTCTATTGGCTAACAGCTCATGCTGATGCTGAGGATTTGGTCAAGAGGTGCGATGGATGTAAAAAATTCTCACGACGCGCTCATGTACCGGCTCAGGAGTTGAGGTTGATTCCAATCACTTGGCCGTTTGCTACTTGGGGGCTGGATATGGTCGGGCCCTTTAAGAGATCCAAGGATAAGAAGACCCATTTACTGGTGGCGGTTGACAAGTTCACTAAATGGGTGGAAGCAGAACCAGTACGTAAGTGTGATGCAGCCACGGCAGTTCACATCAAAAAGGTGAATTTTCGGTTTGGTTTTCCACACAGCATCATAACAGATAATGGCACTAATCTATCCAAGGGTGCTATGGAAGAATTTTGTCAACGTGAGCACATCCGGCTTGATGTGTCATCGGTGGCTCACCCCCAATCCAATGGTCAAGCGGAGAGAGCTAATCAGGAGATCTTGAGAGGCATAAAACCCCGGCTTATGGTTCCTTTGCAGTGGACGCCGAGTTGTTGGATGGAGGAGTTACCTTCTGTGTTATGGAGCATCAATACCACACCCAATAGATCTATGGGTTACACACAGTTCTTCATGGTTTATGCGGCAGAGGCGGTTCTCCCTAGTGACATCCTTCATGATTCGCCTCGTGTGGCGGCTTACGTTGAAGCTGATAACGAGAAGGCACGACAGGAAGCACTGGACCTGTTAGATGAGGAGCGTGACATTGCAGTAGCTCGATCGGCGATTTATCAGCAAGATCTGTGTCGCTACCACAGCCGCCGGGTTAGAAGCAGAACTTTTCAAGAAGGTGATCTGGTGCTCAGACTCATCTAGGATCAGACTGATATGCACAAGTTATCCCCACCTTGGGAAGGGCCCTTTGTGGTCAGCAAGAATCTGCATAACGGGTCATACTACCTTATAGATGTTCGAGATCACAAAGACTCACGTAAATCAGGGGAGGAGACCAACCGGCCGTGGAATATTGCTCATCTTCGGCCTTACTATACTTGAGCCACAGGCTCTACTTATGTACATAGTTATTCCAATGTATATACTATGATCAATATAATAAACCGGAGCCTCAGCTAAAGCGGGGTATCTGTTTTTTTCTTATATCATGTGTGGTTACATGGGGGCTTCTGTCCATAAAGCGGCGTCCGGTTTACCCCTTGATTTAGCTTATAAAGCTTTATGAAAAGTCACTTGGGGGCTTGGTCGTATTCGAACTATAGCTACACCTCTTGGCCGGCCCAAGGCCAACAAAACAGTCACTTGGGGGCTTGGTCATATTCGAACCATAGCTACGCCTCTTGATCGGCTAACAGCCAAAATTACTTCGGGACCAAAGAGGGTATTGCAAAAGCACTACTCAAACATAGGCACCCACTGAGCATAGCTCAACATACTGCTTTGGGATTCTTTGCTGTCGCAATGAACAAAGAGTAACAACTTGCAGTATGGCTATCAAGCCACGGCTTGGAAGCCTGGTGTATACACCTAAAACCCCCGGTTAGCCTGCCTCTTTAAGTAAGTCACTCCGCCCAGGTAAACCTGGTACGACCCGACGAACTTTGACAAGTCAATCTAATGAGACCCTGAACTAGTCAAGTTAAAACGATGATTGGTTAAGGATTGAGGGCCATCTTAAAAGGCTTTGTGAAATGGTTTAACTCAGTGGCCTGGCAGCCCATTAAAAGCCTCGAATTTGGGGCCTGGCAGCCCGTGAAAAGCCTCGACTACACGGTTTTTATTTGCTTTTGTTTGCCAAGGTTTTCTCGTTTTATGGGATTTATAATGTTATTGATAAACCGGTGTTGCTTAACCCGGCTCGTCTTTCAACTACAACGTTGCCAGCACATGATCGGTTACAATCCAGCGATTTTTAACCCGGTCTGGTTTTGACTATAAGTCACCAGTATTATGTATGGTTAAACTGGTGTTCATCACAACCCTGTACGGTTTTATCATAAACCGGCGTCAGACAAAAGGAGTTATTATTACTCAAGATTGGGGTTATTACCCTCACTACAAAAGATCGGCCAGCCAACATTGTGATGCAAAGTTACAGGTATCATGTATTTAGCTATTTTGATTATTTTACAGCCTTGGTTATAAACCCTGGCTATATCTCTGGGCATCATGACCCGTCCGGCGGTAAACCGCCAGGACACTTTCAAACTTCTTCAATGCAGGAACAATTACAGATTATGCATGGCATATATCTTAAGAAGGGCAAATTAAGAAGGATCAAGCAAAATAAATATGCTCGAAGGCATAACAGACCAAGTATCGGAACTAGCCTATTACAAGGCGCTCTCAGTGCCCACAAGGAATCATTGTTTCAACAAAGGTTTGAAACACGCAAGAGATTAAACCGGAGTCCGGATCATGATTGATCCCCAGGTTGGCTTGACGGCTGTGGATCATCTCGCGTCGGTTCATCTACTTCCTCCCTACCCAGTGGCTGGAAATCAATGGTTGTCCAGTCTATCCCAGTTAGAGCTTGGAACACAACCTCATTGCTTCTAAGGTCAGACGGTTCAATATCAGGGGCATAAGTGTGCTTACGAATTGGAGGGATCAGATTTTCAGCCTCAGGAGTTGGTGCGGCAATCCGTCTGTTGTTGATGTCATAACTCGCCTGATAGAATGAGAGATCTGCTTCATCAGCTAATTGACAAGCCAGCGGACGCACTTCCCGGTTTATGGCTCTGAGATCTTCATTGTTAAATTCTGATCCGTCTTCCTTCAAGCTAGGATAACCTGCTCACATCTTCCGGATCAAGATCAGGTACCCATGCCTTGGCCTGGGTTAGCGCAGTCAGAGCACCAGCCCTTGCAACAGACCATTTTAATTCTTCCACCCGGGCAGGCAGCATGGACAACCTTTCCAAGGTCTCCTGGATAAGAGTGGGAGGGGGCTTGTTGCGCGAAGCAGCGCAGATGATCCGTTGCGCGCCGGTATAAAGTTGTTCTATCAACGTATAAGCAGCTTTTAGCTTCTTCCGCATGTCAGAACCCAGATGTGTAATGGGAGTTCCTGCACCATTATAAATTGTCAGTACACCGGCAAGACATGGAATATTTGGTTGAAAACTTAAAATGAGGAGGCTTACCAAATATTGCAGAGGTCATGGCGTTAACCTGCCGCTTTAGACCCGTCAGCTCTTCTGCCATCGGTTTAAGAGCAGCTTCAGTATCCTCCGCTCTTTTCAGCAAAGCGTATTTTTCTATGGCCCAATCTGCATGTTCCTTATTAAAACCCTCCTTTAGCTTTTCCATGGCAGCTAAGGCGTTGGTCAGCTCATCTCTGGCTTTGGAGGTTTCTGCTTGCTGAGCCTTAATATTTCCTTGCAAGTCAGTGGTTTGAGAATCCTTCTTGCTCAGCTCCGCCTGTAAAAACAGATATATCATGAATTGACAGTGCATATTTTGAAGTATCAAGCACATAACAAGTTATGCACGTGATACTTGGGGGCTAATGCATATTTGCTCCATATTCGGAATTTTCAAACAAGTCCCAACCACAATACAAATATTCTTATTGGCACTTGGGGGCTAATGTATGATTGTTCAAAGCAATGTGTTGGAGGTTCTTTCAAGAGTCCCGGTTTACCTTGAAAGGATAAACCGGCCCTTGAGGGCTACATCAGTGAAAGTAAGTGTTATATTTCTAAAGTACTGGGCCATCTTTAAAAAGGTAACCCGACCCTTGGAGGCTAAGCATGATAAGCTCAGTTGTTTCCACAGTCCTGGTTTAGATTACAATCATAAACCGGCCCTTGGGGGCTACTATTGGAGCTAACATTTGAACATGAAAAGAAGTTATGCAGAGTTAAGCAGTAAGGTACCTCGTATCGTTCCTTCATCATATTTACCAAGCTAGCTTCATAATCCCGGCTTGTGTATAGACGGTTTAAGAAGCCAGAATGAAGATCTTGAGCATTGAGATGGGTATAACTGGACAAATCGATGTTCCATTTGCCTTTGCCCATAGCAGAAATTTCCTCCTTAGCGCTATGCTTGGATAATGCGACAGGATTGCCGGGTGTAGTGTGGCCAACGCCAGTAATCACAATGTCATCTTCTTTGTCATCAGAAGTTTTCTCAGGAGTGGACGGTTTAGGAGCAGCTTTAGCAGGACTTGCCGCTTTATCATCGGCACGAGCCGGGCTCGTCGGTTTATTGGGCTGGCCTGACGGGTCGACTTCCATGTGTTCGGCGACCAAGTCATGGTCTTGTGGCGGCGGATCATTGTACAGGACATCAACATTGGCATCCTTCGGCTCGGGGATGTTCTCCGGATCAGCAGTTATATTGTCCTCAACTGGTTTATTCAACCGGGCTTTCTTGCTGGGTCTTGGTTTGGCACTGATAAGAACAAGCATAAAAGTTAAAGGAGTGGAAAAGCATCACATATCAATGTTAAAGTTAAAACCATAACTCACCCGGAAACCGTCTTAAGGGGTGGAAGTTGTGTGGCTGATGACTCGCCGGAGGATGAATGTGGAGTTCCCTGATAATTTGAATCAGACGGATTAAGAGGATATCTAAAGTAACCCGCCTTAGGACAAAGTGGATCAGGAGTATAAGAAACCTCTGAGCGACGCTTGCAAACAGGACTGTTGGGTAAACCAGAGGATGTAACCACATGACCACTATGCCGGTCGTGCGACGAGCTTCATGCTGCTGCGTCTTGACAAGAAAGTGTGGATCCAAGTAAGCTAAGGGGTTAGAAAATCTTACTTTCCAGACTGTTTGACGGGTTTTCGGTGCTGGCAGCGGATCTGAGTCAGAAGAAAGAATAATTACCTCAACCTCGCCGGCAGGCTGGCTTCCGCATCATCCTGATAATGGTCATTGTCAATGAGGTGTATAAAAAATGAGCCAAGAGAGTCGAGTTCTACCTCTGACGCCGGATCAAGATCGTCATTATTCCGGTCGGACGATTCGACAGTCTTTTTATTTGCAGGTTTCTTCACTGCTTTGGTCTTGGTGCGGGTGTTTTTTGGCGGTTTATCCTTTGGCTGCCTTTTCCAGAATGGATCATTATCCTGCAAAGGTTAACAACAGTTAAAACAAAACATCTAGAAAGGAACGGATTAACAGCACATGATAAAATTCTTACAGCTGGCGGTTTGTTGGCAGTATAGAAGGGACTAAGCCCTACTTTGTTGCATGTCGCCACCGATTCATCAAGCATCTTTTTCACAGGTTCAGTGACTTCGTCCTCAGTAAGCTAGATATCAATATGACGCTGAGGGTCTTTCAGGCTTCCGGTGTATTCACACATTAAACCGGGGCGCTGACTCAAAGGCAAAACACTCCAGGAAACCCAGCATCGGACAATGTCGACGCCGGTTAATCCGTTTGCAATAAAAGCTCTGAGTTTGCATAATTGAGGAGCATATGCAGAGCGTTCCTTTGCAGTCAAGCGCTGGATTCTTTGGTCAAGAATTGTCTTAGATTTTTTTATTTTGACCTGATTGAAATTATGCCCAAGTACTCATCACTTCTTGGGTCGTAATTACTATCTTGCTAGGTTCAGTTGTCATAGCTGTTCGGAATCCACAAACCATCCCGACCGACGGTCAGAATTTTTTTGAATATGTCCTTGAGTTTATTCGAGACTTGAGCAAAACTCAGATTGGAGAAGAATATGGTCCCTGGGTTAATTTATCAAGTTGAGGCATTTCGATTTGGATTTCAAATAAGAAAGAAAAAAAAGACTCCGAACCGTACTTTTGCTATTTTATATCTATACAAAAAGAGATTTACTTTCCAAAATGGAATCTTTGCCATTTCTGATGTGAATGAGGGAGGTTGTCTGCCCGGGTAGGGGTGAGCAGAGCTGAAAAAGATGGCATTTTCCGATGGGAGTGGGGGAGTCAGAGTCGAAAAGAGGATTCCTCGCTTCTTTCTCTCATGCAAAACCGTGTCAGGATTGGATAGCAAGAGTTGTCGGTAGCCGGCATTAGGTAAAAGGAAAAGCTCTATAAAAGCGAAGAAATGAAATCGAAGGCCGATGGTAAAGCTGGGGCGGATTTTGAGTCGACCAGTCGTTTACCGACATCCTCTCGGGGGGGAATGGATGAGTATTGTTAAGACGGTGGGCACGGTAACCCGGCAGAGGATTCTCCCCGGTTGGAGATGTGTCACGGCAGTAAAACCATGTTTGATTCCAGTCCGTCAGATGACTATGAAGCTTGGCGTGTGGGAAAGTGACGTCTTTCCGCATTTGGATTGAAACACCACCAAGTTCAGTGTTGGGCCCATCAGAGAACTCAGTACGGCGGTTCAAGTAGAAAAAATCTCTGAATAAATCGACAGTGGGTTCTTCTTGCAAGTAAACCTCACAGAACACTTGGAAATCGCAAATATTGGACACAGAATTGGGTCCAATATCTTGGGGGTGGAGATGAAAGTTAGCAAGCACGTCTCGGAAGAATTTTGAACCGGGCGGGCTGAATCCTCGGTTTAGTTGATCGACAAATACGACAACCTCTCTGTTATTGGGGGTAGGAGGATTTTCTGGACCGAGGACCCTCCACTGAATGACCTCTTTCTTAGCTAATGCGCCAGTTGCGACATACTTGTCTAACTGATCTTCAGTGACCCGGGAAGGGACCCAGTTGCACTCATAGACTTGTTTGGCAATTTCGACGGAAAGCTGAAACATGGTTATTGCCGGTTTAAGACTCGTAATGGACAAGTGTAAAACGATGCAAGAGCAGAAAAAGACAAAAGCATATGCACCAGTGCTAAACCGGATTTGATATGTATGAGGAGCTGGCGGTTTAACAGAGGGCTAATGGCGTATGCCGGATTATCAATATTCATGACTTAAATCTCTTACAGTGGAGCAGGAATATTAGATCTGAAATAACTAAGGCAATACAAAAACATGTTTCGCAAGGTTGACATTGTGAAATCCGATCTACCGCGTGCCAGGAAATGAAAAATATTTGCAGCTTAAAGGTTTGATACTTGAGCAGTTGAAAGGATTCAGATCGGATCTCTTCTATAAGGAGTGGCAACATTGAAAAGGAGTACTACAGTATCTTTTAAGTGAGATATATGTCAAGGTTCGTTGGACCAGGCTAAAGCAGGCGGTGAACGACGACGAACATGGAAGAACACCGACGTGCGGAGAAACCCTAGGTAGTAGATCTAAAAGAAGGGGAGAGGAACTTACCGGTGCCGCAGAACGGTGGAGATGCGCCGCGCTTTCGCTAGTCAGTTCAGGTTGATGCAGCGGCCGGAGGAGAATCCACAGACACGGTCTTGGCGGCGGCGGCTGAGCTGAGGCGCTAGGGCGTCGGGAAGAAGAAGAAGCGAAGAGGCACGGGGGGGGGGAATGGAAAAGACCCCCTGGTCCTATTTATAAGGTGAAGGGATAAGTGACAGGAGCGAAAATCGAGGAGCCCCAAGTTAGATATATTGCGGAGTTGTTGCCTTGATTGTCGGAGGTCCATAAAATAAAAAAGACTTGCAGCTTTGAATGGCAGGTGACGTCAGGCCGGTTTATTATAACTCAGGAAGATGACGTCACAGCGGTTTACAAGCGTCACAAATGTTATATGGTGATATACAAGAGCTAAGGATTGACATGAACCAGTTCAAATCAATCTGGGCCTAATGTTGGGGATATTACCGCTGGGCATAAACTGGATAGGAGAGGCCGGGTTATCCCCATGAAGAGTTATCATACTTGAAGCCCATGAAGATAAAGATGATGGAGCTTTATGAAGGCCCAGGGCCCAGAGGCGGATTAAGATATGTAGACATAAACCGACGTTGATATGTAAAAGCTTGTGTTGTAAGATAGAAGGAAGAGAGCCGGACCGGACACGATTATGAGCCAGCCACGGGACTCTGTAGACTGACGGGCGTCAACCCATGTATATAAGGGGACGACCCGACAGCGGTTTAGAAACAACAAACAACAACCCGAGAACCAGGCATAGCGATTTCGCTCCCTGGTCATCGGAACCCTAGCAATTCCACAACAACTGGATTAGGCCTTTACCTTCACCGCAAGGGGCCGAGCCAGTATAAACTCTCTGCGTCCTTTGTCCGCTTTAAACCCCTTAAGCTAACCCGCCACGATGGCTCCACGACTAAGTCCTTTTGCTAGGACATCTGCCGTGACAAAACCACGACAGGACCCGAATACGTCCGGGGGCCACCTGCTCATGCACAAAGTGAATGTCTAGCACAATGTGCTTAGTCTGGCGATGATGAACGGGGTTGGCAGAGAGGTACACCATAGAGACGTTGTCACAGTAGACAATCGTAGCCTGGGAAACATCATGATGCAGCTCCTGAAGTAATTTTCGTAGCCAGGTGCACTCGGCAACAGCGTTAGCCACAGCTCGGTACTCAGCCTCTACGCTGGAGCGCGAAACTGGGTTGTTGCTTGGACGACCACGAGACGGGTGAAGGATCGAGGTAAAGGCGGTAGCCAGAGGTGGACCGATGGGTGTCGGGGTAGCTAGCCTAGTCTGCGTTGGAGTAGGCCACCATCTCCAGAGAAGTGGACGCCGAGAGGGTGAGCCCAAGAGTCATCGTGCCGTGAATGTAACGGAGGATCCGCTTCACGAGAGTCCAATGGGAGTCACGAGGGGCGTGCATGTGGAGAGACACCTGCTGAACAGCATACTGTAGATCCGATCGGGGGACAGTCAGATACTGAAGATGCCAGGTCATAAGGGCACCATCACGGTGCATGGTGACAGGAAGATAGCTTTGGAATGTGAAGAGGGCAATGCTGCCTATGCTGAGTCTGTTTGTGCAATAGTGGAGCTGAAGTTTTACAAAGATAATGTTGACCGGCGGATATGACCCCCTTGAAGAAGCCAGCTACAGAGCATGACCTTGTGTTGAAGTTTAAGTTGGCAGATGACACCAAGCAGGTCGATTTTGTCCCTGGCAATTCATCCAAACAGTTCATTATCAGTGCAAATATGGATCTGAAATAGGAAAGCGTGCTCATCGAGTTCATCTATGAGAACTGGGACATCTTTGCATGGAAGCCTTCAGACAGGCCAGGTGTACCGAGGGAACTCGCTGAGCACACTCTTAATATTGATCCAAAGTTTAAACCGGTCAAGCAATTCCTTCGTCGTTTTAATGAAGAGAGGCGCAAGGCCATTGGTGAAGAGGTGGTCCGGCTATTGGCGGCCGGGTTCATTGTGGAAGTTTTTCATCCTGAATGGTTGGCTAACCCAGTGCTGGTGCTTAAGAAAAATGGCACTTGGCGTATGTGTGTGGATTACACGGACCTTAACAAGGCATGTCCGGCTGATCCTTTTGCTCTCCCTCGTATTGACCAGATCATTGATACTGCGGTGGGTTGTGAGCGTTTGAGTTTTTTAGATGCATATTATGGTTATCATCAGATCAAGATGGCAGTTAAGGACCAGGAGAAGACGTCTTTCGTCACTCCCTTTGGAGCCTTCTGCTACGTGCCTATGCCTTTTGGGCTCAAGAGTGCCTAGGTGACTTATCAGCATTGTGTTCGAAATTGCCTCCACAGCCAGATTGGATGTAATGTTCATGCTTATGTGGATGATATCATTGTGAAATCCAGGAAGAAGGAGACCTTGTTAGATGATTTGAAGGAGGCCTTTGACAACCTGTGGGTCTACAAGATGATGCTTAACTAGGCCAAATGTGTCTTTGGTGTGCCAGCAGGCAAGCTCTTGGGCTTTTTCTGGTATCTAAGAGAGGTATTGAAACTAACCCGGAGAACATTAAGGCTATCACTTCTTTGGCTAAGCCAGCATGTATTAACGACATCCAGCGTTTGGCGGGTCGTATTGCGGCTTTAAGCTAGTTTATAAGCCGCCTGGGAGAAAAGGCTATTCCTTTATAATGGATGATGAAGAAAACAAATCGTTTTTTCTAGAGTGATACCGCTAATCAGGCGTTCAAGTTACTTAAAAACAGTTAGTTGAGCCGCTGGTTCTTGCAGCTCCTATTGATAAGGAGCCCTTGCTTTTATATGTGGTTGCTAATAGCAGAGCCGTTAGTGTGGCGGTTGTTGTGGAGAGAAAGGAATCAGGCAAGGAGTATCCGGTTCAAAGGCCGGTTTACTATGTTAGTGAGGTGCTAATTGAGTCTAAGCAGAGATACCCACATTGGCAGAAGCTAGTCTATGGAGTGTTCATGGCTGGTCACAAATTGAAGCATTATTTCTGTGGTCATCCCATCATTGTGGTCAGTTCTGCTCCTCTAGGGGATATTATTCAAAACAGAGAAGCTACAGGCCGGGTGGCCAAGTGGGCCATTGAGCTTGGACCCCATGGTTTGAAGTATATGCCTCGGACATCCATCAAGCCTCAAGCACTTGTGGATTTCATCCATGATTGGACAAAGTTGCAGATGCCTGAGGAAAAGCCTGATAATATGTATTGGACCATTCATTTTGATGGATCCAGGCAGTTGGAAGGCTCGGGGCTGGAGTTATTTTGACTTCCCCATGAGGTGATAAGTTTTGTTATGTTTTAAGGCTGATGTTTCCTTGTACTAACAATGCAGCTGAATATGAGGCCTTACTCCATGGTCTTCGGATCGACAAAGAGATGAACCTAAGCTAGGTCAGGTGTTTTGGCGATTCAGATCTGGTGGCTCAGCAAGTCTCAGGAACTTGGGATTCCAAAGACCCACTCATGGCGGCTTATCGCCGGGAGCCATTTCAAGGGTTATCAAGTGGAACATGTTGATCGCAGGAAAAATGAAGCGGTTGATGCTTTAAGTCGGCTGGGGTCTCAGCGTAAGCCGGTACCACCTAATGTCTTTCTTGATATTTTGAATAATCCATCAGTTAAATTGCCTACAGAAGAGGATCTTGCTATCACTGACCCGGAAGCACGGTTGGTGGCGGCTCTTCATGCTATTCCTGATTGGACAATTCCATATTTGGTTTATATGACCTGGGGAGAGTTACCTGATGATGAAACTTTGGCCAGGCAAATAACCCGACGGTCTAAGTCAATGACCATTGTCAACGGCGAGTTACACCGATGCGGTGTCACAAGAGTGTTTTAGCGCTGTATTTCTCCTGAGGAGGGCCGTGAGATTCTAAGAGAGATACATGAAGGAGATTGTGGCCATCATGTCGGCTCTAAGTCTCTCGTGGCTAAGGTTTTTCGTCATGGGTTTTATTGCCTGATGGCTCATGCTGATGTGGAAGATCTGGTTAGCAAGTGCGACGACTATCAGAAATTTTCTAGATGAGCTCATGTGCCGGCTCAAAAATTGAGGATGATTCCAATCACTTGGCCATTTGCAGTGTGGGGGCTGGATATGGTTGGACCTTTGAAGAGATTCAAGGACAAAAAGACCCACCTTTTGGTGGCGGTTGACAAGTTTACAAAGTGGGTTGAGGCAGAGCCGATCAGCAAGTGTGATGCGGCAACTCCGGTTCAATTCATTAACAAGGTGATTTTCCGTTTTGGCTACCCGCATATCATCATAACTGATAATGGTACTAATCTTTCCAAGGGTGCTATGAAAGAATTATGCCAACGAGAGCATATTCGTCTTGACGTTTCATTAGTGGCTCACCCCAGTCCAATGGTTAAGCTGAAAGGGCCAATCAAGAAATCTTGAGAGGCATAAAGCCCCGGCTTATGGTCCCTTTGCAGAGGACGCCGGGTTGTTGGGTGGAGGAGTTACCCTCAGTGTTGTGGAGTATCAATACTACCCCCAACAGATCCATGGGTTATACGCCCTTCTTCATGGTTTACGGAGCAGAGGCGGTTCTTCCCAGTGACATCTCTCACGACTCGCCCGTGTGGCAGCTTATGTTGAAGCTGATAACAAAAAAGCACATTAGGATGATCTCAACCTCCTGGATGAGGAGCGTGACCTTATGGTGGCTCGTTCAGCGATTTACCAGCAAGATCTGCGACGTTATCATAGTCGTCGGGTTAAAACCTGGACCTTTCAAGGTGACTTGGTGCTCCGGCTCATCCAGGATCAAACAGCTATGCACAAATTATCCCCACCTTGGGAAGGGCCTTTTGTGGTCAGCAAAAACATGAACAATGGGTCATACTACCTCATTGATATTCGAGACCAGAAGGACTCACGCACATCAGAGGAGGAGACCCGTCGGCCTTGGAATTGAGCCACTGGCTCTTGTGTTGTACATACTTTCATCAATGTATATATTATGATCAGTATAATAATGCCGGCATCCCTGATAATTCAGGGCCTCTGTCATTTCATTTCTGAGTATCTGAGCCTTTATTGTCCGTTCATAAAATCACTTGGGGGCTTCCTGCTCAATGAGCATACTGTGCTTACCCTCTTGATCCGGCTTACACGCCTTGTCACAAATCACTTGGTGGCTTCCTGCCCAAGTCAAAGGTTACCAAAGAGAACTTGTTGCAGTGTGCAGTTCAAACATAGCTATCCTACCTTAAGGGCTCATTATAGGTCACTTGGGGGCTTGCTGTTCAATGAACATAGCCATACTTACCCTCTTGATCGGCTTGTATGCCAGGTGTAAACACCAGATTCCAGGTTATCCTGGATGTATGTCCTTGTTACTCCGCCCAGGTAATCCTGGAATGACCCGTCGTACTCTCCACAGTCAATCTTGTGATAAAGACCCTAAACTTGTCGAGGTTAAAACGGCGGTTGGTCATGTGAGGACCGACTTACGGGTTTCAATGAAGGATTAACTCAGTGGTTGTGCTGCCCTTGAAAGCACTTGAAATTTTGGCTTGGCGGCCTATGAAAGCCTTAGTTTTCTGATTTCTTATTCTCACTGAACATTGTTTTGATTCATATCCTTGTTCCATATTAACATATGGTTTAAAACAATTGAGGCCATGTAGCCTTAATCTTTATGACTCATATATGAACATATTTGGGGGTTTTGATAACCCGTCCTGGCTTTGGACGTTAAGTCACCAGTATACTTTAACTGCGCAATTGGATTTATGCGCTATACGTCTTTGGGCTGTCACCCTCATGGGATATGGTGATGTAAGCCGGCCGTATGAACCAATTTCACAAGTATGTTTTTACTTGTTATATGGATATGCGAGGTTTGATAACCCGCCCTGGTTATAGACATTAAAGTCGCCAGAAGATATTTTGTTGGGCATTATGACCAGCCATGGCTTAAACCGCCAGGGCGAATATTGTTTAAACATATGTGCAGGAACATTGGAATTCATATTATCACTAGAAAAGATGATGATATTTCATGTTCACTCATTGGTAGCACATCAAGTGTTTCATCAGCAGTTCTCAAAACGCAAACGATAAACATGCACGATGGCATGGGAGATCATTGTTCTCAGCTAGCCTATTACAAGGCGTTTTACGGCCCAAAAGAATAAGTGTTTTTCTGCGCACAATTCTACGCGGCAGTTTCTAAGCCGGCCCTCTGGTCAGTTATCTTAGTCCTGGCAGGTTGAAGATTCCAGATCATACTGCACCGATTTTTTGTCTCCTCCCATCATCTAGAAGTCAGATGTGGCCCAATTGGTCCCAGTCAAAGCTTTAAATACAGCTTCATCATCTATAAGGGTCGACGGATCAATATCGGGAGCGAAGGTATGCTTACGTGTTGGTGGGATAAGAAACACGGCATCATGAACCGGTGATGTTACTTTTGAATTTTCTTTGGTATAAGCCGCCTGATATTTGGACAAGTCAGTCTCCTCAGCTAGCTTGCTTTCCAAAGGGCGCGTTTCTCTTACACACTTGGTGAAATTTGCTGCTTCGAAGGGAGACTCGTCCTCTTTCAGGCTTGGACAGCCGGTGGCCAACTCTTCTGGGTCCAGTTCTGCTTGCCACGCCTTTGCCCGTCTCAGCGCGGTGATGGCACCAGCTCTGGCGGCTGATCGCTTTAGCTCTTCAACTCTTTGAGGTAGCATAGATAATTTATCTAGCACTTCCCTGATGAGTGAAGGTGATTGCTTTTTATGCGAGATAGCAGATATAGCCCGTTGAGCGCCGGTGTATAACTGTTCCACAAGGGTATATGTAGCTTTCAGTTTCACATGCATGTCTTGACCAAGGTTGGAACTTTTGGAGCCTGCATCAGCAAATATATTGATTAATCGGCTGATGGTTATTATATGTTGGTGGTGAAAGATTGAAGTACAAAATTACTTACCAAAGATGGCAGTTGTCATGCTATTAATCTGACGCTTCAAGCCGGATAACTCTTTAGTCACCGGCTTAAGAGCAGCCTCAGCATCTTCAACTCTCTTCAACAGAGCCGCCTTCTCAGTATCCCAGTCGGTTCTCTTAGCGCGGATGTCGCGGGATATCCACGGCCACCTATGGGACCAGGAGGCCCCTTGCTGGTTCGACAGGGGGACGTCGCGTTGCACAAAGAGCAGACCAGCGCACGGCAACATGGCAGAAAGCACACAAGCAATTTACCCAGGTTCGGGCCGCCGCGAGGCATAAGACCCTACTCCTGCTTTAGGGGATTTATGGTGGAATGGGGATGGTGAAACGCAGTACACTTTCCCGGCAGGGGTCGCCGTAGGGCAGCAGCGACTATGCACGTATGGTGGTGTGGGTTCGTCAACTTTCCAACAACCCTTCCTACGGGTGCCATGGGCCTCCTATTATAGATTAAGGGGTCACCACAGTGGCAAAGTAGTCATTATCCACTGATACGATAGCAAACAGTGCTATCATACCTAACTTTGTGGACTGGCAGGGTGCATTAAATGCACCGCTTAGTGTCACATCACCGGTTGCCCTACAAGGCTTGTCGGGCTATCCTGCCAGCTCTGCACCTATTCTCTTGACATGTCACCGGACGGGTGTTATCTGTGGGTTTCTTCTATAGGAAATGGCTGCCATGTGGCGAATGCATGCGGCTTGACACTGCACTGATTGACAACGTGGGTCGTGCTTGAGTGGTCGGTGGGGTGGTTCTGCCCCCGCGAGCCCCGGCAGACCTTGCCGGGGTGCCTTGGTTGCCTGCTTCTAGCGGTGGCCTCGCCCTTTGCCGGGCTCGCCTGCCCGGCAAGGGAGGCCCTTCTCTTGTCGATATCTTGCTCCTATGGCTGGATCTTGGTCTCTCTGAACTGCATGTTGGTTCTTCAAATCTCTTGGTCCTTCGATCTCTGACTTAAGCTGGTGCTCCAATCTTGTTCTTGTGCCTGTGCACAGTCTGGGAAACAGACCCAAGGTTTGTTACACCGACAGAAGCCCCCGGGCCTGCCCCAAACACGCTGCCGAGCGTCGTCGGGGTAGGGCCTAATAAGTGCACAGACAAGGGTTCCTGAAGGGGTTGGCCCCTTGAGGTTTCCATTGCTGCTTCATTAGCCTTGATTTCGGACTAGTTTTCGATTTCCCCGCGCGTGGTGTAAAGACAATAGTGGTGGGGTCGCTTCAGTGATGGCCCGTGAATGACTTTAAGGCACGGGGTAGAAACTGCCAATTTATTCTTCCCACAGCGCGCCCTTATCCTTGGCCACGTATGCCGCATGCATCGTGTGTGGTAGGTAACGGAGGCGCGTGGCGTGGGAGAGCATCTTGGAGAGGGCCCGCCCGCCTTGAATTGGCGGAGGAGGGTCGTGGTCACCTGTTGATGGAGTAGCTGCCCTTCCCCGCCCGGCCTATAAAAGGAAGGGGTGGAGGAGGGCGGAGAAGGGCGGAGTCATCCATCTTTGCATTCTCCTTCTTCTTCCCTTGTTCTCTGCTTTCGCAGGCGATGCCGAAGAGAAGAGCCTGGGGCCAGTCCTTGGGCTCCTGCTTGGGGTTATCGTTGCCCCATGCAGGTGCTGACACTCGGGGGGTGAGCCTAGTCCTTGGCATGGCAAATCTCTTGGTCTCTTCCAGGCTCGGCCGGTAGGCGGGGCTAGATATCGTTGGTATTCCCAGCATTGCCCCTCCCGGAGGTCTTGGGACTGTTGTCGACGAGAGGCGGGCATGAAGCGCGACATGCCTCGAGCCTCCTGGCCGTCCTGACCACTCGCTGTCTTCCCGAGGGGGGTGCCAGACTGGAGCCTCGGCCTTCCTCCGGGACGGTGCGGATGGAGATAAAGCCTGGGGAGAAGGAGAAGACGGGAGGCAGGTTGTCCAGTAGGAGCACGACCGCATCGACGTGTTCATCTCGTACTGGCGACCTGCTGCCCGTCTGCCTGGCTCTTCCCCCCTTTTCCCGGCGCCGTCATCACCGTTTCTTCCGACTGTCGGGAAAAGGCTCGTCCCCCTGGTGCTTCTGCTTCCTTTTGGGGCCTTCTGGCTGGGCTCCGGTGCCTTCCTCTGCCGGTGCCTATGCTGGAGCCCCACTTTAGGTCCTGGGGTGGTGACCAGGGGGCCGTCGAGGTGCTCCGCACGTCTTCCTCCTTTGCAGCCTCGCCACACCTGATCTTGTCAGGCTGGGGTTGCTAGCTCCTGACAAGGATCGGGGTCGCGTTGTGCTGGCGTGGCACCCGTCCTCTTCTCTTCCCACCGCAATACCTGGGATAAAAGGGACATGGAGAGGAGTTTACGGAGCACTTATCTTTGTTCAATCTTAAACTGGTAGGCAATCGCCAGATTTTAATTCAAATAATGTAATCTCTCGAGTACATCTTTGTGTTCTGTAATGCTTGTACTTGTATCAGCATATAAATGAAAAAGATGAACCTTGCCGGGAACCCGTGCATGTGTATGTCCATGCAGAGATGGAGTGCCTCTTTAATAAAAATAAACGAGTTTTCCCCGGTAGGATATCCTGCCGGCATCCTCTTTGCCTGTCAGAGAGCTACGTCTGCCGGGGGACAAACAGAGGGGCCAGCCCCCCGCCAACTCCTTTTTACCAAAGGCTACTACGACCATCCTGATTGAAGCAATGTTCGAGTCATGGATGGGAGCACCTAAGTTTCAAAAGAGAGGCGAGGTTTTCTCATGCAAAGTTATAGCTTTTTAGAACACTAATGGACAAGAGGTAAAACTTATCTGTTTGGCTTGCTGGGGATCACTGTGCCGTGCAATCTTCTCATTCCTTGTCGAAGCCAAGTTCACGGCAGGAACCTGCAACTCCATGTAGATGAGAATGAATGCAGGATGCGATCCTATCTATATGCATATGCAGATGCTCATGAAATGCTTATGCAGTGATCTTGGTGTGCTCATGCATGCATGCAATCTTAGTTGGGGCCCCCCTACAGCGCTTCTTTATTTTCTCTTGCACGGGGTCATCGCCCCGGCTTTGTACAAGGGGTTACATGCAGCTGAGGCAAGGCCTGTACAAAAGACTTCCCGACAGCCTCGCGCCTTACGGGTAGTACTCGTGGAGATGCTCAATATTCCATGAGTTTTGCAACTGAGTGCCATCTTCGGTCTCCAAACGGACTGCGCTGGGTCTGGTGACTCGTACCACCCGGTAAGGACCTTCCCACTTTGGTGACAACTTGTTTGTACCCTTGGCGGACTGAGCGCGCCTAAGGACAAGGTCACGTTCCTCAAAACACCGGGCATGAACCCTGCGGCTGTGATAGCGACGCAGGGCTTGCTGGTAGCATGCAACACGCGTAGCGGCCCGGAGACGATTCTCCTCAAGTAGCACAGCGTCGTCACACCAGTGCTTGCGCTACTTCATCGTAGGCAAGCACTCGAGGGGACCCATAAATGAGTTCCATGGGGATAACTGCTTCTGCCCCGTAGACCAGGGAGAAGGGAGTATGCCCGGTAGCTCGGTTAGGTGCCATTCTGAGGGACCAGAGAACTAACAGTAGATCCTCGATCCACCGCCTGTCGTGCTTCTACAGCGTATCGAAAGTTCTCATCTTGAGTCCACGTAGCACTTTAGCGTTCGCCCTCTCAGCTTGTCCATTGCTCCAGGGGTGTGCCACAGAGGCGAATGAGATCTTGCATCTGAGGGTACGTACATATTAGATGAAGGCGTGGCTCGTGAATTGGGTGCCGTTGTCAGTGATGATCCTTGCCGGAACTCCAAAATGACACACCAATTCTTTCAAGAACTTGATAGCTGGCTGAGCAGTCACCTTTCTCACGGCAGTGGAGGGAGTCCTGGACTAAGGGATCCTGGGGCATCCGGCCTGTTAGCCATGGGCCGGACTGATGGGCTGTGAAGATACGAAGGCCGAAGACTATACTCGTGTCCGGATAGGACTCTCCTTGGCGTGGAAGGCAAGCTTGGCGATCAACTATGAAGATTCCCTTCTATGTAACCGACCTTATGTAACCCTAGATCTCTCCGGTGTCTATATAAACTAGAGAGCTTAGTCTGGAGGAGACAGATTCATAACCATAGTCATACAGACTAGACTTTTAGGGTTTAGCCATTACGATCTCGTGGTAGATCAACTCTTGTAATACTCATATTCATCAAGATCAATCAAACAGGAAGTAGGGTATTGCCTCCATAGAGAGGGCTCGAACCTGGGTAAACATTGTGTCCCATGTCTTCTATTACCATCGAACTTAGACGCACAGTTTGGGACCCCCTACCCGAGATCCGCCGGTTTTGACACCGACATTGGTGCTTTCATTGAGAGTTCCACTGTGACGTCCTCAATAGGTTTGATGGCTCCTTCTATCGTCCATAGCGACGTTGTCCAAGGGGAAACCTTCCTTCCTAGAGAGATCTTCGTGTTCGGCGGCTTCGTACTATGGGCCAACTCGCTTGGCCATCTGGAGCAGATCGATAGCTACGCCCCTGGCCATCAGGTCAGATTTGGAAACCTGAACTATGTCGCGGATGTCCATGGAGACTTGATCTTCGATAGATTCGAGACCGCGGCGGCCGCTCCTTGCCACCCCGATGAGCATGACTGAAATCTGTCATCGGACCACATCCAGGAGATAGTTCCTGTAGCTGCTTCGGCCTTAGATCCGGAGCAGATTGGGCCATCCAAGGACGGGAAGCTCAACCCCGCCATGGGGGCCAAAAATTCCACGGCATGGGAGCCGCACACAGATTTATCTTCATGCGGTATCTGCGTCACCGGAACTCCGGACTCGTCTCCGGCTATAAATTCCGAACCATGTGCGGCCGCGGACACCGAGCTTGATCGGCTATCGATCCTTGAATTCGGTGCCGCAAACATATTCCAGCACTCGCCTTTTGGTGACATACTAAACTCATTAAGAAACCTATCCTTGGCGGGTGACTCACAGCCGAACTATGTCCGGTTCGAACTAGGGGCTAATGATGGAGAATTTTGCTTCCCACCCGCCACCCACTTCATAGCCACTGTCGAAGACCTAACCGACATGCTTGATTACGGCTCCGAAGACATCGACGGTATGGATGACGATGCCAACAGGGAGCAGGGCCAAAACATGCCATTCACTGGACGTTGGATGACCATTTCTTCGTACGACGTGTACATGGTGGACACACCTAAAGAAGCTAACGACGATGACAAAGAAGATCCAGTTGAGAATAAACCTCCTGAGACACAGCCCAAGCGCCGGCGTCCTCGGCGCCGCTCTAAGTCACGTCGTTCCAAAGACATCAATATTGGCACCAGGGAAAACAACACTCCGGAAGAAGCCGAGGATAATGAAGACCCCGTTGAGGTAACCTCCGAACAGGAGGAACAGGAAAATGGGCAAGCTAGCCCTGACGAACAGGCCATACATGACGATTCGAAGGACGATAACTATCTTCCGCTCTCCGAAGATGAGGTAAGCCTCGGCGACGAGGATTTCATCGTGCCCTAGGAACCTCTCGAGCAGGAGCGCTTCAAGCACAGGCTAATAGCCACTGCAAGGAGCCTGAAAAAGAAGCAGCAGCAGCTTCAAGCTGACCAAGATCTACTCAACGACAGATGGACTGAGGTCCTGGCAGCCAAAGAATATGGCCTCAAACCCCCAACCAGGAGTTACCCAAAGCACAAACTGCTACCCAAGTTTGATGAGGAGGCGCCAGAGCCCATACCTCCCTCGCGCAATGCGGCCGACCGACCACAACACGGTCGGGACAATGCGGCAGGCTGACCACAATATGGTCGGGATAAAGTGGCAACCCCAGCCGAACAGCAGCCTGCCCCACCGCCACGTAAAAACAAAAACAACATAGCTCATGGTGACACAGATGACCTTCGGTAGGACCTGGACAGTAAAGCAGGATATACCAGATCGATCTGCAGATCGCGAGGACGTACCTCGACATGCGATGATGGCTATCTATTCGGACACGACAAACCTAGTCATGCCCGGACCGAAAACCGCAGACGGACTCCATCGGAGCTACGTCGCGATGCGGCCCGATATAGAGGCGCCGCACACCGTCTTTGCTTCACTGACGAAGTAATGGATCACGAATTCCCGAAAGGGTTTAAACCCGTAAATATTGAATCATACGACGGAACAACAGATCCCACGATATGGATTGACGATTTTCTTCTCCATATCCATATGGCCCACGGAGACGACCTGCACGCCATCAAATACCTCCTGTTAAAACTGAAAGGACCAGCTCGGCATTGGTTAAACAGTGTGCCCAAAAACTCAATTGGCAGCTGGGAGGATTTGGAAGATGCCTTCCGCGATAACTTTCAAGGTACATATGTTCGGCCACCTGATGCCGATGACCTAAGTCACATTGTCCAGTAGCCCGGAGAGTCTTCCAGAAAGCTCTGGACTAGGTTCTTAGTTAAAATGAACCAAATTGTTGATTGTACGAACGCAGAAGCCCTCACGGCCTTCAAACACAGCGTCCGGGACGAGTGGCTTGCCTGCCACCTCGGTCAGGAAAAGCCAAAGTCTATGTCAGCCCTTACCGCTCTGATGACCCGTTTTTGCGCGGGAGAAGACAACTGGCTCACTTGTAGAAGCAATAGCGCCAGCGATCCGGGCACCTCCGAAGTGCGGGACGGAAATGGGAAGCCACGGCTCAATAAAAGCAAACATCGCGATAATAATGAGGGAACGCAGGACACAGCGGTCAACGCTGGATTCAGCGACCCCAAACCCGGCCAAAGGAAAAAGCCATCCACGGCAAATAGAGACGGACCATCCAATCTAGACAAGATATTGGACAGGCCCTGCCAGATTCACAGCCACCCAAATAAACCAGCTAATCACACCAACAGAAGTTGTTGGGTCTTCAAACAAGCCGGCAAGTTAAATGCCGAACACAAGGGGAAGAGGCCGCCCGGCGATAGCGACGACGAAGAGACTAACCAACCGAACAACGGAGGTCAGAAGCAGTCCCCCCCCCCCCGCCCGAAGTAAAAACAGGAAACATGGTATATGTACCACACACCCCTAGAGGTGAGCGCACGGAACACTCCCTCAATATAGAAGATTATACTACGGCTACCTCAGCCGAACTGCATAGCGGCCTTATCATGCCGCATACCTCATTGGCCATTAAGCCGCCGGTCTCCATTCAACATGACCGATTAATGTCCATATTGGACTAGCAATTCGGCTTCCGTCGTTCGCCTCATATGCCTTTGAAGTGGGTACCGCGCATACATAATTATGCACTTAAAATACCCTGCGCATCGGCGGAAGCACAATACGGGTGAGCCTGCAAGTATTACCATAACCCCCCTATTTTCCTAATTGCCCTTTCCTTTTTATTATACTCTCTACAGGTAGCTCAATGGCCGGTCATCCCGCGGACTCCATCAGAGTTCGGGTTCATACAATCATCTAAGGGTTATTCCGGTCAAGGAGTCCCTTAACCGAGGACAGGCGGCGCAGACATGCGACAGGAGGTCCAAAATAACTTTTTGTCGACCGCGCTCTGTATTTTGAGCCTGTAAAATGCCTTTTCCCTCAGCCTTCGACCCCTGGCATGTCAAATAGCCAGGGTTGCGGATTTGTTATCTATATAATAATAATTGGCATATCACTCAGCTCCTAGTAAAAATAACCAGTGTCCAGTATTCACTTTTTCTTAAACGACCTGAATTTTCTTCCTGTGGTTGTTTTACACATACACGTCGGCATAATTTGCCAAGGGCTCGGTATGGGAACAAATGAGTTGCAGACAAGTCCGAATAGCTTTATAGCGTACTTCGGCGTCGCAAGTTTGGCCTTATATGCATCAGCTCTGAATCATGTCTTGGGTCAATAGTTGGGTTGCCTGGCTCCTGTGCTTGCTACCCTACGTTCCGCTCTATCGTCTAGGGTAGTAAAGGGAGAACTAGTGCGATTGTGCTTCCGGTTCATTTGGTCAAGCACCTCGGTAGAGAAAGCCAAAAACTGACTATCATGATGCGGCGAGAGCTGGTCAACCACTTGACGACTTATTGGAATCTTTAGCGATTCTCCCCATGTCATACGAAGGATCTATTTCAGATCAAATATGTAACGCATCGTATTAAAATAAACTGCGTACATACCAGGGGCTATATCGTAGACCCACCATAAAACTACTATGGCTAAGTGAAAGTGTTAACAACCTATAGTCTGATTGCCTGGTTCGACGCATTGACACCTCCTTCGTGGACCAAGACGTTGGGTCAAGAGTGATCAAATGCTTTTCCGAACACCCTCGTATTTCCTACGAGGGGGCTGAAGCCGATGACTGGAAAACTTTCAGATTGTATAAAAACGGCCGCACAGGAGGAATAAAAGCTTTCAGGCAAAACATCAAAAATAGATTGATTATAAAATTGTCTTTTACAATTCCCATACACCTCACTCGAATATTATGTCTTTCGAACATTGACCCTCTATCAAGCGGGCAGCTTCTAAGACATCCTGGAAATAATGCTCCGGCGCGTGCTGGTCCTTACCCTTGGGTGGACTCTTTGTGGCAACATCGATGGCATTCATCTTCCCCTAGTATGTCTTGACACGGGCAAAGGCCATCCGCGCTCCTTCAATGCACGCTGACCGCTTAACAGCATCAATACGCGGCACTGCCTCAGCAAGTCGCCGCACCAAACCGAAATAACTATTCGAAATTGGCTCGTCCGGCCACAGCGGGACTACGACATTCTTCATGGCAGCACCGGATATCCTGTGAAGCTCGGCCCACTGGAACATCTGCTCGTTCAGTAGCAGCGGACGCTTTGATACACCGAATTGTGACCAGAAAAGCTTCTCCGTTGCATACCCTTCTTGCGCTTGATAGAATTGCGCCGCATCGGAAGAACTCTTCGTCAAGTCCAAAAACGCGTCTAGAGAACACCACACTTGATTCAACAGGGCATAATTCGGATCGCCGAACTTAGCCTGCAATAAAAAGGGCTTACCGGCCACAATCTCCCCGGCTTGCCGTATGTCCTCCTGGGCCACTCTAGATTCGGACTGCGCTTCTTTCGCCTCTTGTAAGCCCTTGTCAAGTTCAGCTGCCTGGGCTTTATTTTCCTTCTCAAGGAATTCGCAGCGGCCAGCAGCATTCTTCAGTTCGAGCGCCATAATGGATATTTTCTCATCAACTTGGCACCGAGCAGCCTGTTCGGCCTTTAATTCGTCCGAAGCCTTTTCGGCAGCCGCATTACTAAATCGGACCTACTCCTTGGCCCGGGCTAGCTCCGCCCGAAGAACCTCAACTGCGGCAGAACCATCTGCACTCATGTATACCCAGTATACAATTTTCAGCGTCGCGCTTATATTATAAGCACGTCTGTGTAATGACTTATCCAAAAACATACCTTGCGATTCGTCAAGACGCCTCTTGATCAACGCAATGTCATCCCCCGCCACATCAAGCTTTCGCTGCAGCTCGGCTACTTCTGTAGTCCGTACAGTCGTCAGGGGGGAACAGCCTGTGTTCCAATTACGTCAGATTATTATTACCTGAGCATATCTTTTTGATCCTCCGATCGCCTCCCTTGGGAAGGCAATCTGAGTCTCAGGGGCTACTATCTATACACAGGTGCATTTTGCGAATAAAGTACAGTTGGAAAAATTATATCACAAACCTCGAAGCCTCTTAGCAGGCTCGTGAAGGCTTCATTCAATCCGCTCTTCGCGGACAGAACCCTCTCGACCACCGTACCCATCAAGGTACAGTGTTCCTCTGAGACGGACACTTGTCGCAACATGTCCGTCAACATGTCCGGGGCTTCTGGATCTTCGAAAGCCGCTGCAGGAGTACGGCCTTCCTTTGAAGGAATCCGTTTACTCGTCTCCAGAATCATCTCCGACTGTAAACCGGATAGTCCGGGGCCTTGATTATTGGCCCCCGAACCCAGGGCGACAGGGGGACCACCTTCGGGTAATGCCTTCTTCGCCCCCCGCACTGCTTGTCGGTCGGGAGAAACCCTCCGAGACGACACCTCGAAGTCGTCCGCCCTGTTGGGCAAGGAGGCCGAAGGAGGCGTATTGCTCTCCATCATCTCCGGGAGAAGATCTCCCAAGGAAGAGGATTGTTGAGGAACACTGGGCGCCGAACTGCGAGGATATACATATATTAGATGTTACATCGGTAACAGGAAAGGAGCGGGATATGTTTAAAGCACCCTGCTTCACTTACGATTTGATTGGAGGCTTGTCCTCATGATGGAGATGTGCGGTGACGTTGCTTGCCAAGCCCGAGCCGCCCGACGATGGCATTTTGCCTCTCTTGGGAGACTTCTCCTCCCAATCTTTGGAGGCAGCCCTTTTCTTGCCATGGGGAGAAGGGATGTTCGCTTCTCCTGCACCTTTGTCCTTAGGCGAAGAAACTTCGATTTCCCTGGACACGGTGTCTAATTTATCTCCGGAACAAGGATCACCTCCAGTCTCTCTGTTCTTGCCCTCCTTCATAGGCACTTGGTATGGTGTCGGGACCAGCATCCTTGTTAACACGGCGTCCGCTGAGTCTTTAGGAAGGGGGGCCGGACACCTGATTCGTTCCACTTTCTTTATCCAGCCCTGGAAAAGGATGGTTTTCCCAGTATCTTATTGCGGGATGCTTGACTAAAAGGTGTTCGGAAGTTGAGTACTTACCAGGGTGTCCGGATGGTTGCAGTCAAGGCTGATGTCTTCGGTGGTGTCTGGCCACTATTTTCGTTTCCCGAAAAATAATTTCCACATTCCTTCGTGCGTGGTGCCGAAGAAGTGTTGAAGAGTCCGTGGCCCATCTGGATTAAACTCCCACATGCGAAGAGGCCGTCGCTGGCACGGCAGGGTCCGGCGGACTAGCATTACCTGAATAACATTGACAAGATCGATGTCCTTCTCAATAAGGCTTCGGATGCGACTCTGCAGGGTCCGCACTTCATCAACTGATCCCCAGTCAAATCCCTTATTAATCCATGATGCAAGCTGAATCAGAGGGCTGGATCGAAACGCAGGTGCAGCTGCCCACTTGGACCACGGGGCTCGGTGATATAGAACCACTTCTGCTGCCATAAATCGGAAGATTCTGTGAAGGATCCTTTTAGCCAAGGAGCGCTAGCAAGCTTGCTCACTGTGGCACCACCGCACTCCGCCTGCTCCCCCTCTATCACTTGCGGCTTCACATTGAAGGTCTTGAGACACAAGCCGAAGTGCGGAGGAGTTCAGAGGAAGGCTTCACACGTGACGATAAACAACAAGATGAGAAGAACGGAGTTCGGGGCCAGATCGTGAAAATCTAGCCCATAATAGAACATGAGCCCTCGGACGAAGGGATTAAGCGCGAACCCTAACCCTCGGAGGAAGTGGGACACAAACACGACCCTCTCACCGGATCTGGGGGTAGGGATAACCTGCCCCTCAGTAGGAAGCCGATGGAGGATTTCTGCGGTCAGATATCTTGCCGCCCGAAGCTTCGCGATATCCTCCTCTGTGACAGAAGAAGCCACCCACCGGCCTTGATGGTTTGATCTGGACATGACTGGAGCTTGTGGCGATTGAAACCTGGGTGTTGGAACTCGAGGTAGCAAGGGTTGAGGAAGAAGCAAGCGTGAGAGAAAAAGACGGGTATGTACCCCTATATAAAGACCGCGAATATCGAACGTCTCCTCCTGGGCCTCAAAATTTGCCTATTCCCAAGGAGTTGTACCCAAGTGACGGTTGGTTACCCACGTCCGGGTTGATGAAAGTCCCTTAAAAAGGGGACACAACCTCTGCTTGGATAAGACGTTCCAATAAAACCACGTCTCGAAACGTGGGACGACGGGCCAGCGAACGGTTCGAAAATAATGACCAGTTGCCAGAGGATTGGACTTACAAATTATTATGCCCTCTGCGGAAGAATCTGCTACTCGTGTTGCAGAGCCGAAGTCGTTCGTCTGAAGATCATTGTGGAGCATCCGGAAAGAGGGAACCCGCCTTGCAATGTCGAAGACAAATCTGCACGCCGGACTCCTCGTCATTGAAGCCAGGTTCAGGGGCTACTGAGGGAGTCCTGGACTAAGGGATCCTCGGGCGTCCGACCTGTTTGCCATGGGCCGGACTGATGGGTTGTGAAGATACGAAGGCCGAAGACTGTACCCGTGTCTGGATAGGACTCTCCTTGGCATGGAAGGCAAGCTTGGCGATCAACTATGAAGATTCCCTTCTATGTAACCGACCTTATGTAACCCTAGATCTCTCCGGTGTCTATATAAACCAGAGAGCTTAGTACGGAGGAGACAGATTCATAATGATAGTCATACATACTAGACTTTTAGGGTTTAGCCATTACGATCTCGTGGTAGATCAACTCTTGTAATACTCATATTCATCAAGATCAATCAAGCAGGAAGTAGGGTATTACCTCTATAGAGAGGGCTCGAACCTGGGTAAACATTGTGTCCCCTGTCTCCTATTACCATCGACCTTAGACGCACAGTTCGGGACCCCCTACCCGAGATCCGCCGGTTTTGACACCGATAGCAGTCACTTCCGGCCACTTTGGAAACTTGTCAATGGCGAAAAACAAGAACTCAAAGCCCCTGATTTCTCGGAGGAAGGGGCCGAGGATATCGAGCCCCTAGACCGAAAATGGCCATGATAAAGGGATTGTCTGAAGGGCTTGGCCAGGCAGGTGTGTTCTCTTGGAATGGAACTAGAAGGCTTCACATGTCGTGATGAGCTCGACCGCATCTTGGACGGTTGTGGGCCAATAGAATCCTTGCCGGAATGCTTTCCCAACTAATGTCCTTGATCCAATGTGTGAGCCGCACATATCTCTGTGAATCTAAGCCAGTAGTTCCTTTCTATCCTCCCGGCAGACACACTTCAATTTCATACCGTTGGGCGTCCTTTTGTTCAGAGTGTCATCGACAAACCGATACATACTGGCCCTCCGGGCTACTTTCTCAGCTTCATCTTGGTTGCCGGAAGTTCTCCGGTTTGGAGGAAGCGGACGATGTGCCTTGCCCAAGTTGGAGCCTGGGGCTCGGCAACGAGCACTAGCGGCACCTCCTCTGCTGTGGGAGCACCAGCGTTCGTGGGGACCATGGGCCCGGCTGGAGGGGGTGGTCCGGCAGGCTGTGAGGAGTTGTTTCCGGTAGGGTCTCTGCCGGGAGCGGACGGCTAGACCGGGAGAGGCCTACCGTAGTCCAACTTTCTCCTTTTCCGGGCCATTGTGGCTGGTGATACGGAGGGCTGAGAGAGACGGGGAACGAAAGTTCCTGGTTCCACGGGAAGCTTCTGCGCAGCACACTTTGACAGGTGATCAGCTATGTTGTTTTCCGCACGGGGGACGTGCTCTGTTTGCAACCTGTCAAAGTGCTCCTCCAATCTCCTCAATTCCTCGACTTATGCTTCCATCAATGGGCTTTGATAATCCTTGTTGACTTGTCTCACGACAAGTTGTGAATCTCCTCGTATGATCAGCTTCTTGATTTTGAATTCTGCTGCAATTCTGAGCCCGGCAAGGAGCCCTTCATACTCAGCTGTATTGTTGGTGGCTTCTTCCCGGGCAAAGTGCATTTGGACGACGTACTTCAAGTGCTCCCCGGACGGGGCAACAAAGAAGCACGCTAGCCCCTGCACCTTGTAGGGGAAAGGCACCATCAAAATACATAATCCATTCTTGGGGTGATTCCTTGCCGGGGATAGCTGTCTCTGTCACTTCCTCATCACGGGTTGGCGTCCATTCTGCAATAAACTCTGCCGGCGCCCTGCTCTGAATAGTTGATGTGCTCTCAAACTTTAGACCAAAGCGATAACTCCAAAGCCCACTCCACTATTCTGCCGGTAGCCTCAGGGTTATGGAGTATCCTTTGCAACGGAAAACGAGTGACAATCGTGATCTCATGGGCTTGGAAGAAGTGGCGCAGTTTCCTTGAGGCTATAATGAGACCAAAGATCAACTTTTGCACGCCAGAGTGCCTCGATCTAGCCCCTTGTAACAAGGAGCTGATAAAGTACACTGGGCGTTGCACCACTTTCTTCCTTGCCGCGTCCTTGGGGTTGCTCTCGTTGCCGTGCTCATTGTTGTTCTGATCCTTTTCTGACTCTGTCATTATCTGCCCACTTTCTACCTCATCCACCTCTCGTTCTGCTACCAAGGCCTCACTGACCACTTGGTTGGTTGCCGCCAAGTATACAACAATGGCTCTTGGGGTTTGGGTGCAACCAGGGTAGGCACAGCCGATAGGTAGGCCTTCAACTCCTGCAGAGCTGCATCTGCTTCCGGGGTCCACTTCATAGGCCCTGCTTTCTTTAAAATTTTAAAGAACGACAGGGCACGCTCGGCAGACTTGGAAATGAACCTACTCAGCGCGGCAACGCATCCCGTCAAGCGACTCACATCCTTAACTGTCCTTGGTGCTTGGATCTTCTCAATGGCTTTGATCTTGTCGGGGTTAGCTTTGATCCCCCGATGGGACACGAAGAAACCAAGCAGCTTGCAGGACGGGACACCAAACACACACTTCTCCGGATTAAGCTTCAAATTGATCTTGTGTGGATTAGCAAATGTCTCCTCCAAATCCTGGATAAGAGTGGTCTTATCCTTGGTTCTGACCATGATATCATCCATATAAGCTTCTATGTTTCTGTGTAACTGTGGCTCAAAACCAATCTGAACTACCCTTGCAAAAGTGGACCCGACACTCTTTAGTCTGAATGGCATGTGGACAAAGCAGTACGTACCACATGGAGTGATGAACGATATCTTCTCTTCATCTTCTTTCGACATGAAGATCTGGTGATATCCGGAATATGCATCCAGAAAGGAGAGCAAATCACACCCTGAAGTGGAATCCACAATCTGGTCGATACGCGGCAAGGGAAATGGGTCCTTCGGGCAAGCCTTGTTGAGATCTGTGAAATCAATGCAAAGCCTCCATTTCCCATTTGTCTTCTGGACTACCACTGGATTTGCTAACCATGTAGGATGCAGTACTCCTCTGACCAAACCAGCTGCCTCCAGTTTCTTGATTTCCTTGGCAATGAACTGCTGCCTTTCCAGGGCCTGCTTCCGGACTTTCGCTTGACAGGTCGGGCATGTGGGCAGACAGCAAAGTGGTGCTCGATTACCTCCCTGGGAACACGGGGATATCAGATGGTTGCCAGGCAAACACATCGATATTCTCCCATAGGAAGGCAACAAGTGCGCTTTCCTATTTGTCATCAAGGGTGGCGTTGATGGTGAAAGTACCGTCAACACCAGCCAGCCCTGCTGGGACCTTCTTCACTTGGGGTGCGGCAACCTTGGATCTCTTGTTGTTGGAACACTCCGGCACATCGTCAACGGGTATCGTGCACTCGCAGGGGGCATGCTTCCCAGACTCCTTGCCGGAGGTCCTACAATCCCTTTTATTTCCTTTGCTTTCCTTGGTGGGTGATGTTGCTGCCGCAGCCTCTGCTGTGACTGCATCCCGGTACATCTTGTCTACGCAGATAATTGCATCCTTCTCATCTGATGGGATAGTGATGACTCCCAGTGGCCCAAGCATCTTCAGAGTGCCATAAGCATAGTGGGATGCTGCCATGAACTTGGCCAGGGCTGGGCGTCCAAGAATCTCATTGTACGGCAGGGGGAGATCAACCACATCAAACACAACCTTCTCTGTCCGATAGTTCAATTCTCCCCCAAACGTCACCGGCAACGTAATCTTCCCTTTAGGATGGCTCCTATCGGGGTTAACTCCTTGAAACGTGCCGGTAACCTCTATCTCTTCTTCTCCTATATGAAGCTTGCCGATAACTGCTAGGGAAATCAGATTCAACCCAGCCCCGCCATCCACTAACATCTTTGTGACCTTGAGGTTGTGAATTATCGGGGAGACCAACAATGGCAAGCATCCTACCGCGGTGGTGCGGCCAGGGTGAACCTCCCTCATGAAAGATGATTGGCGTGCGGGACCATTTGAGCGGCACCCGGGCCTCTGGTGCTGGCTCCACAGCATTGATATCTCGTGCCCATCGCTTGAGCTGGCGGTGGGAGGCGTGCAAAGATGCACCCCCATCAATGCATAGGGCGTTAGTGGCCTTCTGAAATTCCTGCTCACTGGTTTCCTCTTCATTCCCTTCATCACTCACATCACCAGAGAATTCCTTCTCTTGACCCCTGGCGGGTTTTCCTTGGTTCCGAAAGGGTTTGCCGGGGCGATTTGCTTCACCGCCTCGGCCCTTTCCGCCAGTGGCATTATGACCATTTTCCTTGTCATGCTTATCATATTCTGCCCTCTGTTTCTTGACAAGCTGCTCAACCTGGTAACACTCTGGAAGGTAATGGCCCTTGGTCCCGTGAATCTTGCAGTACAGGCGATCGCCTTTCCCAGCTTTCTCAGTGGCAGCGGCTTCCCGGCAGGCTGTGCAAGCGGCAACTTCCTTGCCGGGGGCCTCAGCCTTGGCCTTCTTGCCGGTACCAGGTGTGCCCGAACCTTCTACAGTCATCAGTGCCTTATCTCTAGGCTTCTTACTGCGCTTCTTGCCCTTTCTCTGACTGGTTGATTCATCTTCATCCTCTAAATCAACATTGATGCAATCCTCCTCTCCGGGCAACTTCCTTCCTCCATCTGAGCACACTTATCCACCAGTGTGTATAGCTCCTTCACAGTCTTGGGAAACCGCACATTCATCTTAGAACAAATGCGACGGTTGCACACATTGGACCGGAAGGCTACTATAACGGCTGCCGGATGGATATTTGGAATATTCCTATGAACTTCACTGAATCTTTGTAAATACTTACGGAGAGTTTCTCCTTCCTTCTGTTGGAGAAGCTGCAGATCGCTGGGCCTGCCGGGCTCTTGGTGGCCACCAGTGGAGGCACTGATGAACTCGTGGCACAGGTCTGCCCATGACGAAATGGAGTTCTCCGGCAGGTGCATCAGCCAAGACCTCACGTTGGACTTGAGGGCCAAAGGGAAGTAGTTGGCGAACACCTTCTCATCTCTTCCCCCGGCAGCTTGAACAGCATGGTGTAGATGCTCAGGAACTCTGCTGGGGTCAGCCTCCCGTCATACTTCTCAGGTATCTCTGGCTCGAACGTGCGAACGGATGGCCAACGGACTTGCGCAGCTCTCGTGTAAAGGCAGGGCAACCGACCTCGAAAGGTAGGCACCCGCCAACACCGAGCGCAGGCTCGTCGACGTTGAGGCTGCCGAACCCGTCGGTTTGGCGGAGGTCGTCGTGGCGCCGATCTATAACAGCACGCGCGTCTCCCCGCCGCCTATCCTCCGGGCTCGACGTTGGCCTGGACGTGCTGGAGGGTCAGAAGAGGCCATCGAGACGTTCTCGGGGTCTTGATTCAGCTACGCCCGCGTAGGCTGCCATGGTGGGGAATGCACCATGGGGACGGCCCCCTTCGTTCGGCCAGCAGTATGAGCGGTTGCTGTTGCTTGGGGAGGTCATGGCGGGCCAGCTCGTCATGAGCCCCCAGCTTCAGCGAAACTGAGCAGACTCTGGATGGTGGCTTGCCATTCATCCATCTGCTCAGCGGCTGGCGGAAACCTCAGTAGCAACTGAGCTCGCGTCATAGCCTCTGTGGTTGTGCTTGTCATAGATGTTGAGGACGTCGACCGCACCATCGCGTGGCTCCTGATGGTGCCAGCGGCGGCGACGGTGGGAGTGTCGCGTCCGTGCAGCTGTGGGACGACCACTTGGGCAGCAGGGTCATGCGGTGGAGGTGCTCGAGGGTCAGCGGCTCCGTCGAGCCCAGCGGTCTGGTCAACTCGTCTGAGAGGAGGCACATGGGCCGCGGTCACTCCCGCAGTGGGGGGCGGCCGGAGGGCGATGGCTCTCCCCGGACCGACCATCGTTGTTGCGGTTGTGCTCGTCAGTGGGAGGAGAGGGTGCAGACGGAGCGACCCCCTCGCCCGCACCTTGTCGAGCATGACCGCCAGGGCGTTGCTGATGATGTTCTCCTCTGACATCTCCAGCCCCCGTGACGGCCGCGGGGGGAGTGGGGATGGCGCCACCTGTTCCAACCACGCCCCCAGCAGCGTTCACGTCCTCGCTCGTCCCCGCACCCTCCGAGGCACCAGAGGTCACGGGCGGCGGAGCCTTCGAGGAAAACGGATGGGCCGAAGAGCCGAAGGTCGATGGCGTCGTCGAATACGAAGATGGCAATGAAAATGACGCGTTGCGCATGCTTTCAGGTTCGTGCAAGCGAGCCTCCTACCTGGTGCGGGATATCCATGGCCACCTATGGGACCAAGAGGCCCATGCTGGTTCGACAGGGGGACGTCGCGTTGCACAAAGAGCAGACCAGCGCAGGGCAACACGGTAGAAAGCACACAAGCAATTTACCCAGGTTCGGGCCGCCGCGAGGCGTAAGACCCTATGAGGGAGTCCTGGATTAGGGGGACCCCGGGCGTCTGGGCTATGTGACATGGGCCGGACGGATGGGTCGTGAAGACACAAGATAGAAGGCTTTCCCCGTGTCTGGATGGGACTCTCCTTTGCGTGGATGTCAAGCTTGGCATTCGGATATGTAGATTCCTTTCTCTGTAAACTGACTCTGTACAATCCTAGGCCCCTCCAGTGTCTATATAAACTGGAGGGTTTAGTCCGTAGAGGCAATCATAATCATACAGGCTAGACATTGAGGGTTTAGCCATTACGATCTCGAGGTAGATCAACTCTTGTAACCCCTATACTCATCAAAGTCATCAAGCAGGAAGTAGGGTATTACCTCCATTAAGAGGGCCGAACCTGGGTAAACATCGTGTCCCTGTGTCCTGCTACCTTCGATCATCAGACGCATAGTTCGGGACCCCCTACCCGAGAGCTACGGATTTCGACATCAACATTGGTGCTTTCATTGAGCGTTCCTCTGTGCCATCGATAGAAGGTTCGATGGCTCCATTGATCATCTATAACAACGCTGCCTTGAGGGAGACCTTTCTCCCCGGATAGATTTTTGTATTCGGCAGCTTCGTGCTGCGTGCCAACTCGATTGGCCATCTGGAGCATATCGACAGCTACGCCCCTGGTCATCAGATCAATTTTGGAAATCTGAACTATGTCGCTTATGTCCGAGGAGACTTGATCCTCCAAGGGTTCGCAACCCCAACCACTGCTCTGGCCTTAGATCTGGAGCACATCACCAGGTCCGAAGACGGGGCTTTAGAGCCCGCCGGACTCTCTGCAGCTATAGAGCTCGATACCGGAGAACCAAAGGGGATAGCATCACCGGCAGCACCGGAGTTACGCCAGGCTCCCTCTGTCATCATGAAGCCAGACTCTCCGCCAGATACTAGCTCCGAACCCTCGAAGTCCGCGTCATGTGAGCTCGGCCAGCGAACTTCTGTCCCGCCCAGCTCCATGGACTCTCGCTTCCCCATCTAAACCTCGCTCTTAAACGAGGCCCTGGACTTAATGCGATCCCTCGCCATCACAGAAGAATCATCGCTGAACTATGCCCAGCCCATACCAGGGGCTGGGTGTAGGGAACTTTACGTCCCACCCACCACCCACTTCATAGCCACTGTTGAGGATTTAACCGACATGCTCGATTACGCCTCTGAACACATCGACGGTATGGACGACGATGCCGGAGATGAGCAGGCCCAAAACCCGCGGTTCACCGGACACTGGACGGCCACTTCCTCATATGACGTGTACATGGTGGACACGCCTAAAGAAGGCGACGGCGATGATGAGAAGGATCCAGTCGAGGACGAACCTCCTGAGATACCACCAAAGCGTCGACGTCAACGAAGCCACTCTAAATCGCGTTGCGAAAAAGATAGCAATACCAGCACCGGAGACAACAATACTCCGGAGAACGCTGAAGACCAAGAAGCCCCCATCGAACCAACATCTGAACAGGATGATCGGGAGGATGGACAAGTTGACCCTGACGAGCCAACAGGAAACGAGGACTCGGAGGATAGCAACTATCTACCACTCTCCGAAGACAATGTGAGCCTCGGCGACGAAGATTTCATCGTGCTAGAGGAACCCATCGAACAAGAGCGCTTTAAGTGCCAGCTAATCGCAACTGCAAGAAGCCTAAAAAAGAAGCAGCAACAGCTCCAATCTGAACAGGATACGCTCAATGACAGATGGACTAATGTCCTGGCAGCCGAAGAATACGGCCTTGAACGCCCTACAAAGAGCTATCCAAAGCACAAGCTGCTACCCCAATTTGACAATGAGGCCTTGGAGCCCATACTTCCAACGCATGATGCTGTTGACAGACCCGAACGACCACCACGTGGCCATGACAGAGCGCCAACTCTAGCCGAACACCAGCCCGCACCACCTCGCCCTAGAGGCAGAGAAACAACGGCTCCAGGATACACCTATGACCTACAACAGGACTTGGAAAATAGAGCCGGTCAGACCAGATCAATCTACCGATCACGGGGGCGTCCCCCAGTGCGAGAAGATGGCTATCAAGCCTGGCGCGACAAGCATAACCACATTCAGGCCGAAAACCTCATACGGACTTCATTCGAACTGCGTCGTGACATGGCCCGATACAGAGGCGCCGCACACCCCCTATGCTTCACCGATGAGGTAATAGAGCACCAATTCCCAAAAGGGTTTAAACCCGTGAACATTGAATCATATGACGGCACAACAGATTCCGCTATATGGATTGAAAATTTTCTTCTTCACATTCACATGGCTCTCGGTGACGATCTACACGCCATCAAATACCTTCCCCTAAAACATAAGGGGCCAGCTCGGCACTGGTTAAACAGTCTCCCAGAAAACTCTATTGGAAGCTGGGAAGACTTGGAAGATGCCTTTAGAGATAACTTCCAAGGCACTTATATCTGGCCTCCAGACATTGATGACCTAAGTCATATATTCCGGCAGCCCGGAGAGTCAGCCGGAAAATTCTGGACCAGGTTCCTAATTAAAAAGAACCAGATTGTCGACTGTCCGAACACCAAAGCCCTATCGGCCTTTAAACACAGCATTCACGACGAATGGCTTGCCCGACACCTCGGCCAAGAGAAGCCAAAGTCCATGGCAGCCCTTACAGCACTCATGACCTGCTTTTGCGTGGGCGAAGATAGCTGGCTAGCCCGTAGCAGTAATAGTACAGGCGAACCTGGCACTTTCGAAGCCAGGAATAGCAACGGCAGGCCCCGACACAACAAACACAAGCATCAAAGCAACAATGACAATACCGAAGACACGGCGGTCAACACCGGATTCACTGGCTCCAAGTCCAGTCAGTGGATGAAGCCATTCAGAAGAAACAGAGACGGCTCATCCAGCTTGGACTGAACACTTGATCGACCCTGCCAGATTCACGGCACCCCTGACAAGCCTGCCAACCATACCAATAGAAGTTGCTGGGTCTTTAAACAGGCCGATAAGTTAAATAATGAACATAAGGAGAAAGGGTCGCCCAGCAAGGACAACGACGAGGAGCCTCGTCCACCGAACGTAGGGGGACAGAAGAAATTCCCCCCCGAAGTCAAAATGGTGAATATGATATAGTTACTCACATCCCCAAGCGGGGGCGCAAGCGCGCGCTAAGGGAAGTCTATGCGATAGAGCCAGTCGCCCCAAAATTCCACCCATGGTCAGCCTGTCCGATCACTTTCGATCGCAGAGACCATCCGACCAGTATCCGTCACGGAGGCTCGGCCGCACTGGTCCTCGACCCAGTTATTGATGGATTCCACCTTACATGAGTCCTCATGGACGGCGGCAACAGCCTTAACCTTCTCTATCAGGACACGGTCCGCAAGATGGGTATTGATCCGTCAAGAATCAAGCCCACCAAAACTACCTTTAAAGGAGTAATACCTGGTGTAGAGGCCCGCTGCATGGGCTCAATCACATTGGAGGTCGTCTTCGGTTCGCCGAACAACTTCCGAAGTGAAGACTCGATCTTTGACATCGTCCCCTTCCGTAGTGGCTACCATGCACTGCTCGGACGAACCGCATTCGCTCGCTTCAATGCGGTCCCACACTATGCCTATCTCAAACTCAAGATGCCCGGACCACGCGGTGTTATAACAGTAAATGGAAACATGGAACACTCCCTCCGTACTGAGGAGCACACCGCGGCCCTGGCAGCGGAAGTACAGGGCGGCCTTATCAAGACAAATACTGCATCGGCGGCCAAGCCCCCGGAGACCATCAAACGAGTCTGAACTACCCCGCGGCACGACAGTCCAGCTCGTCAGGAGCTTGATTAGCAATTCATCCTCCGTCTCAGCCCCAACCGGATTGCGGCATATGTACCATGCGTACATCACTACGCACTAAAGATACCATGGCAAAGATGGAGGAATAATAAAGATAAAGTCCACAATATGGCTAGACCCTATCCATACACTCATATTTCTTTTTTCTCTTATTTTAATTTTTCCAGGTTCCTTACAACCCACATCACCTTTTCGACGATACTAAGGGCCCCTTTTCTGGGCCCATCATGAAAACCCGATCGTTGATCCTTTCGAAGGATAACACACCAAGGAGAAAAGCAGCGTCACGCATGGCAGAGTATCTAAAGGGTCTTTAAAGATCACCTCGCCCGTTTTTAGGCCCCGTACACAGCTTTCCCTTGTGCTCGATATGTAAAATAGCCTTGTTGCTTATCACATTATTTGTACAAATACATTTTGACGTATCAATCAGACTATAATGGAAACAGTTTCTAGTCCAACCTATACGGTACTGGCTTATTTCTTAATGCATTTCCTTTGTTTTGTCTGATTGTCATGTACACCTCGGCACGACTTAAATCGCCAGGGGATTTATTGAGCCACGTACATTTCTTAAACATAAAATAAGTCCGAACACTTTTATAGTGCAATTCGGCGTCCCGAATATAGCATTATATGCATCGGCTCCGAATCATGTCTTTGGTCAATAGTTGGGTTGCCCGGCTCCTGTGGTTACTGCCTTACGTTTCGCTTGTTCGGCTAAGGTAGTAAAGGAAGAACTACTGCGATTGTGTTTCTGGTTCATCCGGATAAACACCTTAGTAGAGAAAGCTGAAAACTGATTGTCATGGTACGGCGAGAGCTGGTCAGCTATTCGGCGACTAAGTATAAATCTTTTGCGATTTTTTTTCGCATTTACGTGACAGACCGACCTTCACCCGGTCAGGCATCTACAGCACCCAAGTTCGGATAATCAAATAAATACTAGGGGCTGCACCTACACTCCCATTGTTAAACTCCTATGGCTAAGTGAGAGTGATAAAGGCACATAGTCTGATTGCCTGGTTCGCCGCACTAACACCTCCTTCGAGGACCAAGCCGTTGGGTCAAGTGTGTTTAGATGCTATCCCGAACACCCTCGTACTACCTACGTGGGGGCTGAAGCTGATGACTTGCCAACTCACAGATACCGTAAACGGCCGCACAGGAGGAAATATTTTAAGGTAAAACAAGCAACATATCATACATAAGCTTTGTTTCATAATACAAGTTTGGGAAACACGGATGCATTCATTCAAAAATAATGTCCTTCGAACACTAGCCCTCTACAATGCGGGATCCTTCCAAGACATCATCGAAGTACCGCTCTGGCGTGCGGTGCTCTTTGCCTGCGGGCGGTCCCTCGGTTGCCAGCTTGACAGCATTCATCTTCGCCCACTGCACTTTGACACGGGCGAAGGCCATCCTCGCACCTTCGATACTGACCGACCGCTTTACGGCATCAAGCCGGGGGCAGGCACTGACGAGCCGCTTCACAAGCCCGAAGTAACTACTAGGTATGCGTTCGGCAGGCCAAAGACGGATTATAAAATCCCTCATGGCCAGTCAGGCCACCCTATGTAGTTCGGTCAACTGTTTCAGCTGATCGCTGAGGGGCACTGGATGCTCCGGCGCAAGGAACTATGACCAGAACAGCTTCTCCGTTGAGCTCCCCTCTTCGGCTTAGAAGAACTCTGCAGCATCAGCAACACTCCGGGGCAGATCCTCAAATGCTCCTGGAGAACTCCAAACCCGGGTCAATAAGATGTACCTTCTCCTCACAAATTTGCTCTGCATATTAAAGGCCTTACCCGCCGCGATCTATTTTGCCTCTTGCATCTCCCGGAAGGCACCTTGGGCTTCAACCCGGGCCTCTTGTGTGCTTTGGAGGGCCTTAGCAAGTTTGGAATCTCGATTCGAAATCTTGCGCTCCAAGGACTCACATTTACTTATGGCGTCCTTGAGCTCTTGCTGGACTTCCTCCACCCTTGATTCATGTTTTCGGCGGGCGGCTCGTTCCTCTCCCGCCTTCTTCTTGGCTTCGGCCAGTGCATTCTTGAGGGTCTCGACCTCAGACGCGTCGCCTGTGAGCATTGTTACAATGAGATCAGCAAGATAACACAACAACTCATATCATTTCAGATATGAATAGGTATTGCATACCTTGCTTCTCCTCCAGTTGTTTGTTGGCGCGGATGAGCCCTTCATCAGCCTGCTCCAACCTCCTCTTTAGTTCGGACACTTCGGCGGCATGGGAGGTCACCGCTAGCATCGAAGCATGTTTGTTCAAATAGACATATATGTTAATCTCCTGAGCGAACTATTTGATCCTTTGTTCGGCCTTTCTTCGTGAACACCGAACAGAGTCTCAAGGGCTACTATCTATACACAGGCATTCCTTTTACATAGTTAAAATATTACATCACATGCCTCAAAGCCTGTCAGAAGGCTAGTACAGGCCTCGTTCAATCCGCTTTTAGCGGACCGAACCCTCTCAACCACCATACCCATAAGTGGCGCCTCCCGATTGACAGAGGTCGCCGGTGGAATTGGTGCACCCCCTTCTTTTGAAGGAGGTTGCTCACCTTATTTCGGAGCCGTATGGGTCTCTGGAATAATATTCGGTTGGGGGCTGAATTGGGCATGGGCCCCGTCGTCAGTCTCCATGGGGACCGGTTCCCCCATGTTTCCGGCAGCAGAGGTATCGCCCTCTGGCGCCACCTTGACGGCTTCCCACACCTCTCCCTGACCCGGAAGGGTCCTTCGGGACAACACTTCGGCGTTGTCCATAGCAGTGGGGGGAGGCTGGTGGAGGCGACTCCCTATCCATCATGTTCGGACCCAACGAATTCCCCAAAGATGAGGATCGCTGGGGGAGATCGCGAGCCGGACTGCATCACGTAATTCAGTGTATTAAAATCACAAGGCAGAAAACCATATATATATATATATATATAGCCAGTAGCCGGTCTATTCTGCTAATATTAGCAGAATAACTATTCTGATAACACTTCTGCACTGCACGCTTAACGCAAATGCACTGCACTTTCAGTAAGAGGGGTGCTGCAATACAGAGGCTAGTGAACTTCGTGTCGGAAAAATTGCACGAGGTGTTTTTTGGTACCTTTTTCGCTCTAGTTTTTTAACCATTAATCGAAACAAGACGTGTAATATACCATTGAGAAGCTATGGATTTGGTGCAACTTCGCCATGTTGAACACTTTCCGAGATTCTTCACGGTTTAAGAGCAGTTTTGAAAATGGTGCGGCGCACGACGAGTGGCAACGAGCGTTTTTTGCGTTTTTTCTAAACCGCTTGTCCGAATAAAGCAAATGATACACCGTTGGAAATATATCGTCGAGGCGCATATTTTTCATATCTATTATTTTCTCTAATTCGTTACGGTTTAAGAGCAGTTTTAAATTCAATAAATGGCGGAATTTTGTTTTTTCGAATTTTTAGCAATTTTTGTATTGTTTTTGCTCTAGTATTTGAACCGTTTGTCGAAACGAGGTGTCTAATATTCCGTTGGAAAGCTATGAACGAGGCGCAATTTTCATATGTTGAAATGTTTTTGAGATTCCTTATGGTTTTTAGTTAATTTTAAAAATCGTGCGGCTGACTACGAGAGGCAGCGGCTGTTTTTCGTGAAACTTCCACAAACCGCTGGTCGAAATGATTCAAATTATATGCCGTTGGAAAGATATCGATGAGGTGCAACTTTTTCATGTAGAACACTTCTGGTAATTCCTTACGGTTTAAAAGCACTTTTGATTTTACTGAAATGCGGACACTCTGTTTTTCGCGTCATCAAAATCGACGAGTGAACCGCATCGGATAGAAAACCGCACTGCATCTGACGGGCAAGCGAGCTGCATAATTTCTTTTGTCGGACGTAAATTTTCTCAGGCGAGGAAGTGATCTGCACTGCACATCAGGCGTAAGTGTACCACAAAAGTATGGAGAAGTGAACCACATTACTTTTGTTGTCGTTTCGATAACAATTTTTTTTCTTTTGCACTTACGAAATGAACGGCATCAGACAAACGACTGCACTGCTTTCGGACTGAAAACCGCACTGCATCTGACGGGCAAGCGAGCTGCATAATTTCTTTTGTCGGGCGTAAATTTTCTCAGGCGAGGAAGTGGATCGGACTTCACATCGGGTGTAAGTGAACCGTAAAAGTATGGAGAAGTGAATCACATTACTTTTTTGTCATTTCGGTAACAGTTTTTCTTGCACTTACAAGATGAACAGCATCAGAGGACCGACCGCACTGCACCAAATTGTCAAGTGAACTGCATTACTTCTATCTGCATATGTTCGTCCATGATATTTTTAATTGGCGCATGTTCTGCGCTGGACGAACAAGACTAGTGCACTGCAGGGGGCGGCACATGTGCACTGCATGTACAATGCAAAAATATTGAAAACACACATTATCACACGTTGATCACAAGGGAAGGGCAAAAAACTTCAACACAGGGGGATGCATCCCACACATCCAGGGGACATCTGAGCTAAAATTTATACTAGTGGTGTCACAACAAACTGAAATTTTAGATAGGCACTTCTCAATTACAAAGTATAAAATGCCATCAACAGTGCAATGAACGTCTCAAGCATGACCCTGCGTCGGGGCATCGCGGGTGGCCGTTGCGGCCTGGATCCGGCCGCGGGTCGTCGTGGGGATGTCAAAGCCCTACCGAACTACACCATGCAAGATTCCAAACCGCTTGCCCGCGCAAACCGAGCTGCACAGGACAAGCTGCCAAAACTGCACGTCGGTGGGCTCCGAGCTGCCCCCCCCCCCTATAGATGTGGGTTGCGGCAAGCTCCGGTCGTGTCCAATATGAAAAACAAATCGAGCCCTGCTGTGAGAAGAGGAGTGTAGTCCACATGGTACATGCACGGCGGAACTGCATGTAGGAGCATCTCCTCTTCCCGTGTGGCCGGAGAGGAGCCGAGCACTGCAACACCCACGCAACCGCACCACAGGCCAGGCGCCGGCGAACCGTGCATTGACGTATCCGTCCTCATCGTGGCCTAAGGGGTGGGGGAGAAATTGTAACACCCCAAAATTTTGACCTTGTTTTATTAATTAAAATTTTGCCAGGAAATAAAAATTTTATTTTTCTGGATTTATCTTTGATTTCATAACCCCTCTTCTCTTTAAATATTGTGAGTTTTTACCTCAAGTGGAAACTTCCCAAAAATATTTTTGGACTTGTATTCCCTCTTTATAAAATCAATTCTTTATCAGTGGATTTATTTGCATAATTATTTTTCATGAGCTTTGTTCTTTTAAAGTGAACCTTCATTAATTTGGAGCCCCTTTTTGCACTACAACCATTTGATAAATGCTTCTAATATTTTCACCAAAATTTGGGGATGTCATGTGAGGTTTCCACATCACTTTTATGCAAAAATATCTTTTGGTCATTGGAGATTTTGAGCTCTACATCAATCTTTCAAATCTGGTCCAGTGGGTATTTTGCACTTCAACCTATTTAAATATTGTTCTAAAAATTCTTCCAAGTGTTTGGAGATGTCAGTGGATGCTTATAATGCAACCTCATGCAAAAACCCAGTGATGTTCTTTGAAAAATTTGAGTGAATCATCCTCATCTTCATTCTGCCCCAGTTTGGTGATTTGTACTGCAACCCCATTTTATTTTGCTCTAGTGCCCTTGAGCTTTTTCCTACTTATAGTTCTCCCTACCAAACCCTTAAGTCCACGAGATTGGACCCATTGGGGTATTTTTGGTGCATGCAATGATAGCCTTTAGTTTCTGCCCAAATCTGGTTTTCTCAAAATCTTGCACTAGCAAATTTGTGTTTTTGCCAAACTAACCTTGCCACCTTCTTTAGCTCCTAAAGAGACTAGGATCTGGAGAGTTTGGCCACCCCAAGAGTTGCCTAGATGACCATGGCATTCTGTCGAACACCCTGTGTGCAGGAACAATTTTGGCATGTCTCCTAGTTTGCATTGTGGACTTGAGCCCCTGACCCATCCAGCATGTCCACTAACCTCCCAGATGTCCCTAACCCTGGCCTGATAGCTACCAGTCTCACCCAAGCTCTCTAGCGTGCACTGGCATTTTGTCGAACACCTGCTGTGCGCGCTCGGGTCGACGCGTCCCGTCACTGGTCCCAGCTCGCCTGCAGAGCCGCGCCATACACTCGCCCCCTCGCAGCAAACCTCCAAGCCGCACTGGCGCCCTACAGCGCCGTCGCCAGAGCTCCCTTGGCGGCACGCCGGCGTCGGCAGCGGGCTCTGCCGTGGGCGGCGCCGCCCAAGCCACCCGCACGCGCCAGCTGCCCCCGGGGAACAGCCCGTGCTTATCCACATGCTCGTCGGCACGCACTCGTCGCCGCCACGACGCCCTGCAGCTACAGCAACAGCGACTCGTCCTCGATCTTATCCACCGTCGCGGAGCCAGCCCCGTCGCGCTATAAAAGGAGGCCCCGTGCTCCTCCGAGCACTCAGGCAACCCAGGCCACCCCCATAGCACTCCCCTTAGCCAGCAATCGTCGGGGAGAGTCCTTCTTCCTCGTCTCCGGCCAGTTCGGCCGCCGCCGAGCTCCGGTGCAATACGCCGCAGCCTGGCCCTCCCCCGCCAATCCAACGCCACGAAGAGTTTCCCCATAGTCGTGCGGAGCTGCCTAGCGCCTCGGCCTCGACCAAGGACCCCCGGAGCTCAAAACCCACTTTGCTCCCGAACCTCCGTCCGCCGCGGAGCTCGCCGCCGGTGACCTCCTCCGTCCCCACCTGCCTAGCACCCACCGGGAGGACCGCCCCAGTCTGGCGGATCCATCCCTACCCTCGGGACCCCGTGGGGAGCTGCCGTTCGCCGACGGCGATTGCCGGAGGCCCGCCCCGTTCGGGCAGAGAGAGAGGAGGGAGGGAAGAACGGTCAAACCTGACCAGTGGGCCCTCTGGACCCACTGTCAGCAACCCGCACGCCCGTCCTCTCTGTTTAAGTGAAAGCGCAAAACCCGGAGTACGTGTCCCCTGCTTCGAAAGCGTATTTTCCCTGAAGCGTTTTCCTTTTTCTGATTTTATTAAAACAGAACTTTGACTGATCTTTGACTGGCTATAACTTAAAATAAAACTCCAAATGAGTTGATTCTTTTTCCTACCTCTCTCAAATTTCATCTAGTTTATTTTAAGATTTATTTCAAAAATATTTGGGACAACTTTTTGTACTGTATTTAAAATGTGTGTTATTTATATATTTCTCAAAATAGGATTTTTGGAGAAAGGCAGCCTTCAAAAGTGCACCCCACCTTCATACACTTGAAGGCAAGCATCCTGAACCCTGGCTTAATATTTTTTGATGTTGTGATACGGTTACAACATCACCTTGCCTTAGAGCATACGCTATTTTATGTGACGATAAAAATCATATGCATGAGTGCATAGTGGAGTTTTCTTTGCTGTGATAAATTGATATGTTGGTGATAGTGATCATCATCGTAAGCTTCTCATGCATGCCGGAAGGAAGTCGGGAAAGTCGCGGTCTTGGGTAGACGCGAGCTTGTCCCTAGTCCCTCGTTGAGACGAGAACGTCCGGTATGGCATGGTGAGGCTTGATGAGCGGTGAGCTTACCTGTTAATGGAAATATTTTTGTTATGCTAATCATGCAGGGAACACTTGAACCTCCTGAGTCGGCCGTAGATCGAGTCTTGTCCAGTAACCCCCATACTTGTTCTGTACTACCGCTTGTCCCTGCCATAGGTAGGGTACGGTTCAGTAAGTTGTCAACCCCTGTCTAGCACACACCGTACAGAGAGGCCGTGATGAGGGTCCCATGGCCATGGATTAAAGCCTGTCATCCGGTCCGGGGGCATGGGTGTTTCCGGTTGGGACCGAGAGGGGGGCACCCCTTAGAGCGCGCGTATAGAAATTTTGATCCCATTCTACGTCGAGGTTGTAGCCTCCCCACTTAGAGTTTGGCTTGACAGGTGTTGCGGGTGATTCCAGACACCGGTGAGTTAAGCTGGTGTGTGCAGGTCAGGCGTGTTTTCAATTAAAAGACCGTAGACGGAATTAGTTCCAATGGACTAAAGAAATCCGTTACCCGTGGGTAAAGAGTACACCCTCTGCAGAGATTATACATCTATTTGAATAACTGTGTCCATGGTTAAGGACTACAGTCTGGGATAGGTCAAGTGTCAGTCTTAGTGTCGGTCTTCGGAGGAAGAACTGTTAAACCAGAACTTGGATCATGACTTGTGACTTGTGAAGATTATGATTATTATTATTGTGGACTAACCACTTACTTTATTTGTATTATTGAGTATCCCTGGGATGGTTCTACCTCCTGGATATTCACTGTGATTATCCATTATAAGCCCTTTATGTGGTGTCGCTCAGACGCCCGACTACGGCATGCTTGTTATTTCTTTTATTTATAAGCCCTTTATGTGGTGTCGCTCAGACGCCCGACTGCGGCGTGCTTGTTATTTCTTTTATTTATAAGCCCTTTATGTGGTGTCGCTCAGACGCCCGACTGCGGCGTGCTTGTTATTTCTTTTATTTATAAGCCCTTTATGTGGTGTCGCTCAGACGCCCCACTGCGGCATGCTTGTTAATTCTTTTATTTATAAGCCCTTTATGTGGTGTCGCATAGACGCCCGACTATGGCCTGCTTGTTAATTCTGTTATTTATAAACCCTTTATGTGGTGTCGCTCAGACGCCCGACTGCGGCATTGTTAAATTATTTGCCCCCTTTTCGAGGAGTCATTTCAGACACTCGATCACTACACTCTATTTCTATATTGCATATTCATATTTTACTTGCATGCGTGCATCATGAATTTTGTTTATCTCGTGGCTGACGTTATGGTCATAGAATATTTTCGGAGCATGATACCCTTGCTATATATTATACCCGTGTTCTAAATGTTTGCGAGTACATTCAAACATACTCACTGGCTTGTCCCTGGCTATTGTCTTGGCCAGATTTCTTGTGCGGAGAAGAGCATTACGACGACAGCCCCGGAACCCATGTAAAGGTGATAGCAGCCTCGCGAAGATAGGAGTTATCCTGGTCAGCTGTTCTTGTGGGAAATGGAGTCCCATAGACGCAGATGAACCACAAACCGCTTCCGCCATCAACCTTTAGAAACCAAATGTTGTACTCCTAGGCCACAATGGTCTTGTACTACATATTTTGTACCTTGCTTGGAATTCTTGTATCAAGTTGGTGCCTCATCAGCTAACAGTAATCCTGGGGCTGGTGAGCATAAGGGCCATTTTCTGGAGAACTATTATCCCGAAAAACCGGTCCTGACAGACTTGGTATCAGAGCCAGGCTGACCATTGGCTAACCCTATCTTAGCCAGGTCAATAAACCTAGGTTAACCAACCCACCAGACCTTAACCAAACCCCAGCCAAGCTTCTCGCGTAAGATAGCCACACAGTGACCCCGACGCTTTTGGAAGACGGTGCCCAACCTATCAGCTTAGCTTGTCGATCACGCGCCAGTGACCGACACCTAACTTGTCTCATTCGCAAGCGTGCGAAGGAAGACTCCGTCCCCTTTTTTCTATAAAAGGGGCATGCTAGCCTCAACCCAGCACAGCACAGCCTTTTTCCCAAACCAAGTCACGATGCCTGCCCCCATTGTTCACAATGAGACCACAGCAACCAACCTTGGAGGTTTTGTGACCGTGCTCGCAAACCTCACCCGTCGTGCCTATGCATTAGAGGAGCCCCCAGAATATGTTGTGTACCAAGAGCTCATGAACGGTGAGAGCCGTCAGTTCTGGGCCACTGTACACATTTATGGTAGGGGTCTATCGCCAGAACGCCCCTACAGGTTCACTGGAAGGACCACTCCCTTTGAGCCGCAAGCCATCCAACTGGCAGCTCGAGAAGCTATAGTTCAACTCCGGCACTTGTCGCCCAGAGTTAACTGTCGCTCGTTCTACTACTACCCCAGTCGTAACGGGTATGGTAGGCCGCCCCAGGTTGCCAACGGAGATCACGAGACGGATCCTGCACTATTGCATCTGGTGCGCTATGTAAGTGCACTAGAGGAACTGTTCGATCAAATCACCCTTGATCTGATCGCAGCTCGTGGAGAACTGTTTCGCCGAGCCCCGGCGAGAGGAGAAGTGGAGCCCAATGCCGACAACCCAGTCGTGCTGTTCGGACACCCGATCGAGTCCTTGCGGTCTGCCCCAGCCATCGGCCAAAATACTTTGATGTCCCCAGAAGCGCCTCGTCGCCTTTTGGGAACACACTCCAGCGGGATTGTGGCCAACAACCCCCGCGATGGTCATCACCGCTACCCCGACCCTGCAGCCCCTCAACCTCATCCGGCTAATCCCGACGGTGAAACCCGTGGGGAAGATTCGACGTCCACTAGGCAAGCCCGCTTAGATATTAACGGAGTAGACTAAGTCGCTCGAATAGTAACGAGCCTTGTTATTTCTACGCCCAGTAATTGTGTGATCCTGCATCGCCATTATCAAGGGATGTCTGCTTGTGCGCCCCATTACCAAAGGACGTTTTCTCCGGACCCTGTCCTTTTGCCGTCTTTATTATAAACGTCATAGCTATGTTTATTTGTGTGTTGCAGCTTTATGTTTGTACCCTAAATTCGTGCTATGCGCAAACTCTTGTTTTCAACTAATGGGGGTATTATTATTTTTGTTCAACCCTTAACAAATCTCGAGGACGAGATTTTTCTTAAGGGGGGTAGTGTTGTAACACCCCAAAATTTTGACCTTGTTTTATTAATTAAAATTTTGCCAGGAAATAAAATTTTTATTTTTCTGGATTTATCTTTGATTTCATAACCCCTCTTCTCTTTAAATATTGTGAGTTTTTACCTCAAGTGGAAACTTTCCAAAAATATTTTTGGACTTGTATGCCCTCTTTATAAAATCAATTCTTTATCAGTGGATTTATTTGCATAATTATTTTTCATGAGCTTTGTTCTTTTAAAGTGAACCTTCATTAATTTGGAGCCCCTTTTTGCACTACAACCATTTGATAAATGCTTCTAATATTTTCACCAAAATTTGGGGATGTCATGTGAGGTTTCCACATCACTTTTATGCAAAAATATCTTTTGGTCATTGGAGATTTTGAGCTCTACATCAATCTTTCAAATCTGGTCCAGTGGGTATTTTGCACTTCAACCTATTTAAATATTGTTCTAAAAATTCTTCCAAGTGTTTGGAGATGTCAGTGGATGCTTATAATGCAACCTCATGCAAAAACCCAGTGATGTTCTCTGAAAAATTTGAGTGAATCATCCTCATCTTCATTCTGCCCCAGTTTGGTGATTTGTACTGCAACCCCATTTTATTTTGCTCTAGTGCCCTTGAGCTTTTTCCTACTTATAGTTCTCCCTACCAAACCCTTAAGTCCACGAGATTGGACCCATTGGGGTATTTTTGGTGCATGCAATGATAGCCTTTAGTTTCTGCCCAAATCTGGTTTTCTCAAAATCTTGCACTAGCAAATTTCTGTTTTTGCCAAACTAACCTTGCCACCTTCTTTAGCTCCTAAAGAGACTAGGATCTGGAGAGTTTGGCCACCCCAAGAGTTGCCTAGATGACCATGGCATTCTGTCGAACACCCTGTGTGCAGGAACAATTTTGGCATGTCTCCTGGTTTGCATTGTGGACTTGAGCCCCTGACCCATCCAGCATGTCCACTAACCTCCCAGATGTCCCTAACCCTGGCCTGATAGCTACCAGTCTCACCCAAGCTCTCTAGCACGCACTGGCATTTCGTCGAACACCTGCTGTGCGCGCTCGGGTCGACGCGTCCCGTCACTGGTCCCAGCTCGCCTGCAGAGCCGCGCCATACACTCGCCCCCTCGCAGCAAACCTCCAAGCCGCACTGGCACCCTACAGCGCCGTCGCCAGAGCTCCCTTGGCGGCACGCCGGCGTCGGCAGCGGGCTCTGCCGTGGGCGGCTCCGCCCAAGCCACCCGCACGCGCCAGCTGCCCCCGGGGAACAGCCCGTGCTTATCCACATGCTCGTCGGCACGCACTCGTCGCCGCCACAACGCCCTGCAGCTACAGCAACAGCGACTCATCATCGATCTTATCCACCGCCGTGGAGCCAGCCCCGTCGCGCTATAAAAGGAGGCCCCGTGCTCCTCCGAGCAGTCAGGCAACCCAGGCCAGCCCCATAGCACTCCCCTTAGCCAGCAATCGTCGGGGAGAGTCCTTCTTCCTCGTCTCTGGCCAGTTCGGCCGCCGCCGAGCTCCGATGCAATACGCCGCAGCCAGGCCCTCCCCCGCCAATCCAACGCCACCAAGAGTTTCCCCATAGTCGTGCGGAGCTGCCTAGCGCCTTGGCCTCGACCAAGGACCCCCGGAGCCCAAAACCCACTTTGCTCCCGAACCTCCGTCCCCCGCGGAGCTCGCCGCCGGTGACCTCCTCCGTCCCCACCTGCCTAGCACCCACCGGGAGGACCGCCCCAGTCTGGCGGATCCATCCCTACCCTCGGGACCCCGTGGGGAGCTGCCGTTCGCCGACGGCGATCGCCGGAGGCCCGCCCCGTTCGGGCAGAGAGAGAGAGGAAGAAGGGAAGAACGGTCAAACCTGACCAGTGGGCCCTCTGGACCCACTGTCAGCGACCCACGCACCCGTCCTCTCTATTTAAGTGAAAGCGCAAAACCCGGAGTACGTGTCCCCTGCTTCGAAAGCGTATTTTCCCCGAAGCGTTTTCCTTTTTCTGATTTTATTAAAACAGAACTTTGACTGATCTTTGACTGGCTATAACTTTTAAAATAAAACTCCAAATGAGTTGATTCTTTTTCATACCTCTCTCAAATTTCATCTAGTTTATTTTAAGATTTATTTCAAAAATATTTGGGACAACTTTTTTACTGTATTTAAAATGTGTGTTATTTATATATTTCTCAAAATAGGATTTTTGGAGAAAGGCAGCCTTCAAAAGTGCACCCCACATGCATACACTTGAAGGCAAGCATCCTGAACCCTGGCTTAATATTTTTTGGATGTTGTGATACGGTTACAACATCACCTTGCCTTAGAGCATACGCTATTTTATGTGACGATAAAAATCATATGCATGAGTGCATAGTGGAGTTTTCTTTGCTGTGATAAATGGATATGCTGGTGATAGTGATCATCCTCGTAAGCTTCTCATGCATGCCGGAAGGAAGTCGGGAAAGTCGCGGTCTTGGGTAGACGCGAGCTTGTCCCTAGTCCCTCGTTGAGACGAGAACGTCCGGTATGGCATGGTGAGGCTTGATGAGCGGTGAGCTTACCTGTTAATGGAAATATTTTTGTTATGCTAATCATGCAGGGAACACTTGAACCTCCTGAGTCGGCCGTAGATCGAGTCTTGTCCAGTAACCCCCATACTTGTTCCGTACTACCGCTTGTCCCTGCCATAGGTAGGGTACGGTTCAGTAAGTTGTCAACCCCTGTCTAGCACACACCGTACAAAGAGGCCGTGATGAGGGTCCCATGGCCATGGATTAAAGCCTGTCATCCGGTCCGGGGGCATGGGTGTTTCCGGTTGGGACCGAGAGGGGGCCACCCCTTAGAGCGCGCGTATAGAAATTTTGATCCCATGCTACGTCGAGGTTGTAGCCTCCCCACTTAGAGTTTGGCTTTACAGGTGTTGTGGGTGATTCCAGACACCAGTGAGTTAAGCTGGTGTGCGCAAGTCAGGCGTGTTTTCAATTAAAAGACCGTAGACGGAATTAGTCCCAATGGACTAAAGAAATCCGTTACCCATGGGTAAAGAGTACACCCTCTGCAGAGATTATACATCTATTCGAATAGCCGTGTCCATGGTTAAGGACTACAGTCTGGGATAGGTCAAGTGTCGGTCTTAGTGTCGGTCTTCGGAGGAAGAACTGTTAAACCAGAACTTGGATCATGACTTGTGACTTGTGACGATTATGATTATTATTATTGTGGACTAACCACTTACTTTATTTGTATTATTGAGTATCCCTGGGATGGTTCTACCTCCTGGATATTCACTGTGATTATCCATTATAAGCCCTTTATGTGGTGTCGCTCAGACGCCCGACTGCGGCATGCTTGTTATTTCTTTTATTTATAAGCCCTTTATGTGGTGTCGCTCAGACGCCCGACTGCGGCGTGCTTGTTATTTCTTTTATTTATAAGCCCTTTATGTGGTGTCGCTCAGACGCCCGACTGCGGCATGCTTGTTAATTCTTTTATTTATAAGACCTTTATGTGGTGTCGCATAGACGCCCGACTGTGGCCTGCTTGTTAATTCTGTTATTTATAAACCCTTTATGTGGTGTCGCTCAGACGCCCGACTGCGGCATTGTTAAACTATTTGCCCCCTTTTCGAGGAGTCATTTCAGACACTCGATCACTACACTCTATTTCTATATTGCATATTCATATTTTACTTGCATGCGTGCATCATGAATTTTGTTTATCTCGTGGCTGACGTTATGGTCATAGAATATTTTCGGAGCATGATACCCTTGTTATATATTATACCCGTGTTCTAAATGTTTGCGAGTACATTCAAACGTACTCACTGGCTTGTCCCTGGCTATTGTCTTGGCCAGATTTCTTGCGCGGAGAAGAGCGTTACGACGACAGCCCCGGAACCCATGTAAAGGTGATAGCAGCCTCGCGAAGATAGGAGTTATCCTGGTCAGCTGTTCTTGTGGGAAATGGAGTCCCATAGACGCAGATGAACCACAAACCGCTTCCGCCATCAACCTTTAGAAACCAAATGTTGTACTCCTAGGCCACAATGGTCTTGTACTACATATTTTGTACCTTGCTTGGAATTCTTGTATCAAGTTGGTGCCTCATCAGCTAACAGTAATCCTGGGGCTGGTGAGCATAAGGGCCATTTTCTGGAGAACTATTATCCCGAAAAACCAATCCTGACAGAAATCGCACATCAGCGGTCACACTGAACAAACAGAAAGAGAGAGAAAGGAAGGAGAGGATTGGGATGAAGAGAAGGAGAGGTTGGGGTCGCCGGATCTGACCTTGAGCGGGCTTTGGAGGAGTAGCCTAGGCCTACGGCTGTGGGCAAATCCGGGCCCAGGGCACTCAGGATCTGGCGTCGTAGGGAGGATGCTAGCGGTGGCACCCTCCGTCGACCCAATCCCTGATGGCTCACCGGTCGCGACGGAGGAAGATGAGGGGAGTGGGCCATATGTGGAACAAGAAGGGGCTGATAGGAGGTAGATTGCTGGGGTTTCGGCGCCAGGCGGGGACAGGGCCGTGGAGGTGCTAGGGGACACGACCACCGATGGAGACCTATCCCAGCAATCGGGGAGTTGGAATCTAGCTGGGGGTCAAGGCGTGGTCGCGAATGGGAAGACGAGGTAGGCGGAGCGGGGCGGTGGTCGGGGCGGGCGGCGCGTGGCGGTGGCCGGGGTGGGCGGCGGTGCACAGTCGGGGGCGGGCGGCGCGAGCATGCTGGTCAGAGCAGTTCCCCGCCACCAGGAGCCACTGGGAAGGGGAGAGGTAGCCGCTACGGTGTGGAAGGTGGTCGGGGGTGGGGGCGCCGCCGTGGCGTGGGAGGTGGTCGAGGCGGGGGCGCCGCCACGGGTTTGGGAGGTGGTCGGGGGTGAGGCTTCGACCAGAGAAGGTGGGTGGGTTAGGTGGTGGGTGGGGAATAGATAAGGTTGTATGTGGGGCTGGGGTGGAAGTTTTTTGGTTGCAGTTCGGTGGAGCTCGCGACGTGTTTTGTTTCGATGTTAGCAGAATAAGCCAAGTGTTAGCAGAATAAGGTCTTAAAGGGTGTTATTAGAATAGACCCACCCTATATATATACACACACACACACAAGTTCCTTTGAGTACTTACGATCCGGACAGGGGCTTCGGCCTGGGGCACCACTCAGGGATGTCGTCGACGTCCGATTCAGAATCATCCGTAAGGGAGACTCTCCCTTTCTTGGATGCCTCCGCCTCCAGATCCGCGGAAGCCCCCCTTTTCTTCTTTCCCCCCTTAAGCGGGGAATTACTCCCTTCCTCCTCCTCTTCATCTTCATCATGACAGGAGTGAGTTTCGGTGTCTTCGGACACTATGTCCGAAGCGCCTTTATGGCGGAGGCCACTTTTGGCCTCCTTGCCCTTCTTCTTGGCCTTCTTTTCCGGTGCCTGATATGGCGCCGAAACCAGCATTCTCGTTAACATAGGAATGGCTGGGTCTTTGGGTAGCAGAGCTGGACAGTGGATCCGCTCTGCCTTCTTCGTCCAGCCCTGCGAGGAGAACGTAGAGCTCAATATACTCCTTGGATCTGTGAATTAAGGCTACCAGAGAACTTACGGGAGTGGCCGGATAAGTGAGATTGAGGCCGAGGTCTTTGGTCGTGTCCGGCCACGACTTCTGGGCCTTGAAGAGCAGCTTCCATATGTCTTTGTGCATTGTGCCGAAGAACTGCTGCAGGGTCTAAGGACCGGCCGGGTCGATCTCCCACAGATGTTGAGTCCGGCATTGGCAGGGGAGAATCCGGCGGAAAAGCATCACCTGGATCACGCTGGCAAGGCTGGTGTTCTGGTCTATCATACTCTTGACACGCTTCTGCAGCGTCATCACCTCATCGAACGACGCCCAATCCAGGCCCTTGTTGAGCCAGGAGGTGGGTCGCATTGGAGGTCCGGACTTAAACTTGGGAGCGGCGGCCCATGTGGTGTCACGGGGTTCCGTGACATAGAACCACTCATGTTGCCATCCCTTCACGGTCTCCACGAAGGTGCCCTTGGGCCAAGTGACATTGGGAAGCTTGCTCACCATGGCACCGCCACACTCCGCATGTTGACCATCCACCACTTTCGGATTCACATTGAAGACCTTGAGCCATAGGCCGAAGTGGGGAGGGGTGTGGAGGAATGCCTCACACACGATGATGGACACCGAAATGTTGAGGAAGGAATTCGGGGCTAGATCATGGAAATCTAGCCCGTAGTAAGACATAAGACCGCAGACGAAAGGATGGAGGCGAAACCCTAATCCGCGAAGCAAATGGGGGATGAATACTACCCTCTCATTGGGCTACGGAGTAGGGACGATCTGCCTTTTGGCCGGAAGCCGGTGGGTGATTTCCTTGGCCAGGTACCCCGCTTCCCGGAGTTCCTTGATGTTGAAAGAAATATGCCCTAGAGGCAATAATAAAGTTGTTATTTATATTTCCCTATATCATGACAAATGTTTATTATTCATGCTAGAATTGTATTAACCGAAAACTTAGTACATGTGTGAATACATAGACAAACAGAGTGTCACTAGTATGCCTCTACTTGACTAGCTCGTTAATCAAAGATGGTTATGTTTCCTAGCCATAGACATGAGTTGTCATTTGATGAACGGGATCACATCATTAGAGAATGATGTGATTGACATGACCCATCCGTTAGCTTAGCACTATGATCGTTTAGTTTGTTGCTATTGCTTTCTTCATGACTTATACATGTTCCTATCACTATGATATTATGCAACTCCCGAATACCGGAGGAACACTTAGTGTGCTATCAAACGTCACAACGTAATTGGATGATTATAAAGATGCTCTACAGGTGTCTCCGATGGTGTTTGTTGAGTTGGCATAGATCGAGATTAGGATTTGTCACTCTGATTGTCGAAAGAGGTATCTCTAGGCCCTCTCGGTAATGCACATCACCATAAGCCTTGCAAGCAATGTAACTAATAAGTTAGTTACGGGATGATGCATTACGGAACGAGTAAAGAGACTTGCCGGTAATGAGATTGAACTAGGTATTGAGATACCAACGTTCGAATATCGGGCAAGTAACATACCGATGACAAAGGGAACAACGTATGTTGTTATGCGGTTTGACTGATAAAGATCTTCGAAGAATATGTGGGAGCCAATATGGTCATTCAGGTTCCGCTATTGGTTATTGACCGGAGATGAGTCTCGGTCATGTCTACATAGTTCTCGAACCCGTAGGGTCCGCACGCTTAACGTTCGATGACGATCGGTATTATGAGTTTATGTGTTTTGATGTACTGAAGGTAATTCGGAGTCCCGGATGTGATCACGGACATAACGAGGAGTCTCGGAATGGTCGAGACATGAAGATTGATATATTGGAAGGTTATGTTTGGACACCGGAATGGTTTCGGATGAGTTCGGGCAATTTTCGGAGTACCGAGAGGTTACCGGAACCCCCCGGGGGCTTAATGGGCCTACATGGGCTTTAGTGGAAGAGAGAGGAGAAGGCCAAGAGGAGGGCCCCCCCAAGCCCAATCCAAATTGGGAAGGGGGGCGGCCCCCCTTTCCTTCCTCTCCTCTTCCCCTTCCTTCCCCCTTCTATTAGGACTAGGAAAGGGGGAACCTACTCCTAGTAGGAGTAGGATTCCCCTCTTGGGGGCGCACCATGAGGCCGGCCGGCCCCCTCCTCCCCTCCTTTATATACGGGGGAGGGGGCACCCCATAGAGACACAAGTTGATTGTTTGCCGTGTGCAGTGCCCCCCTCCACAGATTTCCACCTCGGTCATATCGTTGTAGTGCTTAGACGAAGCCCTGCGTTGGTAACTTCATCAACACCGTCACCACGCCTCGTGCTGGCGGAACTCTCCCTCGGCCTCAGCTAGATCAAGAGTTCGAGGGACGTCACCGAGCTGAATGTGTGCAGATCACGGAGGTGCTATGCGTTCGGTACTTGATTGGTTGGATCGCGAAGACGCTCGACTACATCAACCGCATTACTAAATGCTTCCGCTTTCAGTCTACGAGGGTACGTGGACTAATATGTCTCCGTCGTATCTATAATTTTTTATTGTTCCATGCCAATATTCTACAACTTTCATATACTTTTGACAACTTTTTATACTATTTTTGGGACAAACATATTGATCCAGTGCCCAGTGCCAGTTCCTGTTTGTTGCATGTTTTTTGTTTCGCAGAAAATCCATATCAAGCAGAGTCCAAACGGGATAAAAACTGACGGAGATGTTTTTTGGAATATATGTGATATTTGGGAAAAAGAATCAACGTGAGACGATGCCCGAGGGGGCCACTAGGCAGGGGGGCGCACCCTGGGCCCTCGTGGCCACCCCGTAAGGCGGTTGGTGCCCTTCTTTCTCCGCAAGAAAGCTAATATCCGGATAGAGATCGTGTCCAAAATTCAGCCCAATCGGAGTTACGGATCTCCGGGAATTTAAGAAACGGTGAAAGGGCAGAATCAGGGAACGCAGAAATAGAGAGAGACAGCGAGACAGATCCAATCTCGGAGGGGATCTCGTGCCTCCCACGCCATGGAGACCATGTACCAGAGGGGAAACCCTTCTCCCACCTAGGGATAAGGTCAAGGAAGAATAAGAAGGAGGGGGGCTCTCTCCCCCTTGCTTCCGGTGGCGCCGGAGTGCCGCCGGGGCCATCATCGTCACCGCTATCTACACCAACAACTTCTCCGCCATCATCACCAACTCTCCCCCCCCCCTCTATGCAGCGGTGTAACCCCTCTTTTACCCACTGTAATCTCTACTTAAACATGGTGCTCAACGCTATATATTATTTCCCAATGATGTATGGCTATCCTATGATGTTTGAGTACATCCGTTTTGTCCTATGGGTTAATTGATGATCATGATTGGTTTGAGTTGCATGTTTTATTATTGGTGTTGTCCTATGGTGCTCTCCGTGTCGTGCAAGCGTGAGGGATCCCCGCTGTAGGGTTTGCAATATGTTCATGATTTGCTTACGGTGGGTGGCGTGAGTGACAGAAGCACAGACCCAAGTAAGTAGGTTGTTTGCGTATGGGAGTAAAGAGGACTTGATGCCTTATAATGCTATGGTTGGGTTTTACCTTAATGATCTTTAGTAGTTGCGGATTCTTGCTAGAGTTCCAATCATAAGTGCATATGATCCAAGAAGAGAAAGTATGTTAGCTTATGCCTCTCCCTCATATAAAATTGCAATAATGATTACCGGTCTAGTTATCGATTGCCTAGGGACAAATAACTTTCTCGTGACAAAAAGCTCTCTAATAAAACTAATTTAGTTGTGTCTTTATCTAAACAGCCCCTACTTTTTATTTACGTGATCTTTATTATCTTGCAAACCTATCCAAAAACACCTACAAAGTACTTCTAGTTTCATACTTGTTCTAGGTAAAGCAAACGTTAAGCGTGAGTAGAGTTGTATCGGTGGTCGATAGAACTTGAGGGAATATTTGTTCTACCTTTAGCTCCTCGTTGGGTTCGACACTCTTACTTATCAAAAGAGGCTACAATTGATCCCCTATACTTGTGGGTTATCAAGACCTTTTTCTGGCACCGTTGCCAGGGAGCAATAGCGTGGGGTGAATATTCTCGTGTGTGCTTGTTTGGTTTATCACTAAGTAATTTTTATTTGTTGTTCTTAGTTGTTTTCTATCTTTAGTTATGGGTAGGAAATACAAAATACCAAAAAAAAATTAGTGGTACCTACTGAACCAATGGTTGAAGAACCACTCAAATCTATCACACTCCTGAAGCTTTTTACTTGGATCATCTTCGATCCCTATGTGCTTGTGCTGAAACCCCAACTAGCTTAGTTGAGGGCAAATCTTTAGATGAGCATGCTTGTTATGTGCGACACCGCTTATCTCAAAAAGGGAAACTTTTACTGGATCAAATTCATCGTTTGCAATGCTATGCTTGGAATTTATGTGAAATATATGATGTTACTTGTTGTTCTGAAAACCCTAAGAAACACCTTCCCTACCAATGTGAGTTTAGTGATAATGGAATCGTATCTTCATATGCTAAGGGTGTTTATAAATACTATGATGTTCAACAAATTGAAGAATTTGTTGCTTTTAAGGGTGCTTATGAAATTGCTTCTTTGATTGAAAAGTATGATGCTACTCTTTACAAATCTGAAAAATTTGCCATACTTGAATGTTGTTATGATAATTATGCTTCTAATGCCTATGTTAAACCATATATTGAGGACTCCTCCGCTGTCCAAGAAAAGACTAATATTTTGCAGGAGTCTATGGAAGAAGAAATTGATGAAACTATGAGCTCATTGGATGAAAAAGATGATGAGGAGAGCGAAGAACAAAAGGAGGAAGAGCGGATTAGCTACCCATGCCCACCTTCTAATGAGAGTAACTCTCCAACTCATACATCATTTAATGTCTCTTCGTGCTTACCGAAGGATGATTGCTATGATGATTGTTATGATCCCGTTGATTCTTTTGAAATGCCCCTTTTTGATGAACTTGATGCTTGCTATGCTTGTGGCCATGATGCCAATATGAATGATGCTTATGGAGATGAACTTGCTATAGCTCCTTATGTTAAACATGAAATTCTTGCTATTGCACCCACACATAATAGTCCTATTATCTTTTTGAATTCTCCAAACTACACTATATCGGAGAAGTTTGTTCTTATCAAGGATTATGTTGACGGGTTGCATTTTACCGTTGCACGTGATGATTTTGATGAATGTAATATGCATGTGCTTGCTGCTCCTACTTGCAATTATTATGAGAGAGGAACTACATCTCCACCTCTCTATGTTTCCAACACGATAAAATTGCAAGAAACTGCCTATACTATGCATTGGCCTTTACTTTGTGTGCATAAATTGTTCTTGTATGAAATGCCGATGCATAGGAAGAGAGTTAGACTTCGTTGTTGCATCACAAATCATTGTTAATTAAAATTGGCTTTGATATACCTTGGGATCCGGGTGGATCCATTACTTCAGCACTATATGCCTAGCTTAATGGCTTTAAAGAAAGCGCTGCCAGGGAGACAACCCGGAAGTTTTAGAGAGTCATTTATTTCTGTTGTGTGCTTTTATAAAGTTTAAAAACAAAAAAATAAAGAGGGTAACCCAAAACTTTTTCAAAAAAGAAAGTGAAAGTGAGAAAGACGAGATTGTTAAAATGGGAGCTAGCCTTGAACTTTGTTCATGCCCATGGAAACTTTGTTACCCTTGATTACAGAAACTTTTCAACAAAAATAATTATCCCCTTGTACAATTCCATTGTATTATAAAACTAATGTGCCAAGATTTGCCTTTAGGATGTTTACATTGCTTGTTGGTTTGTGCGGTGCAGAACAGAACAGAAACTTTGGCTGTAGTGCGTGATTTTACATTATTTACTGGAACGTCAAACGGTTCTGAAACTTTTTGCACTGTCTTTCTATACAAATTGTTTGTTTTTCCTAATTTTGGCAGAATTGTTTGGGTACCAGAAATATGGTGAATGTTCAGATTACTACAGACTGTCCTGTTTAAAACAGATTCTGTTTTTTATGCATAGTTTGCTTGTTTTGGTGAAACTATCGATTCCTATCAGTGGATTAAGCCATGGAAAAGTTATATTACAGTAGCTAAAGTGAAAAAACAAAATATGAATTGGTTTGCAACAGTATTAAAGTAGTGATTTTCTTTATTATACTAACGGATCTTACCGAGCTTTCTGTTAAGTTTTGTGTGGATGAAGTGTTCGAAGATCGAGGAGGTCTCGATATGAGGAGAAGGAGGAGAGACAAGAGCTCAAGCTTAGGGATGCCCAAGGCACTCCAAGTAAATATTCAAGGAGACTCAAGCGTCTAAGCTTGGGGATGCCCTGGAAGGCATCCCATCTTTCTTCAACAAGTATCGGTATGCTTTCAGATTCGTTCCGTTCATACGATATGTGCAAATCTTGGAGCGTCTTTTGCATTTAGTTCTAACTTTTCTTTTATGCACCATGATGGTACGAGATAGTCCATGGTTGATTTATAGAATGCTCTTTACACTTCACTTATATCCTTTGAGTACGGCTTTATAGAATGCTTCATGTGCTTCGCTTATATCATTTGAAGTTTGGATTGCTTGTTTCTCTTCACATAGATAACCGCCATTTGTAGAATGCTCTTTTACTTCACTTATATTCGTTAGAGCGTGGGCATATCTTTTGTAGAAAGAATTAAACTCTCTTGCTTCACTTATATCCATTTAGAGAGTTGACAAGAACTGGTCATTCACATGGTTAGTCATAAAATCCTACATAAAACTTGTAGATCACTGAATATGATATGTTTGATTCCTTGCAATAGTTTTGCGATAGAAAGATGGTGATATTAGAGTCATGCTAGTGGGTAGTTGTGGATTGTAGAAATACTTGTGTTGAAGTTTGTGATTCCCATAGCATGCACGTATGGTGAACCGTTGTGTAACGAAGTTGGAGCATGAGGTATTTATTGATTGTCTTCCTTATGAGTGGCGGTCGGGGACGAGCGATGGTCTTTTCCTACCAATCTATCCCCCTAGGAGCATGCGCGTAGTACTTTGTTTCAATGACTAATAGATTTTTGCAATAAGTATGTGAGTTCTTTATGACTAATGTTGAGTCCATAGATTATATGCATTCTCACCCTTCCATCATTGCTAGCCTCTTCGATACCATGCATTGCCCTTTCGCACCTTGAGAGTTGGTGCAAACTTCACCGGTGCATCCAAACCCCATGATACGATATGCTCTATCACACATAAACCTCCTTATATCTTCCTCAAAACAGCCACCATACCTACCTATCATGGCATTTCCATAGCCATTCCGAGATATATTGCCATGCAACTTCCATCATCATCATATACATGACTTGAGCACTTATTGTCATATTACTTTGCATGATCGTAATATAGCTAGCATGATGTTTTCATGGCTTGTCTGTTTTTTGATGTCATTGCTACGCTAGATCATTGCACATCCCGGTACACCGCCGGAGGCATTCACATAGAGTCATATCTTTGTTCTAGACATCGAGTTGTAATATTGAGTTGTAAGTAAATAAAAGTGTGATGATCATCATTATTAGAACATTGTCCCATGTGAGGTTATCAAAATAAAAGAGGCCAAAGAAGCCCAAATAAAAAAAGAGGCCAAAGAAGCCACCAAAAAAAGAAAAAAATGAGAGAAAAAGAGAGAGGGGACAATATTACTATCCTTTTACCACACTTGTGCTTCAGAGTAGCACCATGTTCTTCATATAGAGAGTCTCTTGAGTTATCACTTTCATATACTAGTGGGAATTTTCATTATAGAACTTGGCTTGTATATTCCAATGATGGGCTTCCTCAAATGCCCGAGGTCTTCATGAGCAAGCAAGTTGGATGCACACCCACTTAGTTTCAGTTTGAGCTTTCATACACTTATAGATCTAGTGCATCTGTTGCATGGCAATCCCTACTCCTCACATTGACATCAATTGATGGGCATCTCCATAGCCCGTTGATTAGCCGCGTCGATGTGAGACTTTCTCCTTTTTTGTCTTCTCCACACAACCTCCACCATCATATTCTATTCCACCTATAGTGCTATGTCCATGGCTCATGCTCATGTATTGCGTGAAAGTTGAAAAGGTTTGAGAACATCAAAACTATGAAACAATTGCTTAGCTTGTCATCGGGGTTGTGCATGATTTGAATATTTCGTGTGGTGAAGATGGAGCATAGCCAGACCATATGATTTTGTAGGGATAACTTTCTTTGGCCATGTTATTTTGAAAAGACATGATTGCTTTATTAGTATGCTTGAAGTATTATTGTCTTAATGTCAAATGATAGACTATTGCTTTGAGTCACTCGTGTCTTAATATTCATGCAATGATTAGATTACATGATCAAGATTACGCTAGGTAGCATTCCACATCAAAAATTATCTTTTTTATCATTTACCTACTCGAGGACGAGCAGGAATTAAGCTTGGGGATGCTGATACGTCTCCGTCGTATCTATAATTTTTGATTGTTCCATGCCAATATTCTACAACTTTCATATGCTTTTGGCAACTTTTTATACTATTTTTGGGACAAACATATTGATCCAGTGCCCAGTGCCAGTTCCTGTTTGTTGCATGTTTTTTGTTTCCCAAAAAATCCATATCAAACGGAGTCCAAACGGGATAAAAACTGACGGAGATTGTTTTTGGAATATATGTGATTTTTGGGAAGAAGAATCAACTGCAGACGATGCCCGAGGGGGCCACGAGGTAGGGGGCGCGCCCTGGGCCCTCGTGGCCATCCCGTAAGGCGGTTTGTGACCTTCTTTCGCCGCAAGAAATCTAATATCTGGATAGAGATCGTGTCCAAAATTCAGCCCAATCGGAGTTACGGATCTCCGGGATTTTAAGAAACGGTTCAAGGGCAGAATCAGGGAACACAGAAACAGAGAGAGACAGAGAGACAGATCCAATCTCGGAGGGGCTCTCGCCCCTCCCATGCCATGGAGACCATGGACCAGAGGAGAAACCCTTCTCCCACCTAGGGAGAAGGTCAAGGAAGAAGAAGAAGGAGGGGGGCTCTCTCCCCCTCGCTTCCGGTGGCGCCGGAGTGCCGCCGGGGCCATCATCGTCACCGCAATCTAGACCAACAACTTCACCTCCGTCATCACCAACTCTTCCCCCCTCTATGCAGCGGTGTAAACCCTCTTTTACCCGCTGTAATCTCTACTTAAACATGGTGCTCAACGCTATATATTATTTCCCAATGATGTATGGCTATCCTATGATGTTTGAGTAGATCCATTTTGTCCTATGGGTTAATTGATGATCGTGATTGGTTTGAGTTGCATGTTTTATTATTGGTGATGTCCTATGGTGCTCTCCGTGTCGCGCAAGCGTGAGGGATCCGCGCTGTAGGGTTTGCAATATGTTCATGATTTTCTTATGGTGGGTGGCGTGAGTGACAGAAGCACAGACCCGAGTAAGTAGGTTGTTTGTGTATGGGAGTAAAGAGGACTTGATGCCTTATAATGCTATGGTTGGGTTTTACCTTAATGATCTTTAGTAGTTGCGGATGCTTGCTAGAGTTCCAATCATAAGTGCATATGATCCAAGAAGAGGAAGTATGTTAGCTTATGCCTCTCCCTCATATAAAATTGCAATAATGATTACCGGTCTAGTTATCGATTGCCTAGGGACAAATAACTTTCTCTGACAAAAAGCTCTCTACTAAAATTAATTTAGTTGTGTCTTTGTCTAAACAGCCCCTACTTATTATTTACGTGCTCTTTATTATCTTGCAAACCTATCCAAAAACACCTACAAAGTACTTCTAGTTTCATACTAGTTCTAGGTAAAGCGAACGTTAAGCGTGCGTAGTGTTGTATCGGTGGTCGATAGAACTTGAGGGAATATTTGTTCTACCTTTAGCTCCTCGTTGGGTTCGACACTCTTACTTATCGAAAGAGGCTACAATTGATCCCCTATACTTGTGGGTTATCATGGACACACTTTCCCGCTCGTTGCTATGCATCACCTAGATGGATCTTGCGTGTTCGTAGGAATTTTTTTTTAATTACTGCATACCCCAACAGTGGCATCCGAGCCAGGTCCATGCGTAGATGTTATATGCACGAGTAGAACACAAAGAGTTGTGGGCGATAATAGTCATACTGCTTACCAGCATGTCATATTTTGATTCGGCGGTATTGTTGCATGAAGCGGCCCAGACCGACATTACATGACCACGTTCATGAGACTGGTTCTACCACCGTGCTTCGCACACAGGTGGCTTGTGGGTGTCTATTTCTCCAACTTTAATTGAATCGAGTGTGACTACGCCCGGTCCTTGTTGAAGGTTAAAACAGCACGCTTGACGAAAAATTGTTGTGGTTTTGATGCGTAGGTAAGAACGGTTCTTGCTAAGCCCGTAGCAGCCACGTAAAACTTGCAACAACAAAGTAGAGGACGTCTAACTTGTGTTTGCAGGGCATGTTGTGATGTGATATGGTCAAGACGTGATGATATATAAATTGTTGTATGAGATGATCATGTTTTGTAAAAGTTATCAGCAACTGGGAGGAGCCTTATGGTTGTTGCTTTATTGTATGAAATGCAATCGCCATGTATTGCTTTACTTTATCACTAAACGGTAGCGATGGTTGTAGAAGCAATAGTTGGCGAGACGACAGCGATGCTTCAATGGAGATCAAGGTGTCAAGCCGGTGACGATGGTGATCATGACGGTGCTTTGGAGATGGAGATCAAAGGCACAAGATGATGATGGCCATATCATATCACATATATTGATCGCATGTGATGTTTATCCTTTTTGCATCTTATTTTGCTTAGTTTGGCGGTAGCATTATAAGATTATCTCTCACTAAATTTCAAGGTATAAGTGTTCTCCCTGAGTATGCACCGTTGCTACAGTTCATCGTGCCGAGACACCACGTGATGATCGGGGTGATAAGCTCTACGTTCACATACAACGGGTGCAAGCCAGTTTTGCACACGCAGAATACTCGGGTTAAACTTGACGAGCCTAGCATATGCAGATATGGCCTCAGAACACTGAGACCGAAAGGTCGAGCATGAATCATATAGTAGATATGATCAACATAGTGATGCTCACCATTGAAAACCACTCCATCTCACGTGATGATCGGACATGGTTTAGTTGATTTGGATCACGTGATCACTTAGATGATTAGAGGGATGTCTATCTAAGTGGGAGTTCTTAAGTAATATGATTAATTGAACTTTAATTTATCATGAACTTAGTCCTGATAGTATTTGCATATCTATGTTGTAGATCAATAGCTCGCGTTATAGTTTCCCTATATTTTTGATATGTTCCTAGAGAAAAATAAGTTGAAAGATGATAGTAGCAATGATGCGGACTTGGTCCGTGATCTGAGGATTATCCTCATTGCTGCACAAAAGAATTATGTCCTTGATGCACCGCTAGGTGACAGACCTATTGCAGGAGCAGATGCAGACGTTATGAACGTTTGACAATGCTCGGTATGATGACTACTTGATAGTTTAGTGCATCATGCTTTACGGCTTAGAACCGGTAATTCAAAAACATTTGAAACACCACGGAGCATATAAGATGTTCCAAGAGCTGAAATTGCTATTTCAGACTCATGCCCGTGTTAAGAGGTATGAGACCTCTGACAGTACATTGCCTAGAAGATGGAGGAGAATAGATCAACCAGTGAGCATATGCTCAGATTGTCTGGGTACTACAATTGCTTGAATCAAGTGGGAGTTAATCTTCTAGATAAGATAGTAATTGACAAAGTTCTCTAGTCACTATCACCAAGTTACTAGAACTTCGTGATGAACTATAATATGCAAGGGATGACGAAAGTAATTCCCGAGCTCTTCGCAATGCTGAAATCGGCGAAGGTAGAAATCAAGAAAGAGCATCAAGTGTTGATGGTTAACAAGACCACTAGTTTCAAGAAAAGGGCAAAGGGATAGAAAGGAAACATCAAGAAGAATGACAAGCAATTTGTCACTCCCGTGAAGAAACCCAAAGCTAGTCTCAAGCCTGAAACTGAGTGCTTCTACTACAAAGGAAATGGTCACTGGAAGTGGAACTTTCCTATATACTTGGTGGATAAGAAGGATGGCAAAGTGAACAAAAGTATATTTGATATACATGATATTGATGTGTACTTTACTAGTGTTTATAGCAACCCCTCGGTATTTGATACTGGTTCAGTTGCTAAGAGTAGTAACTCGAAACATGAGTTGCAAAATAAATAGAGACTAGTTAAGGACAAGGTGACGATGTGTGTTGGAAGTGATTCCAAGGTTGATAAGATCACCATCGCGCACTCCCTGTACCTTCGGGATTAGTGTTGAACCTAAATAAATGTTATTTGGTGTTTGCGTTGAGCATGAATATGATTGGATCATGTTTATTGCAATACGGTTATTCATTTAAGTCAAAGAATAATTGTTGTTTTGTTTACATGAATAAAACCTTCTATGGTCATACACTTAATATAAATGGTTTATTGAATCTCGATCTTAGTGATACACATATTCATAATATTGAAGCCAAAAGATGCAAAGTTAATAATGATAGTGCAACTTATTTGTGGCACTGCCGTTTAGGTCATATTGGTGTAAAGCGCATGAAGAAACTCCATGCTGATGGACTTTTGGAATCACTTGATTATGAATCACTTGATGCTTGCGAACCATGCCTCATGGGCAAGATGACTAAGACTTCGTTCTCTGGAACAATGGAGCGAGCAACTGACTTATTGGAAATAATACATACTGATGTATGCGGTCCGATGAGTGTTGGGGCTCGTGGCGGGTATCATTATTTTCTAACCTTCACAGATGATTTGAGCAGATATGGGTATATCTACTTGATGAAACATAAGTCTGAAGCATTTGAGAAGTTCAAAGAATTTCAGAGTGAAGTGGAAAATCATCATGACAAGAAAATAAAGTTTCTACGATCTGATTGCGGAGGCGAATATTTGAGTTTTGAGTTTGGTCTTCATTTGAAACAATGTGGAATGATTTCTCAACTCACGCCACCTGGAACACCACAGCATAATGGTGTGTCCGAACGTCGTAACCGTACTTTATGGTGCGATCTATGATGTCTCTTACCGATTTACCACTATCGTTTTGGCGTTATGCATTAGAGACAGCTGCATTCATGTTAAATAGGGCACCATCTAAATCCGTTGAGACGACACAATATGAATTATGGTTTGGCAAGAAACCTAAGCTATCGTTTCTTAAAGTTTGGGGTTGCGATGCTTATGTGAAAAGGCTTCAACCTGATAAGCTCAAACCCAAATCGGAGAAATGCGTCTTCATAGGATACCCAAAGGAAACTGTTGGGTACACCTTCTATCATAGATCCGAAGGCAAGATATTCGTTGCTAAGAATGGATCCTTTCTAGAGAAGGAGTTTCTCTCGAAAGAAGTGAGTGGGAGGAAACACTACTAGGGAAAACCTTATACACAGAACTTTAGCAGTAGCGCTTGTTAAAAAAGCACGCTAGTGCTAACTACCAGTAGCGCGTTGGAGAAAACCGAGCTACAGATACATAAATAGCAATAGCGCGTCTAGCCATAAAAGCGCTACTACTAAAATTCCCACTGGTAAGTCGATAAGCTACACATAGTAGTAGCGAGCTTACAGGAACAGCGCTACCGCTACTTGTTTTGTAGCAGCGCGTTTACGATTAAAGGCGCTGCTGCTGACGAAATGAGAAGCGCAGCCCACGATTAGGAGACAGGTTCATCTGCATGCTCCAACTTGATGAAGCAGGATTGCTACACATGTTTTATGCTATTTTACCTGAGAGAGAGCAGCAGGAGTGATTAGCTAGCTAGAAATGAGTTATGATGATTAAATAGCTAGTGTTGGTGGTAATGACTATGATGATTATTGTTAGCTACTGTTGATGGTGATTAGATAGCTACCGCAGCTAGTGTTGGTGGTGATTAGCTAGCTAGAATGATTTTGAAGATGATGATGTGTGCTACACTATGACTATGATGATTAAATAGCTACTGTTGGTGGTAATGACTATGATGATGATTAAATAGCTTGTGTTGGCGGATTAGATTCAAGTGGAGGCAACATGTGGTGCACATCGAAAGTACTACTAGTCCAAACTAGATCAAGTTTGGATTAGTAGTATACTTTTGACATGCACCACATGTTGCCTCCACTTGAACCTAATCCACCTTCATTTGACACACTCTTATGGACATATTGATATAACAGCCTCATAATTGGTATTGTACCAAAATTTGTATAACGGCGTATAAATACACTAAAAATTAAAAAAATGAGAAAAATAATACTAGTAGCGATGGTGGGTAAACACGCTACTACTAGCTATATTAGCAGTAGCGCTGGTGTGAACAAACGCTGGTGCTATATGTCTTAGCAGCAGCGCATGTAGCACGCGATACTGCTAAGGAATAGCTGTAGCGCCTTTCAGTAGCGCGCCCACCCGCGCTACTGCTAGGGTTTTGATTGACTTGCCCAGATTCCGCGAAATGGCTTAAGGCCATGAAATCTGATATAGGATCCATGTGTGAGAACAAAGTATGGACTTTGATTGACTTGCCCGATGATCGGTGAGCCATTGAGAATAAATGGATCTTCAAGAGGAAGACGGACAACGATGGTAGTATTACTATCTGCAAAACTCGAATTGTCGCAAAAATGTTTTCGACAAGTTCAAGGTGTTGACTACAATGAAATTTTCTGACTTGTACCGATGCTTAAAAGTCTGTCCGAATCATGTTAGCAATTGCCGCATTTTATGAAATTTGTAAAATGGATGTCAAACCTGCATTCCTTAATGGATTTCTTAAAGAAGAGTTGTATATGATGCAACTAGAAGTTTTTCTCAATCCTAAAGGTGCTAATAAAGTGTGCAAGCTCCAGCGATCCATCTACGGACTGGAGCAAGCATCTCGGAGTTGGAATAAATGTTTTGATAGTGTGATCAAAGCATATGGTTTTATGCAGACTTTTGGAGAAGCCTGTATTTACAAGAAAGTGAGTGGGAGCTCTGTAGCATTTCTAATATTATATGTGGATGACATATTGTTGATTGGAAATAATATAGAATTTCTGGATAGCATAAAAGGATACTTGAATAAGAGTTTTTCAATGAAAGACCTCGGTAAAGCTGCTTATATATTGGGCATCAAGATCTATAGAGATAGATCAAGACGCTTAATTAGACATTCACAAAGCACATACCTTGATAAAGTTTTGAAGAATTTCAAAATGGATCAAGCAAAGAAAGGGTTCTTGCCTGTGTTACAAGGTGTGAAGTTGAGTCAGACTCAATGCCCGACCACTTCAGAAGATAGAGAGAAAATGAAAGTCATTCCCTATGCTTCAGACATAGGTTCTATCATGTATGCAATGCTGTGTACCAGACCTAATGTGTGCCTTGCTATTAGTTTAGCAGGGAGGTACCAAAGTAATCCAGGAGTGGATCACTGGACAGCGGTCAACAACATCCTGAAATACCTAAAAAGGACTAAGGATAAGTTTCTCATTTATGGAGGTGACAAAGAGCTCGTCGTAAATGGTTACGTCGATGCAAGCTTTGACACTGATCCGGATGACAATAAGTCACAAACCGGATACATATTCATATTGAACGGTGGAGCTGTCAGTTGGTGCAATTATAAGTAAAGCGTCATGGAGGGATCTATGTGTGAAGCGGAGTACATAGCTGCTTCGGAAGCAGCAAATGAAGGAGTCTGGATGAGGGAGTTCATATCCGATCTAGGTGTCATACCTAGTGCATCGGGTCCAATGAAAATCTGTTGTGACAATACTGGAGCAATAGCCTTGGCGAAGGAATCCAGATTTCACAAGAGAACCAAACACATCAAGAGACGCTTCAATTCCATCCGCGATCAAGTCAAGGAGGGAGACATAGAGATTTGCAAGATACATACAGATCTGAATGTTGCAGACTCGTTGACTAAGCCTCTCTCACGAGCAAAACATGATCAGCACCAAGACCCCATGGGTGTTAGAATCATTACTGTGTAATCTAGATTATTGACTCTAGTGCAAGTGGGAGACAGAAGGAAATATGCCCTAGAGGCTATAATAAAGTTGTTATTTATATTTCCTTATATCATGATAAATGTTTATTATTCATGTTAGAATTGTATTAACCGGAAACTTAGTACATGTGTGAATACATAGACAAACAGGGTGTCACTAGTATGCCTCTACTTGACTAGCTCGTTAATCAAAGATGGTTATGTTTCCTAGCCATAGACATGAGTTGTCATTTGATGAACGAGATCACATCATTAGAGAATGATGTGATTGACATGACCCATCCGTTAGCTTAGCACTATGATCGTTTAGTTTGTTGCTATTGCTTTCTTCATGACTTATACATGTTCCTATGACTATGAGATTATGCAACTCCCGAATACCGGGGGAACACTTAGTGTGATATAAAATGTCACAACATAATTGGGTGATTATAAAGATGCTCTACAGGTGTCTCTGATGGTGTTTGTTGAGTTGGCATAGATCGAGATTAGGATTTGTCACTCCGATTGTCGGAGAGGTATTTCTAGGCCCTCTCGGTAATGCACATCACTATAAGCCTTGCAAGCAATGTAACTAATGAGTTAGTTACGGGATGATGCATTAGGAACGAGTAAAGAGACTTGCCGGTAATGAGATTGAACTAGGTATTGAGATACCGACGATCGAATCTCGGGCAAGTAACATACCGATGACAAAGGGAACAACGTATGTTGTTATGCGGTTTGACCGATAAAGATCTTCGAAGAATATGTGGGAGCCAATATGAGCATCCAGGTTCCGCTATTGGTTATTGACCGGAGATGAGTCTTGGTCATGTCTACATAGTTCTCAAACCCGTAGGGTCTGCACGCTTAACGTTCGATGACGATCGGTATTATTAGTTTATGTGTTTTGATGTACCAAAGGTAGTTTGGAGTCCCGGATGTGATCACGGTCATGACGAGGAGTCTCGGAATGGTCGAGACATGAAGATTGATATATTGGAAGGTTATGTTTGGACACCGGAATGGTTTCGGTTGAGTTCTGGCATTTTCCGGAGTACCGGGAGGTTACCGGAACCCCCCGGGGGCTTAATGGGCCTACATGGGCTTTAGTGGAAGAGAGAGGAGAAGGCCAAGAGGAGGGCCCCCCCCCAAGCCCAATCCGAATTGGGAAGGGGGTCGGCCCCCCTTTCCTTCCTCTCCTCTTCCCCTTCTTTCCCCCTCCTATTAGGACTAGGAAAGGGGGGAACCTACTCCTAGTAGGAGTAGGATTCCCCCCTTGGGGCGCACCATGAGACCGGCCGGCCCCCTCCTCCCCTCCTTTATATACAGGGGAGGGGGGCACCCCATAGAGACACAAGTTGATTGTTTAGCCGTGTGCGGTGCCCCCCCCACAGATTTCAACGCCGGTCATATCATTGTAGTGCTTAGGCGAAGCCCTGCGTCGGTAACTTCATCAACACCGTCACCATGCTGTCGTGCTGATGGAACTCTCCCTCAGCCTCAGCTGGATCAAGAGTTCGAGGGACGTCACCGAGTTGAACTTGTGCAGATCGCGGAGGTGCCGTGCGTTTGGTACTTGATCGGTTTGATCGCGAAGACGTTCGAGTACATCAACCGCGTTACTTAACGCTTCCGCTTTCGGTCTACGAGGGTATGTCGACACACTCTCCCGCTCGTTTCTATACATCACCTAGATGGATCTTGCGTGTTCGTAGGAATTTTTTTGAAATTAATGCGTTCCCCAACAAATGTTTCTCTCCGTGATGGAGGAGGCCATCCACTTGCCCTGCGCACCGGATCCGGACATGGCTGGAGTGTTTGTTTGCGGAAGGGATTGGAGCTTGGGTGCTGGAGCTCGAGAACGGATGGGCAGAGGAGGAGGAAGGCATGGGGTAAAAAGGTGGATCCTTATCCTCTTATAAAGGCAGTGAATATCAAGCGTCCCCCCACGAGCCTTAAAGCTCGCCTATTCCCAAGGGGTCGTGCGGATGACATGGTTGGATTACCAACACCCGCATTGATAGAATCCCGCGATAAGGGGACACAATCTCTGCTTTGACAAGACCTGCCAATAAAAACCACGTCTCGAAACATGAAGCGGGAGGCTCAAAAACGGTTCGAAATAATAACAAGGCGAGGGTGTAACGTCTCACTAGAAAAGTTGTCAGCAGACATGACTTGTTAAGTATTATGCCCTTTGCGGTTGTGTGTGGTAACTGTTCAACAGAGCTGGATACAGTATTTGTGTTCGGAGGATTACTCTGGAGTATTCGGAGGAGGAACCCGCCTTGCAATGTCGAAGACAATCTGCGCGCCGGACACATCGTCATTGAAGCCAAGTTCAGGGGCTACTGAGGGAGTCCTGGATTAGGGGGTCCCCGGGCGTCCGGGCTATGTGACATGGGCCGGATTGATGGGCCGTGAAGACACAAGATAGAAGGCTTTCCCCGTGTCCGGATGGGGCTCTCCTTTGCGTGGATGTCAAGCTTGGCATTCGGATATGAAGATTCCTTTCTCTATAAACCGACTCTGTACAACCCTAGGCCCCTCCGGTGTCTATATAAACCGGAGGGTTTAGTCCATACAGGCAATCATAATCATACAGGCTAGACATCTAGGGTTTAGCCATTACGATCTCGAGGTAGATCAACTCTTGTAACCCCTATACTCATCAAAGTCAATCAAGCAGGAAGTAGGGTATTACCTCCATTAAGAGGGCCCGAACCTGGGTAAACATCGTGTCCCTGTCTCCTGTTACCTTCAATCCTCAGATGCATAGTTCGGGACCCCCTACCCGAGATCTGCCAGTTTTGACACCGACACCCTACTCATGCTTTAGTGGATTGATGGTGGAATGGGGATGGTGAAACGCAGTACACTTGCCCGGCAGGGGTCGCCATAGGGCAGCAGCGACTACGCGCGTATGGTGGTGTGGGTTCGTCAACTTTCCAACAAGCCTTCCTACGGGTGCCATGGGCCTCCTTTTATAGATTAAGGGGTCACCACAGTGGCAAAGTAGTCATTATCCACTAATATGATAGCAAACAGTGCTATCATACCTAACTCTGCGGGCTGACAGGGCGCATTAAATGCACCGCTTAGTGTCACATCACCGATTGCCCGGCAAGGCTTGCCGGGCTATCCTGCCGGCTCCGCACATGTTCTCTTGACACATCACAGGATAGGTGTCATCTGTGGGTTTATTCTGTAGGACATGGCTGCCATGTGGCGAATGGCTGCCACTTAATCACCTTGCGGCTTGACACCGCACTGATTGACTACGTGGGTCGTGCTTGAGTGGTCGGTGGGGTGGTTCTGCCCCCGCGAGCCCCGACAGACCTTGTCGGGGTGCCTTGGTCGCCTGCTTCTGGCGGTGGCCTCGCCCTTTGTCGGGCTCGCCTGCCCGGGAAGGGAGGCCCTTCTCTTGCCGATATCTTGCTCCTCTGGCTGGATCTTGGTCTCTCTGAACTGCATGTTGGTTCTTCAAATCTCTTGGTCCTTCGATCTCTGACTTAAGCTGGTGCTTCAATCTTGTTCTTGTGCCTATGCACAGTCTGGGCAACAAACCCAGGGTTTGTTGCACCGATAGCTGAAATCCCTTTTCAATTTTTCAGTCCCTTCTAAGGCAGTTTTCAGCTCTGACTTGGCCTTCAAAGTTTCTGATTGTTGGGACTTGATGTTTTGCCGCAGATCGGTGACTTGAGATTCTTCCATAGTTAATTCAGCCTACAATATGCAAAGACAAGCAGCATTATAATCATCTTATTTGAAGTCCCAAGCATAATACAAGTATTTTACTTGGCACTTGGGGGCTAATGCAGGACATCTTTTTTTCATACGAATGTCTAATGACCCGGTGCATTCTTTTCAAATTGAGCCGGCTCATGGGGGCTACATATGCAGATTTTATGAAACGTGATCTTAAGTCCCGGCTTAACTATCCTTAGGGACTACTCATTTTGACTCAACAGAGATAAACTAATATGGAGAAGCTACAAGGTGCAATATATGATTTTAAAGTCTATAGCATGTTCAACTCTTTCACATCCAGTAGACTTGGCGGATGATATATACTTATATGAGAAGGATTTGTTAGTGCTTACCTCAAAAAGTGCTCCTTCATCAGGTTAACCAGCACTACTGCAGGATGCTGCTAATGCCACACTACGATCAGAGACGCTTCGACGAAACTGTGTGCAATGCAATAATCACAAACGGTGGTGTAAAAGAACCGTCAAAAAAGGTGCAAAATGTTTGCGATGGCGGAGCCATCAAACACGGTTCAGATTTTAGTTGTGTGTCTGATCTAGGGCATACGGTTCGGTCCAATGAACTGTTTGCGATGAGGCGGAACAAAAGAAACGGGGAGCCTGATGAACGCGTGTGCGATATAGAGCATACGGTTCACTCAGATGAACTATTTGTGATTAGGCAACACAGAAGAAACGGTCAGCCAGATCAAGGTGTGTGTGATTGAGGGCATACGTTTCAGAAGGATTAATTGTTTGTGATTAGGCCACAGAACAGAAATGGGTCAGCCAGATCAAAGTGTCTGTGATTGATGGCATACACTTCACATGAATGAACTGTTTGCGATTAGCCACAACAAACCTAAACAGTTAGATAGATCAACGTGTGTGCGCTAGACGGGCACACACATTCTAATTAAAAGAAGTGTGCGTGATGGTAATAACGAGCGCGCACGGTTGTTGGAACAAGACGTGTGCTCAGATTGCCTATTGCGGTGCACCCTATGGTGAAAACGCCACGTACGCGGCCGAGAAGGCGTGCGTGCCCACGTTACGCCTTCCGGGAATAGTGCCGCACTTATAACCGTCGGTAAATTTTGAGCATGCGTCCCATCACAATTTTTTTTAGAAGAACAGGGAGGTCGGGTCCCGTCACATTCCAAATTGCAAACCTGTTCACACCGATCAAAACCTAAAGGGTTTCCCACTTAGGAGCGTATTACTACTCGGTTATAAATACTACTACTCCAAGATGACTGCACATTCCTCCTCAACTCCTCATCCACAAAAACAAACAAATCATTCATCATCGTTCACTTGCGTCTGCCATGGCCAGCGTGAGTTCTCGGCTAGAGATTGCCACCAGGGAGAAGCGAGCCTGGAAGCGGAAGCACAAGAGAAGTCCCGCCTCGCCGCGAAAGCAGACAACATGTCCCGCCACGCGGCCGTAGTAGCAGAGAGGTCCAGCTGCGCCGCCGAAGCAGCACGGAGGTCCCGCCACGCTGTCGATGCAGTAGGCTGGTCCGGCCGCGCCGCGGAAGCAGAAGAGATGTCCCGCCGCACCGCGGATGCAGCAGAGATGTCCTCCCGCGCTGCGGCGGCCTAGGAAAATGTCTCGTGGGCAGGTGAGGACTCTTACAGACGCATGCGTGCCCTCGTCCTTAGGCAGATGGATTAGATCTCCAGCTGGGCGAGGTTGCAGGATGACCTAAAAGCCTTGTTTGAAATAGTATACCGGCGTCATCGGGCAACTAAATGAGAGCAATGCGAAGCTCCAGTCCGAGCGCGACCTGCTGAGGGTGAAGATCGTCGGAAGTGCTGAGCAGCAGGAGCAGACCACTGCCTTGTTGAAGAGGACCGGCGTCATCGTCGAGAAACTTATGGACGAGAATGCCATGCTGCGCATCGAGCGCAGAAGGCTGGTGGAGGAATCCGTGGATGCTCTCAAGCAGCATCTTGAGCACAAGAAAGAGCTCATCGCCGCTCGTCACAGAGACTAGTTCCCGCGGCCTGCAGCAACGCATCAAGAAAGTAGAGATCAGCGAGCCAGATCATTGTCTTCCTTCTTCTTTTTCCCTTGTGTATTTCGGGCGTTGTCGCATGTGGCTTTTTTTAATTATGTTCCTAAATATGTAAGACAATTATTATCCATTGTCATCGTCCTTATATTCGTCATGCTTGCTATAAGTCATAGTCGATGCTATATAGGTCCGTCGGATCTTACATCAAGATCCATGCAAAACTTTCTTTTCAGATTTTCATTTTTCTCTCTTACATCTCAGTCCAATGAGACATATAGCCACGCCGTAGAACAGGTGCTCGGCCACCATTAATGGAGACGTTGGGAGGGAGGTGCGCGGCGGGTAGCGATCAAAGGGCTCTCCTCCCGATGAGCACGTGCAGGGGTCTGATCGCACGCCTCCCGTACAGAAATAGCTACCCCGCACGGCACCTCCTAGCAAATAAAAAAAGGGGACGCGTGGCGGCACGTAATTGGTAAGTAGAACGCCCATGGTTTCAATAATACTTGTGTTTCTGATTTGTAACGTGACAGCACTTGTTCCAAAATGACTTTGTTGATTGTTAATGTGTGCGCCTTCGCAAATCGGACAGAAAAATTACCACAGCATGTTGGTGCCATGTCATGACACCATGCCAAGTTTCATGATTTTCAGGCATGTTTTGGATTTACAGGAATTAAAAAACCAAGCTTCTCAATCTTTCCGGCCGATCCACGACACCCAGATGTTTGAATTTCATTCCCATCTCTTGCATAGGACCTAGAAATTCACCCAAGGACACACATGTGATTTTTCAAACAACTTTGGTGCACTGGATCCTGTGCTTGTAGTTCAAATTTGAATTATGCACATTAAATGCGTAGAAACTCAATTAATGTATAAAAAATGCCAAACGAACCCGGAATAAATCCAAAATTTAGCACGATACTTCTATTTGGTCTAATCTGCCTGTGTAAAAAAATTAAGGCGGGAGAAGGCAGTGTACGTGTGTCGTTTCGCACACGGAGGCGACACGTTCCCTCTCGGAACCACGAGCTTTCTTGAGGGAAGCACCGGTTTGCAAGAAGCTTACACCAAAGCTTGTCCCAATTCTGCCAAAAAATTACCGCAGCATGTTGGTGCCATGTCATGATACCATGCCAAGTTTCATGATTTTCAGGCATGTTTTGGATTTACAGGAATTAAAAAACCAAGTTTCTCAATCTTTCCAGCCAAGCCACGACGCCCAGATGTTTGAATTTCATTCCCATCTCTTGCATGGGACCTATAAATTCACCCAAGGACACACATGTGATTTTTCAACCAACTTTGGTGCACTAGAGCATGTGCTTGTATTTCAAATTTGAATTATGCACATTAAATGCACGGAAACTCAATTAATGTATAAAAAGCCAAACGAACCCGGAATAATTCCAAAAAATTAGCATGATACTTCTATTTTGTTTAATCTGCCTGTGTAAAAAAATTAAGGCGGGAGAAGGCAGTATACGTATGTCGTTTCGCACACGGAGGTGACACATTCCCTCTCGGAACCACAAGCCTTCTTGAGGGAAGCTCCGGTTTGCAAGAAGCTTACACCAAAGCTTGTCCCAATTCGGCCAAAAAAATTACGGCAGCATGTTGGTGACATGTCATGACACCATGCCCAGTTTCATGATTTTCATGCGTGTTTTGGATTTACAGGAATTAAAAAACCAAGTTTCTCAATCTTTCCGGACGAGCCACGACGCCCAGATGTTTGAATTTCATTCTCATTTCTTGCATGGGACCTATAAATTCACCCAAAGACACACATGTGATTTTCAACAAACTTTGGTGCATTGGAGCATGTGCTTGTAGTTCAAATTTGAACTATGCACATTAAATGCCCAGAAACTCAATTAATGCATAAAAATTCCAAACAAACCCGGAATAATTCCAAATTTAAACACGACACTCATGTATAAGTTGCATGTTCACTATACATAAATGTTCTAGCAATTCAAACACCATCCTTTCCCTTGGTAACACCATTTTGTCTTTCAAAACATAATGAAAAAATCAGGTATACCACAAACAGTTTACTAGAAAGAATCGTGTGGGATGCGATATAAAATATCTTGGCGCACCATCTTGTCTGGCTTACGTAGGAAGCTTCGTCGTCTACAGTCCACCGCCCCCGCTTGAACCACACTTGCGCGCCAGTTTCTCGCGGCATCGAGCGAAATCTTTTTGCCACCGCAGAAATATCTATCTCCCCGCCCCCTCCCTCCTACCAAAAGCCACATTTCCACTGTTCCTCCTTGCTTTCCAAGTTCAAACCTTCACTGCTGCTTACTGGGAGCTCAGCCTCCTCGCCAGCGACCCTTCTTCTTGCAGCGCCGCCTCCTCGCCGGCTACCCTTCTTCTTGCAGCGTCGCCTCCTCGTCGGCGACCCTTCTTATTGCAGCACCGCCTCCTCGCCGCCGACCCTTCTTCTTGCTGTGCGGCCTCCTAGCCGCCGACCCTTCTTCTTGCTGCGCGGCCTCCTCGATATGGTCAGGTAATCCACACCCCACCCACACCATCCTCCTCCTTTCCTGTCCCGCATGCCTCGACCGACGGAGCGACACCTTCCACCAAAATCACTGCCCCCTCCTCCAATTAAGCACCGCACACAGCCATTTTGCATGCAGTATAACATGAGCTCAGTAGCATGTGGCCGCACGCGCGAACGCGATCGCTATGGCTGCCATGCGTGTCGACCGCCAAATCTTGGAGGAGCACCTCGTCTTCGAGGCCACCGTCGACACCGCCACACGGTTGTCTACTTTAAAATACAGTTCATGATGTTTTCTCGATGCCACCGCCAGTGCCTTCTAGTGATTTGTCCTCTGTAATGTTAATATGCAATCTGATGTTCAGTTAACAGTTTGGTCCTCTGAAATGTAATGTTCAGTTAACACTTTGATCCAACAATTGCTACATTTCGTAGTACTGTTCTCAAGCATTCTTTGTTCTATTAACTGTCTTATCTTCTAGTACATGTTTCTATTCTGCAATGTTGTGCTCAGTTAACTATTTTGTGCAGTTGCAGGAATCATTCTAATATTTAGGTTTCTTACAATTTTGTCTTGCACATGTAGGTCCTGCTGTCAGAGGCTTAGACCCACTGTTCGACCCATTTTGCATATCAGGAAATGAGATGTCCATGAATATTAGTCAAGTCAAGAAACTCGGAAAGATTGTTAGGATGAAGAAACTTGCGACGAATAACAGCAAGATCTTTGTTTGCAAAATGAAGAAGACATCAGTCAACTATAGGATGGTACCAACTGTTTTACCTTGTTTTTACCCCTTGCGCCATTTCAATATTTACAACACGATTTATGCATAGCTTTGTTTTCAGTACTTTTCAAAGCAGTTCATCGATGATTACCTCTCAAACCACCTGCATGGTCAAGAGGCGGGGAAGGTATTCATTCACACCCACGGTACAATATTGAAGTCTTGCTGAAGAGGACGAAGGTTGGGCGAGCAATTATTCATAGCCACTGGCCTTAAGTTGCAAGGACATTCAACATCACTGAAGGCTCAATATTTGCCTTCCGCTTCTGTAGTTTCCCAGATGAGATTCATCTGTCTATTTACCGTGTATGATGCTAGTTTCCAAAGGTTTTTGATGTTGCATGTGAAACTTGGTGTTGTTGTGTAATGGCGTAACTGAGTGCCGAAGCTATCTGATGTAATTCGATTATGAAATCCTGGTTGCTTTCATACGGATATGAAATATCTGGCGTGTTTTATAAGAAGTATCTATTTGATTAGTACATGGATTATCAATAATAGGCTAATTACCCTGCTTATTGGGGTTTTCTATTGCAGACGGTTACTCAGACAGCACCGTGGGTGATGAACTCAAACAACCCGCACGGTTTCTAGAAAGTAGGCGTGTTCGATCAACTAACAATCACACACGGCTTCTGGCAGCAAACTGTTTGCATTAGGCCACCTTGGACAAACGTTTCCACACAAAGAACTGTGTGTGATATACATACCTACGGAAATGTTTTTCTAGGATTCACCGTGTGGGATGTACATACCTACGGAAATGATTTTCTGGGATTCACCGTGTGGGATGTACATACCTACGGAAATGATTTTTTGGGACTCACCGTATGGGATGTACATACCTATGGAAATGATTTTCTCGGATTACCGTGTGGGATGTACATACCTACGGAAATGGTTGGGTTTCGATGCCTCGCCCGATCGCACATGGCCCCAGCCTGGGTCCCAGGAGGGCCTATCCCCGACGATTTCTGGGTCGTGTGGGAAGGACCCCCCCCCCTATCGCTCACACTCACTTGGTGACGGTTCCAAATGCCGTCGCGGGGTTAAAAACCGTTTGTTTAGCACGTCATTGTACCAGTGCAGGCCAGCTTCAAAGTTGTGACTGGTAAGAAGGCGGTTCAAATAGCCTGCATGAATCTCATGGGCATTAAACTGGGCATAGCTTTCCAAATCTAATTTCCACTTGCCTTTCTCAGCAGCTGAAAATTCATCTTTGGCGCTGTGTTTAGATAAGACACTGGGGTTACCCGGCTCTGTATAACCAACCCCGGTGACAATAACATCTTCAGCCTCTTCTTCAGCGGGCTTGATGGGACTTGGCGGCTTAGCATTGACCGGGTTAAGATACTTGGAATCCATTGTAACGTTGTGCTCTTCCGGCGGCGGATCATCAGCAGCAGCTTCAGGAGTCTGATGAGAAGCTTCTGACATCATTTTCTTCTCCGGTCAGTAGCCTTGGGATCTTCAGTCGGTTTATTTACCTTCAGCTTCTTGCTGGGCTTGGCTATGCCACTAGAAATAAGATACATGAAGGGGTTAATATATCAAATGTGTAAGTGTTAAAGCAAATAAGTTTAATGTTCTCACCCGGGGGCGAATTTGAAAAGAGGAATCTGAGTTCCAGTTGAGTCATCGGAAGAAGAGTGAGAAGTTCCCTGGTAATTTGAATCGGACGGATTAAGCGGTTGACGGATAAGACCCGCCTTAGGAAAGGAGAGGGTTGACATTTGTGGCACCTCATTCCAGCATTTCCGATGAGCCGACGTGTTGGGTAAACCGGAGGAGAGATTCCCACAGAAACTGTTCGGGGTCGTGCGGCGAACTTCATGTTGTTGTTTCTTCAAAATAAAGTTGGGATCCAAGTAAGCTAAAGGGTGAGAAAACCTTACTTTCCGGCTCGCTTGATGAACTTTCTATCTTGGCAGAGGTTCTGAGTTGGAGGAAAGGATAGTTACCTCTTCACCATCTGCGTGGGTAGCCTCCGCATCATCCTGATAGCAATCAGTGTCAATAAGGTGTATAAAAAATGAGCCAGGGGAGTCAAGTTCTACCTCCGACTTATCGTCCAGAGTAAATGGATCAGTTGCATCTGCCTTCTTTTTGGCAGGCTTCTTGGAAGCCTTGGTCTTGGTTCTGACCTTCTTGGCCGGCTTATCTTGGAGTTTCTTGTTCCAAAAGGGGGAGTCAACCTGCGGAAATCAAGTGATTGTGAGAAGATAATTCATGCAAATAAGGAAGGAGTTAGAAGTTACTCAAAATACTTACAGCTGGAGGTTTGTTAAGGGTGCAGAAGGGATTCAACCCTATTTTGCTGCAAGTTTCCAAGCTCTCGTTAAGCAGCATTTTGGTCATCCTATTGATCTCATCATCGTTCAGTCGCATTTGGCAATGACGTTGTGGATCCTTGACATCACAGGTATATTCACACATTAAACCGGGCCAGCGGCTCAAGGGAAAAATTCTCCAAGCAACCCAGCATTCAACTAGATCGACTCCAGTCAAACCATTGGCCATTAAGGCTCTGATCTTTGGAAAAATGGGCATATACTTGGCCCGTTCTTCTGTGCTAATCCATTCTAGGAGAGGGTGTCATTTGCTAAGCCGGTTTGCACGGTAACCCGGCAGAGGATTTTTGCCTTCTAGAGATGTGTCGTGGCAGTAAAACCAAGTCTGGTTCCAGTCCTTAGGATGACTGGGAGGTGCGGCGGCAGGAAAAGTGGCTTCTTTCCGCCTCTGAATTGAAATGCCACCTAGTTCTAGGCTGGGCCCATCTGTGAACTCGGTTTGGTAGTTCAAGTAATATAATTCCCTGAACAATTCTACGGTTGGCTCTTGTTGAAGGTACACTTCGTGAAACTTGAAAGTTGCAGATATTTGAAACAGATTTGGGCCCGATATCTTGAGGATGAAGTTGGAAGAAATGCAGCACATCACGAAAGAATTTTGAGCCGGGCGGGTGATACGTCTCCAACGTATCTATAATTTTTTATTGTTCCATGCTATTATATATTCTGTTTTGGATGTTTAATGGGCTTTATTATACACATTTATATTATTTTTGGGACTAACCTACTAACCCAAGGCCCGGTGCAAATTGTTGTTTTTTGCCTATTTCAGTGTTTCGCAGAAAAGGAATATCAAACGGAATCCAAACGGAATGAAACCTTTGGGAAAGTGATTTTTCGAACAAACGTGACCCAGAGGAATTGGAGTGGACGTCAAGAAACAAACAAGGAGGCCACGAGGCAGGGAGGCGCGCCTGCCCCCGGGCGCGCCCCCACCCTTGTGGGCCCCTCGTGGCTCTCCTGACCGACTTCCTTCGCCTATATATACTCATATACCCTGAAAACATCCAAGAGCACGACGAAACCCTATTTCCACCGCTGCAACCTTCTGTACTCGTGAGATCCCATCTTGGGGCCTTTTTCGGTGCTCCGCCGGAGGGGGAATCGATCACGGAGGGCTTCTACATCAACACCATAGCCTCTCTAATGATGTGTGAGTAGTTTACCTCAGACCTTCGGGTCCATAGTTATTAGCTAGATGGCTTCTTCTCTCTCTTTGGATCTCAATACAAAGTTCTCCTCAATCTTCTTGGAGATCTATTCGATGTAACTCTTTTTGCGGTGTGTTTGTCGAGATCCAATGAATTGTGGGTTTATGATCAAGATTATCTATGAACAATAGTTGAATCTCCTCTGAATTCTTTTATGTATGATTTGTTATCTTTGCAAGTCTCTTCGAATTATCAGTTTGGTTTGGCCTACTAGATTGATCTTTCTTGCAATGGGAGAAGTGCTTAGCTTTGGGTTCAATCTTGCGGTGTCCTTTCCCAGTGACAGTAGGGGCAACAAGGCACATATTGTATTGTGGCCATCGAGGATAAAAAGATGGGGTTTATATCATATTGCTTGAGTTTATCCCTCTACATCATGTCATCTTGCCTAATGCGTTACTCTGTTCTTATGAACTTAATACTCTAGATGCATGCTGGATAGCGGTCGATGTGTGGAGTAATAGTAGTAGATGTAGAATCGTTTCGGTCTACTAGTCGCGGACGTGATGCCTATATACATGATCATGCCTAGATATTCTCCTAATTATGCACTTTTCTATCAATTGCTCGACAGTAATTTGTTCACCCACCGTAATACTTTTGCTATCAAGCCACTAGTGAAACCTATGGCCCCTGGGTCTATATTCCATCATATTAATCTTCCAAACAACTAGTTATTTCTGTCTCTGTTTATTTTGCAATCTTTACTTTTCAATCTATACAATAAAATACCAAAAATATTTATCTTATTATCTATCTCACTTTTGCAAGTGGTCGTGGAGGGATTGACAACCCCTTTATCGCGTTGGTTGCAAGGTTCTTATTTTTTTTTGTAGGTACGAGGGATTTGCGTGTAGCCTCCTACTGGATTGATACCTTGGTTCTCAAAAACTAAGGGAAATACTTACGCTACTTTGCTGCATCACCCTTTCCTCTTCAAGGGAAAACCAACGCAGTGCTCAAGAGGTAGCAAGAAGGATTTCTGGCGCTGTTGCCGGGGAGTCTACGCACAAGTCAAGACATACCAAGTACCCATCACAAACTCTTATCCCTCGCATTACATTATTTGCCATTTGCCTCTCGTTTTCCTCTCCCCCACTTCACCCTTGCCATTTTATTCGCCCTCCTTTCCGTTCGCCTTTTTTTTGCTTGCTTCTTGTGTGCTTGTGTGTTGGATTGCTTGCTTGTCACGATGGCTCAAGACAATACTAAATTGTGTCACTTCTCCAATACCAACAATAATTATTTTCTTAGCACTCCGATTGCTCCTATTACCGATGCTGAATCTTGTGAAATTAATGTTGCCTTGCTGAATCTTGTCATGAAACATCAATTCTCTGGCCTTCCTAGTGAAGATGCCACTACACATCTAAACAACTTTGTTGATTTGTGTAATATGCAAAAGAAGAAAGACGTGGATAATGATATTGTTAAATTGAAGTCATTTCCATTTTCGCTTAGAGATCATGCTAAAACTTGGTTCTCTTCTTTGCCTAAAAATAGTATTGATTCATGGAATAAGTGCAAAGATGCTTTTATCTCTAAGTATTTTCCTCCCGCTAAGATTATCTCTCTTAGAAACGATATTATGAATTTTAAGCAACTTGATCATGAACATGTTGCACAAGCTTGGGAGCGAATGAAATTAATGATACGTAATTGCCCTACTCATGGTTTGAATTAATGGAAGATTGTACAAAAAAATTATGTCGGATTGAATTTTTCTTCTAGAAATCTTTTAGATTCGGCCGCGGGAGGCACTTTTATGGAAATCACTTTAGGAGAAGCTACTAAACTCCTAGACAATATTATGGTTAATTATTCCAAATGGCACACCGAACGATCTACTAGTAAAAAGGTTCATGCGATAGAAGAAATTAACGTTTTCCCCGGGTGAACATAGGCTCAAACATGAAGTGGAAAGATGGATGAACTTATGAAATTGTTTGCTAATAAGAGTGTTTCTTCTGATCCTAATGATATGCCTTTGTCCACTTTGATTGATAATCATAATGAATCTACGGATGTGAATTTTGTTGGTAGGAACAATTTTGGTAACAACGCGTATAGAGGAAACTTTAATCCTAGGCCGTTCCCTAGTAATTCCTCTAATAATTATGGTAATTCCTACAACAACTCTTATGGAAATTTTAATAAGATGCCTTCTGAATTTGAGACTAGCGTTAAAGAATTTATGATTTCTCAAAAGAATTTCAATGCTTTGCTTGAAGAAAAATTGCTTAAGGTTGGTGAATTGGCTAGGAACGTGGATAAAATTTCTCTTGATGTTGATTCTTTGAAGCTTAGATCTATTCCACCTAAGCATGATATCAATGGGTATCTCAAAGCCATGAGAACTTCCATTGATGAGTGCAAAGAAAGAACCGCTAGGATGCGTGTTAAAAAGGGTTGCTTTGTGAAAGCGTGTTCTTCTAGTTTTTATGAGAATAAGGATGAAGATCTAAAAGTAGTTGATGTGTCTCCTATTAAATCTTTGTTTTGCAATATGAATCTTGATAATGATGGGACTGGATATGAGTTAACTTTAGTTAGAAGGCATCCCAATGATTCGGAGTTTTTAGATCTTGATGCAAAAATTGGTAAAAGTGGGATTGAAGAGGTCAAAACTTTAGATAGCAATGAACCCACTATCTTGGATTTCAAGGAATTTTATTATGATAATTGCTCTTTGATAGATTGTATTTCCTTGTTGCAATCCGGGTTAAATTCTCCTCATGCTTATAGTCAAAATAAAGCTTTTACCAAACATATCGTTGATGCTTTAATGCAATCCTATGAAGAAAAGCTTGAATTAGAAGTTTCTATCCCTAGAAAACTTTATGATGAGTGGGAACCTACTATTAAAATTAAAATTAAAGATCATGAATGCTATGCTTTGTGTGATTTGGGTGCTAGTGTTTCCATGATTCCAAAAACTTTGTGTGATGTGTTAGGTTTTCGTGAATTTGATGATTGCTCTTTAAATTTGCATCTTGCGGATTCCACCATTAATAAACCTATGGGAAGAATTAATGATGTTCTTATTGTCGCGAATAGGAATTATGTGCCCGTAGATTTCATTATTCTTGATATAGATTGCAATCCTACATGTCATATTATTCTTGGTAGACCTTTCCTTAGAACGATTGGTGCGATTATTGATATGAAGGAAGGGAATATTAGATTCCAATTTCCATTAAGGAAAGGTATGGAACACTTTCCTAGAAATAAAATTAAATTTCCTTATAAATCTATTATGATAGCCACTTATGGATTGCATACCAAAGATGGTAATACCTAGATCTATCCTTGCTTTTATGCCTAGCTAGGGGCGTTAAACGATAGCGCTTGTTGGGAGGCAACCCAATTTTATTTTATTTCCTTGCTTTTTGCTTCTGTTTACTAATAAATATTAGATCTAGCCTCTGTTTAGATTTTTTTTTTATGTTTTAATTAGTGTTTTTGCCAAGTAAAACCTATAGGATCTTCTTGGATAGTAATTATTTGATCTTGCTGTAAAAGACAGAAACTTTGCGCTTACTCCCAGAATTGTTAAAAATCACCAGAACGTGATAAAATACTGATTCTTTTTGCAGTAGATCAACAATCAAATTACCTAGGACTTCCTGTTTTATCAGAACTTTTGGAGTTACATAAATTTGTGTTAGATACAGATTACTACAGACTGTTCTGTTTTTGACAGATTCTGTTTTTCGTGTGTTGTTTGCTTATTTTTGATGAATCTATGGCTAGTATCGGAGGTTATGAACCATAGAGAAGTTGGAATACAGTAGGTTTAACACCAACATAAATAAAGAATGAGTTCATTACAGTACCTTAAAGTGGTGGTTTTTTTTATTTCGCTAACGGAGCTCATGAGATTTTCTGTTGAGTTTTGTGTTGTGAAGATTTCAAGTTTTGGGTAAAGATTTGATGGATATGGAATAAGGAGTGGCAAGAGCCTAAGATTGGGGATGCCCAAGGCACCCCAAGGTAAAATTCAAGTACAACCAAAAGCCTAAGCTTGGGGATGCCCCGGAAGGCATCCCCTCTTTCGTCTTCGTCCATCGGTAACTTTACTTGATGCTATATTTTTATTCACCACATGAGATGTGCTTTGCTTGGAGCGTCTTGTATAATTTGAGTCTTTGCTTTTGAGTTTACAACAATCATCCTTGCTGTACACACCTTTTGGGAGAGACACACATGAATCAGAATTTATTAGAATACTCTATGTGCTTCACTTATATCTTTTGAGCTAGATAATTTTGCTCTAGTGCTTCACTTATATCTTTTTAGAGCACGGTGGTGGTTTATTTTATAGAAATTATTGATCTCTCATGCTTCACTTATATTATTTTGAGAGTCCTACAAAACAGCATGGTAATTTGCTTTGGTTAAAATTTTAGTCCTAAAGTGATGAACATCCAAGATAGGTATAATAAAAACTATCTTATAAAGTGCATCGAATACTATGAGAAGTTTGATACTTGATAATTGTTTTGAGATATGAAGATGGTGATATTAGAGTCATGCTAGTTGAGTAGTTGTGAATTTGAGGAATACTTGTGTTAAATTTTGTGATTCCCGTAGCATGCACGTATGGTGAACCGTTATGTGATGAAGTCGGAGCATAATTTATTTATTGATTGTCTTCCTTATGAGTGGCGGTCGGGGACGAGCGATGGTCTTTTCCTACAAATCTATCCCCCTAGGAGCATGCGCGTAGTACTTTGTTTCGATAACTAATAGATTTTTGCAATAAGTATGTGAGTTCTTTATGACTAATGTTGAGTCCATGGATTATACGCACTCTCACCCTTCCACCATTGCTAGCCTCTCTAATACCGCGCACCTTTCGCCGGTATCATACACCCACCATATACCTTCCTCAAAACAGCCACCATATCTACCTATCATGGCATTTCCATAGCCATTCCAAGATATATTGCCATGCAACTTACCACCATTTCGTTTATTATGACATGCTCCATCATTGTCATATTTCTTTTCATGATCATGTAGTTGACATCGTATTTCTGACAAAGCCACCTTTATAATTCTTTCATACATGTCACTCTCGATTCATTGCATATCCCGGTACACCGCCGGAGGCATTCATATAGAGTCATATTTTGTTCTAAGTATCAAGTTGTAATTCTTGAGTTGTAAGTAAATAACTGTGATGATCATCATTATTAGAGCATTGTCCCAAGTGAGGAAAGGATGATGGAGACTATGATTCCCCCACAAGTCGGGATGAGACTCAAGATTAAAAAAAAGGCCAAAAAAAGAGGAGAAAAAGGCCCAAATAAAAAACAAAAAAAAGAGAGAAAAAGAGAGAAGGGACAATGTTACTATCCTTTTAGCACACTTGTGCTTCAAAGTAGCACCATGATCTTCATGATAGAGAGTCTCCTATGTTATCACTTTCATATACTAGTGGGAATTTTACATTATAGAACTTGGCTTGTATATTCCAATGATGGGCTTCCTCAAAATGCCCTAGGTCTTCGTGAGCAAGCGAGTTGGATGCACACCCACTTAGTTTCTTTTGATGAGCTTTCATACACTTATAGCTCTAGTGCATCCGTTGCATGGCAATCCCTACTCACTCACATTGATATCTATTGATGGGCATCTCCATAGCCCGTTGATACGCCTAGTTGATGTGAGACTATCTTCTCCTCTTTTGTCTTCTCCACAACCACCATTCTATTCCACATATAGTGCTATGTCCATGGCTCATGCTCATGTATTGCGTGAAGATTGAAAAAGTTTGAGAACACCAAAAGTATGAAACAATTGCTTGGCTTGTCATCGGGGTTGTGCATTATTTAAAAAATTTGTGTGATGAAGATAGAGCATAGCCAGACTATATGATTTTGTAGGGATAACTTTCTTTGGCCATGTTATTTTGACAAGACATGATTGCTTTGTTAGTATACTTGAAGTATTATTATTTTTATGTCAATATTAAATTTTTATCTTGAATCTTTCGGATCTGAACATTCATGCCACAATAAAGAGAATTACATTGAAAATTATGCTAGGGAGAATTCCACATCAAAAATTCTGTTTTTTATCATTTACCTACTCGAGGACGAGCAGGAATTAAGCTTGGGGATGCTTGATACGTCTCCAACGTATCTATAATTTTTTATTGTTCCATGCTATTATATATTCTGTTTTGGATGTTTAATGGGCTTTATTATACACTTTTATATTATTTTTGGGACTAACCTACTAACCCAAGGCCCAATGCAAATTGCTGTTTTTTGCCTATTTCAGTGTTTCGCAGAAAAGGAATATCAAACGGAATCCAAACGGAATGAAACCTTCGGGAGAGTGATTTTTGGGACAAACGTGATCCAGAGGACTTGGAGTGGACGTCAAGAAACAAACAAGGAGGCCACGAGGCAGGGAGGTGCGCCTGCCCCCCTAGGCACGCCCCCCACCCTCGTGGGCCCCTCGTGGCTCTCCTGACCGACTTCCTTTGCCTATATATACTCATATACCCTGAAAACATCCAAGAGCAGGACGAAACCCTATTTCCACCGCCGCAACCTTCTATACCCATGAGATCCCATCTTGGGGCCTTTTCCGGCGCTCCGCCGGAGGGGGAATCGATAACGGAGGGCTTCTACATCAACACCATAGCCTCTCTGATGATGTGTGAGTAGTTTACCTCAGACGTTCGGGTCCATAGTTACTAGCTAGATGGCTTCTTCTCTCTCTTTGGATCTCAATACAAAGTTCTCCTCGATCTTCTTGGAAATCTATTCGATCTAACTCTTTTTACGGTGTGTTTGTCGAGATCCGATGAATTGTGGGTTTATGATCAAGATTATCTATGAACAATATTTGAATCTCCTATGAATTCTTTTATGTATGATTTGTTATCTTTGCAAGTCTCTTCGAATTATCAGTTTGGTTTGGCCTACTAGATTGATCTTGCTTGCAATGGGAGAAGTGCTTAGCTTTGGGTTCAATCTTGCGGTGTCCTTTCCCAGTGACATTAGGGGCAACAAGGCACGTATTGTATTGTTGCCATCAAGGATAAAAAGATGGGGTTTATATCATATTGCTTGAGTTTATCCCTCTACATCATGTCATCTTGCCTAATGCGTTACTCTGTTCTTATGAACTTAATACTCTAGATGCATGCTGGATAGCGGTCGATGTGTGGAGTAATAGTAGTAGATGTAGAATCGTTTCAGTCTACTTGTCGCGGACGTGATACCTATATACATGATCATGCCTAGATATTCTCATAATTATGCACTTTTCTATCAATTGCTCGACAGTAATTTGTTCACCCACCGTAATACTTATGCTATCTTGAGAGAAGCCACTAGTGAAACCTATGGCCCCCGGGTCTATCTTCCATCATATTAATCTCCCAAACAACTAGTTATTTCTGTCTCCGTTTATTTTGCAATCTTTACTTTTCAATCTATACAATAAAATACCAAAAATATTTATCTTATTATCTCTATCAGATCTCACTTTTGCAAGTGGTCGTGAAGGGATTGACAACCCCTTTATCATGTTGGTTGCAAGGTTCTTATTTGTTTGTGTAGGTACGAGGGATTTGCGTGTAGCCTCCTACTGGATTGATACCTTGGTTCTCAAAAACTGAGGGAAATACTTACGCTACTTTGCTGCATCACCCTTTCCTCTTCAAGGGAAAACCAACGCAGTGCTCAAGAGGTAGCAGCGGGGTGAACCCCCGGAGCATATGATCAGTAAAATCTATGACCTCGCCTTCTCTTGGATCAGGGATGGTCTCTGTTCCTGGGACTCTCAAGTGGATAACATTTTTTGCAGCTAAGGCACCCACTTGGACATACTCATTCGGCGTTTGTTTTGTGACCAGGGAGGCGACCCAGTTGCATGAAGTAACGGTTTTGGTCATTTTGTTGATGAAAAGCCTAGAAAGGAAAATATTGTCAGGTTAAGGTTATGCTGATTAAGCCGTCTGCTACCTCTTGAGCATGCGTTGGTTTTCCCTTAAAGAGGAAAGGGTGATGCAGCAAAGTAGCGTAAGTATTTCCCTCAATTTTTGAGAACCAAGGTATCAATCCAGTAGGAGACTACGCACAAGTCACCTAGTACCTGCACAAACAATCAAGAACCTTGCAACCAACGCAATAAAGGGGTTGTCAATCCCTTCACGGCCAATCACAAACGTGAGATCTGATAAAGATAGTAAGATAAATATTTTTGGTATTTTTGTTGTATCGATTGGAAAGTAAAGATTGCAAAATAGTAAATGAGATGCGATGTAAATAAAAGAGATGTAATATAATAAGAAAGAGACCCGGGGCCATAGGTTTCACTAGTGGCTTATCTCAAGATAGCATGTATTACGGTGGGTGAACAAATTACTGTCGAGCAATTGATAGAAAAGCGCATAATTATGAAGTTATCTAAGGCAATGATCATGAACATAGGCATCACGTCCATGTCAAGTAGACCGAAACGATTCTGCATCTACTACTATTACTCCACACATCGACCGCTATCCAGCATGCATCTAGAGTATTAAGTTCATAAGAACAGAGTAACGCATTAGGCAAAATGACATGATGTAGAGGGATAAACTCAAGCAATCTGATATAAACCCCATCTTTTTATCCTCGATGGCAACAATACAATACGTGCCTTGTTGCCCCTGCTGTCACTAGGAAAGGACACCGCAAGATTGAACCCAAAGGCATGCACTTCTCCCATTGCAAGAAAGATCAATCTAGTAGGCCAAACTAAACCGATAATTCGAAGAGACTTGCAAAGATATCAAATCATGCATATAAGAATTCAGAGAAGAACAAAATAATATTCATAAATAAACTTGCTCATAAATCCACAATTCATCGGATCTCGACAAACACACCGCAAAAGAATATTACATCGAATAGATCTCCAAGAACATCGAGGAGAACTTTGTATTGAGAATCAAATAGAGAGAAGAAGCCATCTAGCTAATAACTATGGACCCGAAGGTCTGCGGTAAACTACTCACGCTTCATCGGAGAGGCTATGGTGTTGATGTAGAAGCCCTCCGTGATCGATTCCCCCTCCGGCGAAGTGCTGGAAAAGGCCCCAAGATGGGATCTCACGGGTACAGAGAGTTGCGGCGGTGGAAAATTGGTTTCATGGCTCCCCCTGATGTTTCTAGGGTATAAGGGTATATATATGCGAAATAAGTACGTCGGTGGAGCTCCGTGCGGCCCATGAGGGTGGGGGCGCGCCGTCCTGCCTCGTGGCTGCCTCGCGGCGTTCCAGACTTCGTCTCCAAGTCTCCTGGATTGCTTTCGGTTAAAGAAAGATCCTCGTGAAAGTTTCATTCCGTTTGGACTCCGTTTGATTTCCTTATCTGCAAAACACTAAAATAGGCAAAAAAACAGAATCTGGCACTGGGCCTCCGGTTAATAGGTTAGTCCCAAAAATAATATAAAAGAGCATATTAAAGCCCTTGAAACATCCAAAACAGATAATATAATAGCATGGAACAATCAAAAATTATAGATACGTTGGAGACGTATCAAGCATCCCCAAGCTTAATTCCTGCTCGTCCTCAAGTAGGTAAATGATAAAAACAGAATTTTTGATGTGGAATGCTACCTAACATAATTTTCAATGTAATCTCTTTATTGTGGCATGAATGTTCAGATCCGTAAGATTCAAGATAAAAGTTTAATGTTGACACAAAAATAATAATACTTCAAGCATACTAACAAAGTAATCATGTCTTCTCAAAATAACATGGCCAAAGAAAGTTTATCCCTACAAAATCATATAGTCTGGCTATGCTCCATTTTCATCACACAAAATATTTAAATCACGCACAACCCCGATGACAAGCCAAGCAATTGTGTCATACTTTTGATGTTCTCAAACTTTTTCAATCTTCACGCAATACATGAGCGTGAGCCATGGACATAGCACTATAGGTGGAATAGAATATGGTGGTTGTGGAGAAGACAAAAAGAGGGAGATAGTCTCACATCAACTAGGCATACAACGGGCTATGGAGATGCCCATCAATAGATATGGATGTGAGTGAGTAGGGATTGCCATGCAACAGATTGATACGTCTCCAACGTATCTACTTTTCCAAACACTTTTGCCCTTGTTTTGGACTCTAACTTGCATGATTTGAATGAAACTAACCTGGACTGACGTTGTTTTCAGCAGAACTACCATGATGTTGTTTATTGTGTAGAAAACAAAAGTTCCCGGAATGACCTGCAAATCCACGGAAATAACTTTTGGAAAATATAAAAAATATTGGCGAAAGAATCAACATCAGGGGGCCCACACCCTGTCCACGAGGGTGGGGGGCGTGCCCCCTCCCCTTGGGCGCGCCCCCTGTCTCGTGGGCCCCCTGATGCTCCGCCGACCTCAACTCCAACTGCATATATTCTGTTTCGTGGAGAAAAAAATCAGAGAGGAAGTTTCATCGCGTTTTACGACACGGAGCCGCCGCCAAGCCCTAATCTCTCTCGGGAGGGCTGATCTGGAGTTCATTCGGGGCTCCGGAGAGGGGGATTCGTCGCGTCGTCATCATCAACCATCCTCCATCACCAATTTCATGATGCTCACCGTCATGCGTGAGTAATTCCATCGTAGGATTGCTGGACAGTGATGGGTTGGATGAGATTTACCATGTAATCAAGTTAGTTTTGTTAGGGTTTGATCCCTAGTATCCACTATGTTCTGAGATTGATGTTGCTATGACTTTGCTATGCTTAATGCTTGTCACTAGGGCCCGAGTGCCATGATTTCAGATCTGAACCTATTATGTTTTCATGAATATATGTGAGTTCTTGATCCTATCTTGCAAGTCTATAGTCACCTATTATGTGTTATGATCCAACAACCCCGAATTGACAATAATCGGGATACTTCTCGGTGATGACCATAGTTTGAGGAGTTCATGTATTCACTATGTGCTAATGCTTTGTTCCAGTTCTCTATTAAAAGGAGGCCTTAATATCCCTTAGTTTCCACTAGGACCCCGCTGCCACGGGAGGGTAGGACAAAAGATGTCATGCAAGTTCTTTTCCATAAGCACGTGTGACTATATTCGGAATACATGCCTACATTACATTGATGAATTGGAGCTAGTTCTGTGTCACCCTATGTTATAGCTATTACATGAGGAATCGCATCCGACATAATTATCAATCACCGATCCAATGCCTACGAGCTTTTCACATATTGTGCTTTGCTTATTTACTTTTCTGTTGCTATTGTTACAATCACTACAAAACCCAAAAATATTACTTTTGCTACTGTTACCGTTACTTCCATACTACTTTGCTACTAAAAACTTTGCTGCAGATACTAAGTTATCCAGGTGTGGTTGAATTGACAACTCAGCTGCTAATACTCAAGAATATTCTTTGGCTCCCCTTGTGTCGAATCAATAAATTTGGGTTGAATACTCTACCCTCGAAAGCTGTTGCGATCCCCTACACTTGTTAGTTATCAAGACTAATTTCTGGCGCCGTTGCCGGGGAGCATACCTCTATTCTTTGAGTCACTTGGGATTTATATCTACTGATCACTATGAAGAACTTGAAAGACGCAAAAACTAAAATTTATCCCTCAACTACGTGGGGAGGTAAGGAACTGCCATCTAGCTCTGCACTAGATTCTCCTTCTGTTATGAATAAGCTTGCGACACCTAAACCTGCTACTGCTATGAATTCTGATATGTCGCATGTTATTGATGATGCCACTTCTGCTATGCATGATACTTATGATGAAACTACTTCTATGCTTGATACTACTGTGCCATTAGGTGAATTTCTTGATGAACAACTTGCTAGGGTTAGAGAGAATGAAATTTTTGGAGATGAAATTATTGATGATAGTGATGATGAAGGTTCTCCCCCTAATTATGAATTGCATGTTGTTCCTGAGGGTTATGTTATGGATGAAGAAACTGCTAGACATTTTCTTTCTTGCAATGATAGATCTGATCTTAAGAAGTTACTAGCCAAACTTAAATAGAAGACTCTGAATGCTAGAATGAAACATGACCCTGCTTTTGCTACTTCACCTATCTTTGTTACTGATAAGGATTATGAATTCTCAGTTGATCCTGAGATAATTACTTTGGTTGAATCTGATCCTTTTTATTGTCTTGAATCTGAAACTGTTGTGGCACATCTTGCCAAGTTGAATGATATAGCCACCCTGTTTACTAATGATGAGAAGTCTCGCTATTATTATATCCTTAAGATATTTCCATTCTCATTAAATGGTGATGCTAAGACTTGGTTTAATTCTCTTGATCCTGGTTGTGTGCGTAGTCCCCAGGATATGATTTATTACTTCTCCGCTAAATATTTCCCTGCTCATAAGAAACAAGCTGCCTTGCGGGAAATATATAATTTTGTGCAAATCGAAGAAGAGAGTCTCCCACAAGCTTGGGGGAGGCTTCTCCGATTACTTAATGCTTTGCCTGATCATCCTCTTAAGAAAAATGAAATACTTGATATCTTTTATAATGGACTGACCGATGTTTCCAAGGATTACTTGGATAGTTGTGCTGGTTGTGTTTTCAGGGAAAGAACAGTCGACCAAGCTGAATTACTACTGAATAATATGTTGACTAATGAAAATAATTGGACTCTTCCTGAGCCAATTCCTGAGGCAACTCCCGAAACAATCAAGCCAACTCCTGATCCTATTACTAAACCAACTCCGAAGAAGAGGGGAGTTTTATTTCTCAGTCCTGAAGATATGCAAGAGGCAAAGAAATCAATGAAAGAGAAAGGTATTAAAGCTGAAGATGTTAAGAATTTACCTCCTATTGAAGAAATACATGGCCTTAATATACCGCCTGTCGAAGAAATACATTGTCTTGATAACCCGACACAGGTAGTAAAGGTAAATTCTCTCTATAGATATGATAAAGCTGAAATCCCGTCTATTAAATTTCATAGCCCTTGCTTAAATGAATTTGATGACTTTATGGCTAGACAAGAAAGTTTTAATGCTTATGTTGGTAGAGAATTAAAGAATAATGCTGAAGATGTTAAGAATTTACCTCCTATTGAAGAAATACATGGCCTTAATATACCGCCTGTCGAAGAAACACATTGTCTTGATAACCCGACACAGGTAGTAAAGGTAAATTCTCTCTATAGATATGATAAAGCTGAAATCCCGTCTATTAAATTTCATAGCCCTTGCTTAAATGAATTTGATGACTTTATGGCTAGACAAGAAAGTTTTAATGCTTATGTTGGTAGAGAATTAAAGAATAATGCTTTCGAGATAGGACGCTTGAGTGACTATATGGCTAGAGTTAAAGGTGAACTTAAACTCATTAGCAAATATGCTTCTATGGTTACCACTCAAGCGGAGCAAGTACTTAAAGCTCAAAGTGATTTGCTCGATGAACTAAATAATAAACATGATTTTGCTGTTAGAGTGGCTACTAGAACTGGTAGAATGACTCAGGAACCTTTGTATCCTGAAGGCCACCCTAAGAGAATCGAGCAAGATTCTTAGAGAAATAATATAGAGGCACCTAGTCCTTCTAAAAAGAAGAAAAAGAAAAATGATAGGACTTTGCATGCTTCTAGTGAACCTGTTGTAGACACACCTGAGAACCCCAATGATATTTCTATTTCTGATGCTAAAACGCAATCAGGTGATGAACAAGAACCTAGTAATAATGTTAATGATAATGTTCATGATGATGCTCAACCTAGTAATAATAATGAAGTAGAGGTTGAACCTGTTGTTGATCTTGATAACCCACAATCAAAGAATCAACGATATGATAAAAGAGATTTTGTTGCTAGGAAGCACGGTAGAGAAAGAGAACCATGGGTTCAGAAACCCATGCCCTTTCCTCCTAAGCCATCCAAGAAAAAGGATGATGAGGATTTTGAGCGCTTTGCTGAAATGATTAGACCTATCTTCTTACGTATGCGCTTGACTGATATGCTTAAAGTAAATCCTTATGCTAAGTATATGAAAGATATCATTACAAATAAAAGAAAGATACCGGAAGCTGAAATTTCCACCATGCTTGCTAATTATACTTTTAAGGGTGGAATACCTAAGAAACTTGGAGATCCAGGGGTACCGACTATACCATGCTCCATTAAAAGAAACTATGTTAAAACTGCTTTATGTGATCTTGGAGCTGGTGTTAGTGTTATGCCTCTCTCTTTATATCGTAGACTTGAATTGAATAAGTTGACACCTACTGAAATATCCTTGCAAATGGCTGATAAATCAACTGCTATACCCGTCGGTATTTGTGAGGATGTGCCTGTTGTGGTTGCAAATGTCACTATCTTAACGGACTTTGTTATTCTTGATATTCCCGAGGACGATAGTATGTCGATTATCCTTGGTAGACCCTTTTTGAATACTGCAGAGGCTGTTATTGATTGCAACAAAGGCAATGTCACTTTTCATGTTAATGGTAATGAGCATACGGTACACTTTCTGAGGAAACAACCTCAAGTTCATAGCATTAGTTCTATTGGAGAAAGCTCAAATATTATTATTGGAGGTTTTAAATTTCCTCTTCCTACTGTTAAGAAGAAATATGATATTCTTATTGTTGGGGATGTTCATATCCCCGTTGAGGTAACTTAGTGTTATTCGAAATTTCTCCGGTTCCGTGTTATTCGGAATGAGTTTGTTAACAAGACTTGATCAACCTTGTTAGTGGATTCATTTTGATGATCATGAGATGGATGAAACTAGAAGGCACAACCTTCTGTACCCTATTTTTACTTTCTGTTATTTAGAATAAATAAAGCAAAAATAGTATTATCTTTTTGTTTTCTGAATTATCTGTATAATAAAGAAATATCCCGAAAATAAAAGTGCTCCAAATGCCCTGCAAATCTAGTATGATTTTTTATGGAATATTTGAGGATTTTAGGCACTGAAAACACTGCAGGGGGGCAAGCACCTGGCCACGAGGGTGGAGGGCGCACCCACTCCCCCTGGGCGCGCCCCCCTGTCTTGTGGGCCCACGGTGGCCCCCCTCCACTTATTCCTGCACCCACACACTTCTTCTTCCTCCCAAAAAAATACCCATCCAGCTCAAGCATGAGTTCTAGCTCACTTTGCTGCGATTTTCGATCTCCTTGCTCAAAGCCCCATTCACAAAACTACTTTGGGAGATTGTTGCTTGGTATGTGACTCCTCCATTGGTCCAATTAGTTTTTGTTCTAATGCTTTATTCATTGCAAATTTTTGCTGCATAGGTGACCCTGTTCTTGAGCTTGCATGTTAAATTTATGAGGTCCCAAGTAGTTCTAATGCATGATATAGGCCCTAGGCACTTGTAGGAGTGGTTGCTATCAATCTTGTTTAGTTTTATTCACTTTTATTTTGAAGTTACTAAAAATTTCAGAAATTTTTCAGAAAAAGAAATATGTCCAGGAGAATGTACCAAGGTGGTTCCTCAACAAAGAAAGGACCTAGGCGTGCTATGCGCGAGCAAGACGATGAACCACCAAGGGAAGCTGAAGTGCGGGCTTGTGAGTGGCCATCGGATGATTTTATGGTTAATGCAGGCATCAAGGATGAATTTGATGCATATGTGCGTAACGCCGATCTTGAGGACTTCATACAAGATAAGTGTCCTCAGTACTACCAATTGACTGATTCATTCGTGAGAAGGTTTAAATTTTTATCTTCACGTAATTCTCAGAATGTCTTGTTTGATATATATGATGAATCCTATACCATGGACTTAGAAGATTTCACTACTGCTTGCAAACTCCCGCAGTGGGCAATGTTCATGAACCCCACAAATCTGAATATAAAGATTTCCTAGCTAGTATCACTGTGGGAGAATCCAGGGATATAGCACAAGCTACCATAGGGAGCATTCACTTTCCTTCTATACATTATTTTGCTCTTTTCATTGGTAGATGCATTAATGGTAAGGATGAAGCTTGTCACATGTGTGCCCCTGATCTTTGCGTCCTCAAGAGTGCTATATTAGGTAATAAAGATTATAACTTGGGGGCAATAGTTGCACGTAGGCTGCATAATAATGGTATATCTGGAGATTTATTTGGCGGAATTTATGCAACCCGTGTTGCTAGTTATCTTGGTATACCCCCACGGGAGGGTGATATGTTGTTACCTCCCGCTTATTTAGATTATGACGCTATGGTCAGACGTTGTTTTCTTTTGAGGAATGAACAATTCCTCCAGTATAGGCTAATCTTTGACAGACGTCGCGCTGTCCATGTTACTCTTCCTGCTCCTTTCCTTTTTGATTACCAGGCAAAACGAAGATATGTTGTCACTAGGGAGGAGGCAGCCGAACACGAGAGGGGAGCGGAGGCAGCTCGCCAACATGCCGCAGCTCAGGAGGCATCGGCTTCTGCATCTCAGTACGACCCCAGTTATAACTTTGGATATCAGCCATGCTATCCGTAGCATTAGACCAACTTAGGCCAAAAGCCTAAGCTTGGGGGAGTACGTATTTCTCACCGACTTTACATTCATGTTCACACACTTTACTAGTCGTCGGTGCTCATACTCTTTCATTGTATTATCCATGCTAGTTTAGTTATTTATTCTAGCTTTCTTCTTGTGTGTTTGTTAAATCTTAAGAAAAACCAAAAAAATTAGTTAGTTTAATTTCCATGCCTGTAGTAGAAATTAAAATGAAAACCCAAAAATATTTCTCGTTCTTCTTCTTTCTTGTTGGGAGCTTTCCCGTGTAAATAGTTTTATTTTCTTTTCTTTCCTTTGGGGGTCGAGAGTAGAAGACCATATTGAAAATGCTTAGTGGCTCTTATATGCATGATTGTTGATTTAACTCAGAGCCCATATTACTTTGTCTTCTCTCTTGAATTGAATGCCTGCAGATTCCAGCTTAGTCCAATGCACGCGCACTATTATTATTATACACATCGTTCGGTCGTGCAAGTGAAAGGCAATAATGACGATATATGATGGACTAGTTGAGATGAGAAAAGCTGGTATGAACTCGACCTCTCTTGTTTTTGTAAATATGATGAGTTCATCTTTCCTGATTCAGCTTATTATGAAGTAAGCATATTTGCAATGACATTTAGAGATTATAGTTGCTTGTGCCATGCTTGATTAGCTATGAGTTATAATGGTTTACCTTGCGTGCCAACATGCTATTAAAATAATTGTGATGTGGTATGATGGGATGGTATCCTCCTTTGGATGAATTGAGTGACTCGACTTGGCACATGTTCACGCATGTAGTTGAAACAAATCAACATAGCCTTCATGATATTTATGTTCATGGTAGATTATATCCTACTCATGCTTGTATTCGGTGTGAATTAATTTTAATGCATGTTTATGACTGTTGTCGCTCTCTCAGTTGGTCGCTTCCCAGTCTTTTGCTAGCCTTCACCTGTACTAAGCGGGAATACTGCTTGTGCATCCAAACTCCTTAAACCCCAAAGTTATTCCATATGAGTCCACTATACCTTCTTATATGCGGTATCTACCTGCCGTTCCAAGTAAATTTGTATGTGCCAAACTGTTGGAAATATGCCCTAGAGGCAATAATAAATTGTTTATTATTATATTTCCTTGTTCATGATATTCGTTTATTATCCATGCTAGAATTGTATTGATAGGAAACTCAGATACATGTGTGGATACATAGACAACACCATGTCCCTAGTAAGCCTCTAGTTGACTAGCTCGTTGATCAATAGATGGTTACGGTTTCCTGACCATGGACATTGGATGTCGTTGATAACGGGATCACATCATTAGGAGAATGATGTGATGGACAAGACCCAATCCTAAGCCTAGCACAAGATCGTGTAGTTCGTTTGCTAAGAGCTCTCCTAATGTCAAGTATCATTTCCTTAGACCATGAGATTGTGCAACTCCCGGATACCGTAGGAATGCTTTGGGTGTACCAAACGTAACTGGGTGGCTATAAAGGTGCACTACAGGTATCTCCGAAAGTGTCTGTTGGGTTGGCACGAATCGAGACTGGGATTTGTCACTCCGTGTAAACGGAGAGGTATCTCTGGGCCCACTCGGTAGGACATCATCATAATGTGCACAATGTGACCAAGGAGTTGATCATGGGATGATGTGTTACGGAACGAGTAAAGAGACCTGCCGGTAACGAGATTGAACAAGGTATCGGGATACCGACGATCGAATCTCGGGCAAGTAACATACCGATAGACAAAGGGAATTGAATACGGGATTGATTGAATCCCCGACATCGTGGTTCATCCGATGAGATCATCGTGGAACATGTGGGAGCAAACATGGGTATCCAGATCCCGCTGTTGGTTATTGGCCGGAGAACGTCTCGGCCATGTCTGCATGGTTCCCGAACCCGTAGGGTCTACACCCTTAAGGTTCGATGACGCTAGGGTTATAGGGAATAGATATACGTGGTTACTGAATGTTGTTCGGAGTCCCGGATGAGATCCCAGACGTCACGAGGAGTTCCGGAATGGTCCGGAGGTAAAGATTTATATATGGGAAGTCTTGTTTTGGTCACCGGAAAAGTTTCGGGTGATATCGGTAACGTACCGGGACCACCGGGAGGGTCCCGGGGTCCACCAGGTGGGGCCGCCGGCCCCAGAGGGCTGCGTGGGCCAAGTGTGGGAAGGGACCAGCCCCTAGGTGGGCTGGTGCGCCTCCCACAAGAGGCCCAGGGCGCAGGAAAGGGGGAAGGGGGGGAACCCTAGTCTCAGATGGGCCTTAGGTCCATCTAGTGGGGCGCCACCTCTCTCCCCCCCTTTGGCCGCCCCCCAAGCCCCATCTAGGGCTGGCCGCACCCCTTGGGGGGGAACCCTAGATGGGGGCGCAGCCCTCCCCCTCCCCTATATATACTTGAGGTTTGGGGCTGCCATACACATGAGAACGTCTCCTTTTGGCGCAGCCCTACCCCTCTCCCTCCTCCTCCTCTCCCGCGGTGCTTGGCGAAGCCCTGCGGGATTGCCACGCTCCTCCATCACCACCACGCCGTCATGCTGTGTGACACCCAAGTTTTTATTTGGATTTTTCAAAAAAAAAATTCAAGAGAACTCTCACTCTCAAATATCTTTCTTTATGGCAAAAATTTTATTTGGATTCACCCAAGAACTGCCTTTGACCTTGGAGGTTCTTGCTTTCTTTAGGACTCAAGACAAAATGGTTTTCATTTGGGAAAATAACTTTTGAAAACCTTTTCTTGAATTTGCACTATGGCTTTTGGAAAGCCTTTTGCCACTTTCAACAATTCCTTTTTGCCATGGCCCAAGTGCAAATGATCTCTCCTAACTCCTCCCTCACCTCTGGATCATGATTTACATCAAATCCAGCAAGTTGGACCTCCCCATGTATTTATTTTCCATTCAAATTCTATTCAAATATTTTCTGCCTTCTATTCTACCACTTGGAGATTTACAAAGGAACTCCTTTTTCTGTTTTGATTTTTGGCCCCAAACTTCTTTCCCCTCCTAGTCCTTTGAACCCTCAACCTGGAACCATGAAGATCCACTGGTCTCCAGTTCAAAATTTTCAAACTACATCAGCTGCAAGTTTGGACCAGATTTGCCAAATTTGGTGAAATTCATTCAAAACTTTCTCCAAAAATTCCAAGTAAATTCATGCAGCCCCTGGGTGCTTTGAGTGATCATCTCACCAAGTTACAGCTCCAGCAAAATTCATCTTTTTACCAAAACCTACTGTCGAACACCTGCAATGCATAGTCACTGTCAAGTTTCAGAAATTCAGAGATTCAGTTCAGTGGCTACTGTCGTTTTCTTCAGAGCATGACATCGATCTCGCCAGTACCCTCGCGTCGCCTTGCTCCTCGTCCTCGCCCTCCCGTTCCTGCACCGCACGAGTGCCTGGCATCTTGCGGGCGTCGGCGACGAGCAGCAGAAGGTGCGCCGCCCCGTGACCGACGCCGGCGGCGGCTTTGCGGACGCCAGCGGGAGACACGGCGCCGCCGACTCCACCCAGCACCGCCCAAACCACCAGAGCCCGCTGCGTGGCCGTCCACTCCCCCGAATGCGCTGCCACTCTCGTCGTGAACCCCAGGGCGCGGAGCGCGCTCTCTGCCGCCGTTGAGCTCGTGCGGTCACCTCACCGTGGACAAACGCCGTTACGCCAAGACTAACCACGTTCAGCTGCAAATCAAGTCCAGCAACATCCACTGATGCTTCTCGACCGCTCAAACCCCCTGCCAACCCACTGCTCCGCCGTAATCGCTCGCCGGAGGTTCTCTGTTCACGGCCACCCCATCGAGCTGCCTATAAATAGGGGCCCCGAGCTTCAACTCGAGCACCCACCAGCCCTACACTTCCCCTAGAGCACGCCCAGCCACTGGAAGAGCTGCGAGGGGGTCTCCTTCCTCGACTCCGGCCGCCGCGATCCGCCACGGGGTCCAGCCCGATTCGCCCCCATGTGTGCTCCGCAACCCCCATTCTCTTGCCAGTAGCTTCTCCTTGCATCACCCGTTCTGACCCGCGCCTCAATTCGTACTTTGCAGCCCTCCACCGGAGTTCCCCAACCTCACCCGAACCGCCGTCCGCCGGAGATAGTGTCGCCGTCGACGTGGTGCTCCCCGTTGGACGAGTCCACCACCCACCGACGCGGAAGAAGACACTGAAGCTCTTGGTACCCTCCGTTTCCCCTAACTCGTCGTGGTTCGACGCCGGCGTCCACCGCCGTCTTCGGGCACCGGCGAGCTTTCAAACCTGACATGCGGGCCCCGCGTGTTAGCCTCTGTTTTATTTCCCCCGAACCGTTTTCTGTTGGCGCCTTCGGGCAAATTACGTCTTCTCTCTTGCGCTTGCGCATTTCCAAACGAACCGTTTTCTGTTTTCTCAGTTAAAACCCTGGAACTTTTCTGTTTCATTACAGAAAGGTCCCTGGACAGAAACCTTTATAACTTTTTAATGAAGAGGTATTTTTGAGTGATTCCTTTTCTGTCCATCTCCAAATTTTGTCTAGTTTTTTATGGGATTTATTTGAAAAATATTTGGCAAAGTTTCTGTGCATGTGTTGGTTTTCACGTTAGTACCCCGTTTCGTGATTGCCGTAGGTTCCGGGAGAGGGGACGGAGCCGCGAACTTCGCCGAGCTAGACTCCGACTTCTCCGAACCAGGCAAGCATGTTTGAACATTTGATATGGCAGATGTTTTGCATGTTCATGTGAAAGTTTGTGCGTGGCATGTGAGTGTCGATAAGTGCCTCGTTGCTTGTAAGGCAACGACCCGGGTGTTCCGAAGTTGCGATGACCTCTGATGAGAGGCGGCCTAATCATGTGGTGACATGAAGGGCAGCAAGGTGGTACTGTTGTAGCATGCCAGCCTTGCGTCATCCGACTTTCTTCGACGTTAACGTGGTTGGAGCCACGTTATCGATCTTTTCCCGTATGTTCCAAAGTTGCGATGACCTCTGATGAGAGGTGGCCTAATCATGTGGTGACATGAAGGGCAGCAAGGTGGTACTGTTGTAGCATGCCAGCCTTGTGTCATCCGACTTTTCTGACGTCAACATGGTTGGAGCCGTGTTATCGTCCCTTCCCCTTTCCGTGCTACCACATGTCTCATTGCCAGGATACGGTTTAGTAAGTTGGTAACCTCTTTCCGTGTACACACGAAACAGAGAGGCCGGGATGATGGTACCTTGGCCCAGGATTAAAGCCAGTCATTCGGTCAGGGGGCATGGGTGTTTCCGGTTGGGACCGAGAGGGGGGGCACCCCCTTATAGCGCGCGTATAGAAATTTGATCCCATGCTACGCGAGGTTGTAGCCTCCCCGACTCAGGGTTTTTCCTGAATGTTGCCGAGGGTGATCCCTGGCTTCGGATGGTTAATTGGGTGTGTACTGGTTAGACGTGTTCCTCCCAGAACACCGTAGACGGAACTAGTCCCCGTGACTACTGAAATCCGTTGGCTGTGGTTAAGTACAAACTCTGCAGAGTCAATTCTTTCCAAATCATCGTATCCATAGTCAGAAATGTAGATTTTTATATCCAAATCTATCCGTGTGAAAAACTTGCCCCCGGTGAACAAGCTCAAGCGGTAAAGTCTCAGATTTATTGTTATTCCTGTGGATGGACCAACATTATATTTGTCTCGTGCTTGTGATAAGTTATATTCCCGAATTATTGTATTGTTGTGTCACAATATAAGCCCTTTATGCGATGTCGCTCAGACGTCCGACTGTGGCATGTACTGTCTTTATTTTCTGTTATAAGCCCTTTATGTGGTGTCGCCCCGACACCCGACTGCGGCATTATTATTCCGCATTTTCCTCTCGAGGAGTCTTTCAGACACTCGTTTGGCACCAGTATTATTATTCCGCATTTTCCTCTCGAGGAGTCTTTCAGACACTCGTTTGGCACCAGTATTATTATTCCGCATTTTCCTCTCGAGGAGTCTTTCAGACACTCGTTTGGCACCAGTATTATTATTCCGCATTTTCCTCTCGAGGAGTCTTTCAGACACTCGTTTGGCACCAGTATTACTATTCTGCAGTTTCCGCTCGAGGCGTCATTCAGACCCTCGCTTGGCACCCAGTATTTATTATCTCTATGTCTGATCGCACTGGTTAACTTATTCATGTGCTTCATGTTTGCATTTGTTATACCTTATGTCCGAACTGTCTTGCGAGTACTTTCATAGTACTCACCTGGCTTGTTGATTTGGCCAGATGTTGACGAAGGCGATCTCTTGGATGAAGAGTTTGATAGCGCGTCCGACGCCTAGAGGAGTCCCAGTCAGTCCTGCGCGATCCCGGATATTGGTCACTTGTATCGTTTACGCTTCCGCCACCCGCAATAAGTCTTCTCGAGCCTCACTCCGACGCTCGAAGAGCTGTAGTCTTCTGGAGTCATATCACTCGCCCCGCGGTGATATCTCCACCATCGCTATTATCGTGAGTTAGTAGTTTGCCACCCTATCCGCCGTATTGTTTTATCGGCGTGCATGTAATAAATTGTTGGGCAATCTCTGCTCAACTTTGTATTATATTTAGTACTCCTGGTATTTTTCTTCTGTGACCAATGTATTGTCTATCAGTGAGAAGGAATTCTTCCTCGCTGGTCCGTAACAGGGATTGGTTTCTCAATAATTATTTTATTGAAAAACCGGTCGTGACAAGCTTGGTATCAGAGCCAGGCTGACTGTAGGAAGCCACTAGGTGCGATCGCTAATCGGTTATTAGCATCTTTAGTGCTTCTTCAGCATTTTGCAATTGTAGCTATTTTCTGTTGGTCATCATAAAATTTATGACATGACTACTCAGAATTTTTGCCTACTTTTGTAGATGGCTGGCAGCGGCTGTGAGAATCGAGTGTTCACCAACGTGCCCGAGGGGTTTGTCAAGCTCCTCGTCTCCATCACCAAACTCGCAATCGGGCCAGCAGCTCGCCCGGAGTTCACCCTCTATCAGCACAAGCTCAGTGACGACGTGTCTATGCACCAAGCCGTGGTGCAGTTCAGGGAGGACGATCTGCTGCTCGCCATTTCCGTTTTACGGGAAGGGCCATGCCTACGGAGAGGCATGCTATGCAGATGGCTGCCCGCGAGGCGATAGCTCGCCTTCGGGACATCCTTCCTACGATGAAGACTCGTCGCTACCGCTACCTCCCATGCCATGTGCCTTACACCAGCCACTATGCGTTTGCCTGCCATCGGGGAGAAAGAGACGAAGCCATCGAGATGGTTGTGGAGTATCTCAAGGCTCTGGAGGAGTCTTTCGACAACCTCGTAGATGATCTTGTGGCTGCCCGCATGGACTTAGTCCGGGGCGGTCCTGCCAGCCGGAAGGAGCTTCTCCACACGGCGCCGCCTCTGACATTCGTCTCGTCTTCAGCCTCGTATGCACCGGCCGTTTTGGCCACTGCTCGCCGTCTGCCTACCACTGAGGAATTCGACCGAGTCATCGCTCCTACTCCAGTCAGAGCCGCACCGCCTGCCGCACACGCTCTACCACCAGTCGCCCCCGCACCATCACCGCAGCGCAGCATCGCGCGCCAGGAGCCAGCTAGAGAGGAGGAGGTTGATTCTCCTGGACCGCTGAGCCTTGCCATCGGCAAGGGGAAGGAGATCCTCACCATCTCCGACTGAGAGCACCGAGTAGCCGCGTGTTATGTCTGCTTGTATGATGTGCTGTTTTATCTGTACGCTAGTTTGTATTGGTGTGTTTGCTGCCTTCCGGAGTAGTACGCTAGTTTTAAATAACATGTCAGGATTGTGTACGCGCATCCTGAGTGCTGTATCTTGTGTTTGCTTTCGCATGTAAGATTTTATGTTAAGCACTTCTTCTCCGTGAAAATCATTTGTGTTGCCTTTGCAAGGGTTTTCCTCATGCTACACAGTTTTTCTCATGGGTTTTGCAAATGATACCCCCAGACTGGAAAAATGTCTCGCCCATGGACTCGCTCCATGCCCAATCAGCCAGAAGAGGTTTACGGGACACAGACCAGCAACAATTTCACTCAGGGTCAGTCCAGCCAACAAGACAGCGAAGCAGCACTGTCTCAAGTATGCCGTCTCTTCGAGCAAAGCCAGCAACAGCACCAAGAGATGATGAACCATGTCATCAACATGGGAAACCACCGTGAACACTATCAACCACATTCCAAGTTATCCGAGTTGCAGAAGACTCGCCCCTCAACTTTTGCTCACACCGATAGGCCGCTGGAAGCCGATGATTGGCTTCGTGAGATTGAAAGGAAACTGATTATTGCTCAATGCTCAGATCATGAGAAAGTGCTTTATGCACCACACTACCTTACTGGAGCAGCCGCAGCATGGTGGGAGAACTTCCTACACATGCATCCCAGGGAACACGACATCACCTGGGAAGAGTTCAAGGAAGGTTTCCGTGGGGCACACATCCCCAGGAGCATCCTAAAGATCAAGAAAAGAGAGTTTGATGACCTGAAGCAAAGAGGCATGTCCGTCACAGAATACAACGGCTAGTTTACCCAACTGTCTCGTTATGCCTACGACGAGCACATGACAGAAAACAAGAAGATGGAAAAATTCCTGGACGGCCTGGCACCAGCACTAAGATGCCAGCTGATTGTACACACCTTTCCGGATTTTAAGACGCTAGTGGACAAGGCCATCACCTTGGAAAATGAGCGCCGTAGTCTGGAAGACATCCGCAAGCGGAAGAGGGACAAGACGACTCTTGCCCGCAGTAACCGAGGCAAGGCTGAGGCCCCAAGGACAGACACAAGGAGATCCACGACTACGGAGCCAAGACCCGTCGGACATTTTCATGCCAGAGACAAGGAGTTCACATATCGTCCGGGAGTCACCTGCTATGCTTGCGGTCAGCAAGGGCACTATGCTAAACAATGCCCGAAGCCAAGAGACTCGGCACCCAAGCCGAACAATGGTGGAAACAATCCCGCCCCCAAGCGCAACAACTTCAACCCCAACAACAACCACAGGAAGGGTCACCTGAACCATGTGACCAGGGAAGAAGCGCAGAATGCCCCAGACATCGTGCTCGGTACGTTCCCTGTCAACACAGTACCTGCCACGGTTTTGTTTGATTCTGGTGCTTCCCATTCGTTCATTTCGAAGAGTTTTGTTTCGCAACATGGTTTTCCGATACTCCCCTTGGAGAAGTCTATGATCATCAAGTCCCCCGGAAACAAGCAAATTGCTCAGGGTTACTGCCAAGGAGTGGTCATTGAGTTCGAAGGACTACCATTCCACGCGAATCTCATCGTGTTGGAGAGTAGAGGACTGGATGTCATTTTAGGAATGGACTGGTTAACCACCAACAAAGGATTCATTGACTGCTTCAATCGGACAGTGATTCTCACTCACCATCACGGCAAGACAATAAGAGTCTCCGCTCAAGAAAGGCCGCGGTCACAGAAACCAAATCTGAACAAGATGGGCATCGCAGAATTAAGAAAAGTGCCAGTGGTATGCGAGTTCCCTGATGTGTTCCCGGAAGAACTACCAGGTATGCCACCAGATCGAGAGATCGAATTCAGCATTGAATTAGCACCTGGCACCGCTCCCATTTATAAGAAACCGTATAGAATGGCACCCTCAGAATTGGTGGAGTTGAAGAAGCAGATAAAGGAATTACTGGACAAGGGGTTTATACGAGCCAGCTCCTCACCATGGGGTTCGCCCGTATTGTTCGCCAAGAAGAAGGATGGGACACTGAGACTGTGCATAGACTATCGAGCCCTCAATATGGTCACCATCAAAAACAAATACCCGATGCCACGGATAAATGATTTGTTTGACCAGCTCACACAAGCTAAAGTATTTTCAAAGATTGATTTGAGATCAGGATACCATCAACTGAAGGTACGAACAGAGGATATCCCCAAGACAGCATTCACTTCCAGATATGGGTTATACGAGTTCACAGTGATGCCTTTTGGTCTAACAAACGCCCCCGCATTTTTCGCCCACCTCATGAACAAAGTGTTCATGAAATTCATGGACAAATTTGTGGTGGTATTCATTGACGACATTCTGGTTTACTCAAGGACACCAGAAGAACATGCTGAGCACCTCAGAATTGTTTTGGGAGAATTGAGGAAACATCAGTTGTACGCCAAATTTAGCAAATGCGAATTTTGGCTAAGACAAGTTGGTTTCTTAGGCCATATACTGAACCAAGAAGGCGTAGCCGTAGACCCAGAAAAGGTCAAAGCCATACTGGACTGGAAACCACCAGCCAACGTCACAGATGTGCGGAGTTTCCTAGGAATGGCCGGATATTACAGGAGATTTATTGAAGGATTCTCCACTGTGGCAAAACCTATGACCCAACTGCTCAAGAAGGACAGGAGATTCGTATGGACGGAAGCATGTGAGCAGAGCTTCCAAGAACTCAAGAAGAAACTGACAACCGCACCAGTTTTAACTGTGCCAGACATACACAAGAGTTTTGAAGTATATTGTGACGCGTCCCAAAAAGGTCTCGGATGTGTACTAATGCAGGATGGCAAAGTTGTCGCATATGCCTCCAGGCAACTGCGAAAGCATGAGGAAAATTACCCAACACATGACTTGGAGCTAGCAGCGGTCATACATGCACTAAAAGAGTGGAGGCACTTTCTGTTGAGAAATCGTTGTGAAATATATACGGACCATAAGAGCCTCAAATATATCTTCACACAGCCAGAGCTGAATTTACGCCAACGACGCTGGTTGGAACTGGTCAAAGACTACGACGTCGGCATCCACTACCACCCAGGAAAAGCAAATGTAGTAGCCGATGCCCTTAGTCGAAACCCCAGCCCGGACAGTGACGGTCAGCAAAACTTGAGGCCTGAGTTTCAGCGAGAGTTCACTCGGCTCAACATGATGTTAGTCTCCGAGGGCACCGTATCGAACCTGGAGATACAACCCACCCTAGTGGAACAAATCAAGAAGGCTCAACAGGGACATCCCAGTATCGAAGGCATAAAGAAGAAAATGAATACTAGTAAGACTTCAGAGTTCGTCACAGACAGTGAAGGAACATTGTGGTACCGAAACAGACTTTGCGTACCTAACATTGAGGAACTCAAGCAACAGATCTTGACGGAAAGCCACACCGCTCCATATTCGATCCATCCTGGAGGAACCAAAATGTACAAGGACATCCAGGAAAGATTTTGGTGGCACGGGATGAAAAGAGATATAGCCACATTCATTGCTTGTTGCGATTCATGTCAGCGTATCAAGGCCGAGCATCAAAAGCCAGCAGGGCTACTCCAGCCAAACAGAATACCGGAGTGGAAATGGGATGAAATAGGAATGGACTTCATTGTCGGATTACCCCGGTCACAACGCGGAAATGACGCCATATGGGTCATCACAGACCGACTAACCAAGGTTGCTCATTTCATTCCTGTAAGGACTACCTACTCCACACAAAGACTGGCAAAGCTCTACCTATCTCGTATAGTTTGCTTGCATGGAGTCCCGAAGGCCATAATATCAGATCGAGGCACCCAATTCGTCTCCAAATTTTGGGATCACCTACAACAAGCTCTGGGCACGCAACTGGCTTTCAGTACAGCATACCACCCTCAGACAGATGGACAAACAGAATGTGTAAACCAAATCCTGGAGGATATGCTAAGAGCCTGTGTGCTCACCTATGGGTCCAGTTGGGAAGAGAGTTTGCCCTATGCCGAATTTGCGTACAACAACAGTTACCAAGCCAGCTTGCAAATGGCACCCTTTGAAGCATTGTACGGACGGAGGTGTCGTACCCCATTGAATTGGTCAGAAACAGGTGACAGCCGTATCTTCGGCCCAGATATGCTTAAGGAAGCCGAGGAAAAAGTTAAACAAATCAGGGACAGACTCAAGTCAGCACAGAGCCGACAAAAGAGCTACTATGATCAGAAGCATCGTGAGGTCAGCTTTGAACCTGGTGATTCCGTATACCTCCGAGTATCTCCTATGAGGGGTCTGCAACGGTTCAAAATAAAGGGAAAACTAGCCCCAAGGTTTATTGGACCATTTTGTGTAAAGGCACGTAGAGGCACGGTAGCCTACCAACTAGACCTACCCAAGGACCTATCAGACGTCCATGACGTATTCCACGTCTCGCAGTTGAGGAAATGTGTGAGTAACCCGGAGAAACATGTACCTCATGAGGACATTGATATGCAACCAGATCTCACCTACAGAGAAAGGCCAGTAAAGATTTTAGAAGAGTCTGAACGGAGGACCCGTCAGAAAACGACAAGATTTTTCAGGGTCCAGTGGAGCAACCACACTGAGGATGAAGCCACATGGGAAAGGGAGGATTTCCTTCGAGCAGAGTATCCCTATCTGTTTGAGGATCAGCAGAAATCTCGAGGACGAGATTTTTCCTAAGGGGGTAGGTGTTGTGACACCCAAGTTTTTATTTGGATTTTTCAAAAAAAAATTCAAGAGAACTCTCACTCTCAAATATCTTTCTTTATGGCAAAAATTTTATTTGGATTCACCCAAGATCTGCCTTTGACCTTGGAGGTTCTTGCTTTCTTTAGGACTCAAGACAAAATGGTTTTCATTTGGGAAATAACTTTTGAAAACCTTTTCTTGAATTTGCACTATGGCTTTTGGAAAGCCTTTTGCCACTTTCAACAATTCCTTTTTGCCATGGCCCAAGTGCAAATGATCTCTCCTAACTCCTCCCTCACCTCTGGATCATGATTTACATCAAATCCAGCAAGTTGGACCTCCCCATGTATTTATTTTCCATTCAAATTCTATTCAAATATTTTCTGCCTTCTATTCTACCACTTGGAGATTTACAAAGGAACTCCTTTTTCTGTTTTGATTTTTGGCCCCAAACTTCTTTCCCCTCCTAGTCCTTTGAACCCTCAACCTGGAACCATGAAGATCCACTGGTCTCCAGTTCAAAATTTTCAAACTACATCAGCTGCAAGTTTGGACCAGATTTGTCAAATTTGGTGAAATTCATTCAAAACTTTCTCCAAAAATTCCAAGTAAATTCATGCAGCCCCTGGGTGCTTTGAGTGATCATCTCACCAAGTTACAGCTCCAGCAAAATTCATCTTTTTACCAAAACCTACTGTCGAACACCTGCAATGCATAGTCACTGTCAAGTTTCAGAAATTCAGAGATTCAGTTCAGTGGCTACTGTCGTTTTCTTCAGAGCATGACATCGATCTCGCCAGTACCCTCGCGTCGCCTTGCTCCTCGTCCTCGCCCTCCCGTTCCTGCACCGCACGAGTGCCTGGCATCTTGCGGGCGTCGGCGACGAGCAGCAGAAGGTGCGCCGCCCCGTGACCGACGCCGGCGGCGGCTTTGCGGACGCCAGCGGGAGACACGGCGCCGCTGACTCCACCCAGCACCGCCCAAACCACCAGAGCCCGCCGCGTGGCCGTCCACTCCCCCGAATGCGCTGCCGCTCTCGTCGTGAACCCCAGGGCGCGGAGCGCGCTCTCTGCCGCCGTTGAGCTCGTGCGGTCACCTCACCGTGGACAGACGCCGTTACGCCAAGACTAACCACGTTCAGCTGCAAATCAAGTCCAGCAACATCCACTGATGCTTCTCGACCGCTCAAACCCCCTGCCAACCCACTGCTCCGCCGTAATCGCTCGCCGGAGGTTCTCCGTTCACGGCCACCCCGTCGAGCTGCCTATAAATAGGGGCCCCGAGCTTTAACTCGAGCACCCACCAGCCCTACACTTCCCCTAGAGCACGCCCAGCCACTGGAAGAGCCGCGAGGGGGTCTCCTTCCTCGACTCCGGCCGCCGCGATCCGCCACGGGGTCCAGCCCGATTCGCCCCCATGTGTGCTCCGCAACCCCCATTCTCTTGCCAGTAGCTTCTCCTTGCATCACCCATTCTGACCCGCGCCTCAATTCGTACTTTGCAGCCCTCCACCGGAGTTCCCCAACCTCACCCGAACCGCCGTCCGCCAGAGATAGTGTCGCCGTCGATGTGGTGCTCCCCGTTGGACGAGTCCACCACCCACCGACGCGGAAGAAGACACTGAAGCTCTTGGTACCCTCCGTTTCCCCTAACTCGTCGTGGTTCGACGCCGGCGTCCACCGCCGTCTTCGGGCGCCGGCGAGCTTTCAAACCTGACATGCGGGCCCCGCGTGTCAGCCTCTGTTTTATTTCCCCCGAACCATTTTCTGTTGGCGCCTTCGGGCAAATTACGTCTTCTCTCTTGCGCTTGCGCATTTCCAAACGAACCGTTTTCTGTTTTCTCAGTTAAAACCCTGGAACTTTTCTGTTTCATTACAGAAAGGTCCCTGGACAGAAACCTTTATAACTTTTTAATGAAGAGGTATTTTTGAGTGATTCCTTTTCTGTCCATCTCCAAATTTTGTCTAGTTTTTTTTGGGATTTATTTGAAAAATATTTGGCAAAGTTTCTGTGTATGTGTTGGTTTTCACGTTAGTACCCCGTTTCGTGATTGCCGTAGGTTCCGGGAGAGGGGACGGAGCCGCGAACTTCGCCGAGCTAGACTCCGACTTCTCCGAACCAGGCAAGCATGTTTGAACATTTGATATGGCAGATGTTTTGCATGTTCATGTGAAAGTTTGTGCGTGGCATGTGAGTGTCGATAAGTGCCTCGTTGCTTGTAAGGCAACGACCCGGGTGTTCCGAAGTTGCGATGACCTCTGATGAGAGGCGGCCTAATCATGTGGTGACATGAAGGGCAGCAAGGTGGTACTGTTGTAGCATGCCAGCCTTGCGTCATCCGACTTTCTTCGACGTTAACGTGGTTGGAGCCACGTTATCGATCTTTTCCCGTATGTTCCAAAGTTGCGATGACCTCTGATGAGAGGTGGCCTAATCATGTGGTGACATGAAGGGCAGCAAGGTGGTACTGTTGTAGCATGCCAGCCTTGTGTCATCCGACTTTTCCGACGTCAACATGGTTGGAGCCGTGTTATCGTCCCTTCCCCTTTCCGTGCTACCACACGTCTCATTGCCAGGATACGGTTTAGTAAGTTGGTAACCTCTTTCCGTGTACACACCAAACAGAGAGGCCGGGATGATGGTACCTTGGCCCAGGATTAAAGCCAGTCATTCGGTCAGGGGGCATGGGTGTTTCCGGTTGGGACCGAGAGGGGGGGCACCCCCTTATAGCGCGCGTATAGAAATTTGATCCCATGCTACGCGAGGTTGTAGCCTCCCCGACTCAGGGTTTTTCCTGAATGTTGCCGAGGGTGATCCCTGGCTTCGGATGGTTAAATTGGGTGTGTACTGGTTAGACGTGTTCCTCCCAGAACACCGTAGACGGAACTAGTCCCCGTGACTACTGAAATCCGTTGGCTGTGGTTAAGTACAAACTCTGCAGAGTCAATTCTTTCCAAATCATCGTATCCATAGTCAGAAATGTAGATTTTTATATCCAAATCTATCCGTGTGAAAAACTTGCCCCCGGTGAACAAGCTCAAGCGGTAAAGTCTCAGATTTATTGTTATTCCTGTGGATGGACCAACATTATATTTGTCTCGTGCTTGTGATAAGTTATATTCCCGAATTATTGTATTGTTGTGTCACAATATAAGCCCTTTATGCGATGTCGCTCAGACGTCCGACTGTGGCATGTACTGTCTTTATTTTCTGTTATAAGCCCTTTATGTGGTGTCGCCCCGACACCCGACTGCGGCATTATTATTCCGCATTTTCCTCTCGAGGAGTCTTTCAGACACTCGTTTGGCACCAGTATTATTATTCCGCATTTTCCTCTCGAGGAGTCTTTCAGACACTCGTTTGGCACCAGTATTATTATTCCGCATTTTCCTCTCGAGGAGTCTTTCAGACACTCGTTTGGCACCAGTATTATTATTCCGCATTTTCCTCTCGAGGAGTCTTTCAGACACTCGTTTGGCACCAGTATTACTATTCTGCAGTTTCCGCTCGAGGCGTCATTCAGACCCTCGCTTGGCACCCAGTATTTATTATCTCTATGTCTGATCGCACTGGTTAACTTATTCATGTGCTTCATGTTTGCATTTGTTATACCTTATGTCCGAACTGTCTTGCGAGTACTTTCATAGTACTCACCTGGCTTGTTGATTTGGCCAGATGTTGACGAAGGCGATCTCTTGGATGAAGAGTTTGATAGCGCGTCCGACGCCTAGAGGAGTCCCAGTCAGTCCTGCGCGATCCCGGATATTGGTCACTTGTATCGTTTACGCTTCCGCCACCCGCAATAAGTCTTCTCGAGCCTCACTCCGACGCTCGAAGAGCTGTAGTCTTCTGGAGTCATATCACTCGCCCCGCGGTGATATCTCCACCATCGCTATTATCGTGAGTTAGTAGTTTGCCACCCTATCCGCCGTATTGTTTTATCGGCGTGCATGTAATAAATTGTTGGGCAATCTCTGCTCAACTTTGTATTATATTTAGTACTCCTGGTATTTTTCTTCTGTGACCAATGTATTGTCTATCAGTGAGAAGGAATTCTTCCTCGCTGGTCCGTAACAGGGATTGGTTTCTCAATAATTATTTTATTGAAAAACCGGTCGTGACAAGCTTGGTATCAGAGCCAGGCTGACTGTAGGAAGCCACTAGGTGCGATCGCTAATCGGTTATTAGCATCTTTAGTGCTTCTTCAGCATTTTGCAATTGTAGCTATTTTCTGTTGGTCATCATAAAATTTATGACATGACTACTCAGAATTTTTGCCTACTTTTGTAGATGGCTGGCAGCGGCTGTGAGAATCGAGTGTTCACCAACGTGCCCGAGGGGTTTGTCAAGCTCCTCGTCTCCATCACCAAACTCGCAATCGGGCCAGCAGCTCGCCCGGAGTTCACCCTCTATCAGCACAAGCTCAGTGACGACGTGTCTATGCACCAAGCCGTGGTGCAGTTCAGGGGAGGACGATCTGCTGCTCGCCATTTCCGTTTTACGGGAAGGGCCATGCCTACGGAGAGGCATGCTATGCAGATGGCTGCCCGCGAGGCGATAGCTCGCCTTCGGGACATCCTTCCTACGATGAAGACTCGTCGCTACCGCTACCTCCCATGCCATGTGCCTTACACCAGCCACTATGCGTTTGCCTGCCATCGGGGAGAAAGAGACGAAGCCATCGAGATGGTTGTGGAGTATCTCAAGGCTCTGGAGGAGTCTTTCGACAACCTCGTAGATGATCTTGTGGCTGCCCGCATGGACTTAGTCCGGGGCGGTCCTGCCAGCCGGAAGGAGCTTCTCCACACGGCGCCGCCTCTGACATTCGTCTCGTCTTCAGCCTCGTATGCACCGGCCGTTTTGGCCACTGCTCGCCGTCTGCCTACCACTGAGGAATTCGACCGAGTCATCGCTCCTACTCCAGTCAGAGCCGCACCGCCTGCCGCACACGCTCTACCACCAGTCGCCCCCGCACCATCACCGCAGCGCAGCGTCGCGCGGCAGGAGCCAGCTAGAGAGGAGGAGGTTGATTCTCCTGGACCGCTGAGCCTTGCCATCGGCAAGGGGAAGGAGATCCTCACCATCTCCGACTGAGAGCACCGAGTAGCCGCGTGTTATGTCTGCTTGTATGATGTGCTGTTTTATCTGTATGCTAGTTTGTATTGGTGTGTTTGCTGCCTTCCGGAGTAGTACGCTAGTTTTAAATAACATGTCAGGATTGTGTACGCGCTTCCTGAGTGCTGTATCTTGTGTTTGCTTTCGCATGTAAGATTTTATGTTAAGCACTTCTTCTCCGTGAAAATCATTTGTGTTGCCTTTGCAAGGGTTTTCCTCGTGCTACACAGTTTTTCTCATGGGTTTTGCAAATGATACCCCCAGACTGGAAAAATGTCTCGCCCATGGACTCGCTCCATGCCCAATCAGCCAGAAGAGGTTTACGGGACATAGACCAGCAACAATTTCACTCAGGGTCAGTCCAGCCAACAAGACAGCGAAGCAGCACTGTCTCAAGTATGCCGTCTCTTCGAGCAAAGCCAGCAACAGCACCAAGAGATGATGAACCATGTCATCAACATGGGAAACCACCGTGAACACTATCAACCACATTCCAAGTTATCCGAGTTGCAGAAGACTCGCCCCTCAACTTTTGCTCACACCGATAGGCCGCTGGAAGCCGATGATTGGCTTCGTGAGATTGAAAGGAAACTGATTATTGCTCAATGCTCAGATCATGAGAAAGTGCTTTATGCACCACACTACCTTACTGGAGCAGCCGCAGCATGGTGGGAGAACTTCCTACACATGCATCCCAGGGAACACGACATCACCTGGGAAGAGTTCAAGGAAAGTTTCCATGGGGCACACATCCCCAGGAGCATCCTAAAGATCAAGAAAAGAGAGTTTGATGACCTGAAGCAAAGAGGCATGTCCGTCACAGAATACAACGGCTAGTTTACCCAACTGTCTCGTTATGCCTACGACGAGCACATGACAGAAAACAAGAAGATGGAAAAATTCCTGGACGGCCTGGCACCAGCACTAAGATGCCAGCTGATTGTACACACCTTTCTGGATTTTAAGACGCTAGTGGACAAGGCCATCACCTTGGAAAATGAGCGCCGTAGTCTGGAAGACATCCGCAAGCGGAAGAGGGACAAGACGACTCTTGCCCGCAGCAACCGAGGCAAGGCTGAGGCCCCAAGGACAGACACAAGGAGATCCACGACTACGGAGCCAAGACCCGTCGGACATTTTCATGCCAGAGACAAGGAGTTCACATATCGTCCGGGAGTCACCTGCTATGCTTGCGGTCAGCAAGGGCACTATGCTAAACAATGCCCGAAGCCAAGAGACTCGGCACCCAAGCCGAACAATGGTGGAAACAATCCCGCCCCCAAGCGCAACAACTTCAACCCCAACAACAACCACAGGAAGGGTCACCTGAACCATGTGACCAGGGAAGAAGCGCAGAATGCCCCAGACATCGTGCTCGGTACGTTCCCTGTCAACACAGTACCTGCCACGGTTTTGTTTGATTCTGGTGCTTCCCATTCGTTCATTTCGAAGAGTTTTGTTTCGCAACATGGTTTTCCGATACTCCCCTTGGAGAAGTCTATGATCATCAAGTCCCCCGGAAACAAGCAAATTGCTCAGGGTTACTGCCAAGGAGTGGTCATTGAGTTCGAAGGACTACCATTCCACGCGAATCTCATCGTGTTGGAGAGTAGAGGACTGGATGTCATTTTAGGAATGGACTGGTTAACCACCAACAAAGGATTCATTGACTGCTTCAATCGGACAGTGATTCTCACTCACCATCACGGCAAGACAATAAGAGTCTCCGCTCAAGAAAGGCCGCGGTCACAGAAACCAAATCTGAACAAGATGGGCATCGCAGAATTAAGAAAAGTGCCAGTGGTATGCGAGTTCCCTGATGTGTTCCCGGAAGAACTACCAGGTATGCCACCAGATCGAGAGATCGAATTCAGCATTGAATTAGCACCTGGCACCGCTCCCATTTATAAGAAACCGTATAGAATGGCACCCTCAGAATTGGTGGAGTTGAAGAAGCAGATAAAGGAATTACTGGACAAGGGGTTTATACGAGCCAGCTCCTCACCATGGGGTTCGCCCGTATTGTTCGCCAAGAAGAAGGATGGGACACTGAGACTGTGCATAGACTATCGAGCCCTCAATATGGTCACCATCAAAAACAAATACCCGATGCCACGGATAAATGATTTGTTTGACCAGCTCACACAAGCTAAAGTATTTTCAAAGATTGATTTGAGATCAGGATACCATCAACTGAAGGTACGAACAGAGGATATCCCCAAGACAGCATTCACTTCCAGATATGGGTTATACGAGTTCACAGTGATGCCTTTTGGTCTAACAAACGCCCCCGCATTTTTCGCCCACCTCATGAACAAAGTGTTCATGAAATTCATGGACAAATTTGTGGTGGTATTCATTGACGACATTCTGGTTTACTCAAGGACACCAGAAGAACATGCTGAGCACCTCAGAATTGTTTTGGGAGAATTGAGGAAACATCAGTTGTACGCCAAATTTAGCAAATGCGAATTTTGGCTAAGACAAGTTGGTTTCTTAGGCCATATACTGAACCAAGAAGGCGTAGCCGTAGACCCAGAAAAGGTCAAAGCCATACTGGACTGGAAACCACCAGCCAACGTCACAGATGTGCGGAGTTTCCTAGGAATGGCCGGATATTACAGGAGATTTATTGAAGGATTCTCCACTGTGGCAAAACCTATGACCCAACTGCTCAAGAAGGACAGGAGATTCGTATGGACGGAAGCATGTGAGCAGAGCTTCCAAGAACTCAAGAAGAAACTGACAACCGCACCAGTTTTAACTGTGCCAGACATACACAAGAGTTTTGAAGTATATTGTGACGCGTCCCAAAAAGGTCTCGGATGTGTACTAATGCAGGATGGCAAAGTTGTCGCATATGCCTCCAGGCAACTGCGAAAGCATGAGGAAAATTACCCAACACATGACTTGGAGCTAGCAGCGGTCATACATGCACTAAAAGAGTGGAGGCACTTTCTGTTGAGAAATCGTTGTGAAATATATACGGACCATAAGAGCCTCAAATATATCTTCACACAGCCAGAGCTGAATTTACGCCAACGACGCTGGTTGGAACTGGTCAAAGACTACGACGTCGGCATCCACTACCACCCAGGAAAAGCAAATGTAGTAGCCGATGCCCTTAGTCGAAACCCCAGCCCGGACAGTGACGGTCAGCAAAACTTGAGGCCTGAGTTTCAGCGAGAGTTCACTCGGCTCAACATGATGTTAGTCTCCGAGGGCACCGTATCGAACCTGGAGATACAACCCACCCTAGTGGAACAAATCAAGAAGGCTCAACAGGGACATCCCAGTATCGAAGGCATAAAGAAGAAAATGAATACTAGTAAGACTTCAGAGTTCGTCACAGACAGTGAAGGAACATTGTGGTACCGAAACAGACTTTGCGTACCTAACATTGAGGAACTCAAGCAACAGATCTTGACGGAAAGCCACACCGCTCCATATTCGATCCATCCTGGAGGAACCAAAATGTACAAGGACATCCAGGAAAGATTTTGGTGGCACGGGATGAAAAGAGATATAGCCACATTCATTGCTTGTTGCGATTCATGTCAGCGTATCAAGGCCGAGCATCAAAAGCCAGCAGGGCTACTCCAGCCAAACAGAATACCGGAGTGGAAATGGGATGAAATAGGAATGGACTTCATTGTCGGATTACCCCGGTCACAACGCGGAAATGACGCCATATGGGTCATCACAGACCGACTAACCAAGGTTGCTCATTTCATTCCTGTAAGGACTACCTACTCCACACAAAGACTGGCAAAGCTCTACCTATCTCGTATAGTTTGCTTGCATGGAGTCCCGAAGGCCATAATATCAGATCGAGGCACCCAATTCGTCTCCAAATTTTGGGATCACCTACAACAAGCTCTGGGCACGCAACTGGCTTTCAGTACAGCATACCACCCTCAGACAGATGGACAAACAGAACGTGTAAACCAAATCCTGGAGGATATGCTAAGAGCCTGTGTGCTCACCTATGTGTCCAGTTGGGAAGAGAGTTTGCCCTATGCCGAATTTGCGTACAACAACAGTTACCAAGCCAGCTTGCAAATGGCACCCTTTGAAGCATTGTACGGACGGAGGTGTCGTACCCCATTGAATTGGTCAGAAACAGGTGACAGCCGTATCTTCGGCCAAGATATGCTTAAGGAAGCCGAGGAAAAAGTTAAACAAATCAGGGACAGACTCAAGTCAGCACAGAGCCGACAAAAGAGCTACTATGATCAGAAGCATCGTGAGGTCAGCTTTGAACCTGGTGATTCCGTATACCTCCGAGTATCTCCTATGAGGGGTCTGCAACGGTTCAAAATAAAGGGAAAACTAGCCCCAAGGTTTATTGGACCATTTTGTGTAAAGGCACGTAGAGGCACGGTAGCCTACCAACTAGACCTACCCAAGGACCTATCAGACGTCCATGACGTATTCCACGTCTCGCAGTTGAGGAAATGTGTGAGTAACCCGGAGAAACATGTACCTCATGAGGACATTGATATGCAACCAGATCTCACCTACAGAGAAAGGCCAGTAAAGATTTTAGAAGAGTCTGAACGGAGGACCCGTCAGAAAACGACAAGATTTTTCAGGGTCCAGTGGAGCAACCACACTGAGGATGAAGCCACATGGGAAAGGGAGGATTTCCTTCGAGCAGAGTATCCATATCTGTTTGAGGATCAGCAGAAATCTCGAGGACGAGATTTTTCCTAAGGGGGTAGGTGTTGTGACACCCAAGTTTTTATTTGGATTTTTCAAAAAAAAATTCAAGAGAACTCTCACTCTCAAATATCTTTCTTTATGGCAAAAATTTTATTTGGATTCACCCAAGATCTGCCTTTGGCCTTGGAGGTTCTTGCTTTCTTTAGGACTCAAGACAAAATGGTTTTCATTTGGGAAAATAACTTTTGAAAACCTTTTCTTGAATTTGCACTATGGCTTTTGGAAAGCCTTTGCCACTTTCAACAATTCCTTTTTGCCATGGCCCAAGTGCAAATGATCTCCCCTAACTCCTCCCTCACCTCTGGATCATGATTTACATCAAATCCAGCAAGTTGGACCTCCCCATGTATTTATTTTCCATTCAAATTCTATTCAAATATTTTCTGCCTTCTAATCTACCACTTGGAGATTTACAAAGGAACTCCTTTTTCTGTTTTGATTTTTGGCCCCAAACTTCTTTCCCCTCCTAGTCCTTTGAACCCTCAACCTGGAACCATGAAGATCCACTGGTCTCCAGTTCAAAATTTTCAAACTACATCAGCTGCAAGTTTGGACCAGATTTGCCAAATTTGGTGAAATTCATTCAAAACTTTCTCCAAAAATTCCAAGTAAATTCATGCAGCCCCTGGGTGCTTTGAGTGATCATCTCACCAAGTTACAGCTCCAGCAAAATTCATCTTTTTACCAAAACCTACTGTCGAACACCTGCAATGCATAGTCACTGTCAAGTTTCAGAAATTCAGAGATTCAGTTCAGTGGCTACTGTCGTTTTCTTCAGAGCATGACATCGATCTCGCCAGTACCCTCGCGTCGCCTTGCTCCTCGTCCTCGACCTCCCGTTCCTGCACCGCACGAGTGCCTGGCATCTTGCGGGCGTCGGCGACGAGCAGCAGAAGGTGCGCCGCCCCGTGACCGACGCCGGCGGCGGCTTTGCGGACGCCAGCGGGAGACACGGCGCCGCCGACTCCACCCAGCACCGCCCAAACCACCAGAGCCCGCCGCGTGGCCGTCCACTCCCCCGAATGCGCTGCCGCTCTCGTCGTGAACCCCAGGGCGCGGAGCGCGCTCTCTGCCGCCGTTGAGCTCGTGCGGTCACCTCACCGTGGACAGACGCCGTTACGCCAAGACTAACCACGTTCAGCTGCAAATCAAGTCCAGCAACATCCACTGATGCTTCTCGACCGCTCAAACCCCCTGCCAACCCACTGCTCCGCCGTAATCGCTCGCCGGAGGTTCTCCGTTCACGGCCACCCCGTCGAGCTGCCTATAAATAGGGGCCCCGAGCTTCAACTCGAGCACCCACCAGCCCTACACTTCCCCTAGAGCACGCCCAGCCACTGGAAGAGCCGCGAGGGGGTCTCCTTCCTCGACTCCGGCCGCCGCGATCCGCCACGGGGTCCAGCCCGATTCGCCCCCATGTGTGCTCCGCAACCCCCATTCTCTTGCCAGTAGCTTCTCCTTACATCACCCGTTCTGACCCGCGCCTCAATTCATACTTTGCAGCCCTCCACCGGAGTTCCCCAACCTCACCCGAACCGCCGTCCGCCGGAGATAGTGTCGCCGTCGACGTGGTGCTCCCCGTTGGACGAGTCCACCACCCACCGACGCGGAAGAAGACACTGAAGCTCTTGGTACCCTCCGTTTCCCCTAACTCGTCGTGGTTCGACGCCGGCGTCCACCGCCGTCTTCGGGCGCCGGCGAGCTTTCAAACCTGACATGCGGGCCCCGCGTGTCAGCCTCTGTTTTATTTCCCCCGAACCGTTTTCTGTTGGCGCCTTCGGGCAAATTACGTCTTCTCTCTTGCGCTTGCGCATTTCCAAACGAACCGTTTTCTGTTTTCTCAGTTAAAACCCTGGAACTTTTCTGTTTCATTACAGAAAGGTCCCTGGACAGAAACCTTTATAACTTTTTAATGAAGAGGTATTTTTGAGTGATTCCTTTTCTGTCCATCTCCAAATTTTGTCTAGTTTTTTATGGGATTTATTTGAAAAATATTTGGCAAAGTTTCTGTGTATGTGTTGGTTTTCACGTTAGTACCCGTTTCGTGATTGCCGTAGGTTCCGGGAGAGGGGACGGAGCCGCGAACTTCACCGAGCTAGACTCCGACTTCTCCGAACCAGGCAAGCATGTTTGAACATTTGATATGGCAGATGTTTTGCATGTTCATGTGAAAGTTTGTGCGTGGCATGTGAGTGTCGATAAGTGCCTCGTTGCTTGTAAGGCAACGACCCGGGTGTTCCGAAGTTGCGATGACCTCTGATGAGAGGCGGCCTAATCATGTGGTGACATGAAGGGCAGCAAGGTGGTACTGTTGTAGCATGCCAGCCTTGCGTCATCCGACTTTCTTCGACGTTAACATGGTTGGAGCCACGTTATCGATCTTTTCCCGTATGTTCCAAAGTTGCGATGACCTCTGATGAGAGGTGGCCTAATCATGTGGTGACATGAAGGGCAGCAAGGTGGTACTGTTGTAGCATGCCAGCCTTGTGTCATCCGACTTTTCCGACGTCAACATGGTTGGAGCCGTGTTATCGTCCCTTCCCCTTTCCGTGCTACCACATGTCTCATTGCCAGGATACGGTTTAGTAAGTTGGTAACCTCTTTCCGTGTACACACCAAACAGAGAGGCCGGGATGATGGTACCTTGGCCCAGGATTAAAGCCAGTCATTCGGTCAGGGGGCATGGGTGTTTCCGGTTGGGACCGAGAGGGGGGCACCCCCTTATAGCGCGCGTATAGAAATTTGATCCCATGCTACGCGAGGTTGTAGCCTCCCCGACTCAGGGTTTTTCCTGAATGTTGCCGAGGGTGATCCCTGGCTTCGGATGGTTAAATTGGGTGTGTACTGGTTAGACGTGTTCCTCCCAGAACACCGTAGACGGAACTAGTCCCCGTGACTACTGAAATCCGTTGGCTGTGGTTAAGTACAAACTCTGCAGAGTCAATTCTTTCCAAATCATCGTATCCATAGTCAGAAATGTAGATTTTTATATCCAAATCTATCCGTGTGAAAAACTTGCCCCCGGTGAACAAGCTCAAGCGGTAAAGTCTCAGATTTATTGTTATTCCTGTGGATGGACCAACATTATATTTGTCTCGTGCTTGTGATAAGTTATATTCCCGAATTATTGTATTGTTGTGTCACAATATAAGCCCTTTATGCGATGTCGCTCAGACGTCCGACTGTGGCATGTACTGTCTTTATTTTCTGTTATAAGCCCTTTATGTGGTGTCGCCCCGACACCCGACTGCGGCATTATTATTCCGCATTTTCCTCTCGAGGAGTCTTTCAGACACTCGTTTGGCACCAGTATTATTATTCCGCATTTTCCTCTCGAGGAGTCTTTCAGACACTCGTTTGGCACCAGTATTATTATTCCGCATTTTCCTCTCGAGGAGTCTTTCAGACACTCGTTTGGCACCAGTATTATTATTCCGCATTTTCCTCTCGAGGAGTCTTTCAGACACTCGTTTGGCACCAGTATTACTATTCTGCAGTTTCCGCTCGAGGCGTCATTCAGACCCTCGCTTGGCACCCAGTATTTATTATCTCTATGTCTGATCGCACTGGTTAACTTATTCATGTGCTTCATGTTTGCATTTGTTATACCTTATGTCCGAACTGTCTTGCGAGTACTTTCATAGTACTCACCTGGCTTGTTGATTTGGCCAGATGTTGACGAAGGCGATCTCTTGGATGAAGAGTTTGATAGCGCGTCCGACGCCTAGAGGAGTCCCAGTCAGTCCTGCGCGATCCCGGATATTGGTCACTTGTATCGTTTACGCTTCCGCCACCCGCAATAAGTCTTCTCGAGCCTCACTCCGACGCTCGAAGAGCTGTAGTCTTCTGGAGTCATATCACTCGCCCCGCGGTGATATCTCCACCATCGCTATTATCGTGAGTTAGTAGTTTGCCACCCTATCCGCCGTATTGTTTTATCGGCGTGCATGTAATAAATTGTTGGGCAATCTCTGCTCAACTTTGTATTATATTTAGTACTCCTGGTATTTTTCTTCTGTGACCAATGTATTGTCTATCAGTGAGAAGGAATTCTTCCTCGCTGGTCCGTAACAGGGATTGGTTTCTCAATAATTATTTTATTGAAAAACCGGTCGTGACATGCTGCTACTGGATGGAGTCTTCCCCAACCTCTCCCTCTCTCCTTGCTGGATCAAGGCGTGGGAGACGTCACCGGGCTACACGTGTGTTGAACGCGGAGGCACCGTTCTTCGGTGCTTAGATCGGAATCAACCGCGATCTGAATCGCTACGAGTACGACTCCCTCATCCGCGTTCTTGCAACGCTTCCGCTTAGCGATCTACAAGGGTATGTAGATGCACTCTCCTTCCCTTCGTTGCTAGATTACTCCATAGATTGATCTTGGTGATGCGTAGAAATTTTTGAATTTCTGCTACGTTCCCCAACACAAACTCCAAACCTTCAAATGAAATTCTGTTTTGTATGCTCGAGCAGCTCATGTATCAACTAGGGTTGTCTATATCTTCCATGCTAGGTGGGTTATTCTCAAGAGGAGTGGACTCCATTCCTCATTCACGAGAAAATGGCTGGTAACCGGGATGCCCAGTCCCATGCTTTATGCAAATCAAATCAAAATAATTAAAACAAAACTCCCCCAGGACTGTTGCTGGTATGGATGGTACCCCGTTGTTTCGGATGGCCGTGGAGTGTGCTTGTTGGTGGTGGGGGAGTATAAACTTTACCATTCTGTTTGGGAACTACCTATAATGTGTTTAGCATGGAAGATATCGCCATCTCATAGTTGTTGCATTGACAGCGAAAGTATGCCGCTCAAAATGTTGTTCCTCTCTATTTTAAATCGAGCTCTGGCACCTCTACAAATCCCTGCTTCCCTCTGCAAAGGGCCTATCTATTTACTTTTGTGTTGAGTCATCACAACCTTATTAAAAAGCACCCGCTGGAGAGCACACTGTCATTTGCATTCATTACTATTGGTTTATATTGGGTATGACTTGACTGGATCTCTTTTACCATGAATTACAATGTTTAGTCAGTCCTTGATCTTTAAAGGTGCTCTGCATTTATGTTTTGCGGTCTCAGAAAGGGCTAGCGAGATACCATCTTGTTATATCATATTATGATTGTTTTGAGAAAGTGTTGGCATCCGAGTTTTATTATTATTGCTCGCTAGCTGATTATGCCATTGATATGAGTAATTGTGAGACCCGGGTGTTATTGTGAGTATGGTTAGTTCATAATACTTGCTGAAAACTTGAATGCTGGCTTTACATATTTACAACAACAAGAGCAAACAGAGTTTGTAAAAGTTTTTCTTTATCACTTTCAGTTTATCAACTGAATTGCTTGAGGACAAGCAAAGGTTTAAGCTTGGGGGAGTTGATACGTATCCAACGTATCTACTTTTCCAAACACTTTTGCCCTTGTTTTGGACTCTAACTTGCATGATTTGAATGAAACTAACCCGGACTGACGCTGTTTTCAGCAGAACTGCCATGATGTTGTTTATTGTGTAGAAAACAAAAGTTCTCGGAATGACCTGCAAATCCACGAAAATAACTTTTGGAAAATATAAAAAATATTGGCGAAAGAATCAACGTCAGGGGGCCCACACCCTATCCACGAGGGTGGGGGCGCGCCCCCTCCCCCTGGGCGCGCCCCTGTCTCGTGGGCCCCCTGATGCTCCGCCGACCTCAACTCCAACTCCATATATTCCGTTTCGCGGAGAAAAAAATCAGAGAGGAAGTTTCATCGCATTTTACGACACGGAGCCGCCGCCAAGCCCTAATCTCTCTCGGGAGGGCTGATCTGGAGTCCGTTCGGGGCTCCGGAGAGGGGGATTCGTCGCCGTCGTCATCATCAACCATCCTCCATCACCAATTTCATGATGCTCACCGTCGTGCGTGAGTAATTCCATCGTAGGCTTGCTGGACGGTGATGGGTTGGATGAGATTTACCATGTAATCAAGTTAGTTTTGTTAGGGTTTGAACCCTAGTATCCACTATGTTCTGAGATTGATGTTGCTATGACTTTGCTATGCTTAATGCTTGTCACTAAGGCCCGAGTGCCATGATTTCAGATCTGAACCTATTATGTTTTCATGAATATATGTGAGTTCTTGATCCTATCTTGCAAGTCTATAGTCACCTATTATGTGTTATGATCCGACAACCCTGGAGTGACAATAATCGGGATACTTCTCGGTGATGACCATAGTTTGAGGAGTTCATGTATTCACTATGTGCTAATGCTTTGTTCCGGTTCTCTATTAAAAGGAGGCCTTAATATCCCTTAGTTTCCACTAGGACCCCGCTGCCACGGGAGGGTAGGACAAAAGATGTCATGCAAGTTCTTTTCCATAAGCACGTATGACTATATTCGGAATACATGCCTACATTACATTGATGAATTGGAGCTAGTTCTGTGTCACCCTATGTTATAGCTATTACATGAGGAATCGCATCCGACATAATTATCCATCACCGATCCAATGCCTACGAGCTTTTCACATATTGTGCTTTGCTTATTTACTTTTCCGTTGCTATTGTTACAATCACTACAAAACCCAAAAATAACTTTTGCTACTGTTACCGTTACTTCCATACTACTTTGCTACTAAAAACTTTGCTGCAGATACTAAGTTATCCAGGTGTGGTTGAATTGACAACTCAACTGCTAATACTAAAGAATATTCTTTGGCTCCCCTTATGTCGAATCAATAAATTTGGGTTGTATACTCTACCCTCGAAAGCTGTTGCGATCCCCTACACTTGTGGGTTATCACGGATGCACTAGAGCTATAAGTGTATGAAAGCTCAAAAACGAAAACTAGTGGGTGTGCATCCAACTTGCTTGCTCATGAAGACCTAGGGCATTTGAGGAAGCCCATTGTTGGAATATACAAGCCAAGTTCTATAATGAAAAATTCCCACTAGTATATGAAAGTGACAAAATAAGAGACTCTCTATCATGAAGATCATGGTGCTACTTCAAAGCACAAGTGTGGTAAAAGGATAGTAGCATTGTCCCTTCTCTCTTTTTCTCTCATTTTTTTATTTTTTTTATTTGGGCCTTTTTTTATAGCCTCTTTTTTTTCTCGTCCGGAGTCTCATCCCGACTTGTGGGGGAATCATAGTCTCCATCATCCTTTCCTCACATGGGACAATGCTCTAATAATGAAGATCATCACACTTTTATTTACTTACAACTCAAGAATTACAACTTGATACTTAGAACAAAATATGACTCTATGTGAATGCCTTCGGCGGTGTACCGGGATATGCAATGAATCAAGAGTGACATGTATGAAAAAAATATGAAAGGTGGCTTTGCCACAAATACGATGTCAACTACATGATCATGCAAAGCAATATGACAATGATGAAGCGTGTCATAATAAACGGAACGGTGGAAGTTGCATGGCAATATATCTCGGAATGGCTATGGAAATGCCATAATAGGTAGGTATGGTGGATGTTTTGAGGAAGGTATATGGTGGGTGTATGGTACAAGCGAAAGTTGCGCGGCACTAGAGAGGCTAGCAATGGTGGAAGGTGAGAGTGCGTATAATCCATGGACTCAACATTAGTCATAAAGAACTCACATACTTATTGCAAAAATCTATTAGTCATCGAAACAAAGTACTACGCGCATGCTCCTAGGGGGATAGATTGGTAGGAAAATACCATCGCTCATCCCTGACCGCCACTCATAAGGAAGACAATCAAAAAACATCTCATGCTCCAACTTCATTACAAAACAGTTCACCATACGTGCATGCTACGGGACTCACAAACCTCAACACAAGTATTTCTCAAATTCAAAATTACTCACTAGCATGACTCTAATATCACCATCTTCATATCTCAAAACAATCATAAGGAATCAAACTTCTCATAGTATTCAATGCACTTTATATGAAAGTTTTTATTATATCTATCTTGGATGCCTATCATATTAGGACTAATTTTATAACCAAAAGTAAATTACCATGCTGTTCTAAAAGACTCTCAAAATAATATAAGTGAAGCATGAGAGATCAATAATTTCTATAAAATAAAACCACCACCATGCTCTAAAAAGATATCAGTGAAGCACTAGAGCAAATATTATCTAGCTCAAAAGATATAAGCGAAGCACATAGAGTATTCTAATAAATTCCGATTCATGTGTGTCTCGTCAAAAGGTGTGTACAGCAAGGATGATTGTGGTAAATTAAAAAAGCAAAGACTCAAATCATACAAGACGCTCCAAGCAAAACACATATCATGTGGTGAATAAAAATATAGCCTCAAGTAAAGTTACCGATAGACGAGGATGAAAGAGGGGATGCCTTCCGGGGCATCCCCAAGATTAGGCTTTTGATTGTCCTTGAATTTTACCTTGGGGTGCCTTGGGCATCCCCAATATTAGGCTCTTGCCACTCCTTATTCCAAAATTCATCAAATCTTTACCCAAAACTTGAAAACTTCACAACACAAAACTCAAACAGAAAATCTCATGAGCTCCGTTAGTATAAGAAAGCAAACCACCACTTTAAGGTATGGTAATGAACTCATTCTTTATTTATATTGGTGTTAAACCTACTGTATTCCAACTTTGCTATGATTCATACCCCCCGATACTACTCATAGATTCATCGAAATAAGCAAACAACACGTGAAAAACAGAATCTGTCAAAAACAGAACAGTCTGTAGTAATATGTAACTTTCAAATACTTACGTAACTCCAAAAATTGTTAAATAAATTGGTGGACGTGAGGAATTTTTCTATTAATCATCTTCAAAAATAATCAACCTAAAAGCACTCTCCAGTAAAAAATGGCAGCTAATCTCGTGAGCGTAAAAGTTTCTGTTTTACAGCAAGATCGCAAAGACTTCACCCAAGTCTTCCCAAAGGTTCTACTTGGAACAAACATTAATTAAAACATAAAACCACACCTAACCAGAGGCTAGATGAATTATTTATTATTAAACAGGAACAAAAAGCAAAAAACAAAAATAAAATTGGGTTGCCTCCCAACAAGCGCTTTTCTTTAAAGCCTTTTTAGCTAGGCATTGATAATTTTAATGATGCTCACATGAAAGACAAGAATTGAAGCACAAAGAGAGCATCATAAAACATGAGACAAACACATATAAGTCTAACATACTTCCTATGCATAGGCATTTTATAAGCAAACAAATTATCAAGGCAGGCAAAAACTAGCATATGCAAGGAAGAAGAAAGAGACGATGGCAATCTCAACATAACGAGAGGTAATTTAGCAACATGAAAATTTATACAACCATATTTTCCTCTCTCATAATAATTACATGTGGGATCATACTCAAATTCAACAATATAGCTATCACATAAAATTTTCTCAACACGATCCACATACATGCAAAGTTGACACTCTTCCAAAATAGTGGGATTATCATTAACTAAAGTCATGACCTCTCCAAACCCACTTTTATCAAAAATACCATAAGATTGAACATTCTCCAAATATGTGGGATCTAAAGTTGACACTCTTCCAAACCCACTTTCAATATTATTGCAAACACTATTATCAATCTCATATTCATCATGGGGTTTAAATAAATTTTCAAGATCATAAGAAGAATCACCCCAATCATGATCATTGCAACAAGTAGTAGACATAGCAAAACTAGCATCCCCAAGCTTAGGGTTTTGCATATTATTAGCACAATTGACATGAAGAGAATTTACAGTAAAATCATTGCAATCATGCTTTTTATTCAAGGAGCTATCGTGAATCTCTTCATAAATTTCTTCATCACAATTTTCAGATTCACGAATTTCAAGCAAAACCTCATAAAGATAATCTAGTGCACTCAAATCACTAGAAATTGGTTCATCATAGGATCTCTTAAAAAGATTAGCAAGGGGATGAGGATCCATAAACTTTTAGCAAGCGAAGATGCAAGCAAAAAGAAGGCACATGGTAACACAATATCGAACGAAGGAGGGCGAAGAAAAGGCAAAGGTTTTGGAAAATCGTTTTAGAAGTGGGGGAGAGGTAAAACGAGAGGCGAATGGCGAATAATGTAATGCGAGGGAGAAGAGTTTATGATGGGTACTTGGTACGTCTTGACTTGGTGTAGATCTCCCCGGCAACGGCGCCAGAAATCCGCACATTGGCGGGAGATCAAATCTTGACTTGACTTGGCGTAAACCTCCCTGGTAATGGCGCCAGAAATCCTTCTTGCTACCACTTGAGCATGTGTTGGTTTTCCCTTGAAGAGGAAAGGGCGATGCAGCAAAGTAGCGTAAGTATTTCCCTCGGTTTTTGAGAACCAAGGTATCAATCCAGTAGGAGACTACGCACAAGTCACCTAGTACCTACACAAACAATCAAGAACCTTGCAACCAACGCGATAAAGGGATTATCAGTCCCTTCACGGCCAATCACAAATGTGAGATCTGATAAAGATAGTAAGATAAATATTTTTGGTATTTTTGTTGTATAGATTGGAAAGTAAAGATTGCAAAATAGTAAACGAGATGCGATGTAAATAAAAGAGATGCAATATAATAAGAAAGAGACCCGGGGGCCATAGGTTTCACTAGTGGCTTCTCTCAAGATAGCATGTATTACGGTGGGTGAACAAATTACTGTCAAGCAATTGATAGAAAAGCGCATAATTATGAAGTTATCTAAGGCAATGATCATGAACATAGGCATCACGTCCGTGTCAAGTAGACCGAAACGATTCTGCATCTACTACTATTACTCCACACATCGACCGCTATCCAGCATGCATCTAGAGTATTAAGTTCATAAGAACAGAGTAACGCATTAGGCAAGATGACATGATGTAGAGGGATAAACTCAAGCAATATGATATAAACCCCATCTTTTTATCCTTCATGGCAACAATACAATACATGCCTTGCTGCCCCTGATGTCACTGGGAAAGGACACCGCAAGGTTGAACCCAAAGCCATGCACTTCTCCCATTGCAAGAAAGATCAATCTACTAGGCCAAACTAAACCAATAATTCGAAGAGACTTGCAAATATATCAAATCATGCATATAAGAATTCAGAGAAGAACCAAATAATATTCATAGATAAACTTGCTCATAAATCCACAATTCATCGGATCTCGACAAACACACCGCAAAAGAATATTACATCGAATAGATCTCCAAGAACATCGAGGAGAACTTTGTATTGAGAATCAAAGAGAGAGAAGAAGCCATCTAGCTAATAACTATGGACCCGAAGGTCTGTGGTAAACTACTCACGCTTCATCGGAGAGGCTATGGTGTCGATGTAGAAGCCCTCCGTGATCGATTCCCCCTCCGGCGGAGTGCCGGAAAAGGCCCCAAGATGGGATCTCACGGGTACAGAGAGTTGCAGCGGTGGAAAACTGGTTTCGTGGCTCCCCCTGATGTTTCTAGGGTATAAGGGTATATATAGGCGAAAGAAGTACATCGGTGGAGCTCCATGGGGCCCACGAGGGTGGGGGCGCGCCTACCCCCTGGGCGTGCCCTCCTGCCTCGTGGTCGCCTCGCGGCATTCCAGACTTCGTCTCCAAGTCTCCTGGATTGTTTTCGGTTAAAGAAAGATCCTCGCGAAAGTTTCATTCCGTTTGGACTCCGTTTGATTTCCTTATCTGCAAAACACTAAAATAGGCAAAAAAAACAGAATCTGGCACTGGGCCTCCGGTTAATAGGCTAGTCCCAAAAATAATATAAAAGAGCATATTAAAGCCCTTTAAACATCCAAAATAGATAATATAATAGCATGGAACAATAAAAAATTATAGATACATTGGAGACGTATCACCGTCCAGTGATCAAAAAGTAAGTGCATTATGCAAGGCCAATTCGTATGCAGAGAGTACGTGTTATAAAGGTTGTCATGATTAAACCAGAAGACAATGCCGGGTTATACAGATTCTGAACATATACTGGCGGTTTAAAGTGGGACTAATGGTGTTTGGCGGGTTACAGCCTATAAGACGCCCGCACGGCTGCAGTTCACAAGTATCTGCAGCCCTATAAGTGAATTTTTTTCAAGTGTTGGGCAAACAGGTTTCACTAATCACATCTGTGAATTTGCATCTACGGCAGCGCCAAAAAGAAGAAGAATTACTAAACCTAGTTACAGCGGCGAAGGAACACGCGAGCTGGGGGTTGCGTCCCAGGAGGGCAGAATGCATCTGCATTTGGAAACAAAGGCTAAAAACTACTGTCGTACCAAGTATATTCTGATTGGATCGAACTAAGCATTGGCAAGGGGACAATGGGGGAGTTTTTGATGAACACTCAAGAACTCTGATGAACTGTACAAACCCTAGTGCAGATCCAATGTGAAGCAGAATGGGTATCTGTCGATGTTGATGAATAGCGGAGGAGCGTCGTGATCTCTAGACACGGTCAGGTTGATGCAGCGTCCTGGGTCGGGGTCGCTGGAGAAGGTTGACAGCGGCGGAGCTCGAGCTGCTGTGGTCAGGCACGAGGAAGACGAAGGAGAAGAAACCGAGGTGGGGGTAAGAGTAATGGAAAGGACCCCTGTCCCTATTTATAAGGAAGTAGCTGGACGGCATGTGCGGAAATCGAGGAGGCCAAAAATGATTATGTGCCCATATGGACGCCTCGATTCTCGGGAAGATCATTAAGGATAAAGATCCGTAAGATGTCATTGGCCTTGTGCGGAATTAATGCGCGTGATGTCATGGTGGCTTACAGTGGTTCTGCTATGTGACATCATGGCGGGTTGTAATGACCCGACTTATACAAGCTCCTGGCGGTTTATGAAGAAAAGCGTGAGAAGTCAGCAATGGTGCATTTTTTCGAAACAGGTTAAAGTGAAGATTGATGTGAACAAGTTCAAATCAACCTGGGGCCTAATGTTGGGGATATAACTACTAGGTATAACCCGCCCAGGAGGGGCAGGTCATGCCATTGGCGACTTATGACGAAGAGGCCCGATGAGGTCCAAGAAGGCATGAAGATGGCGGTTCATAGAGCAAGCCTATTGAAGGCCCAAGACCCGAAGACAATTTGAGGCCCACGGGTGTGAGCCGCCATATGTTAACTTATTCTGTAAGGCAAGTTTAGTTAGAAACCAAGCTGGTTACGTTTGTATGAGCCGGCCGGGATTCTGTAAGCCGTCAGGCATCAACCTATATATAAAGGGGTGACCCGACGACGGCTTAACTCAAGAAACAATCAATCGAGAACTAGGTCAAGCGTATTCGCTCCCTGGTAATCGAAACCCAAGCAATACAACTGAAAGCGGGAGTAGGCTTTTACCTCATTGAGAGGGGCTGAACCTGGGTAAACCCTTGTGTCTCTTGTTTTCCGTTCAACCCCTTCAATCTAACCTAGTTGTGATGGCTCCACATCTAAGTCCTTTCACTAGGGCATCTGCCGTGAAAAAACCACGACAATCCATGACGTTCAAAACGTCTTTGAAGTCCCGATTCTAAGCCGTAAAGCATGGCACACTGAACTATCGAGTAGTCATCAGATCGAGCTTGCCAGACATTCATAACATCAGCATCTACTCCTGCAGCAGGCCTTTCACCTAGTGGTGCATCAAGGACATAATTCTTCTATGCAGCAATGAGGATAATCGTCAAGTTATGGACATAGTCCGTGTAGTTGCTAACATCATCTTTCAACTTAGCTTTCTCTAGGAACACATTAAAATTCAAGGGAATAGTAGCACGGGCCATTGATCTACAACATAGATATGCAAAAACTATCAGGACTAAGTTCATGATAAATTAAGTTCAATTAATCATATTACTTAAGAACTCACACTTAGATAGACATCCTCAAGTCATATAAATGATACGTGATCCAAATCAACTAAACCATGTCCGATCATCATGTGAGATGGAGTAGTCATCAATGGTGAACATCTCAATGTTGATCATATCTACTATATGATTCACGTTCGACCTTTCGGTCTCCAGTGTACTGAGGCCATGTCTGTACATGTCAGGCTCGTCTAGTTTAACCCGAGTATTCCACATGTGCAAAACTGTCTTGCACCCGTTGTATGTGAACGTAGAGTCTATCACACCAGATCATCACATGGTGTCTCAACACGACGAACTGTCGCAACAGTGCATACTCGAGGAGAACACTTATACCTTGAAATTTTAGTTAAAGGATCATCTTATAATGCTACCGCCGTACTAAGCAAAGTAAGATGCATAAAAGATAAACATCACATGCAATCAAAATATGTGACATGATATGGCCATCATCATCTTGTGCTTTTGATCTCCATCTCCAAAGCATCGTCATGATCTCCATCGTCACCATCTCGACACCTTGATCTCCATCGTAGCGTCGTGGCCGTCTCGCCAACTATTGCTCCTACAACTATCGCTAACGCATAGTGATAAAGTAAAGCAATTACATGGCGTTTGCATTTCATACAATAAAGAGACAACCATAAGGCTCCTGCCTGTTGCCAGTAACTTTTACAAAACATGATCATCTCATACAATAACGTATATCGCATCATGTCTTGACCATATCACATCACAACATGCCCTGCAAAAACAAGTTAGAGGTCCTCTACTTTGTTGTTGCAAGTTTTACGTGGCTGCTACGGGCTTCTAGCAAGAACCATCCTTACCTACGCATCAAAACCACAACGGTGATTTATGAAGTTTGATGTTTTAACCTTCAACAAGGACCGGCCGCAGTCAAATTCGATTCAACTAAAGTTGGAAAAACAAACACCCGCCAGCCACCTTTATGCAAACTAGTTGCATGTCTGTCGGTGGAACCGGTCTCATGCACGTGGTCATGAAAGTGCGTTATATCGACTAGAGGGGGGGTGAATAGGCGATTTCTATGAATTCTTCACTGAGGAATTTCAGGGTGAGGAAATTCCTAAATGAAGAACTACTTGCAGCGGAATAAATACTCAGAAGTAAACATAACAGAATACAAGCACAGTCATCATGATGAAATGAAGACAAGCACAGAGTACAGAAAGCGTAAGCACAGGATAAAACAGGATGAAGACAAACAGACTGAAGAATTTGAACTGAGGAAATTGAGAAAGTCTTCAGTCGAAGTCTTCAAACACAGATATGAACAAGCACACAACTCAGTAATGAGGAAATGAAAGAGTTGAGGAAATAGAACCAGTAGGCTTGGTGAAGACAATGATTTGGTAGACCAGTTCCAACTGTTGTGACAGTTGTACGTCTGGTTGGAGCGGCTAGGTATTCAAACCTGAGGACACACAGTCCCGGACACCCAGTCCTGAACATGCAGTCCAGGACACCTAGTCCTCACCGTATTCTCCTTGAGCTAAGGTCACACAGACCTCGCCCAATCACTCATGGTAAGTCTTCAGGTGACTTCCAAACCTTCACAAACTCGGTCACTCGGCGATCCACAATTTCCTCTTGGATGCTCTAGACCATGACGCCTAACCGTTTGGAAGATGCACAGTCTTCAAAGGTAACAAGCGTCGGATCCACGCAGGATCAATCTCTTCAGTGATGCTCAATCACTTTGGGTTTGTAGGTGTTTGGGTTTTGGGTTTTTCCTCACTTGATGATTTTCGCTCCAAGTGCTCGGAGGGTGGGATGCTCTCAAATGACAAGTGTCAGTTTCTCTCGGAGCAGCCAACCAGCTAGTGGTTGTAGGGGGCGGCTATTTATAGCCTAGGGAGCAGCCCTACATGATAAGACATAAATGCCCTTCAACAATGTGACCGTTAGGTGGGTAGATATTTTGGGACAGCTGGCGCGTAGCACAGCAACGGTCGGAATTTTGAGTGTCTAATTCCTCAGGGCTATCATGTTCCTCACTGTGTAGGCAATCCGCACTAGCGAATTCCTAACTCCTCAGTCAGGACAAATTCTTCAGAGACCAGAAGATCTTCATCTCTGTCACTGAAGAAATTGACTGACCTGATATGAGATTTCCAATGGCTTCACTCGAAGGGATTGGTAGGTGTAGGATTTTGAGTTGAGCATCACATGGAAATTTTTCCTTAGTATTTCCTCGAACCCCTTTAACAGTACGGTGTTTCCTATGACTCAAGAAAGAGAAAATGGAACTACGAAAACAAAAGTCTTCACGCTTCATGTTCCTCGAATGATTGCCAAGTCTTCAAGGTTACACCAATTTCTTCACTTTCAAAGTCTTCAGAAAGTCTTCAGAAAACCAAAGTCTTCAGTCGAAGAACTTCATTTTTAGGGGTCGACTTTCTCTGTAAATATCAAACTCCTCATAGACTTATAGACCTGTGTACACTCATAAACGCATCAGTCCCTTAACCTATAAGTCTTCAATACACCAAAATCACTAAGGGGCACTAGATGCACTTACAATCTCCCCCTTTTTGGTGATTGATGACAATATAGGTTAAGTTTTCAACGGGGATAAACATATGAAGTGTAAATACTGATTTTGAGGAATTTGATTGCAAGATATAGAAGAACTCCCCCTGAAGATGTGCATAGTGAGGAATTTGCTTTTGAAGCAATGCACACTTGAAGAGTAGAATCATGGAGATCCCCCCCTATATCTTGTAATTCATACACGCATTTGACATATAATATGAAGAATTTGAAATGCATGATGAAATATGGTGACTGATGTAATTCAGCATGCATGCATTGACATTTATGAGGAATAAGCATGCGGAAGAAATCATCAGAAGTATCAAGCCACCATAGAGTTTAAGTTTACAACTCGATCCAGCAAAGTCATCAAAAAAATGAGAGTTGTAACTTAGCAAAAACCGCCCATATAAGATAGACCCGCTTGAAGACTAACTCAAATTTCTCCCCCTTTGTCATCGAATGACCAAAAGGGTTGAAAATGAGGACTAACGCCCCTGAAGAATATCATGTTGATGGAGGAGCGCCAGCGTTGTTGGGGTCGGTTGTCGTTGTAGGGCCAGCCGCAGTGTCGTCCAAGTCTTCATGCTAGTCCGTGTCACACGATGAAGAATATGAACTGGCGACCAAGGGAGGAACCTTGACCTTCTTGTACTTCTTCGGTGGAGCAGCAGACCAGTCAAAATCTTCTTTGACACCCATTTGCTTCAGGTCTTCTTCATCATAGAGATGTGACAGAATAGCCCAGGTGCGATCGAAGACTTCATGGAGGTAATAATGGTTTTTGTTCACTGCATTATGTGTAGAAGTCATGTTGTGAAGAATAGAGCCAAACTGACGCTTAACCCATTTGTGGTTTCGATCCACCTTCTGGTGAAGACTAAGAAGCAGCTCACGGTCAGTCATCACACGAGGAGCAGTGGCTTGAGGATTTGGCTTGGAAGCATTTGCAGCAAAATCATGAGTGGCAGAGTCATCACTGGTGGAGTAAGATGCAGCTTTGCGGAACTGACCATCCAATGGACGAATGCCTTCATCAATAACAGTTGGTGCCTTGCCCTTCTCATCAGCTGAGGAATATGCATGTTTGAGGACTTCAATCGGGGGCAAGTAGCTGAGGTGATTCTCAAAATCAGCTTTATAGTTGAGTGAAGACCTTGTTCTGAGGAATCTCATGATCCAAGGAGCATAAGGCTTCAGCTCAAACGGAGAAAGTGCAGCATTTGCAAGAGTCCTCATGGAGAAATCATGAAAGTTGACAGGGATGCCATGTATGATATTGAACAACAGATTCTTCATCATGCCAACGACGTCTTCATCATTTGAGTCATGACCTTTGATTGGGCACATAGTCTTCGTCAGAATGCGATAGACTGTTCTTGGCACATAGAGCAATTCCCTCACGAGGAATTTTTGTCCTTGGGGCTTGACCGAGCTTCAAAGGCTTCATGAGCACTTGCATAAAATGAGCAGTCAGCTCAGGCTCTTGGTACAGGCAGCGAGCTCCTTCAAGTGGTGGACTGATTGGCAGGGTGTGAAGCAATTCAGAGGTCGGTGCTTTATAGTGAGTGTTTTCGGTCATCCAGTCCAACACCCAAGAGTTGATATCATCAGCATCACCTGTGATGTGCAGGGTTGCATAGAATTGAAGAATGAGCTCTTCATTCCAATCAACTATGTCAGAGCAAAAGTTGAGGAGGCCTGCATCATGAAGCACATTGAGGACAAGTGAGAAGCATGGCAGTGATTTCATGTCCACATGAGGAATATGCTCGTGGTCGAAGAGTTTGTCCTTATTGAATAGCAGTGAAGAATATAAATTGGCCTGGCTGGTTGTCCAGAAGCGTTTTCTTCTAAGACGAGCAGAATCGTAGGGATTGTAGTCACTGAAGAATATGTGCTCGCCAAAGAAATCTTCAGCCCTGAATTTTTTCTTCTTTGAGAATGGATCCTTTGGCTTGGGTTGAGGAGTGTCAGTCAATTGCATTACCACCTCAGGGATCGCAATCTCAGGTTCAGCAGGCTGAGGAATTTCAGGCACTTCTTCAGTTGCAGCCTGGGTCTTCAATTCTTCATTTACATTTTCATCAGCACTAATGGCTGGAATTTTTGCATGGACATTTTCTTCAGCACTAGTGGCTGGAATTTCTTCATGGACAGATGGGGTTGCGTGAGGTTCTTCAGAGCCCATTTGTACTTCAGTAGCAGCAGGGGACTAAGGAATTGCTTGTAGTGGAGTAAACAATGGAGAGTTGGGGTCCTGACTTCCCCAAAAGTCATCATTCAGCACAAGTGTGGTACATCCAATGTCCACATCCTCATCTTCCATTTCTTCAACACCGGCCTCTTCAGCAGTAAACTGAGGCGCACGCGAGGAAACCACTGGTGTTGAAGGGATGGCATCCACTTCAATTTCTTCATCCATCTGCTCTGACACAGCAGCAGAGGGAATGTCATCATCAGATTCATTGGGAATCACATAATCTTCATCAAAAGGAACAAGGTCCTTTGATGGCATAGCTGAAATAGGAACAGCATCAATGGGATTTTCAAATGAGCTTGTCATAGGCTTCATCTTCTTCGGAGCTGAAGAATCTAATGAAGTTGATGCCTTCCTTTTCTTCACAGTTGCACGCTCTGCAGCCTTGGTCTTCTTCACATCTGATGCAGATGGAAGGATAGGAGTTGGTGTAGGCGCAGGAGCAGCAGAGGAATTTGGTTCATTTTCTTCAGGCACAACTGATGCAGTTGCCCTGACTTCTTCATTTTCTTCAGGCGCACCACTAGTGGATGCCCTGGCAGTTTCTTCAGCAGCTGGAATGCAGTCATCAGCCCTGGTACTTTCATTTTCTTCAGCAGCCTGATTGTCATCAGCGGTGCTGGCATGTTCTTCAGTGGGCTGAGCAGATGCTTCAGCCGGTGTGACTTCAATGTGCACAGGAGCAGTAGCACTTGAAGTGAAAGTCTTCGTTAGATTGACGAACCGGACCTTGGCGCCCTTCCAGTCAGCATGGTAACGATCAAATTCATCACTTAGTTGCTTTATTTCAGCTTGCAAAGCAACGAGTTGATCAGGGGTAAGAGTGAGGACATTGTCCTTTAGGTAGCGCTGCTTCTTGTACTGCGCTTTCTTCAGTCTTCTTCCTTCTTGAAATTTCCACTTTTCTTCTTCAATGAAGGCAGTCAAGACATGACTTTGACCAGGAGTGAGGTTCATCTCCGGCAAAGGCGTGTTTGGATCCTTGTGCCATAAATCGATGAATTCGAGGATCAACTTAGGATCCAGTAGCATTGGCATATTGCTGCCTTTGGCTCTAGCAGCCCTGGCTTGCCTGTCTCTGATGAGTTCAGCAAGTTCTTCATCATCAGCCTCATCGTCATCAGAGGGCACTTGAAAGGTGACCTGCTTCTTGTGAGGACTTGGTCGAGAGCCTCGTCCAGCAGTGGCCTTTTTCTTCAGCAGAGAGGGGTCAGTTGAAGAATGTGGTGCAGCTGAGGAACTGGCAGATGCTCCTGAGGCAATTGAGATGCCTGTAGTCCTTTGGCACGAGGCAAGATGCACAGGCGCTGAGGACTTGGTCGGAGCAGCTGAGGATTTTGGCGGAGGAGCTGAGGACTTGGTCAGAGCAGCTGAGGATTTTGGCGGAGGAGCTGAGGACTTGGTCGGAGCAGCTGAGGATTTTGGCGGAGGAGCTGAGGACTTGGAAGGTGCAGGAGCAGCTTGAGGAGTAGGCCTTTAGGGCTTTGAAGATTCTGGCCGTGAGGGCATTGCTGAGGAACTTGGCCGTGAGGGCATTGAGGGTGAAGCACTGGGCTTGTGAGCAGGCTTCTTAGCCATGGCCTTCTTCGGCTTGGAAGCAGAGGCCTCAGCAGCAGCAGTAGCAGAGTCTTCATTGAATTTCCTCACTGTATCCTTTGCTTGTTTGGCCAGTTTGGCCTGGCGCTTTGCCCATTCATCAGGATAATCCTCACCGTGCTTGAGGCTGGTGGGATCTGCTTCTTGGCCATGTGCCAGTGGAGGTCTTGGGCAGGGAGGATTGAGAGCGAATTTCTTCATATACTTAGGAGTAACATATCTGTACTCCCTCCACTCTCTTGCCCATCTCCTCTCAATCTTTTGAATGCGCACTTTGCGCTGATTTTTGTCTTCCTCGGGGGGTGTGCAGTACCCAGCATAAATATCCTCAGGGATTTCAAACGTTGTGTTTACCTCAGGCCTCTTTCCATCCTTCGGTGGCTTCTTACCATCAGCCATTTTCTTCAGCTAAGGAATATGTCGGCGATATACCCTGCGGTATGACCCGGCCGGATGTATGACCCGGCCGGACTTGGCGCTTCACCGTGACCCGCCGGAAGATTGGCGACTCACGGGTCTGGTGGCTCACTGCCAGACGACTCACGGATGACCCCGACGGCGGGTCAGATAGAAGGCTAGGCCCAAGGCCCAAGGCCCAGAAGGCCGGCTCACGTTTATGATGGGCCGGCTTAAGAAGAAAGGGATGACGAATATTTCCTTTATGAGGAAGCAAGACCCGGACTTGTAATCAACTTGTAAGAGAAGATAGACTAGTCCTAGTCCTATTAGGACTCCACATGTAACCCGCCCCTCTAACTTATATAAGGAGGGGCAGGGCACCCCAAAGAGGGACAGGCAACAAGAAATAATCTCTAGGGCTAAACACCGAGAGCCGGAGCCGGCGACTCTCCCGTGATCATAATGAGACCTAGCCTCAAACAGCACGTAGGGTTGTTACCGGATGATGTTTCCCGGGGCCCGAAGCTGTCTAAACCCTTGTCTTGTGTTGCGTCTCTCATCCCAATCAACCCCTCTCAAGCTACTACATAGATGCGCTGGCCTCACGACTAAGTCCTTACACCTAGGACATCTGACGTGTTAATTACACGACAGTTGGCGCCCACCGCGGGGCCTGCGCACGGTGGTGTTGAGTTCTTGGAGGGATCTCACACACGGATCGAGAAGCTCGCGATATGTTAGATGAGAAAGCACCAGTATGGAAAGCGTGTAGGGTAACCCGGCGTGAGATGATCTTCGGCAGAACCGGCAAATTCAATGTTTGTGTGCGATCTGTCGAATCTGAATAGGATTTCAATATTGGCGGGTACAACCGCGTATCGCTGAGGCCGACAGGAAGTTTTCTATAGCTGCCGGACGCCCGGTCAAGACAATCTGTATCAGCACACACGTGAGGAGGCAAGGATCAAGTCCCGAGGCAGTTTTGTAAATTGATCCGCTAAAGCCTGCTGCTATTGTTAGAAATTTGGAGGAAGCCGCCTGTCCGGAGAAGAAATAATATTTGTTAAAGCGGCTTCACATGAGCGTACATCATTAGACAAAGGATTACTGCACCGGATCAGACTGGCAAGTCAACAGGTCTTCTCCAGCGCACAGCCGTCCGGTTCGCCTCTGCTGCTACCCCGCACGCACGTATACGTACACAGCCATCTGGTTCGACTCTGCGTGCGCGCGTATGGCGACTCACGAATGAACAAAGAAGAAAACCCCTCAATGGCATGGAGTCCTAGGCCAATCAGTACCTTTACAATTGATTTCACATAAAGCTTTCCAAGGGGCGGCTCACGTCAGTTTCCGGTTTTCAAATGTTGTACCTGGCTTTTAAAAGAGTCATTGGTCATCCGTATAAATCAGGATAAATGTTCACTACAAAAGTGATTTATACAGCAGGTACGGAGTACACGCTAGCAATATTCTGCACTGGCGCTCACCCGTATTGTGCTGCTGAATGTATATGTGAGCAAATCGCCGCCCCCGCGGGTCCGGCCCTGAGCCGCCGCGGGCCACCCCCGCTGCTGTCCGAGCGTCGCCGGCTTCTGCCACGTTGCCGCCTGCTCCGTTGCGCATGAGCCGCCGCGGCCCGGTCCTAAGTCGCCCCGGCCTCTACTCCAAGCTGTCGTCAACCTGTCGCTCTGCTGTCCTCTTTCCCTGCAGCCTTGAGCCGGCCTTGCCTTTTCTATACCGCGGCATTGATGGTTTCACGGGGTACCAGGTCTGGATACTAGTATGCTGATGAAGGGTACGGTGAAGGAGATATCCTGGGCAATGAATGCATGTGTGATGGTTTAAAAGGCAATCTGTTTACAATAATGGAACAAGAGTATCAGTGGGCGAGTACCATTATTAATTTTACAGCAGATCAAGGTCAAAGGCAGTTGAAGCAAGAGGCAGTCGGCAACTTGCTAGGCAATTGTTCTTACTGCATCAATACTCACTGTTACATATGGTGGTCTGCAGCTGCGCAGTGCTTACTACACCGCGCACAGTCTATTGAGATACGGATGTTACTTATGATTCATCGGTCATCCGAACTAATCAGGTGATATCCATCCAGTTTACTTTATCAGTACTTATTAATTTTTTGCAAACAACCACTCTGCCCTATAGTGTTGTTATATACAGCTGTCGCCCTCGCGTCCGGTTCACGTGTCCGCGCCAGCTTACAACGCCGTGGCCGACTCGCTGTCCGTGCCGGCTTACAAACGTCGCGGCCGACTCACCCGTCTGCACCGGTTTACCACGCCGCGGCCGGCTCACCCGTGAGCGACTTCAACTTCACCTAGCAATCATTAATTTCATGGCGGATTATTTCCGGCCTAGCACATCAGGTGATATCCATCTAAAATATATTTTATTGGTACATATTATTTTTTATCAAAGAGCAGTTTATCTTTGTCTTGGTCTGCAATAGTGTTGATGCAGGACAATTGTTCACTACATCAAAACGATGTGGTTAACTTGCTAATCCGCACCGGCTTACAACGCCACGGCCGGCTCATCTGTTTGAGCTGCCTCTGACACGGCGGTCGTCTTTTCCATCTGTCTATTGCGGCCGGGTCTACATCGACACAACAGGACTGCACCTGTCTGCATGAGCGGATTATTGAATATGAGCAAGTCACTGCTTGGGAAGCCCGGTTTTCTTTCAACAAAATGGAGGCAAATTATCATATACTATCAACCGCCGTCTGCACCGGATGGCTCAATGGACATGCGCACAAGTCACCGTCACTACAGTTTGGTTGAACTTCCAACAGCCAGTTGGAAGGAACCATTGGCCGAGTTGCTGACACGGCTCATACGGGATCATTTATAACCCGCCGCAGTCACCTCAATCTTCTGTGGATACACCTCGTGCTATCAACACCAATGATATACAAGTTATGCCGGTTTATATCACGGTTAAATATGGAGAATCTCAAGCCAACTCCTCGAGTCATCTTGAGACTCGGGGGCTACAGTGACATGACTCGGGAACCCCGGGTCGTTGGGGGGAATGATAACCCGGTTCCGAAGGCTGCTACCATATTGATGAAAATTTAAAGGCCGTCAGAAGATTGCCGGTTCAAAATAAAGATTCCGGTTTAAAATCCGGTTCAAGAGATATCTCTCTCCCCGCAAAGTTTTGAAGCTTTCAAATCCGGTTCAAACATCCGGCTCAAGTTCGAGTTCTCAGGAAAAATTAAAGGGACCAAAGAGAGCCTGTTACAAAGCACAATTCAAATATAGGTACCCTGCTTTAATGACCATTGGGAGCTGATCGTATTTGAATTTAGCCTAACCCTTTTGGTGTGACCCTGATCGTATTCGAATCAGAGTCGTTAAATATTCTCATGATCACTAGGGGGCTTCCTGTTCAAACATAGGTCGTATTCGAACCAAAGAGAACATAGCTGTCGATACCCTTTTGATCGGCACACTGCCGAGCTCATTGGGGAGTTTCTTGGTCATATTTGAACCATAGCTCAACCCCCTTTGGGAACCGACGTGGATCGTATTCGAATCAGCATCGTTAAAAAACTCTCAAGGTCATTTGGGGGCTTCCTGTTCAAACATAGGTCGTATTCGAACCAAAGAGAACATAGCTGTCGGTACCCTCTTGATCGGCAACGACAAAGCCACTGGGGGCTATATGATCATATTCGAATCTTAGCTTAACCCCTTTGGGACGGTTTTCTGATCATATTCGAATCAGAAGCCTCAAGATTTTTTGAAGTTTCTTTTTGCAAATAACTTTTAGGATTTTATTTGAAGCTCTTTTGAACACATCTAAAGTGTATATGAGTGGTTTCTATTTAAACCCGGCTTGATTTTTGATGATAAGTCGCCGGCTTATGACAATCATCATCTATGTGGAAGCATTGGCTTCTAAGGATTGGGTTATCATACTTACTGCACAGGTATCATAAGCCGGCAGTACAATTCAATATCACAGGTATGATATTGTTTATACATGATTATGTTTAAACCGGCCCTGGCTATGGACTTTAAGCCGCCGGTATGTTTTGAATTGCGCCATTGGAATCATGCGTGTATCAAAGATTGGGTTATCACCCTTATTGTGCAGGTCATATAAACCGACAAATGCAAATTCAATATCACAAGTATGATATTATTGTTATGTTTCAAAGTTATGATTCATAACAGGCTTATCTGTGACTCCTTTTTTACACATCCGTGGTCATATGTAAGATATTATGACCCGCCCTGCGGTAAACCGCCAAAGGTGTCTTGTGATCTACTTGTGTGCGGGATAAGACTACATTTGGGTGGTTACCCGCCATGGCTTTTGACGTTAAGTCGTCAGGGCATATGTTGTTTAAACTTTGTGCAGGATTTGCAGAACTATGACTTATATAAATGTTTAAGTCCAAAGCCCGTCATCGAAAGATTGACGTTGGTGTCTCAAAAGGGTTATCAATTCTTGATTTTCTCGAAAGGCTATAAATAGCCGGGTTATAAAATTTCCGGCTTACAATGGAGGCGTATTAAATCGCCATCGGCCAAGAGGCCCCGGTATTTAAAGCTCCGGATTTTACTTATCAACAGATAAGGTATTTGAATCTTCAAATAGCCAAACTTGGCTGGATTTTCACTACGATATTGAATTTGAAGATTTTCACAAACCGGGTTATTCAAATTTTTAATAGCCAACATGGCTGGATTTTTTATCAGTAACTAATATTATGATTGAGGTTTTCAAAGTCGCTTTGGCGCAATGGCTATTATTTTATCAATGGATATGGTTTATTCTACAATGAAAGGAATAGTCCCGAGTCGCTGCAGGCTTACAACCCGGCACTTGGGGGCTACATTATTCAAATTGATATTATATCGAATATGCAAGTCCCATGTTACTGCCAGCATATACCATGGCACTTGGGGGCTAATGCAAAGTCATTTCTGCTCAACTTATTGAAGACCCGACTCATCACATTCTAAATGAGCCGGCCCTTGGGGGCTACCAATTGCTCCTGGCAACAATTCAAGACAATTCTAGGATGACCCGGCTACACTACTATGACTATAGCCGACTCATGGGGGCTACACAACTGGATTTTATTCAAAGCCATGGTGATAAGTCCCGGCTTATTCATGCTGATTAAATCGGCTCTTGGGGGCTACAGGTAATATGGATATAAGGGAGAAATGTCTTCAAATTCTCAGTTTTGAGTAAATCAGATTGACCCGGTGTCTGCAAAAATCATAAACCGGCGTCGGCGACAATTATGACTTGGCATCATCTATTTATAACCCGGCAATTTTGATACTCATAAACCGGCAAGTTTTATATCTTTAAGCCGGATGAATATAAGTTGAATATTTGAAGACCAATATTTTTGTCAAGTCAGAGCATTGAAAGCCGGCTCAAGTGGATTATCTCTTACAATATTTCTCAACAAGAGACCAATGTCAGCAAATTGACTCTGAAGCTGGCCTGTTGACCCGAATTTTTTCAAAGGAAGTATCTGGATTTTTTGCATTGGCAAAATTTGAACATATCTGCTAAAGAGATTTGCTATGAGATTATGGATACATATCAAGAAGGAAGATGACAAGGACTTAAGGATGATCAAGTGCCGGCTTACAAAGAATATTTAACCCGGAACACAACCTGTCAAATTTGTTCTTGTGTTTATATTGCAGATTATTTTAACATGGATGAATCCAAATTAAACTGGGGGCTAATGTCGGGGATATACCCCGCGGTATGACCCGGCCGGATGTATGACCCGGCCGGACTTGGCGCTTCACCGTGACCCGCCGGAAGATTGGCGACTCACGGGTCTGGCGGCTCACTGCCAGACGACTCACGGATGACCCCGACGGCGGGTCAGATAGAAGGCTAGGCCCAGAAGGCCGGCTCACGTTTATGATGGGCCGGCTTAAGAAGAAAGGGATGACGAATATTTCCTTTACGAGGAAGCAAGACCCGGACTTGTAATTAACTTGTAAGAGAAGATAGACTAGTCCTAGTCCTATTAGGACTCCACATGTAACCCGCCCCTCTAACTTATATAAGGAGGGGCAGGGCACCCCAAAGAGGGACAGGCAACAAGAAATAATCTCTAGGGCTAAACACCGAGAGCCGGAGCCGGCGACTCTCCCGTGATCATAATGAGACCTAGCCTCAAACAGCACGTAGGGTTGTTACCGGATGATGTTTCCCGGGGCCCGAAGCTGTCTAAACCCTTGTCTTGTGTTGCGTCTCTCATCCCAATCAACCCCTCTCAAGCTACTACATAGATGCGCTGGCCTCACGACTAAGTCCTTACACCTAGGACATCTGACGTGTTAATTCCACGACAGAATATGAACAACTGAAGTTTCTGAAGATGTGTGCAACTTTTCTTCGACGAACGCTGCAAATGAGTTAAGTTGATGAGAACCTAGTGATTTAGCAGCGGACATGTGTACCTATGAACAGAATATAGTTGCGAGGAATTTGGAGAGGTCATATGCGTTCTCAGAGGGTTTTCAAAAAAAGTTTGAGGAATTTGACCAGATGAGTCTTGAGGAATTTCGCTAAGCGTTCTTTGTCTTAGGTTCCCGAGTTGTATAGATCAAAGATCCACACAATTGAGGAATCTTGAAGAAAATCATTTCTTAGAAAAACGAATCAAGAACAGATGACATGTGAGGTGTTCGGTGTGTGAAGATTTGAAGAATAAACACCTTTGAAGATTTTGATGAAACTTTTCGAATCAAAGAGGGCAGTAAAAGTAACTTTTAATTACCCTTGATGATGAACACGACGAACTGAGAAGTGTAGATGTGAAGTTCGTCAGCTCAGATCTTCCACGCCCTAACTCGGCAGAGGAAGATAGCTACGGCGGCGGCGGAGTGAAGAAATCCGCAGCCGGCGTGAGTACAACGGCGACGAGGTCGAGGCAGTGAAGCTCTTCCTCACCGGCGACGATGAAGTAGCGACGGCGCTAGGGTTTCAGAAGCTCGAGCGGGAGAGACGACGAGCGGAGTAAAAGTGAAGTGAGGAAGGGGAGGGGTATATATAGCCGCGGTGAAAAACTGTTTGCCCAAAGAATTTGGACGAACGTGCCCCTGACCCTTCTCATTCGCTTGACAAGTGTCACCCACGTACAGAGAGGTGGAGATCGTGTGAGATCGTGGGTGAATAGATAAGTGTTATCGTGGGATGCGGAACGGTTTGAGCGGCAAGCCGAAAATTTAGATAAGACAAGTTAAAGTTCCGTTCGCAATTTCTTCAGCTGTCAAGGACACAGTGAAGATTTTGAACGAGTTTCAAATAGAACGCACATGAAGAATTTGTGAATAGATTGGGTTGAGTATAGCATAGAGGGGGAAGGGTCTGATCACATTCACTTAGCAGAAAAGGCAACTTGAAGAAATAGCAATAAGTGAATGCTGTAGAGGACATAAACTCTATATATATATAGCCAATGAAGAAAAATGACGGAAATAGTGAAGACAGTGAAAAGTTGAAGAATTTGAACAACTGAGGAATTTCAAAAACTGAAGAAAAACTCAAATTGAAGATTTTCAACTTTTGGTGGTGGCGTGACCCACCGTATAAGAATGATGATTTCAGACACCGCGTACAATTTTCGTAGGGTTCTGAGAATCAATTTCTTCGTTAATTTCTTCACACTTAGAGTGTTAGTCTTCATTGATTGAAGAAAAACGTTTCTTCGCGTGTTACACATCTAAGTCATCAATTTTGCATAAGTGTTAGGATGAGTGTCCTTTATCAAAGAACATTCAAAGATTCTAGGATATTTAGCTCACACCGCAACTAGCTAAATCTCTTCTCATCCAAGGGCTTTGTGAAGATATCGGCTAGCTGTTCTTCAGTCCGTACATGCTCAATAGAGATGTCGCCCTTCCACACATGATCATGAAGAAAATGATGACGAATCTGAATGTGCTTGGTCTTCAAGTGCTGAACTGGGTTATGAGCAATCTTGATGGCACTCTCATTGTCGCAGTAGAGAGGCCCATTCTTCATGTTGACGCCGTAGTCCTTGAGAGTTTGCTTCATCCATAGCAGTTGAGCACAGCAAGAACCAGCAGCAATGTACTCAACTTCTGCAGTGGAGAGTGATACATAGTTCTGTTTCTTCGAGGACCAACAGACCAAGGATCGTCCAAGGAAATGGCATGTGCCAGATGTTGACTTGCGCTCCACATGATCACCAGCATAGTCAGAATCTGGATATCCAATGAGATCAAAAGCCGAGCCCTTGGGATACCATAATCCAAGTGTTGGTGTGTGAGCTAGATATCAAAGAATATGTTTCACAGCCTTATGGTGTGATTCCTTCGGTGTAGCTTGAAATCGGGCACACATGCAAACACTAAGCATAATATCTGGCCTAGATGCACATAAATATAATAATGAGCCAATCATGGAGCGATATACCTTTTGATCGAAGTCTATACCATTTTCATCAGTGCATAGATGGCCATTTGTGGGCATTGGAATTTTGACCCCTTTGCAATCTTGCATGCCGAATTTCCTCAATACATCCTTGAGGTATTTCTCCTGAGATATGAATATGCCATTGCGTTGTTGACGAATTTGAAGACCTAAAAAGAATTTCAACTCTCCCATCATAGACATTTGATATTCTTCACTCATCATATAGGCAAATTCATCACTGTAACGTTGGTCAGTACAGCCAAAGATAATATCATCAACATATATTTGGCACACAAACAATTCACCATCATAAGATTTAGTGGAAAGGGTTGGGTCGAGTGAACCGGGTTTGAAGCCTTTCTTCATGAGGAATTCCTTCAAAGTATCATACCACGCCCGAGGGGCCTGCTTGAGGCCATACAGGGCCTTGTTGAGTCTGAAGACTTTGTCAGGATGCTTCGGATCTTCAAAACCTGGGGGTTGAGCAACATATACTTCTTCCTCAAGCTTACCATTGAGGAATGCACTTTTCACATCCATTTGATATAAGATGATATCATGATGGTTAGCATAAGCAAGTAATATGTGAATAGCCTCAAGTCTAGCAACAGGTGCAAAAGTTTCATCGAAGTCAATTCCTTCAACCTGTGTGTAGCCTTGAGCTACAAGTCGTGCCTTATTTCTCACCACAAGGCCATTTTCATCTTGCTTGTTGTGGTATATCCATTTTGTGCCAATGATGTTGTGCTTGCGAGGATCTGGACGTTTGACCAGTTCCCAGACGTTGTTGAGCTCGAATTGATGTAATTTTTCTTGCATAGCTTGAATCCACTCAGGCTCCAGAAATGCTTCATCTACCTTAGTGGGTTCTGAGATAGAGACAAAAGCAAAGTTCTCACAAAAGTTAGAAAAATGTGAAGCTTTTGAGCGTGTGAGAGGACCTGGTGCTTTAATGTCATCGATGATTTTCTCGATTTGCACTTCGTTAGCAACGCGTGGATGAGCGGGTTTTCGTCGAGGAATTTGATCCGCATTTTCTTCATGACCATTTTCCTCAGCACCATTTTCTTCAGGTGTACCAGCTCGGTGTTCTTCATGATCTGGAATGAATTCTTCAGCAACTTCTTCGGTAGGGATGACATCCTCAGTAGCTTTGAACTTGATAGATTCCTCAGGTGCCTGTTGATGATATGGCACGCACTATCAATTGCCTCAATCCAGAACTGACGAGGCGTCTTGTATTCATCAAGCATAGTGCGAGCCATCTCAACAAGAGTCATGTTCTTGCGCTCCACAACGCCATTCTGCTGAGGATTATAAGGAGCAGATAACTCATGAGTAATACTAAGTTCATCAAGATAGTCATCAAGACCAGAATTCTTGAACTCAGTTCCATTGTCACTTCTGATGTGCTTGATCTTCACACCAAAGTTGGTTGAAGCCCTCGAGGAAAATCGTTTGAAGACTTCCTGCACTTCATGTTTGTAAGTGACAATGTGCACCCATGTGTAGCGAGAGTAATCATCAACAATAACAAATCCATATAGAGATGCATCATTTGTAACAGCAGAATAATGATTAGGACCAAAGAGATCCATATGAAGCAATTCAAATGGTCGAGTGGTAGTCATGATAGTCTTCGCTGGATGCTTGGCCTTGGTCATCTTTCCAGCTTCACAGGCTCCACATAAGTGATCCTTGAGGAATTTGACATTCTCAATGCCAATGACATGCTTCTTCTTCGCGAGCGTGTGCAAATTCCTCATGCCAGCATGACCAAGTCGTCGATGCCATAGCCAGCCTTCTGAAGCTTTTGCAAGTAGGCATACGGCTGGTTGTGGTCCTGTAGAGAAATCAACAATATACAAGTCTCCTCTCCTAAAGCCTTCGAAGACTTTGGATTTGTCAGCTTCCATGATCACAATACAACAATATTTGCCAAAGACAACAACCATATCAAGATCACAAAGCATTGAGACGGACATGAGGTTGTATCCTAAGGACTCGACAAGCATGACTTTGTCCATGTGCCGATCCTTTGAGATAGCAACCTTACCTAGACCCAATACCTGATTTTTGCCTTTGTCAGCGAAGATGATATGCTTCAGATGCGATGGAGCTAAAGGAGTATCCATCAAGAGATTCTTGTCGCCAGTCATGTGATTTGTACATCCACTATCGAGGACCCACTCATTTGCTTTGGGTTGATCATTCTGCAGATGAATTAGTGCAACTTACAATCTCATATACTTCATCAGTGAAGAATATGACATCAATTTCATCAGATCAATTTCATCAAGCAATAGAACAGATAAAGCAATATGAGGACGTGTGAAATGAAATTTCATTTCATCATGATTAGCCTGCGTCCTTTCAGGCAATTTCAGGTCTCCAGCAAATTCTTCAGACGTTTTAAGCACGTCTGGAGACCTGACCCTGCATAAGAGGTTAGTTCTTTTTCTTCACCACCCACATCTGAAGGGGTGGCAAAGAACTCATCACTCTGCGAGCACCATATGAGAAAGGTGGCATAGAAGCCAGTCCACATCGTTTCACATATGAGGAATTAGGGTAAGCATATGAATAAGCAGAGAAATTCTTTGAGGACTTATGAACATAATGATTAGAAGAATAATGCTCATATTCATAACCCTTAGCTCTACCCTACGAAACAGAAGGATTAGCTCGATATTGATCATATGAGGACTTTGATCCTTTTGAGGAATTTGATCCACGTGATGAATTTGGTCCGTATGAGGACTTGGATCCATACGAAGAATTTTGTCCATATGAAGAATTTGATCTGGGGTTCCTATTCTTCACAGGTGGTGTCATGATGACATTCACCTGAAGACTTTCAAGGCACCTTTTGGGAACCTAGATTTTCTTCATAGGAGAACCGTTCTTGCAGTTAGTACCAACATATCTAGCAAATACTTCCCCATTCTGATTTTTGAACAGTTTATAGTTGGAGTCAAATGACTCATCAGAAGAATGAGGAGATTCACATGTAAAGCCAGATAAATTGGATGGATCAACTGGAGGTCCCTTTGCAGCAACCCATGAGGTTTTGGGGTACTGCTCAGGCTTCCAATATCTACCATCAACATTAAGTTTTGTCTCAAAGGCAATACCCTCTTTCCTAGGGTTCCTATTGAGGATCTGCTTTTTGAGCACATCACAAAGAGTCTGATGCCCTTTGAGGCTTTTGTACATGTCTGTCATGTACAATTCCTTCAGCCCTGCATCGTCAGTGATACTAGCAATGTCCTTAGATGAGGAATTAGTGATAGCAGAGACAGGTGAAGAATTTGTAGCATTAGAAGCCTTTGAACTTTCAGGTGAAGAATTAGCAGATTCACGTTCAATGCACATCAAACATGGTGGAACAAATTCTTCCTGAGAAGCGCTGATTTGTTGAGCAAGTAATGAATCGCGCTCCTTCTGAAGATCTTCATAACTCACTCTTAGCTTTTCAAGATCTTGCTTCCTTTGAAGAAATTCATAGGAAAGCTTCTCATGATCAGACAAGAGAGAGTTATGATTTCCTTGAAGGTTGTCAAACCTGGACTGAAGTCTCTGAAGATTTTCAGTCAAGGTTTTAGTGCGACCCATTTCTTCACCCAACATATCATCACTTTTATCTAGCATGTTTTGAACCTTTTCAAAAGCCTTTTGTTGTTTCACATTAATCTTAGCAAGTTTAGAGTAGCTGGGTTTGAGATTTTCATCAGATTCATCATCACTAGAATCAGAGGAGGGATATTTGAGTACCTTAGCACCCTTTGCCATGAAGCAATAGGTGGGAGCGTAGTCATCATTGCCTTCATCAGCATTGTTGGTGGAGTCATTTTCTTCAGAGTTGAAGATAGACTTGCTGACGAAAGCAGTAGAGAGAGCTAGACTCGCCACACCAGACTCGGACTCCTCAGATGCCTCCTCATCCTCATGTTCCTCAGATTCAGCCTCAGAGTCCATTTCCTTGCCAATGTGCACGAGCCTTCTTGGAGCTGCTCTTCTTGTGAGATGAAGACTTTGAGGATTTTGATGATGAAGACTTTGAGGATTTCTTCTTCTTCGCATCATCAGAACTGTAATCCTTGTATTTCTTCTTCTTTGATTCCTTTTCCCACTGAGGACAATCTTGAATGTAGTGACCAGGTTTCTTGCACTTGTGACATAGCCTTTTCTTGTAGTCACTGGTTGAGGAATCATAGCTCCTTGAGGATTTTCCAAAGCGACCACGTCTTGAGAACTTCTGAAATTTCTTCACGAGCAGTGCTAGCTCCTGGCTCAATTCTTCAGGATCACCAAGGCTGCTAGCAAAGTCTTCATCTTCAGACTCAGAGACTGCCTTGGCCTTCAGAGCACGTGATCTGCCATAGCTTGAACCATAGAGATCTCTCTTCTCAGCAAGCTAGAACTCATGAGTGTTTAGCTTCTCGAGGATACCAACGGGATCAAGTGACTTGTAATCAGCACGTTCTTGAATCATCAGTGCCAGAGTGTCAAATGATGAATCAAGCGATCTCAGCAATTTCTTCACCACCTCATGGTCGGTGATGTCTGTGGCACCAAGTGCTTGAAGCTCATTTGAGATGCCAGTGAGGCGATCGAAGGTTTGCTGAACATTTTCATTGTCGAGTCTTTTGAAGCGGTTGAAGAGATTGCGAAGAACGTCAACACAAGAGTCACGTTGAGTTGAGACTCCTTCATTCACTTTGGACAGCCTATCCCAGATAAGCTTAGCAATTTCCAAAGCACTCACTCTTCCATACTGCCCTTTGCTCAGATGGCCACATATGATATTCTTCGCTCGAGAATCGAGTTGCTTGAATCTCTTCACATCAGCAGCGTTTAGAGAAGGTGTGACTGATGGAACACCATTTTCCACAACATACCAGAGATCGTTATCAATTGCCTCAAGATGCATTCGCATCTTATTCTTCCAGTAGGGGTAGTCCATTCCATCGAAGGTAGGACACCCAGCAGAGACCTTGATCATACCTGTGGTCGACATAACTAAAACTCCAGGAGGTTATACCAAAATCACACAGAACAAGGGAGTACCTTGCTCTGATACCAATTGAAAGTGTGTTATATCGACTAGAGGGGGGTGAATAGGCGATTTTTATGAATTCTTCACTGAGGAATTTCAGGGTGAGGAAATTCCTAAATGAAGAACTACTTGCAGCGGAATAAATACTTAGAAGTAAACATAACAGAATACAAGCACAGTCATCATGATGAAATGAAGACAAGCGCATAGTACAGAAAGCGTAAGCACAGGATAAAACAGGATGAAGACAAACAGACTGAAGAATTTGAACTGAGAAAATTGAGAAAGTCTTCAGTCGAAGTCTTGAAACATAGATATGAACAAGCACACAACTCAGTAATGAGGAAATGAAAGAGTTGAGGAAATAGAACCAGTAGGCTTGGTGAAGACAATGATTTGGTAGACCAGTTCCAACTGCTGTGACAGTTGTACGTCTGGTTGGAGCAGCTAGGTATTCAAACCTGAGGACACACAGTCCCGGACACCCAGTCCTGAACACGCAGTCCATGACACCTAGTCCTCACCGTATTCTCCTTGAGCTAAGGTCACACAGACCTCGCCCAATCACTCGTGGTAAGTCTTCAGGTGACTTCCAAACCTTCACAAACACGGTCACTCGGCGATCCATAATTTCCTCTTGGATGCTCTAGACCATGACGCCTAACCGTCTGGAAGATGCACAGTCTTCAAAGGTAACAAGCATCGGATCCACGCAGGATCAATCTCTTCAGTGATGCTCAATCACTTTGGGTTTGTAGGTGTTTGGGTTTTGGGTTTTTCCTCACTTGATGATTTTCGCTCAAAGTCCTCGGAGGATGGAATGCTCTCAAATGACAAGTGTCAGTTTCTCTCGGAGCAGCCAACCAGCTAGTGGTTGTAGGGGGGGGCTATTTATAGCCTAGGGAGCAGCCCGACATGATAAGACATAAATGCCCTTCAACAATGTGACCGTTAGGTGGGTAGATATTTTGGGATAGCTGGCGCGTAGCACAGCAACGGTCGGAATTTTGAGTGTCTAATTCCTCAGGGCTATCATGTTCCTCACTGTGTAGGCAATCCGCACTGGCGAATTCCTAACTCCTCAGTCAGGACAAATTCCTCAGAGACCAGAAGATCTTCGTCTCTGTCACTGAAGAAATTGACTGACCTAATATGAGATTTCCAATGGCTTCACTCGAAGGGATTGGTAGGTGTAGGATTTTGAGTTGAGCATCACATGGAAATTTTTCCTTAGTATTTCCTCGACCCCCTTTAACAGTACGGTGTTTCCTATGACTCAAGAAAGAGAAAATGAAACTACGAAAACAAAAGTCTTCACGCTTCATGTTCCTCGAATGATTGCCAAGTCTTCAAGGTTACACCAATTTCTTCACTTTCAAAGTCTTCAGAAAGTCTTCAGAAAACCAAAGTCTTCAGTCGAAGAACTTCATTTTTAGGGGTCAACTTTCTCTGTAAATATCAAACTCCTCATAGACTTATAGACCTGTGTACACTCATAAACGCATCAGTCCCTTAACCTATAAGTCTTCAATACACCAAAATCACTAAGGGGCACTAGATGCACTTACAGGTCATGTAAAGTTGGTCCGGACCGCTTCATCCAACAATACCATCGAATCAAAATAAGACGTTGGTGGTAAGCAGTATGACGATCACCGCCCATAACTCTTTGTGTTCTACTCGTGCATATCATCTACGCATAGACCTGGCTTGGATGCCACTGTTGGGAAACATAGAATGCAATTTTAAAAAAATCATACGTTCATGCAAGATCTATCTAGGAGATGCATAGAAACGAGAGGGGGAGAGTGTGTCCACGTACCCTCGTACACCGAAAGCGGAAGCATTTGACAATGCGGTTGATGTAGTCGAACTTCTTCTAGATCCAACCGATCAAGCACCGGACGTACGGCACCTCCAAGTTCTGCACACGTTCACCTCGATGATGTCCCTCGTCCTCTTGATCCAGCAAAGGTGTCGAGGAAGAAGATAAGTTCCGTCAGCACGACGGCGCGGTGACGGTGATGGTGAAGTGATCCGTGCAGGACTTCGCCTAAGCACTACGAAGATATGACCGGAGGCATAAACTCTGGAGGGTGGCGCCGCACACGGCTAACAATTGTTGGTGTGTGTTCTAGGTGCCCCCTCCCCACGTATATATAGGTGGGAGGGGGAGGGGAGCAGCCTTGGGGCGCCTCCTACTTGGGGTTCATATCCCAATTCCCCCCCCCCTTCCTTATTTCACCGGAGGGGAAAAGGGAAGGGAGGAAGGAAAGGGGTGCCGAACCCCCTCTTCCTTCTCCTATTCGGCCTCCTGCCTAAAGGTGGGCGCGCCACCCCTTGTGGGCTGGTGTGCTCCCCTCTTATGGCCCATAAGGCCCATTTTTCCCCGGGGGGTTCCGGTAACCCCCCCCCCCCCCCCCCCCCCCCGTAGTCCGATAAATACCCGATACACTTCCGGTGTCCGAATACTATCATCCTACATATCAATATTTACCTATCAACCATTTCGAGACTCTTCATCATGTCAGTGATCTCATCCGGGGCTCCGAATAACATTCGGTCACCAAATCACATAACTCATATAATACTAAATCGTCATCGAACGTTAAGCGTGCGGACCATACGGGTTCGAGAACTATGTAGACATGACTGAAACACCTCTCCGGTCAATAACCAACAGCGGAACCTGGATGCTCATATTGGTTCCTACATATTCTACGAAGATCTTTATCGATCGAACCGTAATGACAACATACGTTACTCCCTTTGTCATCGGTATGTTACTTGCCTGAGATTCGATCGTTGGTATCTTTATACCTAGTTCAATCTCGTTACCGGCAAGTCTCTTTACTCATTCTGTAATACATCATCCGCCAACTAACTCATTAGTCACTTTCCTTGCAGGCTTCTTATGATGTGCATTACCGCGAGGGCCCAGAGATTCCTCTCTGATACTCAGAGTCACAAATCCTAATCTTGATCTATGCCAACCCAACAAACACCTTCGGAGATACCTGTAGAGAATCTTTATAATCACCAGTTAATTGTGACGTTTGATAGCACACAAGGTATTCCTCCGGTATCCGGGAGTTGCATAATCTCATAGTCAAAGAATATGTATTTGACATCAAGAAAGCAATAGCAATAAAACTGAACGATCAATATGCTAAGCTAACGGATAGGTCTTGTCCATCACATCATTCTCCTAATAATGTGATCCCGTTCATCAAATGACAACACATGTCTATGGTTAGGAAACTTAACCATCTTTGATTAACGAGCTAGTCTAGTAGAGGCTTACTAGGGACACGGTGTTTTGTCTATGTATCCACACATGTATTGAGTTTCCGGTTAATACAATTCTAGCATGAATAATAAACATTTATCATGATATAATGAAATATAAAATAACAACTTTATTATTGCCTCTAGGGCATATTTCCTTCAGACCCCTGGTGCAGTCCTATTTTAATCAGGAAGTCATCAGTGTCGCCATCACTTGTTCGAACACTTGTCACAACATTATCGTACATGTCATTGATGAGGGTAATATACTTTGCTAGGACTTTGTGTTTCTCCAAGGCCCACCACATGACATTCTGCGGTATCTTATCGTAGGCCTTCTCTAAGTTAATGAACACCATATGCAGGTCCTTTTGCTCCTTGTATCTCTCCATGAGTTGTCGTACCGAGAAAATGGCTCCCATGGTCGACCTCCCAGGCATGAAACCAAACTGATTTCTGGTCACGCTTGCCATACTTCTTAAGCGGTGCTCAATGACTCTCCCATAGCTTCATTGTATGGCTTATCAGTTTAATTCCACGGTAATTAGTACAACTCTGAATATCCCCCTTGTTCTTGAAGATTGATACTAATATACTCCTTCATTCTTCTGACATCTTATTTGCCCGAAAAATGAGGTTGAAAAGTTTAGTTAGCCATACTATAGCTATGTCTCTGAGGCCTCTCCACACCTCAATGGGATACAATCAGGGCTCATCGCCTTCCTCCTTTCATCCTTTTTAAGCCTTCCTGACCTCCGACTCCTGGATTTGCCGCACAAAACGCATGTTGGTATCATCAAAGGAGTCGTCCAGTTCAATGATAGAGCTCTCATTCTCCCCATTGAACAGATTGTCGAAGTACTCCCGCCATCTATGCTTAATCTCCTCATCCTTCACCGGGAGCTCTACCCCTTCATTAAGTAAATTTTTTTGGGGCGGTAAATAAGGGAAACCAGCCAAAACCTAGTTCTAAGGTTATTTTGGACACTTAAGGCGCCTTTTTTCTGAGAGGGAATATCTTTTTCTCTTAGTTTGTTGCGAGAGTACATTTCATGTGTTTATTACAAATCTGAAATGAAGTTGGCTGGCCAGTCTCACACATGTGCTTGTCCTGCAAAATATTCTCCAGGATTGGCAACGTGAAGCTGTAGTTACCAAGCATCAAAGGAAAGTTAAGGAGGTCATGACAGCTAAGGCAAAAAAAAAAGATGAGTTGGAGCTGAAGGCAATGAAAGTGATGGGAGCAATGGAGGAAGGGAGGCTGTATTTGGTTCAGGTGCTGAAGTGAGCCTGGATTCACATGTTTGTCTCATCTGCCTTCTAGACATAAACAATACTATAATCTTCTTCTTTATCTGAGGAATGTAGTAGAGTTTCCAACATTATGTTGATATGCTGGATTCACTTGTACTCCCTCCATTCCAAAATAGATGACTCAACTTTGTACAAAGTTAGTACAAAGTTGAGTCATCTATTTTGGAACGGAGGGAGTAGTCAGGACTGAGGATTGAAAATTCATTGAATTTTAAGTTGTGGATATATTAATATGATTCTAAAGCTATATTTGATATCTACTTGGCAATTTGGATGCTAATGTGCTTTTACATACTAGAAAAATTCTAGCAACTTTGGCGCATTGAACTATTGCTAGTGAACCTCCATTCACTCTCAAACTCTCAGCTGGATTCTCATACTTGCTTAACGTCCTCACAGGTGTACTGGTGGTATGACAAGTACAGGACCAAGGAAACCGAAGTACTTCAACCGTGTGCATACTGGATACGAGTGGAACAAATACAACCGACCTCCTAAAATCGTCCAGGGCTACTAGTTCAACATATTTTACCCTGATCTTGTGGATAAAACAAAAGCACCAATATACACTATAGAGAAAGATGGAAGTGCTGGGGAGACGTGCCATATAAAGTTCCATGCTGGTCCTCCGTGCAAGGATATTGTAAGTCTTTTGCCTCTCCTTTTCATTTAGCTGTTCCATGGAAGATCCACTTAATTACTCTAGTTTTCCTTGGCAGTCTTTTCTTATGTCAACACGGAGTGGGAATACTCACACAAGAAGGGCTTCAAGTGCACATTTGAGCATGGGATTCTTCATCTGTATTTCAACATCAAACGATACAGGCGATAGATACCCACACAAGGATAAAACTGGATCACCATCGATCGGGCTATAAGTAGTTGGTTCTCTGTTTCTCGTTTGAGAGTGTGTTCTTACAGGCTAGCTCCTGCATCACAGAAGTCATCCGAGTAGGCATGCTCGAATTAGTTCCTGTACCAAAATATGAACATACCAAACAATTGGATAGTTTGTATCAAAATTTTGTGGCACTTGCTACCTTGATATGAGTGGAGATAACGGTGTAGCACAAATTCAAAGAATGTGTACATGTATGCTTCTTATGCCCTTCATGCGGGATGGATATTTTTAAAACCAACAAAATAGACAGATATATTATGTGTAATTTGAGCTAATTATTGTTAGAAGAAACATAGCCTATGCATATATAGGCTCGCACAAATTTCAGGCTGTTAGCCAGGTATACATCTTCAAAGTAGATGAAAGAAATGAAGTGGGAAAATACATCTGCTGTCCTCGCGATCTTTGTATCTTATCTGTGGTGTGAAGCTTGTCATCTTTGTATCTTATCTGTGTTGTGAACCTTTTTGCTTTTGGCGCAGAGATTTTATTCACCCATCGACACAAAAGTAGAGCCTGAAGCTTCCAAAAAAGGAATAAGTTTAGAACGGCACACAGCAAAGTGTGCTGTGAATCTTGTGACACGTGATTGTGTACTAACATGGTTAGGCTTTTGCGATCGGCTGTATGCCTACTAACTACTCCCTCCGTTCACAAAGTATAAAATGTTCTAACTATTTTCAGAATCAGATATATACAGATACGATTTTGGTCTGTATGTAGTCCATATTGAAATTTCCAAAACATTTTATATTTATGAACGATTCGCTGTTGGGAGTAAAATCTTGCCTTTTTGAAGTTTATTCATTGGAAAAAGAAAGGTGCAGTCTGATCCTTTTGAGAAGTTCTACTCCTTTGAAGCAACAGCACTATCAGAACTTGTGTCTATGACGACACAACATGGAACTATGTCTACAAGAGTCTTCTGAACAACAAGACCAAAGATGTATTGTGCAAACGCCAATTCCTGGCTGACCAATTTGGATGTGGAGCCTAAATCCAAGCCGAGCAACTCAAACAGCCTGAAGCTTATCAAAAGGAACAAGTTTAGGACACACAGTGAGTGTCTTGTGACCACATTATGTGTACAGACATGTGTACCACAAACTCCATGAAATTCATACTTACAACTAAAAATCCTGCCTTCTTTCGTTGGGCAAAAGAAAATGCAGACTGGCATTCGTGAAAAGTTGTCCTTGGAAGCAAGCTCTCTTTGAGAACTTAAACTCCACATGGAACTCTATCTACAAGACTACGGAGATGACTCTGGAAAACTCTTCTGCAAAGAACAAGGGTAGTAAAATCAAAGATAAATTGTACAAAGGCCAACTCGGCTGTGAAATCTAAAATTGGCTAACCAACTTGGTTTTGGATTCTGGACAAGCCCGAGTGCAAGCCAAGAGAAACTCAAACAAGTTGGCTCCTCTAACTTGGACCTGTTATTAACCCAAAATCCAGAACCAAGACAGTTCACCAGATCCCAGCCACAAAGCCAAAGAAGAATCAAACTTAAACCCAAAGATCATAATAGCACAGAACAATATGGCATCTAGCAAAACCACTTGCATAGGATAGGTCTCAAATAGAGTTTAAGGTAACAAAGACAGAGTCATAGATATCCTGGCTACTACGAACTGAACAAGATAACTACGAGCAACAGGCTCCACGGCAAAACAGAGTCATCGCCATCTCAGGCTCTCTCACACATAACTCAGGCTAGGGTAGGTCGCACAAGGAACAGCTCCCTCCACAGGAGCTCAGCAGTAGAACATGACATCCTTGACGTTGTCCTTGATCTTTGGGAGCTGGCGCACCTCCACGGGGCCCTCGCGCGCAATCGCCGCCTGCCCGCTGCTCCCAGGGGTTGACCCGCCGTTCGACCTGTCCCCTTCCACGTAGTAGCGCACGCAGAATGCGGCGAGATGGGCGTAGTACGCCGGTGGGACTGCATAGCAGGTTCAGCCAAGTTAGCTTCTTCTGGAAGTAAATGCCACAGCAGGTTGTGAAAACAGAACGACAGCTAGGTTACCAAGTCTTAAAACAGCAAGGGGGGAAGATGCTGTGTTGTTCATTTCAATGTAAACATAGATGACACAGAACAAAGGAATGGATACTACTCAGTGTGTTCATCAATAAACTAGCAGAGGAATGCAAACTACTTAGTGTATTCATGAATAAACTGGCAAAGGAATGAAAACTACTCTGTGTATTCATCAATAAACTAAGGTTCATTTTGCCAGGAGTGCATGCTTATTTAGAGTTGCAGACCTAAGACTCTCGAGCACAGATCCATTAAGGAGTTAAAGGAACCACCAGTGTGGTTGGATTACCAACTTGCATCAGAGAAGGCACACGCAGGTGGGTACAAGGTAATACGAATGCCGAATTACTACAAGTCTACATCTGCTAGGACTGTCAGGATAAGCAAAACATACGATAGCAGAGGCATAAGGCAGATGTGCCTAGGCTACTAGTATTAATGCCCACAGAAGAATGCTCTACTGGAGAGAAAAAGCACACAGATGAAAGTTGAAGCAAATTAAGGCAGAAAACTGAAGAAGCGAACTCACCAACAGAGACCACACGAGTGCAACGAGCATAGCTGCATATGGATCAGAATTTAAACCATCATCAGAGTCATAACACAACAGAGAGAGGAAGAGACAGAAAGAGAGAGGATTACGTGTAGCAGAGATTGTTGGTCAGTGACTGAAGCGCATCGGCTGTGAAGTGATTCTCATCATAAAGAACATGGTAGTGTGTTGGCCTGCTAGTTCCCTGAGGAGCATTTTGCAAACACACTCAGCATGCAAGCACTGAAGATAAGCTGCATAGGAACAAATGGACATGTGGACAAAGCGTCTACCTGAATGCCAGCATGGCTGCACAAGTAGAAATCAAACTCTGTAGGGTGGCAAATCATGAGGTCAACCACAGTTCCTGCAGGACAACAGAAACAGAAATGCACCCAATCACAGTCAGCGATGCTTCAACAAGTAGCAGATAGTTGTAACCGGTGAGATTGAAAGACCAGTGTATCTGCTAACCTGGAAGTATGTTCCCACTCTTGTCAGTCATATCACGCCTCCCATGAACCTCAGGGAACAGCCTGGTGTGATGCCTTTTCTGGACAACCACAAAGGTGACTGGGGGCATATACCCCTCCTCCAGTGAGGCGCAGGCCTTGCGACAGCAAAATTAAGAACCATCAGAATGAGAAAAGCCAAGGATAACATTAGAGGTAGAACAGATAACAGAAATTTGCATGTAATCATATGCTGCAGGCTTACCTTCCTGATTGCATCCATTTCATGAAGCAGAACATGGCTGAATTGGCCTTCACTTACACCATCCCTGTAGTACATGAGAATGATCGGTCAGGCAGTTCCATTGAATGGACGGGATGAAAAGAGTGTCATGAATTTGTGCACACACCTGTAGAAGAGTATCCTCTCAGGCCTCCGGCCTGTCTTCCTGCGGAAGGCAATCAGTAACTCCCTGTAGAGACAATTATGTCAGGTTAGCAGTTGATCCACAGGGCAATTGCTACCAATCGTCTCTGACTAATCACAAAACTCACCTGATCATGCCACCATTGACATTACCCCTCTGCGGATCTTTGGTGACACTAAAGAGGTCTTCGATTATCTCCTGCCTGTGTGGTTGAGCAGAGACAAGACCTCTGTACTTGGTGATCTCTGGCCAGTCCATTGATGCCACCACCTACATCAATCCAATAAAAGAAACTGATAAGTCTATTTGTACTCAACAGGTATGTGCATCAAGACGATAATTCCATTTGAAAGATAAAATCAGACAGAAACAAATAACGAATTGACAAACTGTTAGCTATGGGGAAGAACTAACCGCAGCAATAGATGATGCAGAGTCCTCTCCAGGTGGGGGGTGCGTAACATCAGCACCAATTCATGGCTGACCAATTTGGATCTGAAGCCCAAGTGCAAGCCAAGAGAAACTCAAACAAGTTGCTCCTCTGACTTGGACCTGTTACAAACCCAAAATCCAGAACCAAAATAGTTCACCAGATCCCAGCCACAAAGCCGAAGAAGAATCTAACTTTAAGAACCCAAAGATCATAATAGCACACAACGATATGGCAACTAGCAAAACCACTTGGTAACTTAAACCGCTTGCATAGGATAGGTATCAAATAGAGTTAAAGGTAACAAAGACAGAGTCATAGATATCCTGGCTACTACGAACTGAACAAGATAACTACGAGCAACAGGCTCCACGGCAAACCAGCGTCATCGCAGTTCCTGCAGGACAACAGAAACAGAAATGCACCCAATCACAGTCAGCAATGCTTCAACAAGTAGCAGATAGTTGTAATCAGTGACATTGAAAGACCAGTGTATTTGCTAACCTGGAAGTATGTTCCCACTCTTGTCAGTCATATCACGCCTCCCATGAACCTCAGGGCACAGCCTGGTGTGATGCCTTTTCTGGACAACCACAAAGGTGACTGGGGGCATATACCCCTCCTCCAATGAGGCGCAGGCCTTGCAACAGCAAAATTAAGAACCATCAGAATGAGAAAAGCCAAGAATGTAGACAAAACAGAAATTTGCATGTAATCATATGATGCAGGCTTACCTTCCTGATTGCGTCCATTTCATGAAGCAGAACATGGCTGAATTGGCCTTCGCTTGCGCCATCCCTGTACATGAGAATAATCGGTCAGGCAGTTCCATTGAATGGACAGGATGAAAAGAGTGTCATGAATTTGTGCACACACCTGTAGAAGAGTATCCTCTCAGGCCTCCGGCCTGTCTTTCTGCGGAAGGCAATCAGTAACTCCCTGTAGAGACAATTATGTCAGGTTAGCAGTTGATCCACAGGGCAATTGCTACCAATCGTCTCTGACTAATCACAAAACTCACCTGATCATGCCACCATTGACATTACCCCTCTGCGGATCTTTGGTGACACTGAAGAGGTCTTCGATTATCTCCTGCCTGTGTGGTTGAGCAGAGACAAGACCTCTGTACTTGGCGATCTCTGGCCAGTCCATTGATGCCACCACCTACATCAATCCAATAAAAGAAACTGATAAGTCTATTTGTACTCAACAGGTATGTGCATCAAGACAATAATTCCATTTGAAAGATAAAATCAGACAGAAACAAATAACGAATTGACAAACTGTTAGCTATGGGGAAGAACTAACCGCAGCAATAGATGATGCAGAGTCCTCTCCAGGTGGGGGGTGCGTAACATCAGCACCAATTCATGGCTTACCAATTTGGATCTGAAGCCCAAGTGCAAGCCAAGAGAAACTCAAACAAGTTGCTCCTCTGACTTGGACCTGTTACAAACCCAAAATCCAGAACCAAAATAGTTCACCAGATCCCAGCCACAAAGCCGAAGAAGAATCTAACTTTAAGAACCCAAAGATCATAATAGCACACAACAATATGGCAACTAGCAAAACCACTTGGTAACTTAAACCGCTTGCATAGGATAGGTCTCAAATAGAGTTAAAGGTAACAAAGACAGTCATAGATATCCTGGCTACTACGAACTGAACAAGATAACTACGAGCAACAGGCTCCATGGGAAAACAGAGTCATCGCCATCTCAGTCTCTCACACACAACTGAGGCGAGGGTAGGTCGCACAAAGAACAGCTCCATGGGAGCTCAGCAGTAGAACATGACGTCCTTGACGTTCTCCTTGATCTGGGCATAGGGTATACCGTCAGCGATTTACTGCAAGGCCTTCTTGATCGGGACACGTTGCTTCAAGAGCTCCCGAACAACCTCCGCAACAAAACTTCTTAAGAGCATAGAAATCTCGTGGTCACTCAAGTGCCATGGAGACTGTTCAGGAAAAACAAAAATGCCAGCATCAACATCATCATTATCTAAATATATGCTACAGAACAAAACAAAGGCAATGAACAACAGATATTACCACTATCCCATCATGAGTCGTTTTATTTCTTTGAAATTTGAAGCATCCGAACGAAGTCAAAGAGTACGTGAACCCATATTTGTTTAAGGCATACTGTATTGTTTTTCTAAAGAAGTAGTGTGTTTGCAATTTGAGTGACAACCAGTCAGTCGGAACAGGGACCCCGTTAACAATTGCTTCGAAAACAAACTTGTCTAGCCCGTTCAAACCTTCATAATATCTTATAATATTATAAGAAGCATTTCCTGCATTAGAAAAAAAGACACTTAAAAGAGGCAAAGTAGAATACAAAAAGCCAAGGGGGCAAAGACACGAATCTCATTGCAAGCTTGTGGTACAGAAATCAATAAGCCCTAACTACTACTGAACCAGATACATTAATACTGTTAAATCAATCATTGTCAAATAATAAAAAGAACGCCTATATATTTTTGCCTGAAAAAAAATGCACATGATGCACATGAACATGAAAACAGACTAAAACTAGAGATATGCAAACATACCGCGTTGGATAGGCGTCTTAAAAGCAAAATTCGTCTTGATAAATGGAACTAGCCAGTAAAGGTCGCTGAATGCTGCAGATTCTAACACTGTTAGCAAATCTGTGAGGAAAGGGTTCCATCGCAGAAAAGGTGCATCGGCCCCATTGATTTCTGTCTTAAAGATTTTCTTTAGAATTTTCAATATTTTTTTGCAATCCTTGGGCAAATTAACAGCATTAATACCATAAATAGGCTCTTTAATTATCACAGCCCGCCCATCAACTACCCTAAAATCCTCCTTTTTCAGTTGCCCATTCCATGATTTTTTATTTTTTATTGCCTTCTTCAGTTGATCTACTACACTAAGACCAAGAATATTGCCATTCTTGTTGAATACTGTAATACGACGGCGTCTCCCAGGCCTGTCTTTATCTCGAACAGACACCGTTCGAAAGAACTTGGTGCTATCAGCACTGTATTCTTTTAAGGTTTGGTCTGAGAAAGTTTGAGCAACCGTTTGAGGAACCCTGCACAAAAAGTTAATGCAGCATTAAGTTTTTACTCCCATTTCACACAAATTCCGCCAAGTATTAATTAATGAATAAATAACTGCAATTAATTAAAAATAATTACCCAATAGAAGCACCGCCTAGCAATTTTGCCTCCATCCTAAGCACAGACTTATCCCGTAAGCCATAGTAAGCTAGGGTCTTTCCGTAGTCAATAGGCTTTCTTGCAAGATACAATGAACAACTATTGATTGAAACATTCAGTTTCTTTTCAATAGCAGTCTTCAGTGAATAACACGTACTGTTGAAAGGGAACTGTACTACTAATCTACCGGCTTGACTGACAATAGATATATCGATGGGTATGTGCTGCCCATTATTTTCATGAGCCGTGACAAGACCTTAAAAATTTTAAAAAGTTTCATATCAGTCACCTATAAGTAAAAGCCATTTCTACCATGAGCCACACGATTACTCAAGAAAGTAGCTGATAGTTATCAGTTTCTAACCAGAAAGTTTGTTTCCACTTTTGTCAGTCATATCATGCCTCCCATGATCCCCAGAGAGTAGCCTGGTGTAATGTTTCTTCTCGACAGGAACAAAATTGACCTCGGGTTGATAACCCTCCTCCAATGAGGCACAGGCCTTGCAACAACAAAGTAGAAAATCGTCAGGATGAGAAAAGCCAAGGATAACATCAGAAGAGAGAGATCAAAACAGAAATTTGCATGTAATCATATGCTGCAGGCTTACCTTCCTGATTGCGTCCATTTCATGAAGCAGAACATGGCTGAATTGGCCTTCACTTACGCCATCCCTGTACATGAGAATGATCGGTCAGGCAGTTCCATTGAATGGACAGGATGAAAAGAGTGTCATGAATTTGTGCACACACCTGTAGAAGAGTATCCTCTCAGGCCTCCGGCCTGTCTTCCTGCGGAAGGCAATCAGTAACTCCCTGTAGAGACAATTATGTCAGGTTAGCAGTTGATCCACAGGGCAATTGCTAGCAATCGTCTCTGACTAATCACAAAACTCACCTGATCATGCCACCATTGACATTACCCCTCTGCGGATCTTTGGTGACACTGAAGAGGTTTTCGATTATCTCCTGCCTGTGTGGTTGAGCAGAGACAAGACCACTGTACTTGGTGATCTCTGGCCAGTCCATTGATGCCACCACCTACATCAATCCAATAGAAGAAATGGATAAGTCTATTTGTACTCAACAGGTATGTGCATCAAGATTATAATTCCATTTGAAAGATAAATTCAGATAGAAACAAATAATGAACTGACAAACTGTTAGCTATGGGGAAGAACTAACCGCAGCAACAGATGATGCAGAGTCCTCTCCAGGTGGGGGGGGTGTAACATCAGCACCAAAGATAATGGTTGGGATATTTTTCAAAGCCGGAACACCAAATCTAGTAAAGGCCTTCTCAATGGAAGGTGGCCGCCCAACCTAGTTAAGACACAAAATTATCACATGATCAATAAAGGCCTTCATCGAGTTTTTTTACTACATTTAAGTAACTAGTGTGAAAACTACATGATCAATAAAGTGTCAAGCAAAATAATTTGAGTTGCTACATACTCCTCTGTAAACTAATATAAGAGCGTTTAGATCACTACTTAAGTATTCTAAACGCTCTTATATTAGTTTAAGGAGGGAGTACAAAATAATGACCTGTCCAATACATTTAGAACAACCAAAGAAGAAATTCAACAAGTTCTCCATGTATTTAGTTCCAAGAAGACGTAATGCTTAGTAAAATTGGGAGTGAAGACACTGAACAGGTAAATACCTTGTTAATCATGTTCCACTGTCCAACACTTGGCACACAAGTTTTCTCCTTTCCAGAATCATGATATCTCAACTGAAACACATACAAGGATGTGATTACTACAAATCCTTCCAGTTAAGTAACTCGGAGAAAGGGGGGGAAAATGCAGCATCCTTACCATGGGGGGAGGCAGCACACGGGCTGGAACAGAGACCAGGTCACTGCAGACGTTGATTCCGAACTCCTGAGCAAACTTGTCCTCAGCATACTTGTTGTGCAGAACCATCTACAGTGTGAAAAAGAGTGTTATGAGAAAGACTGCACATTACAGGCAAACATGGCATGCATGCCTTGAAAAGGACATTCCTAACTACATGAGTTACAACAGATTAGAATGATCTACCACATGTGAGAGGATATGGGCAGGTAATTACAGAATCCAGTTGACAACAGGTACATACCTCACGAATGCTTTGCTCCCGCTGCTGGGGACGTTGACAGGTAGCTCTAAGTATGTTGGTGACCTGCTTGTCATTCAGTTTCTTAGAGTACCTTTGCCCTTCAACAATCTTGCACGCCTACAATCAATTTGTAGAGAACCATGAGCAAACAATGCATAATTCAAATATGACGAAGCAGGCATGGACACAATACCTCCATAGGCAGATACACAGGCCGAGCATCACTTCCAGACTGCAAGCAGGGCCAAGAAGTATACTGCAGATTGTATTTGTATCTTTGCATGAAGTACTGAACAACTGACATTCTTGTTCCTCTCTCATCAACAGGAAATCTAACAACAAACAAAACAACACGAGTGGAGTGCTATTAGAAAGGGGATAATAAATCATTGATAGATGCTAAAAAAGAAACTGTGGTCTAAACATTCATAAGGAAAATTATGAACAGGAAACAATTTGGCACAAACAGATCTTTGCTATGCTGCAGAAATCAAATGCATATGCCACACGAAGAATGTTGTAAACAAAATTATTCCCCTAACCAGTTTCTGACACACCAACATCACTGAAGAAGCAATAAGCCAAAAAATCTACAACTACACATCTTTCTATTATTCCAGCAACCCTGATTAGTTGCACCAGAACATAGATAAAAGACATAATGGAAAATATTATAGCATTGGAGGGAAGTTATTTACGTGAGCTGGCTCATGGGAACAGGAGTAATCCCTGTTATCTTGTATCTTCTGATTTGGTCTTCCTGGTGGTTTGTTTCGACACGCACCCCACGGAGTGCTTTCTTTATCTGCATATAGTACATAGGATGAGACTAGTCAACTATTTCAAGCCAATAACATGGTGCAATCTACATAACATGGATTCTGAAACTAGGTTAGCATAGATGAATAGTACCTTAACACGGTCCCTGTCTGTCAGAGGCCGCGAGGCATCACGTAAGTTGAGGAACTCTAGCACAAACTGGACCACTGTCACAGGCTTGAAGAAGGATGTTGCAGATATGTCTGAAAAAATGAAGTGTAGATCATCAGATAAACAAGGCTAGGACACACTGCAATCGGATAACAGTAACAGTAACAGACAGGAGAGGGGAGAGGAGTACCTATATTGAGTGACAGCCCCATCTGGGTTGGACATAAGCTCTGGTAGTAACCTCTCCAGCACTCTAATCCTTCACCAATGTCTCCTCTGTGACCAAAGGTGGTGGAGAAGAAGGATCTGGACACTGTGACATAGCTGCAATGAAAAAGTACATTAGTGTTAGGGCTCTAGAGAAATAGCTAGTATGATCAAGAAAAACTGATAGCAAGAAACTGCTGGAAAGTAGATGTCATACTTCCAGGATGGTGACTCCCTGAGGACAACATCAAGAACTTGGATGGTTTCTTGAGGCATATCCCTCTGTCTTCCTTTGAGAAACTGCTGGAGGTGGTACAGGTCTGTCCTCCCAGCAATCAGAATGGTGATCTTGTACTCCCTTTCAGCCCTGCAAATGAAGAGGGAACAAGTTAGTAGCTACAAAACAAATACAATGGGTAATCAAGTTGGACAAGATTGAAGGTAAAGAATCCAATCTTACTTTTCTTTGTCTTTCTTTTCGGGATCAACCAGTGTAACAGAAAACTCCTCAGACTCAAAAGGGAGTGAGCCTGCAGTGTAGAGACTCTTTCTTCCATCATAGGCAGGCAATTTGCCCCCGAGGGATGTCTTCCCGTGCAACTTGATTAGCTCACTGAGTACCTCCCTGTTCACAGCTCTCGATTTTGACTCCGGGTTGATTGAGACCTACAGGGACACATTTCAACATCAGTATGCATACAAAAACAAGAGACGCTCTGTACTCCTCTGTTCTACATTCAGTACACAGAATAGAGACAATTAGCCCTCTCTTTGTCCAATCACTTTAAACAAATCAAATGAACTTTTGTAATTCTCAGTACTCATGCCACATTTCATTCAAAAGAGTCGAATCGTGCAGGTTGAAGTAACACACCATAGAATCCAGTCAATCTGTGAGGGAAAACTACCGGATCTTAAGAAACCACTAAACCAAAATTAGGCAATAAACGAAATTAGCAACTACAGGCAACGCAGGACTGGGATCTGGCAAGCAAACGGCAACACATACCATGTGGTGGCCTCCATTTCGATTTATGGAGCCCAGAGAAAAAATCCACTTGAAACGAGAGAACCTCTTAAGAGTCAATCAAGCGGGGAATAATTCCGGATCCCAGATCAAATCCCAAAACTCAAGGGGGCACAGTAAAGTAATTTTTTGGCACGGACATACTAGGGTTCCTGAGTAAGGGCCGCGGGTGAGCAGGCCGGCGGGCAGCGGCGGAGGCGGAGAAGGGGTGGCGGCGCTGGGTGAGGAGGGGTTGAGTGGGAGGCTGTGACGGTGGGTGCGACGGGCACGAATCTTGTTGCAACCATGCGGTGTGAATACAATAAGCGGACCTGTGTACTGTGTGTAGTAAAAAAGGACCTGCGTACTGCGTGTATTAAAAAAAAGGACCTGTATGTATATATACGTACTTTAAAAAAATAACTATGGACTGTATACCAGATACTACTTGTTACATAATTCGTCATCAATTTACCATTTACAAATGTACTAGACGAATATAAATAGTTTGCCAAAAAAGGAGGTACACGCATACATGAATGAGCAGATAACAAGATTTTAAGCAAATTATAGCACACTGTAAAGAGTTGAAAAACAATAATACTTTTGAAATATGGGAATCGGTGAAGCGGGTGTTGGCAAAATAATGCTTCATCATCGATTTAAATCCCCGTACGTGTCGACCATTCACCGAAAGAACAGATCTACCACTGTTGTTCCACCCACATACGCAAAGAGGAAACGTCCAAGGCTGCACCGAGAGAGTAAAAAAAATGCCCAAAAAAAGAAAGTTGACCACGACCTACTACATGCAAACACAGAGAGCCACGTGCCAGAAGCCACACGGAATGGCACACGAGGTGGCGATACAAGAGATCCGGGCGGCACGGCCTCGGCGTTGCATGCTTTGAACCAAAGACAAAACCAAAAGCTGCATGGCCTGCGCAGGCAGGGCAGATGGGAATCACGAAACTAGACCAGGCAACAAAGGTGGCAAGGGCAACACGAACAGGCCTCCTGCTTTGCCAAAAATGTATGGCAGCCACGTACACGGACGGACGGATGCGTCTGCCATGTACCAACGGACGGACGGATGGCTTTATTTGTGTTTGGTGGTACGCTGCTTTGCCCTTCTGTCGCCGAACGAGGACAAGGACCAGACGGAAACCACAAGACCAAGACCATCCAATCAAAGAACGACAGAAAAACTTTCGCAAAAAAAGAAAAAAAAAGGCCGCGAAAAGACACAGGAGATCAAAGAAAGAAAAAGGTAGGTGGCCTTGCATGGGACGGGGAGGCTCCGACCGCCACCCACAAGGATGGGATGGGATCCCACGACCTCCCGTGTATAGCCAAAACGGATCCCAAGAATCTACAAGACCACAAAGTTGCCAAAAAAATAAGACTACTACGACGACTACTGCTAGTTTCCAAGATAACAACGACAGAGCCGAAACAAGAAGCGCTAGCTAGCTAGTGTCTGCTGGATGGCTTTTGCATGCAGGGAGGAAATTAGCTTTCTCTCTAGCTTTCCAAGAACTCTGACTGTTCATGCATGAGAACAGGAGAAACCATCCTTGCATCTTCGAAAACGCCAAGATTTTAAATAAAAGAGCAAGGCCGAGGTGTAGCGAGAGCGCTCGAACAAACATCCATGGATGGATGGATGGGGTCGGAGACGCACGTCGTCGCATGGAGAAAAACGAAAGCAGAGCGGGAAAAAAGAACACCATCACAAGCGTATACTGGTAGATCTACGAGACCAAGCTAGCGCGGACAGGAGAAAAACGACGTACGATACGAGAACAGGGCACGCCAGATCTGAACAAGAACTAGCTAGTGCGTGAACGCAGATGGTACGTGGGGAGGGGGATGGGTTTCAGGCTTTCAGCTCACATCGTAGTGGAAGAGGTTGTTGTCGGCGACGTTGACGAGGAAATGGTTGGCGCGGATCATCACCTTCTTGCCCACGGTGCCGGCGCCGGGCCGCGCGGGGTGGGCGAGCCCCTTCTTCGACACCGGCGCGAGGTCCACCTCGGGCGCCTTCTCCTCCTCGAGCTGCCCCGCCTGCGTCGGCGCCAGCGCGGTCTCCGTGACGAAGAGCTTCTGCTCGAGCTCCTTGGCGACGGCAGCGGGGGTCGGCGGAGCGAAGGCGGAGACGCGGGCCGGCTGGAACGGGGCCGCGGCTGGCGAGGCCGACGGAGCAGGAGCGCGGATGGTGGCCGGCGTGGGCGAGGGGGCGCGGATGGTGACCGCGGGCGAAGGCGCGCGGACGGTGGCGTAGGGCGCCGGTGCGGGGTTGCGGACGACGACGCCGTGCTGGTAGGCGCCCTGGTGCGGCCCCGTGGCGTTGGGATTGTCGGCCACCATGGGCGTGCAGGGCGCCGTCGCGGCGGGGCGAGGCGCTGACGACGCGCGCGGGGGCGGGCGTCCCGTGGCCCCGCGCCCTCCTCCTGCCGGCGCGCCCCGGCCTCCGCCGTACTGCTGCTGCTCCTGCTGCTGGTCGCCGCGACCTCCCCGGCCTCCGCCTCCGCGGTAGGCCATGGCGGGAGAGAGATCGGTGGCGGTGGTGGGAGGGCTAAGCTAGGGTGGCGGCGGCGGTGGATTGGAGAGGAAGAAAGGAGCGAGTGGATGTGGACGGTGGTGAGTTGGGGGCAGGATCAGCGCGGCCGAGGCGGCTTTTATAGGCGGGGCGGTGAGCGAGTGGGCGAAACCCTAGCCCAGCGGGGTGGTGAGCGCATGGCGTGGTCCGTACGTGGGAGAGGGAAGGGGAGGTGGGCCGAATTTCGCGGTTCTGTCAGGACCGGCGTGTAAAAGGGCGTCGTCCAGAGGAGAAATATCTGGGTTCGCTTCGGGTGCGCGGATCAGAACGCGCGCGCGGAGGGGCTGTCGCGGAAATGCGCCGCGGCGCGAGGGGCCTTTCTGCAAACTGTGCGGCTGTGCGCGCCTGGCTTGCTTTGGTAAAAGTAACCATGGTAGAGCGGGAATGGTAACCGCGCGCGGTTGGGGTTGGGTTTAGGTCAGGTGCAAACGGCACTGTAGACGGGGGGTTTCGAATTCTTGCCGCTGGTGCGGTTCCAATCGACGGAGAATGATTGACCTGCCAACGGGTGGAAAATCTTTCGATGTTTTTGGTACATGCACTTTGTTGATCTTTGGTTTTAGGTGGTACATTTAAGTGACGAGTGCGTTTGTGCGCGCGCAAAAAACAATTCTGGTGCATTGGTACAACTTAGCCTTTGAGGTTGTGGCGTCTCTCCTCGGCCTTTTTCATGTAGAGTGTAATTTCTATGTACATGTCCACATAATAAATAGACATCTCTTGTGCGGTGTGAGATTGATTTCAAAATGGTCACATCATCAGAAATAGAGCTTATTTGACAAGTGTGTCAAGTTACATGGACCTTTATTTCTTTGATAATAATATAAATTGTGATAAAAAAATGTTGAGATGGTTTCTTGGACCCAAACAATCTTGAATTTTGTTGATCTTGATTTTATTCAGTACATTTAACGAGTATATATACGTGCAAGAATAATTCTAGTTCACATATTGGTCCGTACGTGAGAGGGGGAGGGGTGTGGGCCGAACTTCACGGCTCCATCCGGACCGGCGTGTAAAAGTCCGGCGCCTAGAGGAGAAATTTCTGGGTTCGCTTCCGGGTGCGCGGATCAGAACGCGCGCGGGGGGGGGGGGGGGGGGGGGGTGTCGCGGAAATGCGCCACGGCGCGAGGGGCCTTTCTGCAAACTGTGCGGCTGTGCCGTGCGCCGTGCGCGCCTGGTTTGCTTTGTTAAAAGTAACCATGGTGGAGTGGGGAATGGTAACCACGGTTGAGTTGGGTTGGTTTGGGCCAGGTGTTCGAATTTCGTTTCAAATTCTGGCTGTTGGTGCGAGTTCGATGGATGAAGAAAGGTTGAGCTGCCAACGGGTGGAAAATCTTGATTTTTGGTACATGCACTTTGTTGATCTTTGGTTTATTTCGTGAATTTAATTAAAGAGCAAGTACGTGTGTAAAAATAATTAATTCTGATGCATTGGTAGAACCCAGCCTTTGTGGCGTCTCTCCCCGGTCTTTTGGTTATGGAGTGAAATTACTACACATCTATCCACATAATAAATAGACTTCTCTCACGTGAGATTGATTTTAGAATGGCAACATCATCACAAATAAAGCTTATTTGAAAAGTGTTTTTCGTTACTTCTAGTGGAGGTAGATGCTTACAATACATCTTTAGAGCATCTCGAGCCGTTCGGGCCCCCAGGGCGCCTAAAAAGAGCGGCCTGGGGGCGAACCGGCGCTAGTTCGGCCCTTGGGGGCAACCTAACTCCCAGTCACGCCCCCAGGCGCCGGCCTCAGGACGCGGCAATATCGAACTTGGTCGTTCCCGCTCACAAAAGACGCCACAAGTCCGGCGATCACAGGCCACAGTTCGGCGATCAAATAAATAGTCCGGCGTACAAAAAAAAAGAGTGCCACAAGTCTGGACGCGTGCGAAACGCATCACTCGGCGGGGTCGGCCTCCGGCATCGGCGGAGTCGGCGTGCGCGGGCTTGGCGGTGTCGGAGCTGCTTCTGTGCTGGGAGGCGTCGGCGCGGCTTCGGTGCTGCTAGGCGTCGTAGAGGCATCATCACTCGGGCTTGGCGGCGGCGGCGGCGTGGGCGCGGGAGTTGGCGTCGCTGTCATCGGCAGCTGGTTCAGGATGAGGCCGCGCTCCGTCATGTACCATGCCTTGAGTTTCTCGTCGTTGCTCTGGAGCATGTTCGCCCCGCCCATCAGAAAAGCCAGGTCGGTGTTCCTCTTCTTCGCGGCGACACTGGTCCGGAACAGGTCGAGCTTGACGGCGCTGTTCGTCATCAACGCCGACCACCGCGCCTCGGTCTTCTCTTCACGCAGGGTGGCCCGAGCCTGTGCGTCGACGAGGCAATGCTTGATGGACTCTTGCACTCGCGCGGTAGCCGCGTCGGCGTGTTTCCCCTTCTTGGCCCCTTTGTTGTCGTCCGGCCGCCCTTCTAAGGCGCCCGGCGTCGGCGTGTCCGGCTTGTAGGTCTCCTTGGCCTTGTCGAGGGTGCGTCGGACTTCCGCCCACTTCTCGCACTTGTCAATGCGCTTGTAGACGTGGAGGTACTTGAATTCTTGGTCACTGTTGCCCAGGCGATACAGGGCGAACATGCGCAGCAGCTGCGCCGAGGAACAAACAATTGGCGGACGAACACTGCGAAGAGAAGCGGGAGACCGGTGTGCCATACCTGATCCTCAACGTTGGCGTCGCTCTCCGGGCGAGCCGCGATCTCCTCGACGATCACATGCCACTTGTTGCACGCCGCATGGATGAGCCCCCAATGGTTCGCCATTGCCTTCGCCCCGCGTTGCAGGTAGACGCCTTTAAAGTAGGGGTCGACAAGCTTGCGCTCGTCGAACTCGGCCTTGATGCGCTCCCAGTACGTGTCGATGCTCTGGTTCGTGCCGGTGGTCGGGTCGAGGCAAACGACTTTCCACGCTTTGACGAGACATTCCTGCTCCTTGGACGCCCACTTGATGCACGGCTCGCCGGTCCTGGCCGCCCTCTTCTTCTTCTTGCGCCTCGGCCTCGGCTCCTCCTCCTCCTCCTCGTCCTCCTCCTGCTCCTCCGGCTCCTCCTCGCCGTACTCGAGCTCGCCATCCAAGCCGCCGCTGAGGTCCACCGTGTCGTCATGGGTAGCAAACTCGGGGGATGCGGCGGCTGCGTCCGAGCCTGCCACGATGATGTCGTCCATGTCGGTGTCGGTCTCGTCGGTGTCGCCGAGGTGTGACGTGGAAGATTGTGAGAAGGGCAGCGCGCCCCGGCGGAGAGGGGGCGTCGGGGAGGACACGTAAGCCGGCGGCGAGTAGTTGTATGGAGGGTACTGCACGCCGGCGAAGGCGGGCGAGGGCGTGCGCTGGGACGGGTGTCCATGGGGGAAGGTGATGTTGGGGTTGAACTCACCATGCGCGTCCCCGTCGGAGTAGCCCGGCGACGGCGTGCAACCCCATGGTTGCGGCGACAACAAGAAGCCGGCCGAAGAGCCGACGCTTTGCTGGCTCCAGGGCGCGTACTGGGCGTGGCCGCCGGGTGGATTCATCATCCCCACCCGAGCCGCCTCGGCCTCGGCTTGATCCGTCGCAGCCGCAGCCGCACGCGCCGCGTTGTCCCGGGCCTTCTTGGCGAGGGCCCTGTTCCGCCGGTCGGCGGTGACAGCCTCCCGTCGCTGAACTTCCGCCCTCCAGTCGGCGTTTGACATGCCCGGTGGCTTGGACGGCGGCGCCCTCAGCTTTCTCTTCTTCGGCTGGGCAACGGTGGCGGTCACACTTGTCGCGGCGCGGGGGATCACGTACTTCTTCGGCGACATCGCGGCCGGCTGGAGGCGAGCGGGAGGGAGATTGGCAGGAGGAATGGAGAGAATGAGAGGGAAGTGGGGGAAAAGCGGGAAGAAACGACGGGAAGAGGCTCCCGATTCGCCGACAGAGCGGCCCCACGCCCCTTTTCGCTTCTGCCGGCGCCCCCAAACGCCTCCAGCGCGCCGGGTTCGGCTTGGGTCCGCCGGCGCCAATTTCGGCCCGAGCCGGCGAAAATTAGGCTTCTGGGGGCGTGGCTGGGCCGATTTGTATGCGCCGGCGCGAAAAAATTGCCTGGGGAGGGCGTGTTGGGGGCTCGGCTGGAGATGCTCTTATTGGATGAATAGCAATGTGAACTGTGTCCTGGAAAAAAATGTTGAGAGGTTTCTGGCACCAAACTATCTCGCAGTTGGCTGGCTAGCCAACCCACTCCGCACCAACTAACTATGAACCGTTGACTCGCTCTTTCTTTCCCCTTCCCTCTGTTTAGAGTAGTGGCATATTCAGAAGCTTGGCACGGGAGTGTTAAATTCTGACATCTCTCTTCCTCTCTCCTTCGCCGGTGTTGCCAACCGTGGTGGGGGAGGAAGGAGGGTGTGTCTTTACATGCTGAGACGGTTTCTTGGACCAAATTATCTCGCAAATACATGCCGGCTAGCCAATCCACTCCGCGTCAACCAACTATGAGCTACCGACTTTCTAATCTCTTTCCCCTTCCCTCTATCAAAACTGGAAAATTCGTCTTTGCCGAGTGCCAAGCTCCCACTCACAGGCACACGAAAAAACAACTGTGTGTCGAGGACATGACTTGGCAATAGAGCATACTCGGCGCAATCCTCCGTTCGCCGAGAGCTGTAGGTAAAACAAAAGGACTCGACGAATAAGCCTTCTGTCGAGCCACGTGGCACAGCCGTTCGGGAGTTTCATTGGTTCATATACTGGTGGGGACCTCACATTATTGTTGGAAATATGTCCTAGAGGCAATAATAAAATGATTATTATTATATTTCCTTGTTCATGATAATTGTCTATTGTTCATGCTATAATTGTGTTATCCGGAAATCGTAATACATGTGTGAATACATAGACCACAACATGTCCCTAGTGAGCCTCTAGTTGACTAGCTCGTTGATCAACAGATAGTCATGGTTTCTTGACTATGGACATTGGATGTCATTGATAACGGGATCACATCATTAGGAGAATGATGTGATGGACAAGACCCAATCCTAAGCATAGCACAAGATCGTGTAGTTCGTTTGCTAGAGCTTTTCCAAATGTCAAGTATCATTTCCTTAGACCATGAGATTGTGCAACTCCCAGATACCATAGTAGTGCTTTGGGTGTGCCAAACGTCACAACGTAACTGGGTCTATAAAGGTGCACTACGGGTATCTCCGAAAGTGTCTGTTGGGTTGGCACGAATCGAGACTGGGATTTGTCACTCCGTATGACAGAGAGGTATCTCTGGGCCCACTCGGTAATGCATCATCATAATGAGCTCAATGTGACCAAGTGTTTGGTCACGGGATCATGCATTACGGTACGAGTAAAGTGACTTGCCGGTAACGAGATTGAACAAGGTATTGGGATACCGACGATCGAATCTCGGGCAAGTAACGTACCGATTGACAAACGGAATTGTATACGGGATTGATTGAATCCTCGACATCGTGGTTCATCCGATGAGATCGTCATGGAACATGTGGGAGCCAACATGGGTATCCAGATCCCGCTGTTGGTTATTGACCGGAGAGTCGTCTCGGTCATGTCTGCATGTCTCCCGAACCCGTAGGGTCTACACACTTAAGGTTCGGTGACGCTAGAGTTGTAGAGATATTAGTATGCGGTTAACCGAAAGTTGTTCGGAGTCCCAGATGAGATCCCGGACATCACGAGGAGTTCTGGAATGGTCCGGAGGTAAAGATTTATATATGGGAAGTCCTATTTTGGCCACCGGAAAATGTTCGGGATTTTTCGGTATTGTACCGGGAAGGTTCTAGAAGGTTCCGAAGTGGGGCCCACCTGCATGGGGGGACCCACATGAACGTGGGTAGTGGGGGCAAGGCCCCACACCCCTGGTCAAGGCGCACCAAGATCCCACCTTAGAAGGAATAAGATCATATCAAGATCAAGATCCCTAAAAAAGGGGATAACAATCGGTGGGGAAGGGAAATGATGGGATTTCTTTCCCCCACCTTTGCCAACGCCCCAATGGACTTGGAGGGCAAGAAACCAGCCCCCTCCACCCCTATATATAGTGGGGAGGCGCATGGGAGCAGCACCCAAGCCCTGGCGCCTCCCTCTCCCTCCCGTGACACATCTCCCTCCTCCCGCAGCGCTTGGCGAAGCCCTGTTGGAATCCCGCTACTTCCACCACCACGCCGTCGTGCTGCTGGATCTCCATCAACCTCTCCTCCCCCCTTGCTGGATCAAGAAGGAGGAGACGTCGTTGCTCCGTACGTGTGTGGAACGCGGAGGTGTCGTCCGTTCGGCGCTCGGTCATCGGTGATTTGGATCACGACGAGTACGACTCCATCAACCCCGTTCACTTGAACGCTTCCGCTCGCGATCTACAAGGGTATGTAGATGCACTGCTCTCTCTCGTTGCTAGATGACTCCATAGATTGATCTTGGTGATGCGTAGAAATTTTTTAATTTCTGCTACGATCCCCAACAGTGGTATCAGAGCTAGGTCTATGCGTAGTTTCTATGCACGAGTAGAACACAAACTTGTTGTGGGTGTAGATGTTGTCAATTTTCTTGCCACTACTAGTCTTATCTTGTTTCGGCGGCATCGTGGGATGAAGCGGCCCGGACCGACCTTACACGTACGCTTACGTGAGACAGGTTCCACCGACTGACATGCACTAGTTGAATAAGGTGGCTAGCGGGTGTCTGTCTCTCCCACTTTAGTCGAATCGAATTCGATGAAAAGGGTCCTTATGAAGGGTAAATAGAAGTTGGCATATCACGTTGTGGTTTTACGTAGGTAAGAAACGTTCTTGCTAGAAACCTATAAAAGCCACGTAAAAACATGCAACAACAATTAGAGGGCGTCTAACTTGTTTTTGCGGCATATGCCTTGTGATGTGATATGGCGAAAAGGATGTGATGAATGAAATATATGTGATGTATGAGATTGATCATGTTCTTGTAATAGGAATCACGACTTGCATGTCGATGAGTATGACAACCGGCAGGAGCCATAGGAGTTGTCTTTATTTTTTGTATGACCTGCGTGTCATTGGATAACACCATGTAAATTACTTTACTTTATTGCTAAACACGTTAGCCATAGAAGTAGAAGTAATCGTTGGCGTGACAACTTCATGAAGACACGATGATGGAGATCATGATGATGGAGATCATGGTGTCATGCCGGTGACAAAGATGATCATGGCGCCCCGAAGATGGAGATCAAAGGAGCAATATGATACTGGCCATATCATGTCACTATTTGATTGCATGTGATGTTTATCATGTTTTATATCTTATTTGCTTAGAACGACGGTAGCTTAAATAAGATGATCCCTCGCAATAATTTCAAGAAAGTGTTCCCCCTAACTGTGCACCGTTGCGAAGGTTCGTTGTTTCGAAGCACCACGTGATGATCGGGTGTGATAGATTCTAACGTTCGAATACAACGGGTGTAAGCCAGATTTACACACGCAATACACTTAGGTTGACTTGACGAGCCTAGCATGTACAGACATGGCCTCGGAACACGGAAGACCGAAAGGTCGAGCATGAGTCGTATAGAAGATACGATCAACATGAAGATGTTCACCGATGTTGACTAGTCCGTCTCACGTGATGATCGGACACGGCCTAGTTGACTCGGATCATGTTTCACTTAGATGACTAGAGGGATGTCTATCTGAGTGGGAGTTCATTGAATAATTTGATTAGATGAACTTAATTATCATGAACTTAGTCTAAAATCTTTACAATATGTCTTGTAGATCAAATGGCACACACTAATGTTGCCCTCAACTTCAACGCGTTCCTAGAGAAAACCAAGCTGAAAGATGATGGCAGCAACTATATGGACTGGGTCCGGAACCTGAGGATCATCCTCATAGCTGCCAAGAAAGATTATGTCCTAGAAGCACCGCTAGGTGACGCACCCATCCCAGAGAACCAAGACGTTATGAACGCTTGGCAGCAGCGTGCTGATGATTACTCCCTCGTTCAGTGCGGCATGCTTTACAGCTTAGAACCGGGGCTCCAAAAGCATTTTGAGCAACACGGAGCATATGAGATGTTCGAAGAGCTGAAAATGGTTTTCCAAGCTCATGCCCGGGTCGAGAGATATGAAGTCTCCGACAAGTTCTTTAGTTGTAAGATGGAGGAAAATAGTTCTGTCGGTGAGCACATACTCAAAATGTCTGGGTTACACAACCGCTTGACTCAGCTGGGAGTTAACCTCCCGGATGACGCGGTCATTAACAGAATCCTTCAGTCGCTTCCACCGAGCTACAAGAGCTTTGTGATGAACTTTAATATGCAGGGGATGGAAAAGACCATTCATGAGGTATATTCAATGCTGAAATCAGCGGAGGTGGAGATCAAAAAGGAACATCAAGTGTTGATGGTGAATAAAACCACTAAGTTCAAGAAAGGCAAGGGTAAGAAGAACTTCAAGAAGGACGGCAAGGGAGTTGCCGCGCCCGGTAAGCCAGTTGCCGGGAAGAAGCCAAAGAATGGACCCAAGCTTGAGACTAAGTGCTTTTATTGCAAGGGAAGTGGTCACTGGAAGCGGAACTGCCCCAAGTACTTAGCGGACAAGAAGGCCGGAAACACCAAAGGTATATGTGATATACATGTTATTGATGTGTACCTTACCAGCACTCGTAGTAGCTCCTGGGTATTTGATACCGGTGCGGTTGCTCATATTTGTAACTCAAAGCAGGAGCTGCGGAATAAACGGAGACTGGCAAAGGACGAGGTGACGATGCGCGTCGGGAATGGTTCCAAGGTCGATGTGATCGCCGTCGGCACGCTACCTCTATATTTACCTACGGGATTAGTTTTAAACCTCAATAATTGTTATTTAGTGCCAGCTTTGAGCATGAACATTGTATCTGGATCTCGTTTAATGCGAAATGGCTACTCATTTAAATCCGACAATAATGGTTGTTCTATTTATATGAGAGATATGTTTTATGGTCATGCCCCGCTGGTCAATGGTTTATTCTTAATGAATCTCGAACGTGATGTTACACATATTCATAGTGTGAATACCAAAAGAATTTGGCAAACACTTAAGGAAATGTGGAATTGTTTCACAACTCACGCCGCCTGGAACACCTCAGCGTAATGGTGTGTCCGAATGTCGTAACTGCACTCTATTGGATATGGTGTGATCTATGATGTCTCTTACCGATCTACCGCTATCATTCTGGGGTTATGCTTTAGAGACTGCCACATTCACTTTAAATAGGGCTCCGTCGAAATCCGTTGAGACGACACCGTATGAATTATGGTTTGGAAAGAAACCTAAGCTGTCGTTTCTTAAAGTTTGGGGATGCGATGCTTATGTCAAGAAACTTCAACCTGAAAAGCTCGAACCCAAGTCGGAAAAATGTGTCTTCATAGGATACCCTAAGGAAACCATTGGGTATACCTTCTACCTCAGATCCGAAGGCAAGATCTTTGTTGCCAAGAACGGGTCCTTTCTGGAGAAAGAGTTTCTCTCGAAAGAAGTAAGTGGGAGGAAAGGGGAACTTGATGAAGTACTACCTCTTGAACCGGAAAGTAGCGCAGCTCAGGAAGATGTTCCTGTGGTGCCTGCACTGACTAGAGAGGAAGCTAATGATGATGATCAAGGTACTTCGGATGAAGTTACTACTGAACTTCGTAGGTCCACGAGGACACGTTCCACACTAGAGTGGTATGGCAACCCTGTCCTGGAAATCATGTTGTTAGACAACGGTGAACCTTCGAACTATGAAGAAGCAATGGCGGGCCCAGATTCCAACAAATGGCTTGAAGCCATGCAATCCGAGATAATATCCATGCATGAAAACGAAGTATGGACTTTGACTGACTTGCCCGATGATCGGCGAGCCATAGAAAATAAAAGGATCTTTAAGAAGAAGACAGACGCGGATGGTAATGTGACCATCTATAAGGCTCGACTTGTCGCTAAGGGTTATCGACAAGTTCAAGGGGTTGACTACGATGAGAATTTCTCACCCATAGCGAAGCTGAAGTCCATCCGAATCATGTTAGCAATTGCCGCATTCTATGATTATGAGATATGGCAAATGGACGTCAAAACGGCATTCCTTAACGGCTTTCTTAAGGAAGAATTGTATATGATGCAGCCGGAAGGTTTTGTCGATCCTAAGAATGCTAACAAAGTATGCAAGCTCCAGCGCTCCATCTATGGGTTGGTGCAAGCATCTCGGAGTTGGAACATTCGATTTGATGAGATGATCAAAGCGTTTGGGTTTACACAGACTTATGGAGAAGCTTGTGTTTACAAGAAAGTGAGTGGGAGCTCTGTAGCATTTCTCATATTATATGTGGATGACATACTGTTGATGGGAAATGATATAGAATTCTTGGGAAGCATAAAGGCCTACTTGAACAAGTGTTTTTCAATGAAGGACCTTGGAGAAGCTGCTTATATATTAGGCATCAAGATCTATAGAGATAGATCAAGACGCCTCATTGGTCTTTCACAAAGTACGTACCTTGACAAGATATTGAAGAAGTTCAATATGGATCAGTCCAAGAAGGGGTTCTTGCCTGTATTGCAAGATGTGCAATTGAGCACGGCTCAATGCCCGACCACGGCAGAAGATAGAGAAAAGATGAGTGTCGTCCCCTATGCCTCGGCCATAGGGTCTATTATGTATGCCATGCTATGTACCAGACCTGATGTAAACCTTGCCGTAAGTTTGGTAGGAAGGTACCAAAGTAATCCCGGCATGGAACACTGGACAGCGGTCAAGAATATCCTGAAGTACCTGAAGAGGACTAAGGATATGTTTCTCGTTTATGGAGGTGACGAAGAGCTCGTCGTAAAGGGTTACGTCGATGGTAGCTTCGACACAGATCTGGATGACTCTAAGTCACAAACCGGATACGTGTATATTTTGAATGGTGGGGCAGTAAGCTGGTGCAGTTGCAAGCAAAGCGTTGTGGCGGGATCTACATGTGAAGCGGAATACATGGCGGCCTCAGAGGCAGCACAAGAAGCAATCTGGGTGAAGGAGTTCATTACCGACCTAGGAGTTATTCCCAATGCGTCGGGCCCGATGACTCTCTTCTGTGACAACACTGGAGCTATTGCCCTTGCCAAGGAGCCCAGGTTTCACAGGAAGACCAGGCTGAAGGAAATATGCCCTAGAGGCAATAATAAAGTATTATTTATTTCCTTGTATCATGATAAATGTTTATTATTCATGCTAGAATTGTATTAACCGGAAACATAATAATGTGTGAATATATAGACAAACAGAGTGTCACTAGTATGCCTCTACTTGACTAGCTCATTAATCAAAGATGGTTATGTTTCCTAGCCATAGACATAAGTTGTCATTTGATTAACGAGATCACCTCATTAGGAGAATGACGTGATTGACTTGACCCATTCCGTTATCTTAGCACTCGATCGTTTAGTATGTTGCTATTGCTTTCTTCATGACTTATACATGTTCCTATGACTATGAGATTATGCAACTCCCGTTTACCGGAGGAACACTTTGTGTGCTACCAAACGTCACAACGTAAATGGGTGATTATAAAGGTGCTCTACAGGTGTCTCCAAAGGTACTTGTTGGGTTGGCGTATTTCGAGATTAGGATTTGTCACTCCAATTGTCGGAGAGGTATCTCTGGGCCCACTCGGTAATGCACATCACTATAAGCCTTGCAAGCATTGTGACTAATGAGTTAGTTGCGGGATGATGTGTTACGGAACGAGTAAAGAGACTTGCCGGTAACGAGATTGAACTAGGTATCGAGATACCGACGATCAAATCTCGGGCAAGTAACATACCGGTGACAAAGGGAACAACGTATGTTGTTATGCGGTCTGACCGATAAAGATCTTCGTAGAATATGTGGGAGCCAATATGGGCATCCAGGTCCCGCTATTGGTTATTGACCGGAGACGTGTCTCGGTCATGTCTACATAGTTCTCGAACCCATAGGGTCCGCACGCTTAACGTTACGATGACAGTTTTATTGAGTTTTGATGTACCGAAGGAGTTCGGAGTCCCGGATGAGATCGGGGATATGACGAGGAGTCTCGAAATGGTCGAGACGTAAAAATCGATATATTGGACGACTATATTCGGACTTCGGAAAGGTTCCGAGTGATTCGGGTATTTTTCGGAGTACCGGAGAGTTACGGGAATTCGTATTGGGCCTTAATGGGCCATACGGGAAAGGAGAGAGAGGCCTCAAAAGGTGGCCGCACCCCTCCCCATGGTCTGGTCCGAATTGGACTAGGGAAGGGGGGCGCACCCTTCCTTCTTTCTCCTTCCCCCTTCCCTTCTACTCCCACAAGGAAAGGAGGAGTCCTACTCCCGGTGGGAGTAGGACTCCCCCCTATGGCGCGCCTCTCCCCTTGGCCGGCTGCCTCCCCCTTGCTCCTTTATATACGGGGGCAGGGGGGCACCCCTGAGACACAAAAATTGATCCTTGAGATCTCTTAGCCGTGTGCGGTGCCCCCCTCCACCATATTACACCTCGAGAATATCGTTGCGGAGCTTAGGCGAAGCCCTGCGTCGGTGGAACATCATCATCGTCACCACGCCGTCGTGCTGACGAAACTCTCCCTCAACACTCGGCTGGATCAGAGTTCGAGGGACGTCATCGAGCTGAACGTGTGTAGAACTCGGAGGTGCCGTGCGTTTGGTACTTGATCGGTCGGATCGTGAAGACGTACGACTACATCAACCGCGTTGTGATAACGCTTCCGCTTTCGGTCTACGAGGGTACATGGACAACACTCTCCCCTCTCGTTGCTATGCATCACCATGATCTTGCGCGTGCGTAGGAATTTTTTTGAAATTACTACGTTCTTTAACACAGGCATATCAAGCGTCGCTTCAACTCCATTCGTGAAAATGTTTAAAATGGAGACATAGATATTTGTAAAGTACATACGGACCTGAATGTAGCAGATCCGTTGACTAAACCTCTCCCTAGAGCAAAACATGATCAACACCAGAACTCTATGGGTGTTCGATTCATCACAATGTAACTAGATTATTGACTCTAGTGCAAGTGGGAGACTGTTGGAAATATGTCCTAGAGGCAATAATAAAATGGTTATTATTATATTTCCTTGTTCATGATATTTGTCTATTGTTCATGCTATAATTGTGTTATCCAGAAATCGTAATACATGTGTGAATACATAGACCACAACATGTCCCTAGTGAGCCTCTAGTTGACTAGCTCGTTGATCAACAGATAGTCATGGTTTCCTGACTATGGACATTGGATGTCATTGATAACGGGATCACATCATTAGGAGAATGATGTGATGGACAAGACCCAATCCTAAGCATAGCACAAGATCGTGTAGTTCGTTTGCTAGAGCTTTTCCAAATGTCAAGTATCATTTCCTTAGACCATGAGATTGTGCAACTCCCAGATACCATAGGAGTGCTTTGGGTGTGCCAAACGTCACAACGTAACTGGGTGGCTATAAAGGTGCACTACGGGTATCTCCGAAAGTGTCTGTTGGGTTGCACGAATCGAGACTGGGATTTGTCACTCCGTATGATGGAGAGGTATCTCTGGGCCCACTCGGTAATGCATCATCATAATGAGCTCAATGTGACCAAGTGTTTGGTCACGGGATCATGCATTACGGTACGAGTAAAGTGACTTGCCGGTAACGAGATTGAACAAGGTATTGGGATACCGACGATCGAATCTCGGGCAAGTAACGTACCGATTGACAAAGGGAATTGTATACGGGATTGATTGAATCCTCGACATCGTGGTTCATCCGATGAGGTCATCGTGGAACATGTGGGAGCCAACATGGGTATCCAGATCCCGCTGTTGGTTATTGACCGGAGAGTCGTCTCGGTCATGTCTGCATGTCTCCCGAACCCGTAGGGTCTACACACTTAAGGTTCGGTGACGCTAGAGTTGTAGAGATATTAGTATGCGGTTAACCGAAAGTTGTTCGGAGTCCCGGATGAGATCCCGGACGTCACGAGGAGTTCCGGAATGGTCCGGAGGTAAAGATTTATATATGGGAAGTCCTATTTTGGCCACCGGAAAATGTTCGGGATTTTTCGGTAATGTACCGGGAAGGTTCTAGAAGGTTCCGAAGTGGGCCCACCTGCATGGGGGGACCCACATGAACGTGGGTAGTGGGGGCAAGGCCCCACACCCCTGGTCAAGGCACACCAAGATCCCACCTTAGAAGGAATAAGATCATATCCCGAAGGGATAAGATCAAGATCCCTAAAAAAGGGGGATAACAATTGGTGGGGAAGGGAAATGATGGGATTTCTTTCCCCCACCTTTTCCAATGCCCCAATGGACTTGGAGGGCAAGAAACCAGCCCCCTCCACCCCTATATATAGTGGGGAGGCGCATGGGAGCAGCACCCAAGCCCTGGCGCCTCCCTCTCCCTCCCGTGACACATCTCCCTCCTCTCGCAGCGCTTGGCGAAGCCCTGTTGGAATCCCGCTACTTCCACCACCACGCCGTCGTGCTGCTGGATCTCCATCAACCTCTCCTCCCCCCTTGCTGGATCAAGAAGGAGGAGACGTCGCTGCCCCGTACGTGTGTTGAACGTGGAGGTGCCGTCCGTTCGGCGCTCGGTCATCGGTGATTTGGATCACGACGAGTACGACTCCAACAACCCCGTTCACTTGAACGCTTCCGCTCGCGATCTACAAGGGTATGTAGATGCACTCCTCTCTCTCGTTGCTAGATGACTCCATAGATTGATCTTGGTGATGCATAGAAATTTTTTAATTTCTGCTACGATCCCCAACAATTATAGAACGTGTCTCATACAATGACGAGCCTCCTCAAATTAGCTTTAGGTCTTCATTAGCAGGCAAGTTGGATGCACCTGCACTAGTCTAGAGGAGAGATTTCATTCATATATAGCTCTATGTGCATTATAGTTGCATGGCAATCCAAACTCCTTGCATTAATATCAATTATAAAGTCTTCTTCGTGGCCTAATTATCAGTTGCATTGATGCAATATTTTCTTTGTTTTTGACTCTTTGGAACCCCAACATTGCGTTCTCATGCCAATGATTAGGGCATGGAACCTAGACTTCTGCTCATATTCTATTCTAAATTGTGTGATTGGTTGAAATAGCGCATAAAAGAAACAATTGTTTGTATTTGGTCTTGTCTCAAGGGCTAGCCTTGAAGTGATTGCCATGTTATACATTATTTGTGCTGAAGGTAATCATAGTGTTTTCAATAATTATGGACATTCCTTCTAAACCTTTGGCAAAAATATTTTTGACTCGATGCATTTGATTATCAAAGAACATGTTGGGAATTCTTTTATATGCATCAGGTAGTTTAATATTGTTAAATACAAACCATTGTCACGCATCTTTATTATTGATAAAGACTCGAAACCCTAGCTAGCGCGGTGACCGCATTCCATGCCCGTACATGGGAGTGGGTGGCTTCTAAATTTCATGGTTTCGTTCGGAATCATGCGTAGAAAGGTTGTCGCATGTAGAAGAAATGTCCGACTCCGCTTGGGTGCATGGATGAGAGTGTGCGTGTGGTGTGGCGGTCTTGGAAATGTGCGGCGGCGCGAGGGCCTTTTTGTGAGTGTGTACACCTAGTTGCTTTGTAACCATGGTTCCAAAAATGATAACCACGGGTGGGTCAGGTGTAAACGGTATTGTAGACAGGAGTTTCAAATTTCGATTCGATTTCTGGCTTGCTAGCTACAGGTTGCGACTCGAGACGTTTCCATATCATACGGACAATCTTAATTTTAGTTAAACATTTAATAAGTATGTGTGCAAAAATAATAAAAACAGGTGCATTTATAGAACTAATATTCTTTTTTAGTTGGGATAGAATTGATAGTTGCCTCTATTGGGCACACTTATTACACATATCCACATAACCAACGCTGCCTCTGTTTTTATTTACTCCACATATTAACTTTGTCTAATGTCAAACTTTCTAAACTTCGATCAAGGTTGTAGAAAAAAATCTACATATACACCACCAAATAAATATCATTAGCTTCATCATTGAATATATTTTCACGTTATATCGATTTGTCATTGTAAATGTTCATATTCTTTCCTATAAACTTGGTTAAACTTTAGGTCAAAGTTAATAAGTGGACGAGTTTCCCCTATGGCGTGGCTAGCTAGGGTTCCTTTCCTCCATGGCCTAGGGTTTGGACGATCGTGCGCCGGTCGTCTCCTCCGACATCCCATGTGTGATGTTTTCGGACGCCACTCTACGACCAGCTGCGATGGTGTGGCCGTTGGAAATTCTAATCTAGGTGAATTTTTACCAGCTCGAACTGAATGATGAAGTCTTTGATGATGTTGAGATAGATGAGGATGATCCAGCATTCAACTATAGTGTTCATTTGCTTGCCCTAGCTAGATTTCATACAGAGAAGTCATTTAGTCAACCGCTTTCTATAGAGATATGAGAGCTGCGTGTAGCCCGACGGAGGAAGTCAGATTCCGCCCGGCAGGACTGAATTTGTTAACTGTCCAAGCATCTTGCCTAGGGGGTTGGGAGCGCATGATGGAGCAAGGTCCTTTGTTATTCAGAAACTGGGCGGTCTTGATGTGCCCATGTGATGGATTTACCAAAGCTGAGGTAGGTGAGCATTGTTTACATGCCGGTTTGGCTACAAATTCATAAGCTCCTGGATGGTATTGCTAGAAAGATCTCATGGATAAAATGTTAAAGGGAGTAGATTTACGTTATATGGAGCTCCTTCCTTTTATCTAGTTCATTATTAGCAACAACATTATATGGTTTATTCCTCTAGACTCGACACAGACCAAATAGTGTGACCTAGTACGAATTGTGTCCCATGACCGATGACGCGGTTATTCGAATAGATTTACACTCTACAGAGGTCATGCACTTAACCCACGCTATGGAGCTCTTGGCCTCGTACTTTAGTATATGTTCCCATCAGGTGGACCGGTGCTGCTCCAACAAAACAGGTCTATTGTGTGGTACTCTTACGGTCCCTCTGACATACCCCCCTTGATGTAGGGCGGAACCCTAGGGGCCGATCTTTCACGTTTGGAGTGGATCCTACGGGGAAACATGAAGAACGCGTGGAAGAACACAAGGGAAATCACGGGGGGAAACGAGAGAAACACTCAACCGACAAGGAAACGATCACACAAGGGCTAGATCACCGAAAACACAAAGTATCATGAGATCCAAAGTCAACAAAGGAAGTTACAAGAGTAACCGTTCTTCTCCGTGAGGAGGTCTTGATTGTCTTCTCCGGATGGAGGCCTCGAATCCGAATGGATCTTCTCCGAAGAGGCACGGTCCCTCGCGTGGAGTAGATCTGGTACGGATGAGCAATGCTCTATCTCACATGAGCTATCACAATGCTAACCCTATCTAGGAGGTGGGAGTGGTCTTTATATAGTCTTAGTGCAAAAGAGGGCAAAGTGAAGGGGTACATGGGACTCAGCCCGCAGCTGGACGCAACCAGGGTCCGGACGTCCGTGGGGCGCCGGTCATCCGGAGGCTCACGGGGTCCCGGACGTCTAGGGTTCTTCGGATGACCGTAGATTCGGTTCTGCTGACAGGCGCACGGTCGTCCGGAAGCCTTCGGATTGCCGTAATTTCCGTTCTGTGGTCGCTGGCACGGTCGTCTGTAGGGGCCCGGTCGTCCGTAGCCTGGGAGTGTCCGGTCGTCCGGGCTGGGCTGGTCGTCCGTGCCTTGTAGCTCTGGCCTGCCTTCCTTCTCTCGGCTATAGCATCTTCTAGGGGTCGGACGTCCGTGCCTGGCCGGTCGTCCGGGGCCTGTAGCTTCCAAAGTTGCTCTTCTTCTTGATGTTCATGCTTGGTGTCCTTGCCACCTTGGCCATTGGATGTAGCCGTCCCGTGGCTCTCCTCCAAGTACCTGATCACGCACAGAGTCTCCGTATGAGGTAGTAGCCATGTCTCGTGAGTAGAGAGAGGGAGTTCGCAGAGGAGCGAGTTCACCTTATCTTCAATAGCCTTCGCTCGAGCTCTTGTCATGGGTCCAAGTGGTGTCGAGGGAGATGTAGGTACGTCCATGGGGATGAGCGAGGGATGCTCTGTTGGAAATATGCCCTAGAGGCAATAATAAATGGTTATTATTATATTTCTTTGTTCATGGTAATTGTCTATTATTCATGCTATAATTGTATTGTCCGGAAATCGTAATACATGTGTGAATACATAGACCACAACGTGTCCCTAGTAAGCCTCTAGTTAACTAGCTCGTTGATCAACAGATAGTCATGGTTTCCTGACTATGGACATTGGATGTCATTGATAACGGGATCACATCATTAGGAGAATGATGTGATGGACAAGACCCAATCCTAAGCATAGCATAAAGATCGTGTAGTTTTGTTTGCTAGAGCTTTTCCAATGTCAAGTATCTTTTCCTTAGACCATGAGATCGTGCAACTCCCGGATACCGTAGGAGTGCTTTGGGTGTGCCAAACGTCACAACGTAACTGGGTGACTATAAAGGTGCACTACGGGTATCTCCGAAAGTATCTGTTGGGTTGGCACGGATCGAGACTGGGATTTGTCACTCCGTATGACGGAGAGGTATCTCTGGGCCCACTCGGTAATGCATCATCATAATGAGCTCTATGTGACTAAGGCGTTAGTCACGGGATCATGCATTACGGTACGAGTAAAGAGACTTGCCGGTAACGAGATTGAACAAGGTATTGGGATACCGACGATCGAATCTCGGGCAAGTAACATATCGATTGACAAAGGGAATTGCATACGGGATTGATTGAATCCTCGACATCATGGTTCATCCGATGAAATCATCGTGGAACATGTAGGAGCCAACATGGGTATCCAGATCCCGCTGTTGGTTATTGACCGGAGAGGCGTCTCGGTCATGTCTGCATGTCTCCCGAACCCGTAGGGTCTACACACTTAAGGTTCGGTGGCGCTAGGGTTGTAGAGATATATGTATGCGGAAACCCGAAAGTTGTTCGGAGTCCCGGATGAGATCCCGGACGTCACGAGAGGTTCCGGAATGGTCCGGAGGTGAAGAATTATATATAGGAAGTCAAGTTTCGGCCACCGGGAAAGTTTGGGGGGTTACCGGTATTGTACCGGGACCACCGGAAGGGTCCCGGGGGTCCACCGGGTGGGGCCACCTATCCCGGAGGGCCCCGTGGGCTGAAGTGGGAAGGGAACCAGCCCCTAGTGGGCTGGGCGCCCCCCATGGGCCTCCCCCCATGCGCCTAGGGTTGCAAACCCTAGGGTGGGGGGGCTTCCCACTTGCCTTGGGGGGCAAGGCACTCCTTGGCCGCCGCCCCCCCAACCCTAGATGGGTTTTGGCCGGCCCCCCCTCCCAAGGGGGCCTATATAAAGGGGGGGAGGGAGGGCGGCAACCTACAGCCTTTGGGCGCCTCCCTCCTCCCCTGCAACACCTCTCTCGCGCGTATAAGCCCGGCGAAGCCCTGCCGGCATCCCGCTACATCCACCACCACGCCGTCGTGCTGCTGGATCTCCATCAACCTCTCCTTTCCCCTTGCTGGATCAAGAAGGAGGAGACGTCGCTGCACCGTACGTGTGTTGAACGCGGAGGTGCCGTCCGTTCGGCACTCGGTCATCGGTGATTTGGATCACGGCGAGTACGACTCCGTCATCCACGTTCATTGGAACGCTTCCGCTCGCGATCTACAAGGGTATGTAGATGCACCCCCTCCCCTCGTTGCTAGTATACTCCATAGATGCATCTTGGTGAGCGTAGGAAAATTTTAAATTATGCTACGATTCCCAACAGTGGCATCATGAGCCAGGCCTATGCGTAGTTACTATGCACGAGTAGAACACAAAGCAGTTGTGGGCGTTGAGTTTGCCAATTCTTCTTGCCGCTACTAGTCGTTTCTTGTTTCGGCGGCATTGTAGGATGAAGCGGCCCGGACCGACCTTACACGTACGCTTACGTGAGACAGGTTCCACCGATTGACATGCACTAGTTGCATAAGGTGGCTAGCGGGTGTCTGTCTCTCCTACTTTAGTCGGAACGGATTCGATGAAAAGGGTCCTTATGAAGGGTAAATAGAAATTGGCAAATCACGTTGTGGTCATACGTAGGTAAGAAACGTTCTTGATAGAAACCTACAAACCACGTAAAAACTTGCAACAACAATTAGAGGACGTCTAACTTGTTTTTGCAGCAAGTGCTATGTGATGTGATATGGCCAGCAGATGTGATGAATGATATATGTGATGTATGAGATTGATCATATTCTTGTAATAGGAATCACGACTTGCATGTCGATGAGTATGATAACCGGCAGGAGCCATAGGAGTTGTCTTTATTATTTTGTATGACCTGCGTGTCATTGAATAACGCCATGTAAATTACTTTACTTTGTTGCTAAACGCGTTAGCTATAGAAGTACAAGTAATCGTTGGCGTGACGACTTCATGAAGACACAATGATGGAGATCATGATGATGGAGATCATGGTGTCATGCCGGTGACGAAGATGATCATGGTGCCCCGAAGATGGAGATCAAAGGAGCATAATGATATTGGCCATATCATGTCACTATTTGATTGCATGTGATGTTTATCATTTTTTTGCATCTTATTTGCTTAGAACGACGGTAGTAAGTAAGATGATCCCTTATAATAATTTCAAGAAAGTGTTCACCCTAACTGTGCACCGTTGCGAAGGTTCGTTGTTTCGAAGCACCACGTGATGATCGGGTGTGATAGATTCTAACGTTCGAATACAACGGGTGTTGACGAGCCTAGCATGTACAGACATGGCCTCGGAACACACGCAAAACACTTAGGTTGACTTGACGAGCCTAGCATGTACAGACATGGCCTCGGAACACGGAGGACCGAAAGGTCGAGCATGAGTCGTATAGAAGATACGATCAACATGGAGATGTTCACCGATCTTGACTAGTCCGTCTCACGTGATGATCGGACACGGCCTAGTTAAACTCGGATCATGTTTCACTTAGATGACTAGAGGGATGTCTATCTGAGTGGGAGTTCATTGAATAATTTGATTATATGAACTTAATTATCATGAACTTAGTCTAAAATCTTTACAATATGTCTTGTAGATCAAATGGCCAACGTTGTCCTCAATTTCAACGCGTTCCTAGAGAAAACCAAGCTGAAAGATGATGGCAGCAACTATACGGACTGGGTCCGGAACCTGAGGCTCATCCTCATAGTAGCCAAGAAAGATTATGTCTTAGAGGCACCGCTAGGTGAAGCACCAATACCAGAGAACCAAGACGTTATGAACGCTTGGCAAACACGTGCTGATGATTACTCCCTCATTCAGTGCGGCATGCTTTACAGCTTAGAACCGGGTCTCCAAAAGCGTTTTGAGAAACATGGAGCATATGAGATGTTCGAGGAGCTGAAATTGGTTTTCCAAGCTCATGCCCGGGTCGAGAGATATGAAGTCTCCGACAAGTTCTTCAGCTGTAAAATGGAGGAGAACAGTTCTGTTAGTGAGCACATACTCAGAATGTCTGGGTTGCATAACCGCTTGTCTCAGCTGGGAGTCAATCTCCCGGATGACGCGGTCATTGACAGAATCCTCCAGTCGCTTCCACCAAGCTACAAGAGCTTTGTGATGAACTTCAATATGTAGGGGATGGAAAAGACCATTCCTGAAGTATATTCAATGCTGAAATCAGCTGAGGTAGAGATCAGAAAAGAACATCAAGTGTTGATGGTGAATAAAACCACTAAGTTCAAGAAGGGCAAGGGTAAGAAGAACTTCAAGAAGGACGGCAAGGGAGTTTCTGCACCCGGTAAACCAGTTACCGGGAAGAAGTCGAAGAATGGACCCAAGCCTGAAACTGAGTGCTTTTATTGCAAGGGAAGTGGTCACTGGAAACGGAACTGCCCCAAATACTTAGCGGACAAGAAGAAGGCCGGCAACACCAAAGGTATATGTGATATACATGTAATTGATGTGTACCTTACCAGTACTCGTAGTAGCTCCTGGGTATTTGATACCGGTGCGGTTGCTCATATTTGTAACTCAAAACAGGAACTACAGAATGAACGGAGACTGGCGAAGGACGAGGTGACGATGCACGTCGGGAATGGTTCCAAGGTCGATCTGATCGCCGTCGGCACGCTACCTCTGCATCTACCCACGGGATTAGTTTTAAACCTCAATAATTGTTATTTAGTGCCAGCTTTGAGCATGAACATTGTATCTGGATCTCGTTTAATTCGAGATGGCTACTCATTTAAATCCGAGAATAATGGTTGTTCTATTTATTTGAGAGATATGTTTTATGGTCATGCCCCGCTGGTCAATGGTTTATTTTTGATGAATCTCGAACGTGATGTTACACATGTTCATAGTGTGAATACCAAAAGATGTAAAGTTGATAACGATAGTCCCACATACTTGTGGCACTGCCGCCTTGGTCACATTGGTGTCAAGCGCATGAAGAAGCTCCATGCAGATGGACTTTTGGAGTCTCTTGATTACGAATCATTTGACACGTGCGAACCATGCCTCATGGGTAAGATGACCAAAACTCCGTTCTCCGGAACAATGGAGCGAGCGACCAACTTATTGGAGATCATACATACCGATGTGTGCGGTCCAATGAGTGTTGAGGCTCGCGGAGGATATCGTTATGTTCTCACTCTCACTGATGATTTAAGTAGATATGGGTATGTCTACCTGATGAAACACAAGTCTGAAACCTTTGAAAAGTTCAAGGAATTTCAGAGTGAAGTTGATAATCAACGTGACAGGAAAATAAAATTCTTACAATCAGATCGTGGTGGAGAATATTTAAGTCACGATTTTGGCACACACTTAAGGAAATGTGGAATAGTTTCACAACTCACGCCGCCTGGAACACCTCAGCGAAACGGTGTGTCCGAACGTCGTAATCGCACTCTATTGGATATGGTGCGGTCTATGATGTCTCTTACCGATTTACCGCTCTCATTTTGGGGTTATGCTTTAGAGACTGCCGCATTCACTTTAAATAGGGCTCCGTCGAAATCCGTTGAAACGACACCGTATGAATTATGGTTTGGGAAGAAACCTAAGCTGTCGTTTCTAAAAGTTTGGGGATGCGATGCTTATGTCAAGAAACTTCAACCTGAAAAGCTCGAACCCAAGTCGGAAAAATGCGTCTTCATAGGATACCCTAAGGAAACTATTGGGTATACCTTCTACCTCAGATCCGAAGGCAAAATCTTCGTTGCCAAGAACGGGTCCTTTCTGGAGAAGGAGTTTCTCTCGAAAGAATTGAGTGGGAGGAAAGTGGAACTTGATGAGGTGATAGTCACCCCTTCCGAACCGGAAAGTAGCGCAGCGCGGGAAGATGTTCCTGTGGTGCCTACACCGACTGGGGAGGAAGTTAATGATGATGATCATGAAGCTTCGGATCAAGTCACTACTGAACTTCGTAGGTCCACAAGAACACGTTCCGCACCAGAGTGGTACGGCAAGCCTGTCCTAGAAATCATGTTGTTAGACAACAGTGAACCTTCGAACTATGAAGAAGCGATGGCGGCCCCGGATTCCGACAAATGGCTAGAAGCCATGAAATCCGAGATAGGATCCATGTATGAAAACGAAGTATGGACTTTAACTGACTTGCCCGATGATCGGCGAGCCATAGAAAACAAATGGATCTTTAAGAAGAAGACGGATGCGGATGGTAATGTAACCATCTACAAAGCTCGACTTGTCGCTAAGGGTTATCGACAAGTTCAAGGGGTTGACTACGATGAGACTTTCTCACCCGTAGCGAAGCTGAAGTCCGTCCGAATCATGTTAGCAATTGCCGCATACTATGATTATGAGATATGGCAGATGGACGTCAAAACGGCATTCCTTAACGGCTTCCTTAAGGAAGAGTTGTATATGATGCAGCCGGAAGGTTTTGTCGATCCTAAGAATGCTAACAAAGTATGCAAGCTCCAGCGCTCAATCTATGGGCTGGTGCAAGCATCTCGGAGTTGGAACATTCGCTTTGATGAGATGATCAAAGCGTTTGGGTTTACACAGACTTATGGAGAAGCCTGTGTTTACAAGAAAGTGAGTGGGAGATCTGTAGCATTTCTCTTTTATATGTGGACGACATATTATTGATGGGAAATGATATAGAATTCTTGGAAAGTATAAAGGCCTATTTGAATAAGTGTTTTTCAATGAAGGACCTTGGAGAAGCTGCTTATATATTAGGCATCAAGATCTATAGAGATAGATCGAGACGCCTCATTGGTCTTTCACAGAGTACATACCTTGACAAGATATTGAAGAAGTTCAATATGGATCAGTCCAAGAAGGGGTTCTTGCCTGTATTGCAAGGTGTGCAATTGAGCACGGCTCAATGCCCGACCACGGCAGAAGATACAGAAAAGATGAGTGTCATCCCCTATGCCTCGGCCATAGGGTCTATTATGTATGCCATGCTGTGTACCAGACCTGATGTAAACCTTGCCGTAAGTTTGGTAGGAAGGTACCAAAGTAATCCCGGCATGGAACACTGGACAGCGGTCAAGAATATCCTAAAGTACCTGAAAAGGACTAAGGATATGTTTCTCGTTTATGGAGGTGACGAAGAGCTCGTCGTAAAGGGTTACGTCGACGCTAGCTTCGACACAGATCTGGATGACTCGAAGTCACAAACCGGATACGTGTATATTTTGAATGGAGGTGCAGTAAGCTGGTGCAGTTGCAAGCAAAGCATCGTGGCGGGATCTACATGTGAAGCGGAGTACATGGCAGCCTCGGAGGCAGCACAGGAAGCAGTCTGGATGAAGGAGTTCATTACCGACCTAGGGGTGATTCCCAATGCGTCGGGCCCGATGACTCTCTTCTGTGACAACACTGGAGCTATTGCCCTTGCGAAGGAGCCCAGGTTTCACAGGAAGACCAGGCATATCAAGCGTCGCTTCAACTCCATTCGTGAAAGTGTTCAAAATGGAGACATAGATATTTGTAAAGTACATACAGACCTGAATGTAGCAGATCCGTTGACTAAACCTCTCCCTAGGGCAAAACATGATCAACACCAGGACGCAATGGGTGTTCGATTCATCACAATGTAACTAGATTATTGACTCTAGTGCAAGTGGGAGACTGTTGGAAATATGCCCTAGAGGCAATAATAAATGGTTATTATTATATTTCTTTGTTCATGGTAATTGTCTATTATTCATGCTATAATTGTATTGTCCGGAAATCGTAATACATGTGTGAATACATAGACCACAACGTGTCCCTAGTAAGCCTCTAGTTAACTAGCTCGTTGATCAACAGATAGTCATGGTTTCCTGACTATGGACATTGGATGTCATTGATAACGGGATCACATCATTAGGAGAATGATGTGATGGACAAGACCCAATCCTAAGCATAGCATAAAGATCGTGTAGTTTTGTTTGCTAGAGCTTTTCCAATGTCAAGTATCTTTTCCTTAGACCATGAGATCGTGCAACTCCCGGATACCGTAGGAGTGCTTTGGGTGTGCCAAACGTCACAACGTAACTGGGTGACTATAAAGGTGCACTACGGGTATCTCCGAAAGTATCTGTTGGGTTGGCACGGATCGAGACTGGGATTTGTCACTCCGTATGACGGAGAGGTATCTCTGGGCCCACTCGGTAATGCATCATCATAATGAGCTCTATGTGACTAAGGCGTTAGTCACGGGATCATGCATTACGGTACGAGTAAAGAGACTTGCCGGTAACGAGATTGAACAAGGTATTGGGATACCGACGATCGAATCTCGGGCAAGTAACATATCGATTGACAAAGGGAATTGCATACGGGATTGATTGAATCCTCGACATCATGGTTCATCCGATGAAATCATCGTGGAACATGTAGGAGCCAACATGGGTATCCAGATCCCGCTGTTGGTTATTGACCGGAGAGGCGTCTCGGTCATGTCTGCATGTCTCCCGAACCCGTAGGGTCTACACACTTAAGGTTCGGTGGCGCTAGGGTTGTAGAGATATATGTATGCGGAAACCCGAAAGTTGTTCGGAGTCCCGGATGAGATCCCGGACGTCACGAGAGGTTCCGGAATGGTCCGGAGGTGAAGAATTATATATAGGAAGTCAAGTTTCGGCCACCGGGAAAGTTTGGGGGGTTACCGGTATTGTACCGGGACCACCGGAAGGGTCCCGGGGGTCCACCGGGTGGGGCCACCTATCCCGGAGGGCCCCGTGGGCTGAAGTGGGAAGGGAACCAGCCCCTAGTGGGCTGGGCGCCCCCCCATGGGCCTCCCCCCATGCGCCTAGGGTTGCAAACCCTAGGGTGGGGGGGCTTCCCACTTGCCTTGGGGGGCAAGGCACTCCTTGGCCGCCGCCCCCCCAACCCTAGATGGGTTTTGGCCGGCCCCCCCTCCCAAGGGGGCCTATATAAAGGGGGGGAGGGAGGGCGGCAACCTACAGCCTTTGGGCGCCTCCCTCCTCCCCTGCAACACCTCTCTCTCGCGTATAAGCCCGGCGAAGCCCTGCCGGCATCCCGCTACATCCACCACCACGCCGTCGTGCTGCTGGATCTCATCAACCTCTCCTTTCCCCTTGCTGGATCAAGAAGGAGGAGACGTCGCTGCACCGTACGTGTGTTGAACGCGGAGGTGCCGTTCGTTCGGCACTCGGTCATCGGTGACTGGGATCACGGCGAGTACGACTCCGTCATCCACGTTCATTGGAACGCTTCTGCTCGTGATCTACAAGGGTATGTAGATGCACCCCTCTCCCCTCGTTGCTAGTATACTCCATAGATGCATCTTGGTGAGCGTAGGAAAATTTTAAATTATGCTACGATTCCCAACATGCTCCGCATCATCTCCCCCCCTTGGGAAAGATCCGACCTCGGATCAAAAGTTTCATCACCATGGTATGGCGCGAGGTCCGTGACGTTGAAGATGTCGCTCACGTTGTACTTGTCTCGTGGCAGGTCGATCTTGTAGGCGTTGTTGTTGTAGCGTGCTAGCACCTTGAAGGGTCCATCGGCTTGAGGTAGAAGTTTGGACTTGCGTTCGTTGGGGAAGCGGTCCTTGCGAAGGTGTAGCCACACGAGATCGCCAATGTTGAAGATCATGGGTTGCTTGTTGACGTTGAGCTTGGTCGCTAGTCGTTGTACTTGGCGCTCGATGGTGTGCCTTGTATCCTCATGCATCTTCTTGATGTAGCTTGCCCGTGCACTCGCATCCATGTTGGTGCGCTCTTGTAGAGGAAGAGGTAGAATGTCCAATGGGGATAACGGGTTGAAGCCGTAGACGACCTCGAAGGGGGACTTGCCGGTAGTCGAATGTCTTGCACGGTTGTAGGCGTACTCGGCGATGGGTAGACATGCCTCCCACTCCTTGATATTCTTCTTGATCAACACGCGAAGTAGAGTGGAGAGTGTCCGGTTCGTCACCTCCGTTTGGCCGTCGGTTTGAGGATGGTATGCGGATGAGAACAAGAGCTTGATTCCGAGCTTGGCGCATAGCGTCTTCCAAAAGTAACTAAAGAACTAGACGTCACGGTTGGAGACGATTGTCTTTGGAACTCCATGGAGGCGCAATATTTCCCTACAAAAAAGATTTGCAACGTGTGAAGCATCGTCTATCTTGTTGCAAGGAATGAAATGTGCCATTTTAGAGAATCGGTCCACAACAACAAACACGGAATCCTTTCCATTTTGAGTTCTAGGCAAACCAAGTACAAAATCCATGCTAATGTCTTCCCAAGGTTGATAAGGAATAGGAAGAGGCATGTAAAGACCCTGTGATTGAGCTTTAGACTTAGCTTTGCGACATGTAGAGCATCGGTTGGTGAAGCATGAGACGCCGCGGAACATCTTGGGCCAAAAGTAGTTCTTGGAGAGCGTGGCGAATGTCTTGTCGCGTCCAAAATGTCCCATGAGTCCGCCTCCATGAGCCTCTTGCAAAAGTAGCAAACGAAGAGAAGACTCGGGAATGCATAGTTTGTTAGCTCTCATAAGATAACCATCCTTGATGTAATATTGTTCCCAAGATGTATGCGTCAAACATTTAGCATAAAGAGTAGCAAAATATGAATCATTAGCATACAAATCTTTTATGTGCTCAAAGCCAATAACATTCAACTCAAGTTTAGTGACAAGCGTGCATATGCGTGAAAGTGCATCCGCAACTACATTTTCCTTACCCTTAATGTACTTGATCACATAGGGGAAAGATTCAATAAATTCACTCCATTTGGCATGACGCTTGTTCAACTTAGTTTGACCTTTTAAGTACTTAAGCGTTTCATGATCGGTATGGACGACAAACTCATGAGGTCTAAGATAATGTTCCCAAACATGTAGCACACGCACTAAAGCATACAATTCTTTGTCTTATATGGGATAGTTAAGTTGAGCACCGGAGAGTCTTTCACTAAAATATGCAATGGCTCGTTTTTCTTGCATCAAAACTCCGCCAATTCCGGTACCACTAGCATCACAATGAACCTCAAAAGTTTTCTCAAAGTTGGGCAAAGCAAGAATCGGGGCCTGAGTAAGCAAAGACTTGAGCTCATCAAAAGCGGTGGATTGCAAAGATCCCCAAACAAAAGGAGCATTCTTCTTACTCAAGGCATGCAAAGGAGCGGCAATAGTGCTAAAGTCTTTCACAAAGCGTCGATAAAAACCCGCAAGACCAAGAAAGCTACGCACTTGTTGCAAATTGGTGGGTTGGGGCCAAGTTTAAATTGCTTCAATTTTAGATTCATCAACATGGACACCCTTGGAAGAGACAACAAAACCCAAGAAAACTAGCTTGTCAACACCAAACGTGCACTTTTTCATGTTGGCATAAAGACGTTCCTTGCGAAGGGTTTGCAAAACAGCCCTAACATGATTAAGATGCTCTTTCATGGATTTGCTAAACACAAGAATATCATCAAAGTAAACCACAACAAAGACTCCAATATAAGGTCGAAGCACAAAATGCATAAGATGCATGAAAGTACCGGGAGCTTCCGACAAACCCATAGGCATAACCAACCACTCATACAAGCCAAATTTGGTTTTGAAAGCAGTTTTCCATTCATCACCCTCTTGTATGCGGATTTGATAATAGCCACTTTTAAGATCAATTTTTGAGAAAAAGGCGGCACCGCTAAGTTCATCAAGCATATCATCTAAGCAAGGAATGGGATGCCTATAGAGAACGGTAATAGCATTGATGGGTCTACAATCGGAACACATGCGAAAACTTCCATCTTGCTTAGGCACAAGTATAACAGGAATGACACAAGGACTTAAGCTTTCACGTACATGACCGTTGTCGATGAGTTGTTGTACTTGCCGTTGGATCTCCTTAGTTTCTTCGGGGTTGACGCGGTAAGGAGCCTTGTTTGGGAGAGGTGCTCCGGGGATGAGGTCGATTCGATGCTCAATGCCTCGTAGAGGAGGTAGACCCGGAGGTAGCTCACCGGGGAAAACATCTTGAAATTCCTGCAAAAGAGGTTGAAACACTAAAGGTAGCTCATGAGAAGTGTTAGCTTTTGGTTCCCCATCCTTGCACACAAGGACAAAGTGCATCACACTCGATGCATTCTCACACACTTATCTCATCTCACCTTTTGTGGCAAATAGTATTAGGTTTTTCTCTCTAGGCGAAGAGGCGCTCAAGTTTGGCTTGTGGCTCTCACTCACTTTTTGGTTGATCACTTTCTCACTCTTCTCTCCATGATGGGTGGCTTGCTTGTCGGCTATCACTTGACTAGGAGACATAGGTCGTAGCACATACTCCTTCCCTTTCATCTTGAAGCTATAGTGATTGGTACGCCCGTTGTGGATAACACCACGGTCGAATTGCCAAGGCCTACCAAGAAGGAGGTGGCAAACGGACATTGGGACGATATCACACTCCAAAGTGTCTTCATATGCACCAATTTTGAAGGAGACTTGGACCGTATGCTCAACTCGTATAGTGCCGGAGTCACTTAGCCATTGAACCTTGTAGGGGTGTGGGTGCTTCATCTTGACCAATTGAAGCTTGGAGCATAGTTCCTCACTTGCCAAGTTGTGACAACTACCTCCATCGATGATGACCTTGACGGACCTTCCATTGATGCCGGCCTTGGTGTGGAAGATGTGGCATCTTTGGTCTTCTTCTTGTTGATGTTGAAGAGTCAAGACCTTGGAGACAACGAGAGCGGGGCTCGAATCCTCATCACAAAAGACTTGATCATATTCATCCTCGTCCACGTGCCGGTGCATGGCCACTTGCTCAAGGGCTTCCATTTCCTCATCGCTCATGGAGTCATAGGTGCAATCGTCGTTGAGGATCATGGTGCGCTTGTTTGTGCATTCATAGGACTTGTGGCCTCGGCCGCCGCAAGTGAAACACTTGAAGGAGCTTGTCTTGACGGTCTCATCGGTCGGAGTAGATGATGAAGCACGCGGCTTGAAGTTGCTTGTAGTAGGAGGAAGGCGACTTGAACTTGACGAAGTCTTCTTGTAACTTGACTTGTCGTCGTTGCTTGGATAAGGCTTGGTTGATGTAGAGGTTGGAGGAGTTGTTGAAGCTTGGTTGTTGGAGAAGCCGTAGGTCTTGGATGAGTACTTGGCGTACTTGAAGTCATCTTGCACTTGACGTTCCGCCTTTGTAGCTTGATGCACGAGCTCAATGAGGTTGGAGTAGGGTTGGAAGTCGGCAATCTTCTTGATGGGATGATTGAGTCCATTCAAGAAACGTGCCATTGTTTGCTCATCATCTTCCGTGACATTGGCTCGAATCATGGCTATCTCCATTTCCTTGTAGTATTCTTCAACACTCTTTGCTCCTTGCTTGAGGAGTTGTAGCTTCTTGAAGAGATCGCGATTGTAGTAGGTTGGCACAAACGTGCTCACATGACTTCCTTCATTTGAGCCCAAGTGGTGATTAGAGGTTCACCTCTTGCTTGTCGGCGCTCAAGGACTTGTTCCCACCATATGAGCACATAGTCTTGGAACTCAAGTGATGCCATAGCGATCTTCTTCTCTTCCTCATAGTTGTGCAAACGAAAGATTTTGTCGACCTTCAATGCCCATGAGAGGTATTCTTCGGGATCATTGCTTCCATTGAACTTGGGCATTGTGAATTTGAGCTTGCCATAGCATTGCTTTTCATTGTGTTGTTGGCGATGGTGATGATGATGCCCTTGACGTGGAGGGTAATCATCCTCATGTTGCTCTTGGCGTGGAGGAAGTCCATGATCAACTTGCTATTGTTGGACTTGAGGTTGAGGTGGAGCTTGACGAGCTTGTGAAGGAGCTTGAGTAACTTGACGTTGCACTCGCGGTTGGTAGTTCCTCTCTTGGATTTCTTCTCAAAGGGCTTCCTCTTGATTGCGCCGTTCGCGATTGCGGTTTGCGATGGCTCGACTTGATTCTTGAAGGGCACGTTGCGCCTCAAGAGCTTGCGCTTCTCGTTGTTGTTGTTGAAGACGTTGAGCCTCGGCGTCTTGTTCCTCTTGGTGTAGACGCGCTCGTTCTTCCTCTTGGCGCCGTTGTCGTTGTCGTTCTTGAGCTTGAGCAAAAGCGACTTGGTTTGAGTGAGGACGAGGGACTTGCTCATCGACTTGCTCTTGTGAATGCTTGTCGTGTAGCGGGTTGCGAGATGCATGATGGTCTTGACGCGCGGCTCGTCGAAGAGTGTTCGATGACTGTGTACTTGAGCCGGAGAAGGAGTCGTTGGAGTGTCGACTTGAGTGGCTCCGTCTTGAGTATGAAGAAGTTGAAGGAGGCCGGTTCACCAACAAGGCGCGGATCTCGTCCATCCTTGCATCGTTCTCTTGCTTGTGCGCGTCGAGCTTGTTGTCGAAGTAGTCCTTGGTTCGTTGCTTGGAGAGTCGCAAGTCGGTGGCGAGGTTGTCGATGCGTTCGTTCATAGCTTGTTGCTCTTGATGCAACGCTCGTTGTGCACCAAAGAGGTGGCTCTTGGTGACATATGATGACATGTCATCGTCTTGCTCGATGAAGAGTGGGTTGGTAGAAGCACTCGTCCTATCCATCATTCCAAGCAAAATGTGAGTGGTAGAAAGAGAAGAACTTATACCAATGTACCTTGATTGATGTTGACGATGAATCAAGTTCACTCAAATGCGGACAATGAAATAGCACTATTGGTACCAATTCTTGTCGGTTCTCACACCTACACAAGTAAAAGCTAATGGTGGAGCTTGTTTAGGATGGTGGCACAAAATTTGATGCAATTGTAAGTGAGCTTCAATAATGTTGGAAAAGATTCACAAATTTGCAAATGCAACAAGTAGACCAAGCAAATAGGGGTACACGGAAACACACACGCAAATAGATAAATGGGATTGTGCAAACCAAAAGTGAGCCAAAATGTGGAATCCACGAAAATGCTCTTGTTGCACAATACACGAGAGACGCTAGCACGATTGCACAATAGGCGGATACGGAACTTGTGCACAACCTACTAGGAAAAAATGCAACGATCTCTATCCCAAGTATGCGATATGTATGGTATTTCGGTGCTATGATCCAAGATGATCGAGTATGACAATCTTAATGTAGTATGATGCTATGGTTCTTGCTCATAAGCTCTTTGCTTATCTTTCCTCCTTGCTTAAAAGCTTGGGTGGCTCTTTCACTTTTGAGCTCTTTTCTCATGCAAAACTTCACGAACCAAGATAGCAATTGTGTATGCGATGACAACTTTGTGACACACAAGTTGATGCCAAGATATGCACCACTATGGTATGGTATGTATGCTATGGAGTATGATCACTAATGTGCACAAGTCACCTTGCCGGCAATACTCAATGGCTAGTCCCGATGGGTAAGCTATGCAAAGTAAGACCATGTGGGTATCAATGCAATTGCAAGGTATGACAAAGATGTCGTCGAGGTTACCGTCCTTGGCGATGATGAGACCCTTGCGAAGATGAGCCACGGTGATGATGATGTCGAACCGTACCTATTTAGCCGAAACACAATAGGACACGGGAGCCACAACTCAAAATCTCAAAGACCAAAACGTGTCAAAATCGTCATAGGAGGTATTGGGGATGATGGTGGTGTATGTGGGTTTGGAAGGTGTGGTGGGAGGTGGGGATATGGTGGTGGCCGAACTGAACAAAATTCAGTTTCGTCAGAGTTGCCCGGACGTCCGGGTGGTCACGGTCGTCCGGAGGTCGTCGGACGTCCGGCTGGGTCCGGTCGTCCGTATCCTGGGCGAAAATCGGGCACGGGATGAACTGCACGATTCCGGGATGGAGGGAGATGGTGAGGTCGAAATCGAGCGGATTAGTGGATGGAAAAGGGTGGGGAGGGTGGGGAAAGCTAGATCCACACGTGGCAACACAAATCCATGGACCAAATCCAACAAAATTTCAACTCACCAACAAATCACAAAAAAAATTTGGGGCTATTTTTGGTGGGGAATTTTCAGATTTAGGAAGAAAACAACAAAATCAAGCTAGAAAAAGAGGGGTAGGGGCTCCAAAAACGTGATCAACGTGGCTCATGATACCAAGATGATGTAGGGCGGAACCCTAGGGGCCGATCTTTCACGTTTGGAGTGGGTCCTACGGGGAAACACGAAGAACGCGCGGAAGAACACAAGGGAAATCACGGGGGAAAACGAGAGAAACACTCAACCGACAAGGAATCGATCACACAAGGGCTAGATCACCGAAAGCACAAAGTATCACGAGATCCAAAGTCAACAAAGGAAGTTACAAGAGTAACCGTTCTTCTCCGTGAGGAGGTCTTGATTGTCTTCTCCGGATGGAGGCCTTGAATCCGAATGGATCTTCTCCGAAGAGGCACGGTCCCTCGCGTGGAGTAGATCCGGTACGGATGAGCAATGCTCTATCTCACATGAGCTATCACAATGCTAACCCTATCTAGGAGGTGGGAGTGGTCTTTATATAGTCTTATTGCAAAAGAGGGCAAAGTGAAGGGGTACATGGGACTCAGCCCGCAGCTGGACGCAGCCAGGGTCCGGACGTCCGTGGGGCGCCGGTCGTCCGGAGGCTCACGGGGTCCCGGACGTCCGGGGTTCTTCGGATGATCGTAGATTCGGTTCTGTTGATAGGCGCACGGTCGTCCGGAAGCCTTCGGATTGCCGTAATTTCCGTTCTATGGTCGCTGGCACGGTCGTCCGTAGGGGCCTGGTCGTCCGTAGCCTGGGAGTGTCCGGTCGTCCGGGCTGGGCCGGTCGTCCGTGACCTGTAGCTCTGGCCTGCCTTCCTTCTCTCGGGTGTAGCATCTTCCAGGGGTCGGACGTCCGTGCCTGGCCGGTCGTCCGGGGCCTGTAGCTTCCAAAGTTGCTCTTCTTCTTGATGTTCATGTTTGGTGTCCTTGCCACCTTGGCCATTGGATGTAGCCGTCCCGTGGCTCTCCTCCAAGTACCTGATCACGCACAGAGTCTCCGTATGAGGTAGTAGCCATGTCTCGTGAGTAGAGAGAGGGAGTTCGGAGAGGAGCGAGTTCACCTTATCTTCAATAGCCTTCGCTCGAGCTCTTGTCATGGGTCTAAGTGGTGTCGAGGGAGATGTAGGTACGTCCATGGGGATGAGCGAGGGATGCTCCGCATCACCCCTTTTGGGTCATGTTATGGGTGTCCCCGATGTCATCGCGTGACAACCTACCACCGTCGTGGCCAAACTAAACTGTACCGGTGTGTCATGGCATGGCAAATCTTTGGTTCACTTTGTATACAGCCTTTTTGTCATGGCATTTCTGTTTGCATTTATCAGAAAATGTAATTTTTCTACTTGTGGCGTGGGAAAATTCATAACAATTTTTTTTCGAACATGGTATTTTTACAATTTTCCATAATGTCCACATGGCATTTATATATTTTTTGAACTTGTCACATGGCAGTTTTTATATATTCGTGGGAAGAAAATTCTAATTTTCCCTCTTTTGAAAGAACAGTATCCCTAATTAGTCGTCCTTTTCAAAGAACAAAACGTGCCCGTGTTTGTTTGTAAATTTTTCTAAATTAGACCATAGCAGTTTTTGTTGCAGTTAGCATGGCATTTTAATTAGTTAGACCATAACAATTTTATCAATTAGATCGTGAAACTTTTTCTAGTAATTAGATCATGAAACTTTTTCTAGTAGTTATCATGGCAATTTTATTATTTATACCATGGCATTTTTAAAATTAGACTATGGTAATTTTATTAATTAGATCATGGCAATTTTATTAATTAGATCATGGTAAATTTATTGTTTCATAAATATTTGTTCTTCCTTCGATCTCCTCCTTCCCTTTGGTTGCAGAAGAACACAACAGAGGGCAACAACATGCATGCAATGCCCATCGCCAATGGCAGGCCGAGAGGGGAGGCAGGTGGTCACACAGGTGAGGACGAGATCATCTGTCTGGTGCATGCACCCAATGGCGGAGACGGCTGGCCCGCGCTGCGGAGCAAAGGCTGGGTGAAGTGGAGTTTGGTGGGTACCCACGCCAGCCGGCGACCCCACCCAATCCCGATGGAGAGGAGAGAGAGAGGGTGGTAGTAAAAGATTGTGGGGGAGGGAGCCAAAGGGCGACGACACCTGTCCCTCCCTTGTCATCTCTCTCCCTCGGTCTCCACTGCATCTGCATGCATGGAAAGCCAAGCAGGGTCCGTCCGGTCCGGTCTGCTGCTGCCGTTTCGAGTCTTGATCCGTGCGACCGATCCGCCTAGCGTAGGCTGCGCGCATCCACCCAACCGCCGCCCCCCCCCCCCCCCCCCCCCCAGACCCCCCTCTCTCTCTCCATGGCCGCGCCGGCGCAGATGGGCAGGAACGTACGCACACGCACGTCACGGCGCCGCAGCCCACGCACCTCACCGCACCGCGCGGCTTCCTTCCTTTTGCCCGGCCGGCCGGAGCAGCTCGCAGGGCAGATCAGGGCAGGGGTTGGAGGGCGCGCAGGCGCAGGCCGTGCATGTCCCTCGCCCCTCCGCCAACACGCGCTACCGGCTACCCCCTCTCTCGCATTCCCGTTGGCCCGGAACGGCTACTGCGCGCAGCGGGCGTACGTGTGTTTCCTCTCTTCCACGCTCGCGCGCGCGCCAGCCCGGCTCGGCCGTCGATCGGATCACGCGCCCGTCACGCCCGCACCGGTCACGTATATCGCCCTGAGACCTCGTGTACATGCATGATTGTACCGTATGCCCCGCCACTCCCGTGCATCTGCCTTCTAGTCGTGGCTCAAGGTTTCAAACCCACCTAACATATATATACTCCCCTCCTGACACTCTACGCCCAACGATTGTTAAAACCCAGTTTCACCACTCATATTTGCCTTCATCGCGTCGAGTTCAAAGCACGCCAAGTATTCTTCTTACTTCCTTTAGCCGTCAAAAAATTCAGTAATCACAGTTAATGTACCAGTGATGACTATACCAGGCAAGGAGTATAGAACAAGGACTATGTTACTTTCTCGCTCCGACAAAGCGACTGATGACACGCGGGAAAACCTACCGCCGCCGCCCGGGACACCACCCTCTGCCCACTCCCTTGTCACCGCCGTCGGAGGGCTGGTGCTGGCAGGGCAGTTTCTTCTTCGACACGCCCCAACCCCTCATCACTCCCCTCCCTCGAGATCCGGTCTTAGGGCGGCACGGGTCGCCTCTCCCGCCTCCTCCTGCCCCCCCCCCCCGAGGCATGTTTAATTAGTTGTAAAGACATTTCTGCTCTTCGTTCCTCTGTGCGGTAAACTGCAGTTCCCGCCTCCCCCTCCCCCCACCCCCGCGTTGCGGTGTGCCTTCTTGGTCGCGAAGACACCTGCCCGTCCCTTCTTCCCCTGTCCTCTTTCTCCCTCTGTCTCTAGTACTGGAGTACATAGGATGCCGACTAGTGTTCGTCCGGTCCTGTCTGGTTTGCTGCTTTTGCTAGAGCCTTCGAGTCGTGCAACCGATCGGCCTAGGCGTGTCGGCGTCAACAATGGCGATGAGTAGCTAGCATATAAGGCATGGTGAAAATATGCAACATCTATGGGTTGGTATTGGTTCCATTGGCTGGTTCCAAGCCGAAGTACTAAGATGGATGGGTGCCGCTTGGGGTATATTTGATGCGGGTTGGGTTTCAGAATTTATGAGTGAATTTTTCTTTGGAATGACTTATATGTGGATCGGTTTGGGGTTAGTACGGGTTCTTCCCATTTCCACACTTAAATTCCTAGGTCCAAGGTCACCCGTAGTACAAAAAATGATTCTATAAAATATGGTTATGTGAGTCTTGCATCGTAGAGCTTTGAGATAAGTACACTATTTTGCAAGCGCCGGGTGACTGGGCATACTAGTTCGCTACCTATCTTTGTGTCTCTTCCCTATCCACCCCATTCCTCTTCCCTCGAGCTCCACCTACAAACCTAGCGTCTAGCCACAACCCGTCGCCGCCCCTTTCACCTCCTCGAGAAATCACGCCACATTGTCAATATTTGTGCCATGGTTTGTCAATTGCATCATTCCAAAAAACGGTTTGAAAGTTTCATAAAAATATGCTCCTCCATCATTCAATAAGAATTTCGCCGTTTTCAAAATTGATCTTAAACCATAAGGAATCCGGAAAAATGTTCCACATGAAAAATTTATGCCTGCTCAACATTTTTTGAATGGCATACTGGTTCCACCAATCCAACAAGCGGCGAGTATAGTAGAGCCAAAAGGAAACTACTCTGTGGACGACAGTTTGCCGGCCGGACAACGCACGATGGAGCAGTGAACGGTGCTATTCACTTTTGCTGTACGCATGGACGGTTTTGATTGCTGCATCGTGTGCGAATCGTCCAGAACTTGTCGTCCGCCTAGCAGTTCTCGAGCCAAAATAGCATTGATAATTAACGTAAAACAACTCCGACGACCCCCTCCTCCTCGTAACCACCGTCTGTACCGACTCTTCCCAAACCTGCAGAGCAGAGCACCACCGCCGCGACGGCAAGCTAAAGCAGCATCTGTCCTCGATCGGGACAGCCATGGGCCGACAGCCATGGGCCCATGGCGGCCGCACCCTCGCCGCCACGCCCTCGCCTCTCCCTCCGGCATCTTGGAGACGTCCGCCCGAGGGATCCAGCCTCCGCTCCCCCCGGAATCCCGCCGCCTCCCCGCAAAGCTCTCGCGCCCGTCGCCAGAGCCGCGTGCGCGCCGGCGCCGGCGCGAGGCGGCGGTGACGCGACGGAGGAGCCGGGCCAGGCGCCCGGCGACTGGGCGCGCTCCTGGGCTCCGCCGCCCTGCTCGGCTGCCGCCGAGGACTCCATCAAGGCGTCCGGGTTCGGGCTGCGGAGCCTCGGCTGGCCCGACGATGCCGTCGTGGTCACACCTGCCACATCGCCGGTGCTCGAGCTGTGGGGAGCAATTCCGGCCGGCTGACTGTCCTAGCAGTTTTGAGGTATATTCCCTCTTTCTTATCTCAGTGTCAATGCTTATTTTAGTAGATTTAGTGTCACTTCCTCAAGGTGTTCGACAGTTTCAACTACTGCTGAAGTGGATTGCCTCTCTAGCATTTTATTTTTGCTTCTTGAAATAAACCCCGTTTCCTATTTAACCTGAAGGATTAGAACAGCCCCAAAGAGGGAAACACAGTAAATCAATTTGTGTTGCTGCCCTTTGACACACAAGTTTAAATGGAAGATAAGTCATCTGTTGCAAAATGATATCTACCCTGACATGCAAACTAAGTGAATATTTATGACTCGTTTTAGTTAGTGCGTGGAACTGAGGCTGCTACTTAACTGACGGCCATCTCCAAGACAACTTAGCTATTATCTGTTTTTGCTCAGGTTAATTGGTTGTTCACTAGTTGTGCATTACTAAAGTTTAGAGATAGTGACACTTGATTATCGCTTACTAGTTACTACAGATTTGCTGTTCCTACATGGTACTAGAGCTGATTCCGAGGAGAGCACATTATGATCAAGGGACTGAAATTAGCAAGTTAGCAACTATAGTTGAATGGAAGAGGTTCACCTTTTGCCCCTTAAGTTATATGTTATGCTTACTTTATCACATAAACAAATTTTCACTCTTAGTCTCCCAAAAGATAGTTACTTCTTTCCCTGCCTGTTTTTCTACGGGTACATAGCTCAAAACCAGCTAAGTTATATGCTATGCTATGCTTTGAATTAAAGAAGGGGGAATTCTGTACATAGCTCAAAACCAGCTAAAAACCCAAAGAAAAATACATGCCAATTACTCTCGATCAAGCTGGCTTATACATGGAAGGTCAGCATGACTTAAAGATATGCCCTCATCAGAAGCTTGGGCATTGTGGAAGATCCCGTGGCAGTGCTCCTTCCACAGTGGACAGACTACATAAATCGCCATGGACGCCATCTTCCAGCATTGGGGATTTTTTACTCCATGTGAAGGTTTTCTCCACCGGCCAGCGATGGAAGACCTCAGGCCAATGGCAGAAGCTGTAGGATGATAGGAGGAGAAGGCAAACCAAATTTGCTTAGCAAAAGAACATCCCAGTATATTAGATGGTTCGCCGATTCCAGCACCTGGCCATCATTGTGCAACAAGCTTCTCACATGCAGCCTATCTGCAGGAGAAGGCAGAGTTAAAACTGCACTTCTCCTTCAGCTCCAACACTCCAATTCTTCAGTAGGTCATTAGATACGCAGTCTGGGTTTTCAGATAGCTGCCCCCTGATCCCATCACAAACAGAGATACTTTTCCTATAGGCCAACCATATCTTTCAGAGGGACTCCATCAAGCCAACCGTCGAACCAGAATGAGGCCTTTTCCCCATTCCCAATGTGAGTCTAGGTGCAGGTTGCAAAGAGCTGCTGATCGGTCGCATTACAAGGAACAGGGCTGTCCTTTCCATGGTCTGTCCACATTGTCCCAGTTGAACCATAGCCATCTTAACCACAATGCCCTGCTAATGTTCTTCAATACCTTTCACTCCTAATCCCTAACAGTTTAGACGAGCAGACTTTTCATCCAGCTTACTAAGAGCATCTCCAGCCGTTGGCCCCCCAGGAGGCGCTAAAAATCGCCCCCTGGGGGCGCACCGGCGCAAAACGCGTGCTGGGGGCGTGATGCCCCCCAGTCGTGGCGCCCACGTTTTTTCTGAAAATTAAATTCCGGCACAAACACGGCGCAAATTCAACCAAACTTCGGCGAGTTCATACATATTTAAAATATTTTACAAAAAAAAAAGAAAAAACGCTACTATGCCCGCCGTCTCCCTCGCCGCTCCTCGCCGCCCACCGCCCTTGCAGCTCTACATGCCGAGGAGGCTGTAGAACTGCGTGTAGTCACCTGGGAAGCGCTCGGCCATGGTTGAACTGGAGACGGCGAGAGGAGAGGGAGGAATGGGGGAGAAACGGCGCGTCGGCGGTGGAGAGTCTGTGCGTCACCGGCGCGCTGGGGGTCGGCTTATATAGCCGGGGGCGCCGCGCGTACGCGTGGCCGCCGTGTGTACGCGTGGCGGGCGAGGGACGCGCGTCGTCCGGTCTTCACTGCGCCGCCCGTGAGGCATCAATGGAGGAGGCTGACCGGCGCGGCAGCTTTGGCATTGATTCGCCGCGGGAAATGAGGCGATGAGGATGACGAAGCGGCGAGAAGAGAGACGAGTCGCTGGCAAGGAGGGCCCGCGGCTCTTTCGCGCCAGAAACGATTCGCCCGGCGCCCCCCAGCGCACCGGGTTCGGGCTGGGACCGCCGGCGCCAATTTCGGCCCGAGCCGGCGAAAAATGGGCCCTTGGGGGCGCGACTGGGCCGATTTTTCGGCGCCGGCGGCCGAAAAGTCGCCTGGGGGGCCTTGTTGGGGGCATGGCTGGAGATGCTCTAAACACTTGCCCCCTCGCGCCTCTTATCCACACCAGAGAAAACTTCTCCTGATCTTGTCTATCATTTTGATAATCCACTTGGAGGGTGGAAAATCAGTGAAGAAGTAGATTGTAACTTGTGAGCACTGTCAGCACAGAATTGATTAAGCGTTAGACACTCCTTTCCGGGCATTAATTTTACCTTCCATGGCTTCAACCTCCCGGCAATTCTGTCCAAGAGAGGTTGGCATTCAATTCTTCTACGGGTCCTGGTGCTGAGAGGAAGCCCTAAATAGTTGCATGGGAAGGACCCCAGCTAACCACCAAAAACAGATAAAAGATCCTGTAGTCTATAGACCCAGTTGGTCACAGCGAATAGGATATGCCACACACTTGTTGAGAGTCACCTGTAGACCAGAGACATTGCCGAAGAAATGAAGGGGCCCGAGGCCACAACAAGCTCCTCCTTGATATAGTTCAAGAAGAGAGCGGCGACATCTGCATAAAAAACTTATTCTCATCTTCTCAGTTCTTTGCATGGCAGGGGATAAGAGGCCATGACCAGTAGCTTTGGTCAGAATGCACTGTAAAGGTTCCAGGGCCAAAATGAAGAGCATTGGGGCAAGCAGGTCTCCCTATCTCAGCCCTCTCCTGTGAATAAAAGTGCCACCAGACTTCCCATTGAGCAGAACTCTTGAGTAGGAAGAACTCAGGTTCAATGAAAAATGATCCCTCCGACTAGCACTGAAACTATAAGCCTGAAGAGCCATCCCATCTGACTGAATCAAACGCCTTACCTAAGTCCAGTTTGAGGAAAAGTAGAGGTATTTTCTTCATCGAGCTTCCTTGATAATGTCCTTCACAAACAGAGAGTTATCGTGGATCGAGCTTTTCTCAAGCAGCTTCTCTCTGAATCCCTCCATCCTTAGCCAACAAGCCTCAAATCTGAACCCTTTATAGTGCTTGACATCCATCTTCTGGAAGATCATTAGACAGTGGGGAAATGACAGTTGAGGCCGAAGACAACTGACATTACAAGTGGATCACCTCCCAAGATTAACTTGATCGATTTTGGAATGAGCCGTGCTCCCTCGCTGACACGACGAATGAGATTATAGTCCCCAAGAATCGTCCAATCAGACAACACGCTATTCTTTATGCTCTTAAGCTCGTTGAGAAAAAGAATCTTGTCACTGTCCTCCCGAGGCCCATACACAGCGGAGATATCAGTAATAAAGTGAGAGCCGGAAGCATTCTAGTTGAAGGAAATATCAAAATCATCTGTGCTGGTAACCAGGATCGCACCCCTTGTACCATTAGCAGCTTTAAAGATGAGGTCCTCAGAAACTCTCTTGCCTAGGACTTCAGCCACAATACTTTTTAATCAACATCAGCCAATTTAGTTTCTTGAAGACATACAATGTTGCACTGGTTAGCTGAGACAAATTTCTGTATCAACCTCCTCCAAGCCGGGTTGTTCAACCCTCTCATGTTCCAGTTAAGGAGCTTTATATCCATTGAAGAAAACAATGCGGTGAACAAACAAGAAGATCTTAGTGAGCATCCACCAACTGGAAGCAGCAACCAGAGATGACATAACCAGCGCAGTCGGAGACAGAGGACCACAAGGCACAATACTCCCTGCCTGGTTTTGGCAACGGCTGTAATGGCGTAGTTGATGGTTTTGCTCGAGTGGCATGTACCTCACCTGGGCTTTGCACATGTGGGTGGTATTTCACCTTCTTCCTCCCTCACCTCCTGTCTTTGTCCTCCCTTCCCTCCGCCTCATCCTACCATCACTGACTAATCCTGAAATCCAATCCCGTGCCACTCACACCTCGACTATCTGAGAGCCGCTGGCTGATGTGCTCCAGGAAAAGGCGCTCAAGCATCTCCTCATGCAGAAGTTGCACGTCTGTACTAGCCTGGGCACACTGGCTCTCATTTTCATTCTCCGTCCAGCACACAAAGCCCACTGATAACTCCATGTTGTGTCGGTGACTCGGTGTTGAAGTCGGCTGCACAGCACGCCTACCAGTGAGAGCTCTCCATCGCCTCCTTCTCACCGACTTTGCCTATCACCTCTGAAAAGCAGTGAGACGATTCCATCCCCTCTCCTTTTGATTTGCTTGTTTAATGAATTCTGGGTACCATTAATCCATTATAGATCCGTGCATGCGTTTAATTCTTGGTTGGAAGCAATGTGTTATGGGAATTGCATGAATGTAGTTCAACTGATACTGCGACTTGTTTCTTCTTTTGAATTGGCATCACTAAGATGAATGTACTACAACTGGTAGCATTTTAAAAGGGAGAATTGGCAGTACAACAAGGGAAAGCATAGGAGCCCCCTTCCACTGAGAGAAGGTAGGATCTGGTACTAATATTGAAGTACAGGTATTTAGCTAGGTTTAGGAGGATCAGATGAACATGTTGATGTTCCTCTCAAGCTCTTCCTCCTTAGTCCCAACCACGTGACTCAACTCCTTCCCGCCTTTTACTACTACAAAGGTCAGCATCGCCTCTATGTGAAACGTGTTTGACAACCTCCTGCATAATGCCAATACATCAACATTCAGAAAAATTCTGCACGCCCATTTCAGAAGAATAGGAAAGAATCCCCTCTGAATTGATTTCTGTAGTGTGCTTAACACGATCAATTTTGTAATGAACCGTGTTCCCTCTCTCCTTAGACCAGGTGAACCTCCTTCTGTTAAGAGAAATTTCCTGGATTTCAAGATCCTCAATCACATTGTAAAAGCGGCCCATCATTCTGAGATTAATGTTGGAGTTGCTTTCGTCGCTGACACGACAAATGAGATTAAAGTCCCCAAGAATCATCCAACCAGGCAACACACCATTCTTTATGCTTTTAAGCTCATTGAGAAAAAGAATCTTATCGCTGTCTTCCGGAGGTGGTAACACACTATTCTTTATGCTCTTAAGCTCATTGAGAAAAAGAATCTTATTTCTGTCCTCCGGAGGCCCATAAACAGCAGCATTATTTGTCAGATCAGTAATAGTATCAGTAATAAAGTTAGAGCCTGATGCATTCTAGTTGAAGGAAATAGCAAAATCATCTCCCCTGGTAACCAGGATCCCACCTCTTTTAGCATTAGCAGCTTTGAAGACGAAGTCCTCGGAAACTCTGCTGCCCAGGACTTCAGCCACAATACTTCTATCAACATCAGCCAATTTAGTTTCTTGAAGACATACAATATTGCACTGGTTAGCTGACAAATTTTTTTGTAGCATCGTCCTCCAGGTTGGATTGTTCAACTCTCTCATGTTCCAGTTAAGGAGCTCTATATTCCATTGAAGAAAACAACGCGGTGAACAAACAAGAAGATTGTATTGAGCATCCACCAACTGGAAGCAGCAACCAGAGGCGACATAACCAGCACAGCCGGAGCCAAAGGACCACAAGGCACAATACTCCCCGCCTGGTTTTGGGAACGGCTTTAATGGCGTGGCTGATGGTTTTGCTCGAGTGGCATGCACCTCACCTTGGTTTTGCACATACGGGTAGTATTCCGCCTTCCTCCTCCTGTCTCTCTCCTCCCTTCCCTCCACCTCATCCTATCATCACTGATCAATCCCGAAATCCAATCCATGCCACTCACACGTCGACTATCTGAGAGCCTCTGGCTGTTGCGCTCCAGGAAAAGGCGGTCGAGCATCGCTGCCCGCAGCGGTTGCACGTCTTTACCGGCCTGGGCGCGCTGGCTCTCCTTTTCGCTCTCCGTCCAGCACACAAAGCCCACTGATAACTCCATGTTGTGTCGGTGACTCGGTGTTGAAGTCGGCTGCACAGCACGCCTACCAGTGAGAGCTGTCCATCGCCTCCTTCTCACCGACTTTGCTTATCACCTCTGAATAGCAGTGAGACGATTCCATCCCCTCTCCTTTTGATTTGCTCGTTTGAGGAATTCTGGGGACCGTTAATCCATTGCACTAGACGGATCCGTGCATGCGATTAATTCTTGGTTGGAAGCAATGTGCTATGGGGATTGCATGAATCTAGTACAACTTATACCAGCATAACCGAAGCACTGAATCCCTTGGGTTTGTAACAGGAGTAGATGGTAGAGATCCAAATCGTAAGATGGTTGTCAAGATGAAAGCTTGTAATGTCACAAACTTGTCTTTGTGGTAACTACTAGTACAAGATACAAGATGGGAGTTTCACTGCCGTAAGATGGTAGATATCCATGTTACGATACTACAATGGGGATGCACAGTACAGCAGTCTGTAACAACATTCCATAAGATGTTTGTGTTCCGTTCCGTTCGAAAAGGAAGAAGGTGGACATTGGCAGTACTTCCTCCTTCCGTACCTGCCCATTGAAAGAAACGGACAAAAGCCATTCCACAGAAATTACCCAAGGGAAGCAAGGGGAGATGATACGGTCAAACAAAAGGTGCATGCAGCACTGTGAAAGCTTTATTGGCTGCTTTTCCTCATGCTTGATCCCACCCCTGGTCATGGACATGGTCGTGTCGTGTGGGTTCTGGGGATATACTCTACAGTACTCCCTCCTGTCCTTTTTAGTTCGCATATAAAATTTATCTAAAGTCAAGCCTCATAAAGTTTGACCAATTTTATAGAAAAAATTACCAACATTCACAATATGAAATCAGTATTAGTAGATGTGTCATGACTTAAATCTTCATATTGTATAACTTTAGCATAGTAGATGTTAATATTTTTTCATATAAATAAGGTCAAACTTTATGAAGTTTGACTAAAGACAATTTTTATATGCAGAGTAAAAAGGACCGGAGGGAGTACTACTCGGCTTTGGAGCCCGGCAGGAAGATCACCGGAGCCCAGCCCCAGACCTGCGTCTCCATCCTCCTCTGTCGCCTGCCTGCAGCCTGCGTGTTACTGTTCCCCAACCCCAATCCCAACGGAAGCCAGGGAAGGTAAAAGTTGGTGGGGGAGGGAAGGAAAGGGATGCACGGGCAATGCCATTGCCAATGGAAGGAAGGCCGACAAGGGACCAGGAGCCAGGTGCGAATCATCTGCTCTGCTGCATGCAGTGCCACGGCTGGCCCGCGCTGCCGAGCCGAGCGTGGACTGGAGTTGGTCCCTCTCCCTCGCTCGTTGCTCTCACTGGTCGCACGGGCCTACATGTACATGGCAACTACGCCTTCGTCCTCTTGCTCCTCTCTTAAATGGGATTTCTCCAACACGTTCCTTGCGTCCAGTCCACTGCTGCACCAGACCACGGCCGGCCCACAGTACCTCTCCCCGCCGCTTCCCGGGCTACCGAGCCGCTCGGAAGTAGGCTGCGTGCTTGCCCGCAAGCACGGCATGAAGTGGGAAGCGCCGCTCCCAGCTGACCGCAGACATGTCGGATCCAGTCACAGTCTCCGGCTCCCCATCCTCGGCAGCACCCTACAGCCTCGCCCTTGATGGCACTGCGGCCACAACCGACGCCGTCAAGTCTGTTCTCACCGGAGGACTCGAGAGCCGGTCGGAAGTAGGCGGCGTGCGCTCACCCGCCGCGTGCATCCTCCGTGTGCTGCAGCGATGGATGCCATGATCTCGGCCAGGGGTGCGCTGCGTACGTCTCCTTGTACGCATCTGCCCATCGGTCTCTCCATGCCCGCGCGCCGGCCGCAAGATCGAGTACAGGACGCCGCCGGCCCGTCCATGCTGTTCCTCACGTCTCCGTCCGTCCGTCCGGCAAGTGCGCGGCCTACTTCCCACACCGTGCAAGGCGCCGGAGGGCTCGTTGCCTAATTTTGCTATGTCGAGGTGATGGCCGGCCCGCGGTGCAAAAAGGGAGCCGGAGATGATCGGGATTGCATCACGGCACGAAGATGCACGACCTCCTTTTCTTTGGTTGAGTGTACGACGGGAACTTCTTTGATTCATCACGCTAATAATCAATGGCTTGTAGTTGTTGGTGACCTTGTGGGTCACACACAGCCAGCAGGGGAAGGAGACAAAGCACTCGGCCGTGCAAACGCCGGTGAAGCAGAGCATGTGGGTGAACACACTCGCCGATCGAGAGAGCCGTCGCGCCGGTGCTAGACTGCAGCTCATCTGACGACCTCCTTCACTGTTGGGAGGGCACAGAAGCGGCAGGCCGTGACCACGGTCTTGGAGAAAATTAACCAGGGACGGCACCGCGACTAGACTATGGTGAGCGCGAGACAGGCACGCAGTGTGTCCAGTCGGCGTGACGCTCGAGCTGGAATACAACTAGGTGGCCGCCTACATGGCTACATGCTAAGACGCGATTCCATTGTACGCGAACGGCATCACGCGGCAGGCGCAATCGGCGGTGAGGTGCATCGGTCATCGGGCTGCGAGCTGTACATGGCGGTCTTCTCCTAGTGTTCCTCCCACTCCACCTTGGGCGCGAGGCGGCGCCGTCTCCGCCTCCACCGGTACACACATCTGTCAAGAATTGGGATACATGATGAATACGACAGATGGACCAACTTAGTCAGTGAGACTAGCAATTGATCCTGGCCAGGATCATAATTTTTTTTCGGATGCACCAAACGGATTCAGGGTCTAGATTCATCGGGACACGGTCCACCGCTACCTTGTGCAACACCTCACACTCGCGCTGCCTCCGGCAACAATCCTTCCGGGCAAGGTTCTCCACCTTGTAAGGATCCGGGGATCCGTCGCCATGCCAGGGTGCCCGACTGATTCAGCCGAGGCATCATCCGTGGCCATGGTGTCAGACAGGGTGTCGGCGACGGCAGACGTGGACAACGAGCAAAGGAGGGAGGCAGGAAATGAAGGACGAAGGCGGAAGGAGCTCAGTCGAAATGGAAGGACTAGTAAATTTGCACAGGATTTGGGATGGGTCCAACTTGACAGAGCCGACGTGGTGGGCACCCCTATATCCGTCCCAGATATAGGCTGAGTATGGGGAGTGCCGGTCGGTCCGGTCGGCTGAGTATGGGAGTGCCGGTCAGTCCGGTCATTTGGGTTGGATTTTAGAAACTCGCAACTATCCTCTGGCAAAGAAGCGCTTGGGCAACCCAGGACCTCCTCTTCGAGCGGGTGCGATGGAAGGTTGCACCCGTCGAGGAGTTCTAGTGGCTCGGGCTGATGCTGTTCGTCGCCGTCCCATTCCCAGGCACCGAAGCATGGACCGGGGCCATCATCTCATCCATCCTTGGCATGCCGTTTTGGTCAGGCTTGTCCGCGAATTTCGTGGGAGTCGTCCTAGCAGGGTTGCTGGTAAACTTGCTCAGACCTCTTTCAATGGATAGTTGCTTAGATGAGGTGCTAAACGCATTAAATAGTTTATCAACTATAGTCCCCAATGCATTTGTGCTTAAGAGGGTGCTTGGATACGTTTTAGTCTCATGACTAAAAGTAGTGGGACTAAAACTTGTTAGCCTCACCCATGCTTGGATCCAAATACTAAAGAGACTAAAATCAAGTTAATGAGCATTTATTAGCCTTCAAACCCTCCAATTCAGAACTCGCCTGCGTTAAAGGAGAGGAGTTAAATGAGGAAATAGAGGACTAATCCACATTTTAGTAGGGGTACCCCTGACTAAAAAATTTTAGTCTCAAGACTAGTTTTAGCCTTTTTTTAGTCAGGGTGCTTGGAACTTTAGCCTCTTAAAAAGACTATTTTTAGTCAGACTAAAATAAGTTTCTTGGATCCAAGCACCCTCTAAGTTGTTGTTGCTAAGCTTCCTACATTTAATGACTTAGCTACTAAACTCTTTCATGCATTGGTGAGCTTGCTTCATTTAAATGTTTGGCCTAGGTTTGCGTGCTTGGCATTGGTTTTTATTGGGGTCATCAAACTCATCTCTCTTCTCTTAATTGTCTTGCCACATCAGATTTTTTGCCTACATGGCAGGCTTAGCACCTGTACAAGGTGGAGCATTGAGAGGGGCCTCATGAATCTCGGTCTGAAGTAGGCCATTGGCACGGGGGCGCTCCTCTTCATTGTATCAACTGTCATATGGGGTGCCCTTCAGGGTGTGAGAGATATCGTTGAATACGAAATGATCCTTTGGCTGAATCCACGCCGGAGTGTTTTCGGCACGTTTTGCATGTCCTTGGGAGGAGTTTGTAATAACCCTTGGGAGGCACGTTTGATCGGTTGCAAAGACCGTTTGTGCTCTGCTTTCCCTCTGTGCAGTAAACTTTCAGTTCATAGTCTTTTGGTTGCAGTTATTCGTCAAAGATTCCGAGTAACTGAACCGATGTTGTTTCACTGAAACCCTTCAGTTTTTTTTTGACAGTAACTGAAACCCTTCAGTTTGTAACAACAGTAGACAGCATAGATCAGCATCATAAGATGGTGCCGCTCAAGATGGAAGTTTGTAACTAGTAGAATTTTCATGTCACGAACTTGTGTTTGTGGCAACTAGAAGATGGAAGTGTCGCTGCCATAAGATAGTGGAGATCCATCCATGTCACGAAACTAGTACAATGGGGATGCACAGTAGTGCATGAGTTAGTTTGTAGTAACAGCATTTCAACAGATGTTGTGTTCCGTCCCGTCTGAAAAAAGGAAGAAGGCGCGGCTGGTGAGCATTGGCAGTACATGACGATTAAAAGGAGATATCGAAACAAACAAACAAAAAATCACTCCACAGAAATGAAAAAAGTCCATTTTACTACCCTGAACAAAGTTGGTGGTTCACATAACCCCCTGATCTTTATTTCGGTTCTCTTTACCCCCCGAACAATCTCATATCGGACAAAATCAGTCCTTAGGTGGTTTGACTTGACTGATTGCTGACGTGGCAATGGTCAATGGACGGTTTTGACCTGCGTGTGAGTCTCCCTGGTCACGCTGGGTTGAGACAGAGGAGCTCCTCCCGAGCCTCCCCTCGCAGCTGCCTCCCGAGCACCGCGCCCGACCCCGCCGCCTTTGGATGACGCCGGCGACCGCCGGAGTTCCAAGCTGCTGCCCTGACGCCCTGCTTCTCCTTTCTCCCTTCTCTTTCCTCTCCCTTCCAGCACATCTGAGCTCACTGAGATCCACCCTGCCCCCCGGCGGCCATGGCCGTGCCGTCCGCCGCGCCCACCCTGCGCTTCCCTCGTCCGGACTCATCCGCAGCCGCCGACGCGTCCGCCGACGCCGCCCCGTCCCTGGACTTCGGCGACCCGGCCTCCCTCGCCGCCCTCCGCGGCCTCACCGCCGCCGGCGCCGCCACCCGCCTGCTCCACAAGTGCGTCGCCTACCAGCGCGCCCTCGACGCCCGCCTCGACTCGCTCCTCACCCGCCGCCCCGACCTCGACCGCGCGGCCGCCTCCCTGCTCCGCTCCGCCCCGCCGCTCCTCTCACTCGCCGCCTCCGACGCCACCGCGCTCAGGGAGTCATCCTCCTCCACCGCCGCGCTCGCCGAGGCGCTCTCCTCCCGCGTCCGCCGACGCGCCGCCTCGAGGGCTAATTTCCTCACCGAGCGTACTCTGAGTCACTGCCAAGCGGGTCCCATTGCCTAATTAACCATGGGCTAATTTCCTATTTCAGTTAAGTTAATCCTCGTGGCCCCACCCGCAAGTCAAAACCACCATTGACCAGCGCCACATCAGCTGCATGTTGAGACAAACCACCCAAGGGGGTCTTCTATCCGGTTTGGGATTGTTCAGGAGGTAAAGTAAACCGAAATAAAGATCAGGGGGTTATGTGAACCACCAACTTTATTCAGGTAGTAAAATGGACTTTTTTTCACAGAAATTGGTGAACGGAAGCGAAGGAAAGATGATAATAAAACAAACAAAGAGGAGGTAAATACACCACGAGTCACCCTGGGTCCCACCACCTCCCTCCCCTGGTCATGGTCATGGTCGTGTGGTTTCTTGGGGCTACCGTCGATCGCGATCCTCCTTTCTCAATTGTGTTGTACTGTTGTGCAACAAATCCCAATGGAATGGAAGAAAGCAAGGGAAGGGAAGGAAAGGAAGGAAAGGCAACGGCATGCATGCAATGCAATGCCCATGGCCAATGGACGGCGGAGAAGGGAGCAGGTGGTCACGGGTGAGGAGGAGATCATCTGTCTGGTGCATGCATGCAACAATGGCCGAACAAGGCTGGGTTGGAGTTTGGAGGGTCCCTGCCCCGCCCCACCACAGCCGGCGATTCCTGGCTTCCTGCCACCGGTCCTGTCACCCCTGGTTGCGCCGTGCCTTTCTTGCCGTGAAGACACCTGTCCCTTCCTTTCTTCCATTGCGCTCTTTCTCCGGAGGTAATAGCACCTTAAGTACCCTAACTTGCATAGAATGTGATGTTTCAGTCCCAAACTTGCAAAACTTGACTCCATCATATCTCTACTTGCACCTCATGTGATGATTTAGTCCCAGGCCAATCACAGCTCGACAATTGGCAACCAGGTGGCTGGATCGGTCAGCGCACACACTTTTGCAGAAACCCCCCTGCCGTTTTGTTATACGCGCAGCAGATCTTCCTGTATTATAATAAAAACCAACAAAAATAAAAGAGTGAGAAAGGGATACCGGCACTCAGACCAGAGCCTAATAAACTAATCAATCAAGAGCACAAAAAGCAAGGAACGGCCCACAAAACGATTCTTAGCTCCTGACCTGTATGTATTCCTCCTTGATATACATACCAAGGATGTACAGATCAAGCCTGATATTGCAGCCATGGAAGTAATTCTGAAGCATGCCGTGAACTGAACCATTAATTGCCCACTGCATAAGCAGCGACCAAAACTTGGATCGATCATTCTTAACAAAAGAAAAGAAAAACGATTAGTGTGTTGCAGTTTGAGATTCAACAATGGAACTCCAAGAAGATCCAACTGTTCTCTTTAGTTTACTGATGATGATAACCAGGTATGTAAATACATCTTGAGAGATGTTCAGTAAGGGTGATGCTCTGCTGGTGGAAAGCAGAGGAAGGATGTACTCTTGCCTATAGCAATACAAATAGGCAGCCAAACAAACCGACGTTGACCATTCGAAAATTAAAAACAAACTGTGGTTGCAGTTTGAAACAAACACAAATAGTTTTCGGTACTCCTGAACCCCAAACACTGTCTTCAAAAAGATATTGCAGTAAGCCGGCATTCAGGCTCTCAAATCACCCATGGCACCAGCACCAACATGTATGAGCAGCACCACATATACTTAAATAATAAAGAACATTTCCTTAGCTAAGCTCTGGTCATTGTCCAAACTAATCCTAATTTACTCTAAAAAATGGACAACCCTGCATCTCAAAGTGCAGCTTCGTGCCACCCATTATCAGGGGGCAGTAGAAATCTGGCCCCTGCAACCTGCTTCAGCATACTAGCTAGTACAAAAATCCTAATTTATGATGTTACCTGCTACTTGGTGTGTATCTTAAATCATATTTTGTTTCCAAATGCTCTCCTTAGTTGTTACTGAAACTTCAGCATGTATATCTTGAGAAACATGCAGTAACAGTCATGCTCTGCTGGTAAGAGAAAGCAGAGGATGCTACTCCAATGACCACAGAAATTGGCGAAAAAGACAATTTGATTCCTCTCAATAATCAACAAGAAGGCAAAACTGAATGACACCGATGTGGATGGAAATGTAATGTACCCTCTCAACACCCCACACCTCAAATCTGCATGATAATCAAAAGGCAGGCAGATGCAGCGCCGTGATCATATTCCAGAGTTGGTTGCAGTTTGAAACAATCAAAAGGCAAAACACAAACACAAAATGCTATTATGAACCCAGCAAACCAAACAGTCTTCTCTAGCTATAAGTACTGTTCTCCTCTGTTTAGTTCTGAATTAAACCTGTTAATCCAGAAACCTCACCCCAACAGATAATTACTTACTAATAAGAGCTGCAATAATTACTTCAATAAGGGTCTGAGCCATGCATAAAAAAAGTCATGAAAGGTGGCCCGAACCCCAACGTTCTAAATTAAAGCTTCGGGCAATAATTACTTACTAATATGAGCTGCAATCATCATAGCATAAAATTAAGTCTGAGTCATGCATACTGATTAAACTGTTCCATCAGAATACTTAAAAAGCAACCTAAAAGGGCCACCTTTGTTTACTATGCCACAATCTGGAAGACGAAAAGAAGAAGCAGAAAATCAAACTGTTTCCTAAGTTTCTACTGAAGCCTTTTTACTGGAAATCAAGCCGAACTGTTTGCTTAATTCAGATTCATAAGCCTGTTGCTGCTGTTGTCTCTGTAATCCCGCGCCTAGTTTTCAGTCAAGTTCAGTTAGGAATAAAACGGCTAGTGCATGAGCCTGTTTGTGCACTGACCGATTCTTAGTTTGTTTCAGGCAAGTTAGCTAGGCTGCTGTGCGCGCATCGTGGGATGGCACGAGCTCATGCGAGCATGGCGGCGTCATGGGAGGTGGCGAGTGGACGTGGGATGGCACGGCCGTTAAGCTCGGATCACTCTCCTTATCTTTATGTAATCGCAGTATAAATAACAGTGAAGAAAAAACGAGAAAAGTTGCAGAGTTGAACGCAACACAAAAACCTAGTCTCCTCTCTGAATCCAAACGATTTTGCTGCCGCTGCCTGACAATTGGCATCAGAGCAGCGTTCGCGTAGGTCCTGGATCGCCATGGCCGGCAGCGACAATGATGCAGAGTCGGGGGAGAAGGGGAGGCGCAAGTCGCCAACGAGGTCGCCGACACGGACGCCGTCGACGCGGCCGCGCGGGAGGAGCGTGACTCGGAGGGGCGGCAACGAGGTCGTCGTCCACGAGCGCGTGATCCGCGACGCCGGCGCGAGCTCCCACATCGTCTACCCCACGCTGACGTCGACGAACTACATCGAATGGGCGCAGGTGATGAAAATCAACCTGCGCGCGCAGGGTCTCTGGGAGGCCACGTCCGGCATGGGAGAGCCGGGCGATCGCGAGGACATGGCGGCGCTCTCGGCACTGATCCGTGCGGTGCCACCAGAGCTGGTGCCCATCCTCGCCACCAAGGACACCTCCGCCGAGGCGTGGGAGGCGATCAAGCTGATGAAGATGGGGGTGCAGCGCGCGCGCAACGCGACGGCACAGCGCCTCCGCCGGGAGTTCGAGGCGCTCGCGTTCAAGGACGGCGAGACGCTCGACAGCTTCGCCATCCGCGCCACGAACGTCGCCAACAATCTGCGAGCCTTGGGCGACAAAGTGGCGGAGGTAAAGATTGTAGAAAAGATCCTCAATTCTGTTCCCTCGAGATACTCGCAGATAGCGTGTTCGATCGAGACTCTGCTCGATCTCGAAGAGCTGTCCGTCGAGGAGCTGATCGGCCGCCTCACGTCTGCTGAGAGGCGGTACGGGGGCGGCTCCTCGGAGGGAGCAGGGTCCCAACTTCTCCTCACGGAGGAGGAATGGATCGCGCGCGGCAAGAAGATCAAGGAGCAAGGCTCTAGCTCCGGCGGCGGCAGCGGCAAGAAAGGCCGCGGCAGGCCGCAGAACGGCAAGGGCAACGGTGACCGCGACATGTCGCATGTCAAGTGCTATAACTGCAACAAGTTTGCAGGGCACTTCTCGCGTGATTGCAAGGAGCCACGGCGAGAACGGAAGGGGCAACAGCAGCAACCCCGTGCGCAGGCACACCTCGCTCAGGCCGGCGAGGAGGAGAAGGCCGCCCTTCTCATCCGCACCTGCACCATCAGCGACGACGACGGCCCGTTGCTGTTGATGGCACGAGTGGACGTGCCAACGACGCTGCAGAACGACGACGGCACGCACATCGATCTGGTGGAGGAACGCGTCTTCCTCGCCAATGAGCCGCGCCGCGACGACACCTGGTTCCTCGACACAGGGGCGAGCAACCATATGACAGGGCATCTCTCTGTCTTCTCGGAGCTGGACACCTCCGTCACGGGCACGGTGAAGTTCGGGGATGGATCGCTGGTGGAGATCAAGGGGCGCGGCACCGTGCTCTTCGCGTGCGCGAACGGCGATCACCTCGCCCTCGTCGACGTCTACCACATTCCTCGACTTCGCAGCAGCATCATCAGCCTCGGACAGCTCGAGGAAAACGGCTGCCAGATCACGATCCGTGATGGGTACCTCAAGCTCCATGACCGCCACGAACGTCTCCTCGCCGTGGTGCCCAGGGCGCGGAACCGCCTGTACATCGTCACACTCGCCATCGCCAAACCAGTGTGCCTTGCCGCGGTGCGCGGTGACGAATCCTGGAGGTGGCACGAACGCTACGGCCACCTCAACTTCGACGCACTTCAGAAGCTCGCGCGCCGTGACATGGTACGCGGCCTGCCCACGATTGACCATGCAGGGCAGCTGTGCGACGGTTGCCTGGCGGGCAAGCAGCGCCGCACCTCGTTCCCGCAGCAGGCCAAGAAACGCGCCACAGGCCTGCTCGACCTGGTGCACGGCGACCTGTGCGGTCCGATCACGCCGGCGACGCCAGGAGGGCGTCGTTACTTCCTCCTGCTGGTCGATGATCTGAGCCGCCACATGTGGCTCACGCTCCTGACGACGAAGGACCAGGCCGCAACAGCCATCAAGCAGTTCAAGGCTGGAGTAGAAGTGGAAACAGGGCGCAAACCGCGTCTGCTCCGCACGGACCGCGGCGGAGAGTTCATGGTGGCCACGTTCTCTGCGTTCTGCGTAGACGAGGGTGTGGGACGGCAGCTCACGGCGCCGTATTCACCGCAGCAAAACGGCGTTGTGGAGCGCCGCAACCAGACGATCATCGCCACTGCACGGAGCATGATGAAAGCTATGGCGGTGCCGGCCAGGTTCTGGGGGGAGGCGGTGTCAACAGCCGTATACCTATTGAACCGCTCGCCCACGAAAAGCGTCGACGGTAGGACTCCGTTTGAGGTATGGCATGGATACAAACCTGATGTGAGTTACCTGCGCGTGTTTGGCTGTGTGGTGCACGTCAAGGTCACGAAGCCGCACCTGTCAAAGCTAGAAGACAGGAGCAAGCCGATGGTGTTTTTCGGCTACGAGCCCGGAACGGCGGCATACCGTGTCTTCGATCCCGTCGGCAATCGCGTGCACGTCACACGCGACGTCGTCTTCGACGAGGGTACTCGCTGGGACTGGGAGAATACGACGGAGGCACAGGAGGCCGCCCCATTCCACGTCGAGCTCTTCTCCTACCCAGCCACAAACACCTTGCCTGCAAGAACATCCACGACGGTTGAAGCTACTGTCTCCGAACCAGCGACGCCTGCACCAACACCAAACGCCTTCGCGAGCGGCGGCGCGTCAGCGAGCTGCCCCTCACCACCACCAGGTACCAGCTCCACCGCTTCAGCGACAGCTCCCACTGCACCACGCCCACTGCATCCGATGATTACGCGAGCACGCGACGGCATTGTGCAGCCCAACAAGCTGTACGATGATTTTCTGTTGGCAGCAGAAGTGGACGCATTCGAGCTGAACGAGCAATGCCTCGCTGCTGCAGAGGAGCCAGCCAGCGTGGACGCAGCGCTGTCCGAGGCGTGCTGGAGAAGGGCCATGGACGACGAGCTGGGGTCGATTCGCGGCAACGATACGTGGGAGTTCGCCACACTCCCGCGCGGTCACCGTGCAATTGGCCTCAAATGGGTCTTCAAGGTCAAGAAGGATCCAGAGGGCAATGTGATCAAGCACAAGGCGCGCCTCGTCGCCAAGGGCTACGTCCAACAACAAGGGGTGGATTTCGACGAGGTCTTCGCGCCGGTAGCAAGGATGGAGACCGTGCGGTTGTTGCTCGCAGTGGCCGCCCACTGTGAGTGGCAGGTGCATCACATGGACGTGAAGTCCGCGTTCCTCAACGGCGATCTCTCGGAGGAGGTCTACGTGCACCAGCCACCGGAGTACATCAGCGTCGGCAATGAGGACAAGGTGCTGCGGCTGCGGAAGGCGCTCTATGGGCTTCGTCAGGCGCCACGGGCATGGAATGCCAAGCTGGACGAATCTCTCGTCTCGCTTGGATTTGAGCGGAGCCCGCTCGAGCACGCTGTGTACAAGAGGAGCAGCGGCAAGGCGACTCTCATCGTCGGCGTCTACGTCGTCGACCTGATCATCACGGGCACCTGCGAGGAGGAGATCGCAGCGTTCAAGGAACAGATGCATCATCTGTTTGACATGAGCGATCTCGGCCTGCTGAGCTACTACCTCGGGCTAGAAGTGAAGCAGGAGGCAGGAGAGATCACCATCTGCCAAAGCTCCTATGCCCTGAAGATTTTGGAGGCGGCCGGCATGGCTGGCTGCAAAGCCTGCCACACGCCGATGGAAGCACGACTGAAGCTGTGCAAAGGAAGCCCTGGTGACGCCGTCGACGCCACGCGTTTTCGAAGCATCGTCGGGAGCCTTCGGTATCTCTGCAACACCAGGCCTGACATCATGCACGCCGTTGGCATGGTGAGCAGGTACATGGAGGCTCCTACGACGGCGCACTGGGCTGCGGTGAAACAAGTGCTGCGCTACATCAGCGGAATGACGGGATATGGATGCTGCTATCTGAAGGGGAAGACACCGGATCCTGTTCTGACAGGGTTCAGTGATAGCGATCACGCGGGTGACCTCGACGATCGCAAGAGCACGACTGGATACGTCTTCTTCCTCAACTCAAGCATCATCACGTGGACGTCGCAGAAGCAGAAGGTTGTCGCCCTTTCGTCCTGTGAGGCGGAGTACATTGCGGCAGCGACGGCGGCGTGTCAAGGTGTGTGGTTGAGTCGACTTCTTGGGGAGCTGATCGGCAAACCTCCGGCAACGGTGAAGCTGCGGATAGACAATATGTCCGCGATCGAGCTTTGCAAAAACCCAGTCCATCACGAGCGTAGCAAGCACATCGACACTCGTTATCACTACATTCGTGAGAAGGTCGGGGAAGGCAAGGTGGACGTTGAGCACATCGGAACCAACGGGCAGCTCGCCGACGTTCTTACCAAGGCATTGGGCCGTTCAAGATTCATGGAGATGAGGCTCAAACTTGGAGTCATGGAGATTTCGCCAGGGCGTCAGGATTAAGGGGGGATTTGTTGTCTCTGTAATCCCGCGCCTAGTTTTCAGTCAAGTTCAGTTAGGAATAAAACGGCTAGTGCATGAGCCTGTTTGTGCACTGACCGATTCTTAGTTTGTTTCAGCCAAGTTAGTTAGGCTGCTGTGCGCGCATCGTGGGATGGCACGAGCTCATGCGAGCATGGCGGCGTCATGGGAGGTGGCGAGTGGACGTGGGATGGCACGGCCGTTAAGCTCGGATCACTCTCCTTATCTTTATGTAATCGCAGTATAAATAACAGTGAAGAAAAAACGAGAAAAGTTGCAGAGTTGAACGCAACACAAAAACCTAGTCTCCTCTCTGAATCCAAACGATTTTGCTGCCGCTGCCTGACAGTTGCATCTATACTGTAGTAATGCACATAATATAGTAGCACTTAACCCACCCCAACAGCTATGAAATCAGTCACAGTATCCATCACAATGGGACGGAGGGCATGAACCACACTGGTGGCGACCAGCGCAAGGCCCTCGACCTTCTCCCGGCTGCCATCCTTGAGGCTGAATACCCCAATTAATGCCATTGTAGTAGCGGTCGCGAGCATCCTTGTATGGCCCCGGATCGTCCTCGGTGTAGTAGGCGCAGCCGGCCCTGAGCTCCGGGTGCTCCGTCGTGGACACGCAGAAGGAACCGTTCCCCCCAACGAACAGCGCTGTTTCGCCGATGTCGTCCGTCACCTTCCACTCCTTGCCGCCGGCACCGAGGACCTGCACCTTGAAGGATGGAGACGTCCGCCGGCCCTCCTTGAGCACGACCATCAGCGGCCCGCCCGGCGCCGCCATTAGGTACTTGCGGTGCTCGGTGTCGGCTGGCAGCAGCAGCCTCGGCGCGATCACCACACTTGCGAACACACCTGGGTCATCGGCGCCGCACTCCTCCCATGCCTCCACTTCGCCGAAGTATGTGATCGAGTAGAACCTGCCATTGTAGTGGATGGCATCCTTGACGCCGTTGCGTGAGTGCACCAGACTCCACTTCCCGGACACAGCTGTGGCGACGGGCTCAACTCCGTCGCGCGGGAGCGCAAGCCTCCAGGAGCTCTACAGAGCAGACAACAATATGGAAGGCAATGGCAAAGACTCCTGCTTCTATCGCTCTGGTTGTCTACACATTTATCGCGGTTTGGTTTGTTGGTGGCCTCTCAGTGTTTCACTTGTATCTCATGAGCACTAACCAGGTAAATGCTATTCTGTGAAATGGTATATTCCCAGTCTTGCATCGTGATTCCATTCTGTCAGTTGCTAACCATTGTTGCCATTTACAGCTGTTGCAAGTTGGGGTATAGGGAAAACGGCAGGGGGGTTTCTGCAAAAGTGCGTGCGCTGACCGGTCCAGCCACCTGGCTGCCAATTGTCGAGCTGTGATTGGTCTGGGACTAAATCATCACATGAGGTGCAAGTTGGGGTATGATGGAGTCAAGTTTTACAAGTTTAGGACTGAATCATCACATTCTGTGCAAGTTAAGGTACCTCGGAGCTATTACCTCCTTTCTCCCTCCCTCGGTCGTCTCCACTACCACCGGTCCTGTCAGCTGTTCTTGGCAGAGCCGCTCTGAACCTTCGGTCCGTGCCAATAATCCGCCTATGTATGTAGGGTGCACGCGCCGACGACGTGCAGTGCAGGTGGTACGCGCGTGCTTGCCGGCGGCCGTTACGTTCTGCTCCCACCGTTCCTTCTTGTTGCACACGATATCGGATCCAAATCCAATCCACCTACAACGGTCGATCGATCGACCCGGCGCCAAATCACGCGCGCATCATTCCATGCCGCGTACCACCGGGCGCCAAATCAAGTAGCAGCCCACGTAGCGCGTCCCTCCTGGCCGCGCCGCACGCGTTCGCGCATCGGGCGAACGTGCCGCCATGCGTTCCAATTTTCAAACGCGCGCGCTCGTGCACCCTTTCTTTCTTTCTTTCTTTCTTTCTTCCGCGCGCGCATCTCCGTCGATCAGCTCGCTGCAAGCACGTATCGGCCCGAGAGCAAAATCTCATACCAAACGCGCTCGTGTATGTATGTATGTATGTATGTATGTATTTTCTTTTTAATGAGGTCCATGTGGTACGCTCGTGTGTGTATGATCCTACCGTATGCCCAGCCACTCCCGTGTATCTGCGTTCTCAGGTGACAAGGTCTGAAACCCAAGTAACATGCCTCTCCAACACAGGCCCTTAAAATATACAAGGTATCCGACTACGGGTGCGTTTGGACATACCCGCGGACAGTAATATGCCATCTTGTGGCCGAGCTTGAAGCCCATTGTTGGGGGGCTGGACGGCCGAACAGAAGAAAACAGTACTCCCTCCGTCCCAAAATTCTTGTCTTAAATTTGTCTAGATACGGATGTATCAAGTCACATTTTAGTATTAGATACATCCGTATCTAGACAAATCTAAGACAAGAATTTTGGGACGGAGGGAGTATGTGTGCTAGTGTTTCAAGGCCTGGAAGTAAAAGAATTAGTGTACAAATTGTAAAGAGCTGGGCGGGCCAAGGCCTATTCGGCCTTGCCGTAACTCCGTCAGTGCGGCCAACCGTGTCCACGTACATTTCAAGCAGGATTTAAATAGACTAGATGATTTTCATGCAAATCGGATGAATTTTATTTAAACTGGACCGCATTCTTACATTTTCAACATATTCATTAAACATAAGCGTCTGGACCCTGACCTAGTCTAAATCACCTCCGGCGCACGTCCTTCAAGTTTTTGTTGTCCTCCTCTGTGTCCATGCTCGCAGCTGTGAGCCCGATAAGTGAAGTTGCGGTCGCCAGTGAGGAAGAGTAAGATATGGGACACCGACTGGCCCACATGGGACACGAAGCGCCGCCGCCTCCCATATTCTACTCTTCCTCGTTGGACTCCGCTAGCTGAACGTGGACGGACCGACATCATGGTCGTAGCAGCGCCAATAATGGCTCACAACTGCCGACATTCCCGTCTGCGACCTCCAGCGCCATCTGCACGTCAGGCGTCGCCGTGCGAGCGTTGCACATGACCTCGTAGAGCGCCCTCTACTCCTCGAGGAAGTTTGGGTTCTCCGCGACCATGGCTGACACGGTCTCCTCGCTCGCGAATTCATCCTAGATCTGGCCCTCTGTCGCCCGGTGATGTGTGAGGGCAAGGTTGTAGCGATGCTCCTTGTATGACATGTTGTTTTCTGGCAAAAGAAAAGATATAACGTAGGCATCAATGTGATGGTTTTGTGCAATTTACTTGTATATGTGCATGCACGAGCAGAAACGCCGGTGGATACATGATCACGCACACATAGCGAAAGAGCACCGGGTGCAAAAGCATCCATATCACCAGCGGTACAGGAGCCCGAGGTCCCGAACACCACTTTCTGCTTCTCCCCTGAACAGAAGTACTCCCTCCGTTCCCAAATATTTGTCTTTCTATAGATTTTAATAAGTGACTACATACGGAGCAAAATGAGTGAATCTACACTCTAAAATATGTCTACATACATTCGTATGTTGTGTCTATTTGAAATGCCTAGAAAGACAAATATTTGGGAACAGAGGGAGTAGTATTTTTAGTTTGTTCTGTAGGCATTGCATGGCCGTCTTCAATTACTGCAGCTGATCTTTTCCCGCTGGTTCTGCAGCACGATTAAATTCAGAGAAACAATATGTTCAGATCTTTCCAAGGTGAATAGTACTGATAGCTGAATAAAACTGTTGCTTATTGATGATTTGGTGCAGCATACAAGAGTATATAAGAGGGTACAAACCGACTTGGGGTAGGGGTACAAAACTGACTTGGACTAGAAGTCGTATACCATAATGACTACTCTAACATCCCCCCGCAGTATCAACGGCAGGCTCGACGACGTTGAGACTGAAACAGATATCTTGAAACGGCTTAGTAGGCAGTGCCTTGGTGAAAATGTCAGCAAACTGAGCCGTAGAGGGAACATGAAACACCCGAACCTGACCAAGAGCAACCTTTTCACGAACAAAATGAATATCAATCTCAATATGCTTTGTGCATCGGTGTTGAACTGGATTGCTGGTCATGTAGACTGCTGATATGTTGTCACAGTAGACAATAGTGGCCTGCTCAATAGGCCTGTGTAGCTCGGAGAGTAACTGCCGAATCCAGATTGTATCTGCAACGGCATGTGCCACAGCACGATACTCAGCCTCGGCCGACGAACGTGAGACTGTAACCTGTCTTTTCGAAGACCAAGAAATCAAATTGTTACCAAGAAAAACACAAAAACCGGAAGTGGACCTTCGAGTGTCAGGACAACCAGCCCAGTCTGCATCAGAGTATGCGGTAAGCGAGTTTGGAGAAGAATTATTGAGGTGGAGACCATGATTGAGAGTTCCTTTTAAATACCGAAGAATGCGTTATCATGATTATAGTGAGGAACCCGGGGATCATGCATATAGAGACATGCTTGTTGAACAACAAAAGAGATTTCAGGACGAGTAATGGTGAGATATTGGAGAGCACCTGTTAGGCTACGATAGAGAGTAGGATCGGAAAAGGGTTCACCGGTAGCCGAAACTTTAAAACTAGTATCGACAGGAGTGCGAGATGATTGACAGTCAAGCATACCAGCACGATTAAGAAGATCAAAAATATACTGGCGTTGGGAAAGAAAAAGGCTGGAGGAATCTCGAACAACAGCAATGCCTAAGAAATGATGAAGGAGTCCTAGGTCAGTCATAGAAAATTCAGATCTAAGAAGAGAGACAATATGATTTAAGAACTTTTGAGAGGAGGCGGTAAGAATGATATCATCTACATAGAGAAGTAAATAGGCAGTGTCAGAAGTTTGATGATACACAAAAAGAGAGGTGTCGGAGAGAGATGGAGTGAAGCCTATTGTTTGAATGAAGGAGGAGAAGCGTTGAAACCAAGCTCGTGGGGCCTGTTTAAGACCGTAGAGAGATTTCTGAAGAAGACATACATGAGTTGGAAAGGATGGATTTTCAAAACCCAGAGGTTGCTGGCAGTAGACAGTTTCTTGAAGGGAACCATGGAGGAAAGCATTTTTAACATCAAGTTGGTGAATGGGCCATGAAGAGGAGACAACAACACTAAAAACGGTGTGAATGGTGCTAGGTTTAACAACAGGAGAGAAGGTTTCTTCGTAATCAATTCCTTGTTGCTGAGAAAAGCCACGACAAACCCACCTGGCTTTATATCGTGAGAGGCTCCCATCGGAGTGGAACTTTTGGCGAAAAATCCATTTGCCAGAAACAATATTTGTATTGGGAGGACGAGGAACAAGTTACCAGGTGTTGTTTTGAAGTAAAGCATTATATTCTTCTTGCATGGCAGCGGCCCAATTGGGATCAAGTAGAGCAGTTTTGTAATTCTTTGGAAGAGAAGTGAGAGATACGGAGGTATGAAGGTTTAGGCGGTCTTGGGGTTGATGAAATCCTGATTTGGCCCTAGTACGCATGCGATGATCATTAATCGGGGCTGCTGTAGGAATAGCACGAGGGGGTAAGGTGGGTACTGGTGAGTCCGGCGCAGCGGAAGAGTCGGACGAAGGAGTAGGGCTGGGTGGTGGAGTGGGAGTAGGGGCCGGGGGTGTTGGGGAGGGAGCAGGGGCCGGGGGTGTTGGGGACGTCTCGGGTGGGGTGAGTGTATGGTTGGGATTGGCTATGGTGGGTGTTAATGGTGGTGGTGATAAGTTGTGTTCGGCAGGTAGGGGAGTATATAGTTGGAAAGGACAGGGAGAGGGGGTGTTTGCGGAGCTAGGGGTGTTGGATGGTGTAGTAGTGCGCTGTGAGAAAGGAAAAATATGCTCAGCAAACGTGACATGACGAGAGACATGAACGTGTCCGGTGTGAAGGTCGAGACAGCGATAGCCTTTGTGCTCGTCAGAGAAGCCGAGAAAAGCACATGGGATAGAGCGTGGTGACAATTTATTTGCAGAAGTGGCGTAGGCATTGGGAAAACAGAGACAGCCGAAAACACGAACCGCGGAGTAGTCGGGGTGGGAAAGAAAGAGGGAATAATAGGGAGTAGTGTTGGGTTTAGTTTTAGAAGGTCGAATATTTAGAAGGAAGGTGGCCATGTGTAGGGCTTCAGCCCAAAACTTGGGAGGCATAGATGATTGAATGAGGAGAGTGCGAACTATATCATTGAGGGTGCAAAGAGAGCGTTCTACTTTACCATTTTGAGGGGATGTGTAGGGACATGAGAACCTAAGCAGGATGCCATGTTGTAAGAAGAAAGTACGATTTTTAATGTTATCAAACTCGTGACCATTGTCACATTGGATAAAGCGAATTGGGAGGAAGAAGTGAACAAACACATAGCGTTGAAAATTAAGGAAAAGAGAATGGACCTCGGATTTGTTGCGTAGAGGAAAAGTCCAGACAAAGTGGGTGAAATCATCTAGGATAACAAGGTAGTATTTAAAACCCGAAACACTTGCAATGGGAGAGGTCCATAAATCACAATGTATTAATTCAAAGGGATAAGTGCTACAAGAACTAGAGGAACTAAAGGGAAGACGCACATGTTTGCCTAATTGACAAGACTCGCAAAACACAGAATTATGATAGTCCCTATTACATGGTATGGTAAATTCACTAAGCATAGAAGCTAAGACGGCGGGGTTGGGATGGCCCAAGCGACGATGCCAGAGATCGACGAAGGCCAGCATGGATGTTGGAGGGGTGGCGGCAGGAACTCCATTAAGAGAATAAAGATCACCGGAGCTATTGAAGCGAGCGATCTCGACCTTGGTCAGGTAATCCTTCACAGATAAACCAAAAGGGTCAAATTCAGCCGAGACTAGATTGTCGCAAGTAAATTGGCGAACAGAGATAAGATTTTTAATGAGGGCGGGTGCAACTAGAACATCGCGAAGTAAAAGAGGTTTGGTGGAAGAGGGAAGTTGAGCCTGACCAACACAATATATAGGAATAGATGATCCATCTCCAAGGATAATGGAAGGGAAAGGAGATTTAGTGCAAGAAGATAACCAATTACTAGATGCAGACATATGACTAGAGGCCCCTGAATCAAAGATCCAATGCGTACCTGAGTTTCCTTGTGCAGCAAAGTTATTCATGGCCTGGAGAAAGGCAGCTTGATCCCAGCTCGGCGTCGCAGGTGAGGGTGGCGTCGGAAGCAGTGCCGGCGGATATGATGGTGAAGGCAGTAGGGCCGGCTGGGGGGTGTAGTAGGCATTGGCCGGCTGTGGTGGGGGTGGCGTCGGGAGCAGGGCCGGCTGAGGTGTGTAGTAGGCGCCGCCGTCGGTGGTGTAATGACCATAAGGAGCATACGTCGGGGCGGCGTGATAGGCATTGGCCGGCTGTCGGGGGTTGAGAACCCCGGGAGCACCAGTAGGCGGCCGAAGGCCGGGTTGCCAGGCACCTGAATATGCCGGCGGAGCACCAAGGGTGGACGGAGCGGACCAGGGCATGGGCCATGCTTGAACAAGCCCCGTCCAAGGATCATGAGGAGGCCGCCATGCAACCGCAGATGGAGCACTGGTGGGTGGTGCAGGACTCGGTGCTGGTGATGTCGTCGGCGGAACCGAACGAGTCGACGGCGGCCTGTAGATAGGGTTTTTGCCGCGGTAGTTCGGACTAGGACGCCAGCCTGGGGGCGGTTGAACAGATGACGATGCGGACGGCCCGGCGGCAGGAGCCGGCATGGAAGGCGGCGCTGGTGTAGACGACAGAGGAGGACGAGCCGCAGCATGAAAGACCTTGGGGCTAGAGTCCTTGCGAGCTTGTGTTTCCGCCGCGAGTTGTAGCAAGGAACGAACTTTAGCGAAGGTAGGAGGGGGCCGTATCATCGGTATGAACGAGGCTTGCTTGTCAAAGTCTTCGCTGAGGCCGCCGCCGACGATATTGATTAGCTGTGAGTCGTTAACTGTATCGCCGAGTTCGCGGAGCTCATCACCAATGGTCTTAACGCGCTGGCAGAACAGGTTCACCGGGGCGTCTCCTTGCACCATATTGCGAAGCTCGGTGTGGAAGCGTTTTTCCGAGCGTCGGTGTTGCTTTGGAAGAGCTGACGGAGGGAGTGCCAGATGTTAGCAGCGGTGGCGCCGTCGTGATCGAGCATGTTGAAGATCTCGGTGGTGATGCGGGTGTAGAACCACTGGACGATCGCGAGATCGTCTTTCAACCATTGCGGATCGTCGGGGCGGGGAAGACAGTTGGCGGTGACATGCGAGCGCAGGTTGCAGCGGCCGAGGTGGAGATCGAAGAGATGTCTCCAATGGTAGTAGTTGTGGGCGGCAAGATCAAGAACTATGGGGATGTAGGGGCTGACGTCGGAGATTGTGTCAGCAAGAGATATTGGTGCGGCGAGGATGGGTGCAGGGTAGTTTTGTGGAGCTATGGTGAGGGCCGAGAGAGAAGCGGCCGCGGCGTTGGCAGCCTTGGCGATGAGTGCGGCCCGGCGCTCGAAGTAGCCGGGCGGCGGCAGCGGCGGTGGCGTTGGCGGAGCCATACCCTAAACCCTGGGACCGGTATCTGATACCATGATAGCTGAATAAAACTGTTGCTTATTGATGATTTGGTGCAGCATACAAGAGTATATAAGAGGGTACAAACCGACTTGGGTAGGGGTACAAAACTGACTTGGACTAGAAGTCGTATACCATAATGACTACTCTAACAAGTACAAAGAATTTGAACCTGTCATGCATCTATAATACTCCCTCCGTTCCTAAATATAAGTCTTTGAAGAGAATCCACTATGAACCACATACGGATGTATGTAGATGCATTTTAGAGTATAGATTCACTCATTTTGCTCCGTATGTAGTCCATAGTGAAATCTCTACAAAGACTTATATTTAGGAACGGAGGGAGTAGAAAGAAGTGCAGCTTTGGCAGCACTGCTGGCATGCAGTGCCGTCCTTGAAGAGCGCCTTGCTAAGCACGGTTGTCCGCGTCTCGTGCCCGGCTGATTATAGGTTACCGGCCGTACACGTATAGTCCTCGTCGACGAGGTCCTCACAGCCGACGCCATGGCGACCATGGCAGTCGGCCTGGAGGTGCCCAAGGACGAGAGCGACGACTCATCCGCCGGCGTGCTGCGCGAGCGTTTCCTCGTCATCGACTTCCTCGCGCCCGGCGAACACGTGCTGCTGTGTGATGGTTCCTCCCGCCAACGAGCACCCGCTCGTGCCCGATGGTGGTCGGGCGTGGCGAGTACAACATCATCTCGGGGACGTCTGCGGCGTGCCCGCACGTCGCCGACTCGCCGGTGTCACGGACTGTGATCATAAGGTATATTCGGCACAGATGGCGAACGCCAGCCCGCTCGACAAGATCACAAGAACGGCGGGGGGGGGGGGGCATCCTCGACTTCAGCACTGTCGGGGGCATGACGCGGCTGGTGGCCCGGGCTGGGCCGGGTTTGTCCTCCCACGGCAGACTTGAGTTGCTTCCGGCATGGACACGGCTGGTGGCCGGGGCCGGGTTCGTCCTCTCCCGTGACGCTCAGGCCCCGACGCCAGCGTGGGACGAGAAGACCCGGTGCGCCGTGTCGGGGTTGCAGTAGATGTAGTGGACGCCGGCTCTGGTCGCCACGCGGCAGACGACCTTGCCGCGGTGTCAACACATCGGAGTCGGACGTGCTGTTGTTGTTCCGCCTCACCACGAGGCCGCACCAGCCACCGGGTGGCGCTTCTTGGCAGAATCATCGGCGGCAACACCGTGGGGGAGGCGCTGCACTGCCTCTTCCGGCTGTCGGCAATGCGAGAGCTCGCCGGCCGTAGCTATGGGGTTCACGGCGCCCGTGGCGTGCATCACCCTTGTCGTCTTCTTCTTGCCGGTCCTCTCATTCGACCGGCGTAACGCCGGGGTCCATGGACTGACTGCTCGCCACCAGGCTTGTCTCCCCCGTACTGCAGCAACCGCCACTCTGCATGGCCGATCCTCCGCCCAGCCCAGCTTCCCCCTCCTTGTCCCTCGACCCGACTCGCGATCCATAGGAAGGAGCTAAGCTCGGTGGTTGCTTGTAGCCTTGTAGGCCGTAGTTTATGTTGTTACAGTATATGACATGAACATATTTTCTTGCTGAACCTGACATGCATCTAACAGAGGTGCAAAAAAAACAGAGGTACGGATCTGGCGCGTCCATGCTCATCATGCACCACACGTGTTGCGGTTGGAGCTCCCAGAGGGTGCACCTCGCAGGCCCACCGGGCGAACACCACAGGCGAGGGAATTTGTAACGGGCCTCGATCTAGCCTAGGGCGCTGGAGAGAATTGGGGATCGAAGAGAAAGGGGGATCTGGGGAGGAGGAAGAGGGAGGAGACGGATTGCAGGAAGGGGTAGGTGAGGGAAGGTGAGCTTCCTCTCTCTCCAATTCTTAATTCAGTTTCTTGATGCCGCTACAGTCACCCATCAGGCCATACATATAATTCCAGCCTCCCGATACACACGCACTCACCACACACACGCTCGAACTGCTAACACTACACAGCTCTAGCCACTACTCACTGACGCTTCGGCCCCACTCACCTCTTGGCCTTGCGTGTTGCTGCTCTTGCCTGTTACAGTCATGAAATTCTCCCCTTGTTGAGTTTCGGCTTGTCCCCAAGCCGGAGATGTTGGAAAACGGTGCTGCAGCTCGTCAGGCTCCTCCCAAGTGGCCAATGAAGGTGGCGGGTCAGACCACCGGATCAACACACGAGGGTGCGTACCTGCAGTAGTGGTCACCACCCGATCTGCAAGGATTGCAAGTGGTGTGTGCTCAGCCTGCAAGGTTTCTGCCTCCGGGGGAAGTTCTTGCTCAACTGGCACTTCACAGCCCATAGCTTGCTTGAGTTGTGAGACATGGACCACGGGGTGTATCTTGCTAGTACCTGGCAGCTGAAGTTTGTATGCCACCTTGCCCATGCGAGCCTCAATCTTGTATGGTCCATAGTAGCGGAATGCTAGCTTCTGAAATGGACGTTGTGCCACTGAAGATTAGGTGAATGATTGGAGGCGAAGAAACACCAAGTCACCCACTGCAAACTCCCGATCAGTGCGCTTTTTATCCGCCTGTGTCTTCATACGGTCTTGAGCTCGCTTTAGTTGTTGCTGTAGCAATTCTAACATAACCTCACGCTCCTTGAGCCAAGTAGCAAGGTCAGGCATAGTGCACTCATCCATTTGTTCCACTCCAAATTCTCGAGGTTGCGTGCCATAGACCACTTCATACGGTGTTCTTCCCAGAGCCGAGTGAAATGTGGTGTTATACCAATATTCAGCAAGGAATAACCAATGGTACCAGTTGCGAGGGGCAGAGTGCACTGAGCACCGCAAGTAGGTCTCCAAACATTGGTTCACCCGCTCCGTTTGGCCATCCGTCTGCGGATGATAGGACGAGCTCATTCTGAGTTGTGTTTGGGATAACTTGAACAACTCTTGCCATAGTGCACTTGTAAAGATTCGATCACGGTCAGAGATCAAAGCCAGGGGCAAGCCATGTAGTTTGAAGATGTGTTGCATGTATGTTGTTGCCACTGTGAGTGCTGTATAAGGGTGCTTCATGGGAATAAAGTGCGCGTACTTGGAGAATTTGTCGACGACAACTAGCACCACATCGAACCCCCCAGATTTGGGCAACCCTTCGATGAAGTCAAGTGACACGACCGCCCAGGGACGCTTGGGAATTGGCAAGGGCTACAACAACCCCGCAGGTGAGACCCGCTCTGTTTTGGCCCTCTGACAGGTGACGCACTGGCACACAAACTGTTTGACAATTGTCTTCAAGTTTCTCCACACGAATAGGCAACGGACCCGGTGATACGTGGCATGGAACCCAGAGTGACCACCCGTAGCACTATCATGCAGAGCTCTGATCAGATTGTTTTGGATTTCTGCGTCATTACCAATCCAGATTCGATTCTGGAAACGAATCACACCATCATGTATAGTGAATCCTTCTTCTGCCTTGGGGTCCAGCGCTAGCCGGGATAGCAACTGCTGGGCTCTCTCATCCTAATGGTAACTCTTCAGTACAGCCTCGAGCCAAACTGGGCGGCACACCGCGATGGCGGCTAGTTCCGAGTGCCATCATGGGCTCTTCTGGACAGTGCATCCGCAGCCCGATTGGATGGTCCTGGTTTGTATTGGATCTTGAATTGCAACCCGACCAGCTTTGTAAAGGCTCTCTGCTGGATAGGTGTATTCAGACGCTGGTCTGTTAAATTCAGCAAGCTTTTCTGATCCGTACGGATGAGGAATTCTGCATGTTGCAAGTATGGCCGCCATCGATCTACTGCCATCAATAACGCCAGACATTCCTTCTCATAGGCAGATAGGCCAACATTGCGGGGAGCTAGCGCCTTGCTGAGGTATGCCATCGGATGTGAGTCTTGCATTAACACTGCTCCAATGCCCATCGCACTCGCATCTGTCTCCACAACAAATGTTTTGGAAAAATCTGGCAATGCTAACACAAGGGCTTCGATCAATGCTGTCTTCAGGGCTTGGAATGCTGCTTCCGCTGTTGGTGTCCACACAAACAACACATTCTTCTTGAGCAGATCTGTCAATGGTAGGCTGAGAACACCAAAGTTCCGGACAAACTCGCGGTAGTACCCCGCTAGTCCCAGGAACCCACGAATATGCTTGACTGATTGTGGCTGCAGCCATGTTTGCACTGCCTAGATATGCTCATCGAGCGTTGACACCCCATCCCCACTGATACGATGCCCTAGATAACTGATGCTTTCTTGAGCAAATGTGCATTTGGATGGTTTTGCAAACAACTCGTTGTCCTGCAACAGTTGCAGGACTTGACGCAGCAGGAGTAAATGTGCTCGGTACGTACTGGAGTGGACCAAGATATCGTCCATGAAAACGAGCACCCCATGGCGTAGCAACGGTGAGAAGACTATTCACAGCATTCTGAAATGTTGGCGGGCCACCTGTCACACCATACGGCAGAACCCTAAATTGGTAGTGCCCTTGATGGGTCTTGAACGCTGTCTTTTCTTCGTCTTGCTCCACCAGACGGATTTGATGATACCCTGCCCGCAGATCTAGTTTAGAGAACCACCGAGACCCTGCCAGCTCGTCTAGTAATTCATCGATCACAGGTAGGGGATAAGTGTTCTTGACAATGATTGCATTCAAATGCCGGTAATCCACACAAAACCGCCAAGTTTGATCTTTCTTCTTGACCAGCAACACCGGAGAGGAGAAAGGGCTGATGCTAGGCACGATCAATCCAGCCTTGAGCATTTCTTTGACTTGTTCTTCAATCTCTGTCTTGCTCTGGCGTGTACTGATAAGGTCGTATATTAACTGGCTTTGCTCCTGGTAAGAGTGGAATCGAATGGTCCCACTACTTGTTTTCGGGAAGTTGCTTAGGTTCAGAAAATACCACTTTAAACTGGTCCAAGATCTCTGCTACTTCGGAAGGAATTGCTTCTGTTGTTGGGCTGGGAACTGTCTGATCAACTTGAAATAACGTAACCACACATGCCACTGCATTATCTGCCTCTAACTCCTGCAATTGCGCCATGGATATCTGCGGTACTGTTTGGAGCCTCCCCTGCACACCTTGCAACACTATCAACTCTCCTTGGTGCACAAACTGCAGTACCTTTTGCTCCCAATCCACCCACATGGGGCCACATTTCTGCAACCAATCCATTCCCACCACCATGTCATAACAGCCCAGAGAAAGAACTCGCAGATCTGTCTCAAATGTGAGCTCTTGCGTCTGCCACTTACAAGCTGGAACCACTCCCAAACAAGTGAGTACTCCACCATCTGCAATTTTAACTGACATGCCTTGGGTTGCCTGCACTTGATCCTGCACACTCTGAGCTACTGATTCACTAATGAAGCTGTGCGAACTGCCTGAATCGACCAAAATGAGGACCTCCTTGTCAGCAATTCTGCCCACCAAGCGGACTGTGTGCGGTGTTGTTTGCCCAGTCGTAGCCAGCTTGGAGATTGACATCAAAACATCCTCAACGTCGTCCTCCTGGAGGAGGGGGCCTTGATCATCTGCTTGGAGCAGTTCCAGCAGCTCTTCAACCACATGGAGTTGGACGGTGGCAGCGCATTGATGGCCCGCACCCCATCGTTCGCCGCATTTGAAGCACAATCCTTGAGCGCGGCGATAATTGCGCAGAGCCACAACTCTGTCGTCACCACGCGCCGCTCGGTCCGGTGCGTTAGCCGCGTCCAGTCCACGGCGATCTTCTGTTGCCGCGGTTGCCCCTTGGACGAGTGGTCGCACCGCCGGAGCGCCCAACGCGAGCAGTGGCCGTGCTTACTGGCGAATAGCCGGCCCTTCCTGTCGCCTGAATTCCCGCCGAGGAAGCGCCTCCACCAGCTCATCATGTAATGCAGCAAGGGAAAACGCAGAGTCCAAATCCTTGGGTTGATGCAACATAACACCCACACGAATTTCATGCTTAAGACCTTCCAGGAACTGTGTTGTAAAGAAGACAGAATCAAATGACGAATTGTGTGCAAGGAGTTGATGCATAACTTCCTCAAATTGCGTCATATAAGCATGAACTTGAAGGAAATATGCCCTAGAGGCAATAATAAAGTATTATTTATTTCCTTATATCATGATAAATGTTTATTATTCATGCTAGAATTGTATTAACCGGAAACATAATACATGTGTGAATACATAGACAAACAGTGTGTCACTAGTATGCCTCTACTTGACTAGCTCGTTAATCAAAGATGGTTATGTTTCCTAGCCATAGACATGAGTTGTCATTTGATTAACGGGATCACCTCATTAGGAGAATGACGTGATTGACTTGACCCATTTCGTTAGCTTAGCACCCGACCGTTTAGTATGTTGCTATTGCTTTCTTCATGACTTATACATGTTCCTATGACTATGAGATTATGCAACTCCCGTTTACCGGAGGAACACTTTGTGTGCTACCAAACGTCACAACGTAAATGGGTGATTATAAAGGTGCTCTACAGGTGTCTCCAAAGGTACTTGTTGGGTTGGCGTATTTCGAGATTAGGATTTGTCACTCCGATTGTCGGAGAGGTATCTCTGGGCCCACTCAGTAATGCACATCACTATAAGCCTTGCAAGCATTGTGACTAATGAGTTAGTTGCGGGATGATGTATTACGGAACGAGTAAAGAGACTTGCCGGTAATGAGATTGAACTAGGTATCGAGATACCGACGATCGAATCTCGGGCAAGTAACATACCGATGACAAAGGGAACAACGTATGTTGTTATGCGGTCTGACCGATAAAGATCTTCGTAGAATATGTGGGAACCAATATGAGCATCCAGGTTCCGCTATTGGTTATTGACCGGAGAGGTGTCTCAGTCATGTCTACATAGTTCTCGAACCCGTAGGGTCCGCACGCTTAACGTTACGATGACAGTTTTATTATGAGTTTATGAGTTTTGATGTACCGAAGGAGTTCGGAGTCCCGGATGAGATCGGGGACATGACGAGGAGTCTCGAAATGGCCGAGACGTAAAGATCGATATATTGGACGACTATATTCGGACTTCGGAAAGGTTTCGAGTGATTCAGGTATTTTTCGGAGTACCGGAGAGTTACGGGAATTCGTATTGGGCCTTAATGGGCCATACGGGAAAGGAGAGAAAGGCCCCAAAGGGTGGCCGCACCCCTCCCCATGGACTAGTCCGAATTGGACTAGGGAGGGGGGGGCGCCCCCTTCCTTCTTTCTCCTTCTCCCTTCCCTTCTCCTATTCCAACAAGGAAAGGAGGAGTCCTACTCCCACCGGGAGTAGGACTCCCCTCCTGGCGCGCCTCTCCTCCCTAGGTCGGCGGCCTCCCCCTTGCTCCTTTATATACGGGGGCAGGGGGCACCCCATGGACACACCATTGATATACGATATTTTAGCCGTGTGCGGTGCCCCCCTCCACCATATTACACCTCGATAATATCGTTGCGGAGCTTAGGCGTAGCCCTGCGTCGGTAGAACATCATCATCGTCACCACGCCGTCGTGCTGACGAAACTCTTCCTCAACACTCGGCTGGATCGGAGTTCGAGGGACGTCATCGAGCTGAACGTGTGTTGAACTCGGAGGTGCCGTGCGTTCGGTACTTGATCGGTCGGATCGTGAAGACGTACGACTACATCAACCGCGTTGTGATAACGCTTCCGCTTTCGGTCTACGAGGGTACGTGGACAACACTCTCCCCTCTCGTTGCTATGCATCACCATGATCTTGCGTGTGCGTAGGAATTTTTTTTAAATTACTACGTTCCCCAACAGAACTGTCCCTCTCTGGCGAAGGGTGCGAAACTGGCGTAGATACGCCTGATATTGCTTGCGGCCAAATTTGCCGCACAGCGCGGAGCAAAGCTCCTCCCACGACATGTGTTTACTCTTAGCCTCATGCAATTGCAACTATCTTGCTGCGTTGCCCGTGAAATGCAACGTAGCTACCCTTACCCAGAGGTCTGCTTGCACCCGGTACACATCGAAGTACTTCTCACACCGGGTTTTCCAAAATTGAGGGTTGTCTCCATCGAAAGAGGGAAAATCTAGCTTGGGCAGAGACCAATTAGCAGGGGCAAGGTGTTGTGTGCGTGTATCGAACTCGCGAACTGCAGGAATTGATTCGACTGTAGCCAGACGCAGATCAGATTGGGACGTACCCTTGACCGAAGGGGGCATTTGGGTAGTGACTACCCCGTATGCCGGGCCTCCGGTGTCATCGATCTTGCCGCGGCCATCGGGCCCGTGGTGCTCCGGGTCGCCTTGTTTGCCGTGGAGCGTCAGATCCACCACCGCGTCGCGCACCGGGATCGGATCCGGGGGCGTCACGAGCGCTGGATGGAGCACGATGCGCCCTACTTGCGAGCGCAGTTCGTCGACTTGGTTCTGGATGTGGGTGACTGCTGGGCGTCACAGCTCAAGGGACTGCTGAATCGCCTCCAGACGGATCTCGTTGGTCGCCTGCCCGTCGGCGATGGCCTTTGCGAGCGCCGCCAGCTGCTCCTCCATCGCCATCGCTTGTTGAGCTTGGTTGGTGAGATAACGGGGCTTGCGGTGGGGATTCTCCAGGACGCTGGACCTTTGATACCAAGTTGTAACGGGCCTCGATCTAGCCTAGGGCGCTGGAGAGAATTGGGGGTCGAAGAGAAAGGAGGATCTGGGGAGGAGGAAGAGGGAGGAGACGGATTGCAGGAAGGGGTAGGTGAGGGAAGGTCAGCTTCCTCTCTCTCCAATTCTTAATTCAGTTTCTTGATGCCGCTACAGTCACCCATCAAGCCATACATATAATTTCAGCCTCCCGATACACACGCACTCACCACACACACGCTCGAACTGCTAACACTACACAGCTCTAGCCACTACTCACTGACGCTTCAGCCCCACTCACCTCTTGGCCTTGCGTGTTGCTGCTCTTGCCTGTTACAGTCATGATAGAATTTTCATCAGATAAGACCACCAACGCTTTCGTATTAACAGAAAAGACCACTTGCAGTTTGTATTGACAGAAAAGACCACGTCGGCCGTGGCGGCAGGTCTGGCAGCCGACATGTGACACTTGCCGCCATGGCCGGCGGCGGCAAGACCTGCCACCACAGCACACGGCGGCAGCTCAGCTGCAACAGAATTTCATATGCGACGGCAGCTGGAAACGGAATGGAGAGAGGAGGCGGCCCCTGCCGCCACTCCCTACGACGGCAGCTCCTTTTTACTGCTGCGACTGTGCCCCCTCTCATTCATGCTGCCCCGGCCTGCACCGCACCGCACTGCAATGCATGCAGCCATACGTGCTTCCTCTCTCTCTTTGGACATTGCCAATGTACGTGCAGCCAACACTAGAAACACCCACAAAACAACAACCATGCAGATGAATGAGATCGAGGCATGCGGTGCAGGAGCTCAAGGCCATTTATAATGGACGTAGCCCGGATATGTGCCATGTAGAACTTGTACTGGCATGCATTACTGCTAGCATGTCGTCTGAGCACCCAGAATGCAACAATAAAAATGAGCTGCCGCCATAGGGACTGGCGGCGCCTCCTCTCTCAATTCCGTTTTCAGCTGCAGCCCGCATATGAAATATGTTGCAGCGGAGCTGCCGCCCTGCACTGTGGCGGCAGGTCTTGCCGCCGCCGCTTGTGGCGGCGTGTTGGTTGCCGGACCTGCCGTCACGGTGGATGTGGTTTTTTTCTGTCAATACGGATCACGGGTGGTCCTTTTGTCAATATGAAAGCGTAAGTGGTCTTATCTAACAAAAATTCCCGGCGAGGCTCTGGCGGGAGAGAGCGCTGCACTCAAAAGCGATGCTGGAGCACCTGACTCAGCTGGATGAACACCGAACAGAGAACCTAAAGAAGCACAACCAACATAATCCATTGCCGCTTTTAACAGATACGCAGTCAACTCTCTCCCCTCTCCCTCGTGCACGTCCTGCTGCATGCATGATCTCCACGATCGCGCCTTGTGCTGTACTATACTAGTGTTCCTGTGCTATACATACATTGAGCAATACATCGGCAGCACCTAAGGTGCATTGCCTCTTCTTCCTGCCTTCCACAGAGCCACGCCCCTTCACCACAAAGACGGGTAGTAGCTTCCTAGGATGCGAGCAGCATGCAAATTAGTTTTCTATGATAGATGCATATTCCCTTCATTCCTAAAAGTAAGGCGTATTTTGTTTCGTTAAAACATGCATTTGACCAATAATTACTCCATAAATACAAAGTTACTCCCTTTGTTTCAAAATAGATGACCCAACTTTATACTAACTTTGTAGTAAAGTTAGTACAAAATTGAGTCGTCTATTTTGGAACGGAGGAAGTATATGACATGAAATTTGTGTGACTAGAGTCATAGTTAAAAATACTTTGTTGTAATAGTGATTTTGAGGGAAAGACATGCAATTTTAGTGTCCATCCGAACACATACCCAACCATGCCCATTCCAAGTTTTTGGCCGGGCAGCTCAGGGTTCCAATCCAAAACAAGCTTTTGGTAACGATGCCTTATCTTATGTATTTGGATTTTCTGGTAAGACAATGGATCACAAAGATTTTCATATACATAGTTTATTGTGCATGAAGGTGCTTATTCCAGCTTTTTATTTCCGTTTAGTGTTCATCTTGTACACCATAATGTTACGAGAAATTCAAGCCTAAAGTACGGATGACATTTGAAGGGTTCGCAGCTGCGGAAGACACTTGCCGTGACGTCACAATATTTGTGTTGCCATCGTAGTGAATTTCCAGCATGTTAATTGCAAGCAGGCGTGTTCCTGTTACACGTTATTTGAAAAGCCATTCCAGATAGAAAAGGCTTATGTAATCCCAAGAAACATAAATTTGGAAATCTACAAACTAGCTCTTAGTGTTTCAAACGTTTTTTACAACAAAATTCAAGGGAGAGAAAATTTATAATAATATTACGCCCATACAAAACAAAAGTGGAAATTTCCAATATATACCTGGCATGTCATATGGATTTGGGTTTACATAACCAATTTTTTTTTTGAACCGGGCGTAACCCTTTTCCATTACTACGACATAACAGAAATACAACTGTGTCCAGAAAATAAGACGGCAAAGAGGAAAGCGGGTTCAAGCATCGCCGGGAGCCCGGGAAACCCACCATGAGCACTCGCCATCGAGATTACTCACCATGGGGCGAAAACCCGACGACACCATAAATCCAAGACCCCAAACATCTAGCTCAAAGTTTCAAAAGGCTGACCACTACGAAACCACTGTTCACACCAGAGCAACATGCCCCCAACATCCTCACGCAGGAGGTATCTAACCAAAGCAATAAAGCATGACGCAACAGGTTCTCTCCCCTTCAGCATGCTCCCCCATCCTGGTGTGCCGCCGCGCAGATCCTCATCATGCGAGACGCGTTGTCCTTCAACAAAGCTCCTCCAGCCCTCAGGTTCGCCGCATCCTCCTGCTCCATCATACCTGCCCAGTAACAAAGAAGTGCACATGCAGAAAAGATGCATTCAAATGGGGTTCTGAGAGGGATATGCTCAAAAGTAACTCGGTTACGGCAGGTCCATATAGCCCAGCACATAGCCGCAATGCCAGCTGTATAAAATGTATCGCCACCAAGGAAAAACGCATAACACCAAACATATGCCTGCCACAAGTTGTCAGGGCACAATTCAGTGCCAAACATGCACCCCACCACTCTCCAGGTAATCCTGGCAACATGACAAGTAAAAAGAGATGCTGGGAAGTTTCCCTCTCCCCACAAAACGAACACTTGGGTTCCCCTTTCCGCCCACGACGTTTCATCACGTCTCTGGTCAGCACCGCATCTTGCGATAACTGCCACAAGAAGATTTGAATTTTCAAAGGGATGCGAGCTTTCCATATCCATCGGTAATCGCATCCAGAAATGCTTTTTTCCAGATAGGAATATAGCGCTTTGGTTCTGAAGTAGGGTTTAGAACCCAGCCCCCACTTGATACTATCACTCTCTGTAGACACACAAAGCTTTTTAACCGTCAAAACCATTTTTTGCCATTGCTCATTAAGCTCATAATTCAGTCTCCTTCGGAAGAAGGAAACAGAGTCAGCCTCCAAACAATCTTTCGCAACACAATTAGGATAGTTGCAAATAGCAAAGAGTTAAGGGAATTGCACAACAAATGGAGCTTGGTCGCCAACTGGATCTGTACATAGCCTAGCTATGTCACCAGACTGGACGACCACTTTTCTACCGGCCATATATAAATCCTTCACTTTCATAATGGCCTTCCACCAGGGGGAATCAGTAATTTACCCCTTAATCGAGGCTACCGTGTCCCTGTCAAAGTACTTGGCTTTGATAATATCTTGCCATAGCCCCTTGTTCATCTCAAGCTTCCACCACCATTTCACCAAAAGGCAAATATTTTGCTAACAACGCTGGATCGTCTTGGGACTTGAGTAGGCAAGTTCATCCTTGCCTTGGTTAATACTGCAGTAACGTATGGCCGCTGGTAGGATCAGCAATCCAGTTGAAGAAAAACGGAACCCTAGGACAACTCGAGGACGCACGACTTGATAGTTCTGACTTGATAGATCCGAACTTGACGTGCCAGCAAAACAGGCCGCAGCGAAAAAACACCGTCCTCGGCGACTTTGTAATTCGATCGTCCGCTCAGGCAAACAGCGGTTGACATATCTTGAACTCAAAAACAATGCACTGCCAGATTCAAAGTTTGACCAGTGAACTTCATTAACCCGGTTGCGGCCCTGCCAGAGACTGTTGCTCCATGCCAGTTCTCCTCCATCCGTAAATTGCAAACTTCTCGATCCTTGAGATAGAGCCCTTCAAGAACTCAACACCACCGTGCGCGGGCCCCATGGTGGGCGTCAACTGTTGTGGAATTGTCACGGCAGATGTCCTAGCGAAGGACTTAGTCGTGGAGCCATCGCAACTAGGAAGCAAGAAGGGGTTAATCGGGACAAAGGACACGGGGTTTATACTGGTTCAGCCCCTTACGGTGAAGGTAAAAGCCTAACGATCCAGTTTTGAGTGAGATTGCTTATGTCTCGATAACCAGGGAGCGAATCCGCTTGACCTAGTTCTCGATTTGATGTTCCTTGCCCTGAACTGCCACCGGGTCGTCCCTTTATATACAGAGGTTGACACCCAGCGGCTCATAGAGTCCCGGCCGGCTCATAAACAGTGTCCGGCTCGGTTTCTCTCTATTCCTGCCTTATAATACAAGTTACACACATATGGCGGTTTATCTCTACAGGCCTTAAGTCGCCCTTTGGGCCTTGGGCCCTTAACTAACCCGCCATCTCCAGGAGTCGTCTTGGGCTTCATGAGTCGTCATAAGTATAACCCGGCACCTCCTGGGCGGGTCATACTAATAGTTATATCCCCAACAACCCCGAGTCCCCCTTTTTCTTTGGATCTACAAATCTTGGACCATCTAACCAGGTAGTATTGTTTTCTGTTTTTAGTTACTTGCGAGAAGAATCTCCTTCTGTGTTTATCCAGCCTTTCTATAATGATTTTAGACAAAAGGAACATGGACATATAATAGTAAGCAATGCTGGAAATATTAGCATTTAATAAAGTCAACCTGCCCCCCGAAGAGGCATAACTTCCCAGCCCAGACTCGAATCTTTTGACAAATTTAGCCTCAAGATAGTCCCAGTCCACATCTTTCACGGACGAATAACTAACAGGGACCCCAAGATATTTCATCGGGAAATGCCCGATTTGACAACCAAAAATATCAGCATATTCTTTCAGAATATTATCATCTCCTCCAACACTAAGAATTTCGCTTTTCTGGAAATTAATCTTCAATCCAGACATGAGTTCGAACATATAAAGCAACAACTTCAAATTGAGTGCTTTTTCAGGGTTATGTTCAATGCAAAGTATTGTGTCATCTGCGTATTGCAGAATAACCACTCCCTTATCCACCAAATCCGAGGCCAGCCCATCAATTAAGCCATTTTTCTGAGCCCGCAACACCATCTTACATAAGCATTCAACATCAATGTTGAACAAGAAAGGGGACACCGGGTCTCCTTGCCTCACACCTTTGTGGCTCTAGAAGTAAGGCCCTGAGGTGTTATTTAACTTCACACTGACAGTGCCATTATGAAGAATGGCACTTTAACAAGAAATCCCAGTTAACCTTATCGTAGGCTTTTTCTACGTAACCAATTTATAACTTTATGGTTTCATTCCTTGACCCAATTTTTTTCATGAGAAAAGATTCCTAGTGAAAAACATTGTATCCAAATAATGCTCCCCTGACCCAATCTTTTTTATGGCTTTAAAAAAGAAGATGTTGAGAGCCGATCCAATTTCCGAGGTCCTTCCATTTATTTCTTCTGTTGACAAAAATATGGACTGAATGATAGGAAGGCACAATGTAATTTTCGCATCGCTGCCGTCCATTCGCCACCCATCTGACCGTCCATTGCCTGTGGTCGTGGGTCCACGGGCCCACACTATCCCCTTCCCGCACCGTTTAAATAGTCTGCCCAAACCCGTCGTCCAACACAACACTCAGGCCAACACCACCGCGCGACCCCAAATGGACGTCCGTTTTGCCCGGATTCTGTCCGTTTGGGTAGGGCAATGGGGTCGTGTCCGGGCGTGTCCTGGGATGCGGTGGCCGTGCGCCCAGCGCGCGGACGCATCCCGGCCGCATCCTGTCCGCGTACTTTTTCTTTGCAAGTCCTTAAACTTTTTTTCATCATTCATTCTTGGTATGTGAGAATACATCACCAAATTTTGACTAGAAAAGCAAGACCAAAGAAAACAAGAACAACAAGAATACATTTTAGAAGATATCCAACTTCCATAACTGCTCATGTAAGTTGGATTAGTGCCTTCTCGATGCATTCATTGTTGATCTGCGGAGGAGCCGCCTCCATCTTGCGTGTTTCTTTCTTCTTCGAGTCTAATGAAGTAGACGTTGCTTCATCGCATCTAGTCTCGTGTCTACCCTTTAATCTAGCAACAAGTGCACTTGTCTCATCTACAGCCTCTATGCTAGCTAAAAGTGCACGAACATCTACTAAATTGCGCTCTATCAATATATCGATATACTCCTCTTCCCAATACCAAAACTTGCATCCATTCTACATAACAAAATTTGAAGTTAGCACAACTAGTCAAATCTAGAGCACAAACCGAAGCTAAAAGGAGCACATACCCCATCGTTTAAGCACTTGATGAACACCCATCCGGGATGTTCCGACGTTGTAGACACGCGGCGCACGACCTTCTTTACGCAGTCGTCGCACTTAATGAGCGGCAACGGTGCGCCGACGAGCTTCTGGGCTAGCACCGAGCCCGGCCGACCACCATTCCTGTATCTGCCGGCGAACCACCGACGGTGTAGATCCGAGCGGCTAGAAGAGGAGCCACTGCCTGCATGTGGCCTTGCGGCCCTGCCATGGTCTTCCGGCTCGGTGCCCGGCCAGTCCATGGCGTGGCGCGGCCTTCCACGGCCGGGCGAGCTCAAGACCGACCGGATCCGCCCCAAATCCGGCCGGCGGGTGCGCAAAACAGGTGGCCGTGGTTGGGTACCTCGGGGGCGCCGAGGGAGGGGAAGGGGCTGGGCGAGCGCGCGTCCGAGCTGGACAGCTACAATGGCAGCAGCGGCGGCGGTGAGGAAAGAATGGAGAAGATTGGAGGGCGTGCGACCGGAGGGAGGGAGGGGGTTGGATAGAAAAAGGCGCCCCTGTGTCACCGACGGGCGGGCTAGGGGACGACACGCGCAGACGGCCCGCGCGTCCGCGTGATGTCCATTTCACCCCAAAAGCGGCGCAAACTTGGACCGGAGATGGTTCAAAAGTGGACACAAAACAGACAAAAGTCCGTTCGCGCCCGCGCGCTGGGCCGTCTGGTTCGTCCGTTTTACCCCGAACAGACGCGCGCGGACACGATGAGGTCGCGCGGTGGAGTTGGCCTCAAATCTCAAATCCCCATCGCCAAATCTCTCCGCACCAGCACACTCTCCCGCCTTCTCAAATCCCCCACCGCGCCAAATCTCAAATCCCTCTAGTCGCCATGGACGCCTCGGCCACCGGCGCCGTCTCCAAGGTGAAGAAGTACGTGGTGGGGCGCAAGCTTGGCGGCGGCCCCAGGAAGAAGGCGGTGGCGCGGTCTGTCAAGGCCGGGCTGCAGTTCCCCGTCGGCCGCATCGGCCGCTTCCTCAAGAAGGGCCGCTACGCGCAGCGCGTCGGCATGGGCGCCCCCGTCTACCTCGCCTCCGTCCTCGAGTACCTCGCCGCCGAGCTGCTCGAGCTTGCCGGGAACGCCGCCAGGGACAACAAGAAGTCCCGCATCATCCCGCGCCACCTGCTGCTCGCCATCCGGAACGACCAGGAGCTCGGCAAGCTGCTCGCCGGCGTCACCATCGCGCACGGCGGCGTGCTGCCCAACATCAACCCCGTGCTGCTCCCCAAGAAGACTACTGAGAAGGAGCCCAAGTCGCCCAACAAGGCCGCCAAGTCCCCCAAGAAGGCTTAGTCGATTACTGTCTAGTGCTTCGTAATAGAATTAGTGTTCGCTGTTTAAGTTGTCCATGGAGTATATGTTCTATCTTCTGCTTTGAAAAAAAAAAATGTCAGAAATCTCTCTGTTCATCATTTTGCATGCTATGGAGTTTTACATCTGTGCGGTGGGACGAATGGTTGTGTCTACCAATCGTCTGAATCTGATAAATTAACTTGGTCTGGTTACTACAAAAGCTAGAAGTCAGAGTTGCAAGCTGAAGAAGCCGAGGAGCATCCCAAACCTGTAGTATGAGTTCAGGTTCAGACATTTGTGTATCTCAAGTACTACCAAATGCCAACGTTTCACCTGTATTTTGTCCAGCTGCTGTAGTCACGGAAGGATTTTCCTGTAATTGGTTGTCGCCCAACCAGCCAGGTATCACCACATTCTAAAACATGATGTAGTATAAGACTACCCATAATGGGAGTAACATAGGTGGTAACATCACACCTATCTAGGCAAAATAGATGATGTGGCATGTAATTAATGAAGAAAGAGAGACATGTGATAACATAGCTAGTTACTGTCACATCACACATATCAAGGCAAGATGTGTCTATAGCCTAATAAATGAAGTGTTGCATGTTACCACATATATGTTACTCCCCACTGTAGAGGTAGTAACATAGACTAGTAACATGCCCATGTTACTAGTCTATGTTATTATCCATTGTGGCTAGTCTAAAGGAGCATCCCCTAACTAGAAAGACTAGTTGATTGCCCGTGCGTTGCCACGGAGCAAAAGAACACACATATTGCAATTGATTGCTTTGTGTGCTCATTCGTCAAGCACAACATATGTACCACAAAAGAACACACATAATTATGTACTCATTCCTCAAGGGCAACATATGTCGATTCAAAAAAAGTGTTCTTCCACTCGTACCCATGTTGCATGAAAATGGTTGCCAAATATCCACTTATATCCCAAATCTCATGTCCAATAACATCTAATAGGAAATACAAGTCACCTCCTTCACCACCACTTATCACCTCTCAGCATTTAGACCCTCGCCACTGCTACCATTGAAATCATATAGACCTACAACACCCCAAATCCAAAACCCCTCTCCGAGCGGGGTGGCACAGCCACCCAAGTGGTTGTTGGGGGCGTCCAGTCCCCATGTGGTGAATGCATGCACGCCTCACCATGACAACAACAACTACTACAAAGTTTTCTTAATATCTTCTTTCTTAACATCAGGCTTTCTAGGCAGTATCTTCGCTCAATATAGCATTTTCTTGCATGAATTCTGAAATGTACGGAAGGGCCAAAATAAGCAAAACTCTAGGCAGGGTAGAATGCACAGATATATTACATTTTTTTAGTAGTTTCTAAGACGTAGCATGTATTGCTGCAATGCTCGTTGCCAAATCAGATGGAATTGCTCCCAGTTGAATGTTCAAACAAAGAGCGCGTGTTATAGATGACACATGCCATTCCCTCATACTATTTTGAAAAATATAAATATAAATAATCAAAGTATGTGTGCACCACGTAGTTAGAAATGTGGACATATTCTTTTGACCCCTCCCTCTCAGCCACCATGTACATCATTTCTCTAGCGCTATCCCGATCCCACCTGCACAAAGGATATAAAAATACTTCTAATTTGTGCATTCCATTATTTGGGTAAAGGCCATCAATTGTGTACAGTGTACATACCAACAACAGGTTAACCTACATACCTTAGAGATTTTGTTTTCTATAGCAAAATCTATTTCAGATTTGTCCATTTCCAGATAGAAGCTAGTTCAACGGCAATATATCTGCAATGACATGCTACATGAGAAAAGTTAGATAGTCGTTGACTTGGTGCTTCACATGAAAGTTCTTGAAACAGACTTTCATCTCGCTTTACAAATAAAGCGCAAACTATCGAATGAATACAAGGTGGTAAAGAAATCATGTAACAATTAAAACCTTTCAAGAAAAAAAAAATTCGAGCGAGTAACGGGAACGCTACCAACTCAAAGTCAAGCACCCGGTTTCACATGAATAATCCTTGATATTAACATATTAATACTGAATTTCATGTTGCAATTTTGAAACCTACTTAGTTTGGCATCTATTATCTGACTTTGGGTTATCAGGGAAGGAAAATATTATACTCGTTATTTTAGGTTTCTTCTGGATTACTCTGACCTACATCAATGGTGATATTTAGTTGCAGGAGCTAGCTATCACTTCATATTAGATGAGCTAGCAAAATGTGTTATGCTTCTTGGCAGTGGTTATGGTTTAGATATATTTAGGTACCCTATACTGTATTTTTTTTATTTTGTAAATCACCATGGCTCTCCTCTCGCTACCGCGTCTCCCCCGCGGGCGACCGGTCGCGCCTCCAGCGCCTCCTCCCCGAGCCCCCCCTCTCTCCTTGCCGCCGTCGCTGGCGTCCGGCCGGGCCTGGCCCGGTGTAACGCCCCGGATCCGATGCGCCACATGTCTTCCGTTTATTCGCCGTCGTTGCCATGTCATTTGCTTGCGTGTTGCATTTTGCCATGTCATCATCTGCATTGCATTTTCATGTTTTTCAAAACTTGCATCCGTTCGGGTTCCCCCGGTTCTCTCCGTTGTCCGTTCTAAGCCCAACCACACTCGCCCGCGCCCGCGGCAGCTCCGAAATATTATTTTATAAGTGGCCGGAAAATGTTCTCGGAATAGGATGAAAGTTGGCGTGCGGTCTTATTATAGTGTAGGTAGGCCGCCTGCCAAATTTCATCGCATTCGGAGTCCATTTGATAGCCCAACCCTCATCCGTAGCGGCACCTTTGCCGGTTTAATCGTCGGACGTTTCGTTCTCCGGAAACTTTTGCCGGGCTGCATTTCTTCCCTCTCTCCTCAGCCGAAACCCCTCCACACAGCCCACTAGGCCTGCCTAACCCCCTCTCTCGATCGGATCCGTCGGATCGCGATCGGAGGCTCCGAAACCCCCCTCTAACCCTAACCTTCCCTATTTATACACCCCCCTCTCCATTTTTGGCCTCCTACCTACCCCCTCCTCGATTCCCGCAGCCAGCCGCCACTCCTTCCTCGTTTTCCCCGCCGGCCCTCTCCCTCGCCGCCATTTGTCGCCGCCAACACCACCCAGCGCCGCCGCCACGTCATCCGCGCCGTCAACCGCATCCAACCCTGGGGCGCCACGCGCCTCCCCGCGCCCCACTTCGCCGTGGCCCGCCCGAGGCCCAGATCGCGCCCGCTCGGGCCCGGACGAGCCCACGCGCACCTTGCCGCCTGGATCCCCGCTCCCGCAACCGCTCGAGGGGAGGAGCCCCTCGATCCAGCGCCCCGCCATCAGCTCCTCGCCGCCCGTCTCCGGCGACCGGACCCCGCCGGAGCTCTGCCGTCGCTGACCCTAAGGCTAGTCGCCGTCGCCCCCTTCTCCCTTCTCCTCCTCCGGCTCTCTCCCTCACCCTATCTGCACCGCAGGGAACCGCCGCCGCCGCCCGGAGCTCCCCGTCGCCGCCCGATCCTGCCGCCGCCGGAAATGGATCCAACCTCACCGGATCTGACCGGGTCCGGCCAGATCCACCCTCCCCGGTCAGCCCCGGTCCTCCTCCGCCGCCTCCATCGAGCTCCGTCGCCGGCGCTGCCATGGACGATCGGGAGGAGCCCCGATCCGCAGCAGCGTTCACCGCGCGTGACGTCGGCGTGGGCCCCGCGTCCGGCCCAGCCCCGGCCTGCTGCACCCCCAGGCCCAGCTGGCCCGCTCCCTCCGGCCCAGGCCTTCTCCTCTCCACGTGCTGGGCCTCAGCCCATGGTGAGATGACCGCTACCCCTCGCTCGTGCGTAGAGTAGTTATGTTGCGCTTGCTCTGTTTTTTTCATAAAACGGCCAAGTCCTTGAGATTTTGTATTCGGGTGCACTATTCATCGCATCATAACTCCTTGCATATTGCTCCATTTTGTGCGTCTAATATATAGAAATGTCCGTCATGAGATGCTCTTCATTTTGCTCAATTGTGCCATGCTTGTTTGAGGTCATTTTGGTGCCCTAATCATCGTTGCAAGAGTGCTATATGCTGTTAACTGCTGTCTGTTTACAGAACTTGATGATTTGTCTTTTTCATTGCAATTTGTGTGTGGATCCTATGAGCATGACCTCTACATGTGTTTTAAACTACATCCTGCCATCTTTACAGTGGTGCTAGTCTTGTATTTTTAGGATCTCTGTGGTGACTAGCACAAGCATGCAAAGTAGCCTCCGTGATGTTGCTGATTTCCATGACTTAGTCATTTCTGCAAAGTCTGAGTCTATTATGTTGTGATGCCATGTAAAGCTGCTTCTACAAGTCATTCTATGCATGATCTGGAGATGTTCACTAAGGGTGTTTTGTTATACATGTTATGCTCTATCCATCCGTGCCCTTGTTTGCATTTATAGCCTGCTGTAGCTTGTTGTTATCTTGCTCTACTTTTGTTATAAAATATTTCTGGCAGATTGTTTACATGTTAATCAATTTTGCCATGGTTGTTACTAGTGATCCATGCACCCTATGACTATGCTATTGCCATGTTTAGTTTCATATCCATGCCATCTTACTGTTGGTTACCTTTCCATGCCATGTAATGCTCTGTAGTGAGTGGTTCAAGCTCACCAACATGCCTACTTATCGTTATTTCTGCCATGCTTTGTTTTTCTTCTAAGTCTGAATCTGTTTATGAAACTTGCTATGTTTACATGGGTGCCATCATATCTTTTGTGCCTTTTTGGCTCATGATCACTAAGGGACTTTTGTTCTATGCAATCAGTAGATTCATGCCATGCCTTTTTGTCATGATAAGTTCCTGTAGCATGTTGGTTGATAGCTCTAAACTTTGTAACCTCATGTTATTTCTGCCATGTCCAGTAATTTCTGCCAAGTCTGTGAACCTGTTATTATTTGCAATCTTGCCATGTCCTTTTGAGCATGTTCTAGTGATTTCTGGAGATATCTCAGTGCTCATGTTTTGTCATGCTTTACCTGTACATGATGTACATGCATTTTGTTTTCATGTTGAGTTGCTGTAGCATATTGTTTTGGTGATTTCTAGATGCCTAGTTGCTGTTTTGGACAGATTGTTGCTATGTCTTGTTTGGAGTGTATGTGTTGCACCGTTGCTCCGTTTTGAGCATGCTCCATATGAAACTTGCTTAGTTTTGCTTGTAGTTTCATGTTACCTTGTTGTATCCTTGTTTTGAGTGTGTTTGCTTGATGTTTGAATGCATTTTGCATCAATGCCATGTTTAACTTGTTTTGCTCATATCTTCTAGGCCGTAACTCCGAATCTAATGAACTTTATATGTAACTTGACTAGAATTTCGTGTAGATCATCTTGGTGCATCTTAACTTGCTGTTTAACAACTTGAACATAAGGTTTATTCAGATCTGGACCAATTTCGAAATTTGCATATGAGTACTTTCCGGAATTGTTATAGGTTGTTTCCGGCCTCATCTAAACTTGCTTTGATGTGTTGTTCTTGTATGCATCATCTCTTGTCATGAGTAGCTTCATGTAGCCTTGTCATGCATCATACTTGGTTGAGCATCATGCCTTGTTCATGTGTGGTGTGTTTACCATGTTGTGTGCTTCTTCTCGATAGTTCCCGTGTCGTTGCGATCGTGAGGATTCGTTCGTCTTCATGGCTTCATCTTCTTCATGGACTCGTTCTTCTTCCTAGCGGGATTCCAGGCAAGATGACCATCACCTTGGATCTCATTACTATCATTGCTATGCTAGTTGCTTCGTTCTATCGCCATGCTGTGCTACCTATTACTTGCTCTTCAAGCCTCCCAAATTGTCATGAACCTCTAACCTTTGTCACCATTCCTAGCAAACCGTTGTTTGGCTATGTTATCGCTTTGCTCAGCCCTCTTATAGCGTTGCTAGTTGCAGGTGAAGATGAAGATTGCTCCATGTTGGATTATGTTTATGTTGGGATATCACAATATCTCTTATATTCTTAATGCATCTATATACTTGGTAAAGGGTGGAAGGCTCGGCCTTATGCCTGGTGTTTTGTTCCACTCTTGCCGCCCTAGTTTCCGTCATACCGGTGTTATGTTCCTTGATTTTGCGTCCCTTACGCGGTTGGGTGATTTATGGGACCCCCTTGACAGTTCACTTTGAATAAAACTCCTCCAGCAAGGCCCAACCTTGGTTTTACATTTGCCTCACCTAGCCTTTTTCCCTTGGGAGTCGTGCTCTCGAGGGTCATCTTTATTTACCCCCCCGGGCCAGTGCTCCTCCGAGTGTTGGTCCAAACCAGAGCCCTTTGCAGCGCCACCTCGGGGAAACTTGAGGGCTGGATTTAGTTGTACGGACTGCTTATCCGGTGTGCCCCGAGAACGAGATATGTGCAGCTCCTATCGGGATTTGTCGGCACATTCGGGCGGCTTTGCTGGTTTTGTTTTACCATCGTCGAAATGTCTTGTAACCGGGATTCCGAGACTGATCGGGTCTTCCCGGGAGAAGGAATATCCTTCGTTGACCGTGAGAGCTTATAATGGGCTAAGTTGGGACACCCCAGCAGGGTTTTATCTTTCGAAAGCCGTGCCCGCGGTTATGTGGCAGATGGGAATTTGTTAATATCCGGTTGTAGAGAACTTGACACTTGACTTAATTAAAATGCATCAACCGCGTGTGTAGCCGTGATGGTCTCTTCTCGGCGGAGTCCGGGAAGTGAACACGGTTTCTGGGTTATGTTTGACGTAAGTAGGAGTTCAGGATCACTTCTTGATCATTGCTAGTTTTCACGACCGTTCCTTTGCTTCTCTTCTCGCTCTTATTTGCGTAAGTTAGCCACCATACATGCTTAGTCGCTGCTGCAACCTCACCACTTTACCCCTTCCTTACCCATTAAGCTTTGCTAGTCTTGATACCCATGGTAATGGGATTGCTGAGTCCTCGTGGCTCACAGATTACTACAACAACAGTTGCAGGTACCGGTTTGCGATGATCATGACGCGAGAGCGATGTTACTTGTTTTGGAGTTCTTCTTCTGTTTCTTCTTCGATCAAGGGATAGGTTCCCGGTCGGCAGCCTGGGCTAGCAGGGTGGATGTCGTTTGAGCTCCCGTTTGTGTTTCATCTGTAGTCGGATGTTGATCTTATGTATGATGTATTGTTGTATTCTTGTGGCATTGTATGCCTCTTGTATGTATCCCCATCTATTATGTAATGTTGATGTAATGATCTCCACCTTGCAAAAGCGTGTCAATATGCGGTTCTATCCTTGGTGGGACCTTCGAGTCCCTTTAGGATAGTATCGCATATTGGGCGTGACAAGTTGGTATCAGAGCCTCGACCGACCCTAGGAGTCCCCTTGATTGATTGTGTAGTTTGGCCGTTGTTGAGTCTAGAAGAAAACTTTTTCTGAGTCTAGTTATATCGGAGAGTAGGAATTCTTTTACTCCTCAGCCCCTTCGTCGCTCTGGTGAGGAATCTTGACGTAGGTGTTTTGACTTACTTCTCTTCTCCTTCAATTTTTTCTTCAGGATCACGTGGTTAGTTTTCGTTCGTTGTCCATCCTCTCTTCAATCCGGCGCATTTCTCTTCGAGTGGTTTCGATCCTCGTCATCTTTTGCTAGATTAATCCTCATCTCTTTTCAACCGATGTTGTTTTCCCTGTCCGAAGTTGTTCTTGTTTTTCCCACCCGCCCACCCTTTTTCTTCTCGGAACCGGAGTCCGTAATTGAGTATCCACCCTACTCGTGCGAAGCTTTTTCTTTTTCTCCTTAATCATTTCAACCGGCGCTTCTCTATTCAATTATTCGTCGTTCCAGTTGCCTGTGTTTTTCCCGCCCTCCCACCCCTTTTATTCCCGGAGTCTGAGTCTCTATTCGAGCATCTATTTCAGTCGTGCGGAGTATCTTCAGCCTTCCCTCAATTATTTCAACCGGTGAATTCTCGTCTCGTTTGACATTCTTCATCTCTTTTCTTCTCCGGTGGATTCAATTCCAATTTTCGGTAGTGATTATATTCTTTTCCCCAGCTCAAATATTTCCGTCTGATCGTTCGCCTCTCGCCATTTAATCGTTCCGGAGCGATGAAGACATCTCAGGAGATTCGGCTGTGTTCGAATTAATTCAAGGTTGTCACCTCATTCGAGTCCTTTAATTGTTCCGGTGCATCATCTATCTCTTGAACAGTCCTTTTCAACGGTGTTTTCTCTTTAGTGGGCCCTAACCCACAGGTCTTTTCCCAGGATCTTACCTGACTCTTCTAAGTTTCCCGGAGTTATTCTCAAATACTTTTCGAAGTTTGACGTAAGTATGAATTTCATCAGTCAGACGTTTTTCCAAGATCAATTTCAAATTATTTTCATTGTTGGCTCAACCTCTTCGCTTTTCATTCTCCCGGAGTATCTCAACAATTTTGGCGTTATTTCTCGTCGTCACTCTCAACATTTGAAGACCGAAGAAGAATTTCTCTTAAATCTTGTCCGTTCTCCCGGAAATTCACGGTGCTAACTCGATGTTATCCTATCAAATTGTTACAAGTCGTGCAACTATTTCACCCATCCGGAGTATTTCAGGAGTTGTTTTTTCCGTCTCAATTATCCGGAGGCCTCCATTTCGGAATATTTCTTCGTTCTAAGTTTTCAAATCCGTTCTCCGATTATTCTATATTTGTGCCCCTTCGTTCGTCTCAATCTTCTGGTGCTTCGTTCAAGTATTCTTCAATCAGTTCGCGGTCCCTTCGTTCTCTTGTCTCTTAATTCCCTCAAGTATCTTTGTGTTTTTCTAATTCTTCCCGATGATTCTTTCTCTTTCGTCATTCAATTTTGAATTCCTACGGTGGCTCGTTCAAGATTCTTTCTGTTGTTATCATATCAATTAATTCGTTCTTCCAAATCATACCGGTGGTTCAGGAAGACTTTCTCAAGTTTTGGCGCTATATTCCCCCCTTAATCTTTCCAACGAGAATAAGTAGTATGCAAATCCATTGTTCTCATCAATTTAATCGGTGGAGGATAAGCATAAAGTAATCCTTATTCTTCTTTCTTCAAGTGGTTTTATCTCTTCTTTTTGGAGTTTGTTCATCTTATCACATTCTCGGTTCAAAGTGTTTTCATCTTTTCTTTTCCGGAGTTCTAAGCTTCTCGCCGATTTCGTCGCGAACCTCCATCCTAATCATCGCAAGGATTTAATCTTATCCCTTTCATCCTTCAATTTTATCACGTCATTCTTTTGTTATCGGAGTTCTTCACGGTGGCTCATCATGCTTTAATTCACTCCTCAAGTGTTCATCAAGATTCTTATCAAAGGAGCTCAAGTATCTTCTTCTTGCTTCTCAAAGTGCAACTAATTCTCCGTATTCTTTTGAAGTGGAGTTTTGCATTTCTTCGTTCCTCTCAGCTATTTCAATCTTTTCCGCTTGTGGTTGGTTATCACCTCATAATTTTGAGATGTTATCTATAAGTCCACAACAAGCTTATTCTTTTCGTTGTTGATTTGCTCAACAATTCCGGTCATTGTTTCCTTCTAAGGATGCTCTCTATTTCATTCATGGTAGAGGTTGTCATCTTCTTCCCTATTATTCTCATTCCATTCTTTCAAGTCTTCCGGAGGTTTTGTGTCGTTCCTCAAGTAAAGTATCGTTCCATTTCTCAAGTTCATGTTCTATTCTTTCCTTGTTCAGCCAGAGTGCTGCATAAATTCCTTCGTTATTATTCCTTTTCTATCTTGTCCTAACCGGAGTGGTTTCAAATTCAGCCTTATTCCTTCAGCTTTTGCTTCTTGTCTCATTCAACATTCCTCTTTCCTACTCGAGTGTTCTTGACTTTGTTCATCCTCACTGTTTTGTTCTTATTTCACCTCATCTTCTTTCCCTTCCGTCTCGGTCCTAAGATCTCGGGACGAGATCTCTTGTTAGTGGAGGAGCGTTGTAACGCCCCGGATCCGATGCGCCACGTGTCTTCCGTTTATTTGCCGTCGTTGCCATGTCATTTGCTTGCGTGTTGCATTTTGCCATGTCATCATCTGCATTGCATCTTCATGTTTTTCAAAACTTGCATCCGTTCGGGTTCCCCCGGTTCTCTCCGTTGTCCGTTCTGAGCCCAACCACACTCGCACGCGCCCGCGGCACCTCCGAAATATTATTTTATAAGTGGCTGAAAAATGTTCTCGGAATGGGATGAAAGTTGGCGTGCGGTCTTATTATAGTGTAGGTAGGCCGCCTGCCAAATTTCATCGCATTCGGAGTCCGTTTGATAGCCCAACCCTCATCCGTAGCGGCACCTTTGCCGGTTTAATCGTCGGACGTTTCGTTCTCCGGAAACTTTTGCCGGGCTGCATTTCTTCCCTCTCTCCTCACCTGAAACCCCTCCACACAGCCCACTAGGCCTGCCTAACCCCCTCTCTCGATCGGATCCGTCGGATCGCGATCGGAGGCTCCGAAACCCCCCTCTAACCCTAACCTTCCCTATTTATACACCCCTCTCCATTTTTGGCCATCTACCTACCCCCTCCTCGATTCCCGCAGCCAGCCGCCACTCCTTCCTTGTTTTCCGCGCCGACCCTCTCCCTCGCCGCCATTTGTCGCCGCCAACACCACCCAGTGCCGCCGCCACGTCATCCGCGCCGTCAACCGCATCCAACCCTGGGGCGCCACGCGCCTCCCCGCTCCCCACTTCGCCGTGGCCCACGCGAGGCCCAGATCGCGCTCGCTCGGGCCCGGACGAGCCCACGCGCACCCCGCCGCCTGGATCCCCGCTCCCGCAACCGCTCGAGGGGAGGAGCCCCTCGATCCAGCGCCCCGCCATCAGCTCCTCGCCGCCCGTCTCCGGCGTCCGGACCCCGCCGGAGCTCTGCCGCCGCCGACCCTAAGGCTAGTCGCCGTCGCCTCCTTCTCCCTTCTCCTCCTCCGGCTCTCTCCCTCACCCTATCTGCACCGCAGGGAACCGTCGCCGCCGCCCGATCCTGCCGCCGCTGGGAATGGATCCAGCCTCACCGGATCTGACCGGGTCCGGCCAGATCCACCCTCCCCGGTCAGCCCCGGTCCTCCTCTGTTGGGGATATAACTACTGTTGTCACCCGCCCAGGAGGGGCCAGGTTACGTTGAGACGATCATCACATGAAGCCCAGAATCAAGCTCGAAGATGGCGGTTCAGTAATGGGCTTAAGGCCCAGAGGCGGCTCAAGGCCCATAGTGATAAACCGCCGTTAAAGGCATGACTTGTTGTGTAAGGAAGAATAGTTAAGAGTCCGAGCCGGATACTGTTTATAAGCCGGCCGGGACTCTTAAGCCGCTGGGCGTTAACCTCTCTATATAAAGGGACGACCCAGCGGCGGTTCAGGACAAGTAAGATTAGATCGATAGCCAGGCAGGGCGGTTTAGCTCCTGGTCATCGAAACCCTAAGTAATTCCACCTCAACTGGAGTAGGCTTTTACCTTCAACGTAAGGGGCCGAACCAGTATAATCCTCGTGTCCTTTGTACCGTTTAACCCCTTTAAGCTTCCTAGCTGCGATGGCTCCACGACTAAGTCCTTGCACGAGGACATCTGCCGTGACAATTCCACGACAGTTGGCGCCCACCGTGGGGCTAGCGCACGGTGGATTTGAGTTCTTGAAGGGCAGCTTCGAAGGGCTCAAGGGATATGCTGTGGGCCGGATGACCAAGAGTCCTCACGGCAAGCTCTACATCGACGACGCAGGCTGGGTCCCCGACGCCGGCTCAATCGAGTACGGGTACCGGGTCCCCTTCAGCGGAATCCACATTTTCATTGGCAAGATTGGCGAGCCGGGCCCTGAGCCGGACATCTGCACCAACCCCGTCGAGACGGCTCAGCGTGCGAGACCCGCCCGGGCTCTGCCTGCCTTGAAGCGTGCTTTCGTGGGATGTGTCCATGGAGGACTCTCTGAAGGATCTGGATTTGGCGAGGAGACGGCCACCCGCTCTGACGGTGAGTCGTCCACAGGTGAGACCGACTCGTTATATCAACTTCAAGATGGCAGGCTCAGGGGTTGTTCCGATGGCGACAGTATTCCGGACCCCTTTGAGCCGCCGAGCCGGGTTGGAATCTTCATGGCCGGCACACAACCTGTTCAAAACTCCGCCGCTGGGGCAGGAGGCCCTGTGCACTCGCCGGCTCAGGTGCTGATGGATCTCACGGATAAGATGACGGCCCTGTTAACCGCTACGGTCGTCCCAGCGGATCAAGCTCAACATGATGCGGAGGTGGCACAGTTAAAGCTAGATATAGCAAGAGCCAAGGAAGATCTGGCAGCGGAAGGGATCAGGATGGCTGCAGAGCGGGCGGCTCTGGACGCCCAGACTCAACTGATTCAGGCGCAGTCTTTCCGGCTCACGGTGGATCAGAACGCATCCAATGAGATCATGAGAAGGAGGCATCAGAAGGCTCAATCTCGGCTCCCTCCGGTTTATGATCCTCGAAACCTCTTCAACACGCCCGGTGCAGGGCCCAGTAACCCGCCAGAAATCACAGCACCCGGGGCTGGAACGCCGGTTCAGCCGCAAGTGATGGGGCCTCCCCGTGTGAATACTGCCCTACCTCAATACGTGCCGACACCGCCTGGTCATTATTCTAATCCGTTGGAAAACATGATCGCTGCAGCGGCGCGGCTGGCAGCTCTCCCAGTCGAGGGTGACTCCCCAATGACGGTCGAGACCCGTAGGGTCAGAGAACTTCTTCAGACGGCTCTGGCACAATAGGAGGCATACTCATATAGCCGGGACAGAATTCATTCAACTCCTCGTCCAAACCGGAGCCCAAGTTATAGCAGACACATGGTTTCAGCGACCAGCTCAAGTAACGTCCGGCGCCGTGACTTGCCAGATGGCCATGGCCCGGCGCATAATGGATCCTTTAATGCGGTGGATCAAGACAGAGCGCGTCAGGAAGCTGAGCAGGCGGCTCAGATGACGGCTTACCAGCCTTTTCCGGTTTACCCGACGGCTTCTATTGAGGCAGGCATGGCTACAAGAGCCGGAGGTGTCCCTTGCCTGGTGCCGGCTCTCCTTAACGAACGTCTGCCCAAAGATTTCAAAGGACCTAGGAAGGTACCTAATTACACGGCGGATTTACAGCCCGGAGCATGGATTGAGAGCTACGAGATGGCTATGGAGTTGCTGGAGGTCAGCGAAGCAACAATGGCCAAATACTTCACCATGATGTTGGATGGGACTGCCCGCACTTGGTTGAAGGGACTGCCGCCCAATTCCATTGGGTCATGGGCAGAGCTAAAAGCCCGGTTCATCCAAAACTTCAAAGATACATGTAGGCAATCTATGTCAATTGTGGATTTGACTAACTGCAAACAACAAGAAGGCGAGTCTACAACCCATTGGGTACGCCGGGTCAAAGAGATAATACATTCGTCTGATAAGATGGATGCCGGCTCTGCGGTCTTGATGTTGGAACAAAATTGTCGTTTTGCGCCCCTGAAGATGAAGCTTGGGCGGCTCAAGCGCGATTGCAACGATATGGGTACGCTGATGGCGGCTCTGGTCAAGTACACCGACTCTGATAGTACCAAGGATCCCGCGTCTGATGATGAAAGGACAGGGAAGGGAAAGAAGAACGACAACGGCAAGGGCCCTCAGCATAACCCGGTGAACCAGGGGGGTAATAAACGTAAGGCTGATGGCAGTATGGAATTTGTGGACAACACTAATGCGCAAGGTAACAACCACCGACGTAAGGGGAGGCTACCTCCCCGATCCGCCGGATCAGGCCCGACGCTTGAGCAATTGTTGAATGAGCCCTGTCCAAGGCATGGTTCTAGGGAGAAGCCGGCCACTCATCTATGGAAAGACTGCGCAATCATGAAAGCTTTCAAAAATTCCAACACTTTCAATGGCAACAATGGGCAGGGCGGCGGCTCGGGCGGCGGCGGCTTTCATGGCCCGGGCGGCGGTTCAAATTCCAATTTTTAGAATTCTCAAGGTAATCAAGTTGGTTTTAACCAGCAATCTGGCCAGGGTAATCAGCAGCAGCAGGGGGGTTACCAGACCCATCCAAAGCAGCTCAACGGTGGACAATATCATGTATTTACCACCAGTTTGTGCAAACGAGACCAGAAGCTTCATAAGAGGGCTGTGAACACTGTTGAGCCGGCGGTTCCACGTTACTTGCGATGGTCTGAGCAGCCGATTATATGGAGTAGGGAAGATCACCCTCCCCGGGTTGATAATCCAGGTCACCTGGCCTTGGTGGTGGCTCCTCAAGTTGGTGGGTATAAATTCACTAAGGTGCTCATGGACGGAGGCAGTAGCATCAACATCCTCTATTATGAGACCTTCCGTCGTATGGGATTAACTGATAAAAACCTCAACCAGTCCAACACTGTTTTCCATGGGGTGGTGCCCGGTAAGTCGGCGTATCCAGTTGGAAAGATCGAGCTGGAAGTAGCCTTTGGGGATGAGTACAACTACAGGGCGGAAAAACTGACTTTTGAGGTGGTCAAAATAAGAAGCCCGTACCATGCTTTATTTGGGCGGCCGGCTTACGCCAAGTTCATGGCCCGGCCGTGTTATGTATATTTGCAGCTCAAAATGCTGGGTCACAACGGGACCATTACGGTTCATGGCAGCCGAAAAGTAGCTTTGGAGTGCGAGGAAGGTGACGCTGCGTACGCTGAATCTGTTTGGGCAACAGAGGAGTTGAAGTTTTATAAGGATAATGTTGACCCGGCAGATATGACGTCTCTGAAAAAGCCGACCACGGAGCATGAGCTGGTAATGAAATTTAAGTCGGCCGATGAGACTAAGCTTGTTGACTTTGTTCCAGGTGACTCATCTAAGCAGTTCAGCATCAGTGCCAATCTGGATCCTAAATAGGAAGGCGCGCTCATCGAGTTCATCCATGAGAACCGGGACATCTTTGCATGGAAACCTTCTGACATGCCGGGTGTACCGAGAGAACTCGCTGAGCACACTCTTAATATTGATCCAAAATTTAAGCCAGTCAGGCAATTCCTCCGGCGGTTTAATGAGGAGAGGCGGAAGGCCATTGGTGAGGAAGTAGCTCGGCTCTTGGCGGCCGGGTTCATTGTGGAAGTCTTTCATCCAGAACGGTTAGCTAACCCGGTGCTCGTACTCAAGAAGAACGGCACCTGGCGTATGTGTGTGGATTATACGGATTTAAACAAGGCTTGTCCGGCTGATCCTTTTGCTCTCCCTCGTATTGATCAAATTATTGATGCTACGGTGGGTTGTGAGCGTTTGAGTTTTTTGGATGCGTACTCTGGTTACCATCAGATCAAAATGGCTGTTAAGGACCAAGAGAAGACGGTGTTCATTACTCCCTTTGGAGCCTTCTGTTATGTGTCTATGCCTTTTGGGCTCAAGAGTGCACAGGCGACTTACCAGCGTTGCGTGCAGAATTGTCTTCATAATCAGATTGGGCGCAACGTTCATGCCTACGTGGATGATATCGTGGTCAAATCCAGAGAGAAGGAGACCTTGATAGACGATCTGAGAGAGACCTTTGATAATCTCCGGGTCTACAAGAAGATGCTTAACCCAGCCAAGTGTGTTTTTGGTGTTCCCGCAGGCAAGCTCTTGGGTTTTCTGGTTTCTCACAGAGGCATTGAAGCTAACCCGGAGAAGATCAAGGCAATCACCTCTCTGGCTAAGCCGGCGTGCATAAATGACGTCCAGCGTCTGGCGGGTCGCATCGATGCTTTGAGTCGATTTATAAGCCGGTTGGGCGAAAAGGCCATACCATTGTATCAGATGATGAAGAAAACAGATGACTTTGTCCGGAGTGATGCTGCTAATGCTGCTTTTGAGGATTTGAAAAGACAGTTAGCTGAGCCGCCGGTCCTTGCTGCTCCTGTCGATAAGGAGCCCTTATTGTTGTATGTAGCCGCTAACACACGAGCCGTCAGTGTGGCCATCGTGGTGGAGCGCAAGGAGGTGGGTAAGGAACATCCGGTTCAACGGCCGGTTTACTACGTCAGCGAAGTACTCATTGAGTCCAAGCAACGGTATCCACATTGGCAGAAGCTCGTTTATGGGGTGTTCATGGCAAGCCGGAAGCTTAAGCATTATTTCCAGGGCCACCCCGTCATTGTGGTTAGTTCTGCTCCTCTAGGAGATATCATCCAAAACAGAGAAGCCACCGGAAGAGTTGCTAAGTGGGCCATTGAACTTGGGCCTCATGATTTAAAGTATGTGCCACGCACTTCTATCAAGTCTCAAGCATTGGTAGACTTCATCAACGACTGGACAGAACTGCAGATGCCTGAGGAGAGACCGGATAACACGTACTGGACTATTCACTTCGACGGATCCAGGCAGTTGGAGGGCTCGGGGGCTGGAATCGTTTTAGCTTCCCCTCGAGGTGACAAATTTCGTTATGTGCTACGGTTGATGTTTCCATGCACTAACAATGCAGCTGAGTATGAGGCTTTGCTCCATGGTCTTCGGATGGCTAAGGAGATGAGCTTAAGCCGGGTAAGATGCTTTGGCGACTCAGATTTGGTGGCTCAACAGGTATCAGGCAAGTGGGATTCCAAGGACCCCCTCATGGCGACTTATCGCCGTGAAGTTGATGCCATCGCCGGGCATTTTCAGGGTTATCAAGTGGAGCACATTGACCGCTGAAAGAACGAGGCGGCTGATGCCTTAAGCTGGCTAGGCTCTCAGTGTAAGCCGGTGCTGCCTAATACTTGTTGGATATTCTGCATAACCCTTCTGTCAAGTTGCCTACAGAGGAAGACTTGGCTGTTCCTGACCCAGAAGCATAGTTGGTGGCGGCTCTCCACGTTATCCCAGATTGGACAGTGCCATACTTGGCTTACATGACCCGGGGAGAATTGCCTGAGGATGAAACTTTGGCCAGACAGATAACCCGGCGGTCTAAGTCAATGATAATTGTCAATGGCGAGCTGCATCATCGCAGTGTCGCTGGGGCTTTTCAGTGTTGTGTTTCCCCTGAGGAGGGTCAAGAAATTTTACGAGAGATTCACGAGGGAGATTGTGGCCATCATGCCGGCTCAAAATCCCTTGTGGCTAAAGCTTTTCGTCATGGTTTTTATTGGCTGACGGCTCATGCTGATGCAGAGGATTTGGTCAGTAAATGTGACGGTTGTCAGAAGTTCTCAAGACGTGCTCACGTGCCGGCTCAAGAGTTGAGGATGATCCCAATCACTTGGCCATTTGCAGTCTGGGGGCTTGATATGGTTGGGCCTTTCAAAAGGTCCAAGGATAAGAAGACCCACCTCTTGGTGGCGGTTGACAAGTTCACAAAGTGGGTTGAGGCAGAACCGGTTAGTAAGTGTGATGCAGCCACGGCAGTTCAGTTCATGAAGAAGGTGATATTTCGCTTTGGTTTTCCACACAGCATTATAACTGACAATGGTACCAACCTGTCTAAAGGCGCCATGGAGGAATTTTGTCAACGAGAGCATATCCGGCTTGATGTTTCATCAGTAGCTCACCCCCAATCCAATGGTCAAGCTGAGAGAGCCAATCAGGAAATCTTGAAAGGCATCAAGCCCCGGCTTTTGGTCCCTTTGCAACGGACGCCGGGTTGTTGGGTGGAGGAGTTACCCTCTGTGTTATGGAGCATCAATACTACTCCTAACAGGTCTACGGGTTACACGCCTTTCTTCATGGTTTACGGAGCTGAGGCGGTTCTCCCTAGCGACATCCGTCATGACTCGCCTCGAGTGGCAGCTTATATTGAGGCGGACAATGAACAAGCACGTCAAGATGCTCTTGACTTGTTGGACGAACAATGTGACGTAGCAGCAGCTCGCTCGGCGATTTACCAACAAGACCTGCGCCGCTATCACAGCCGCCGGGTTAAGTCCAGGACTTTTCAGGAAGGTGACTTGGTGCTCCGGCTCATCCAGGATCAAACAGATGCACACAAGCTATCCCCACCTTGGGAAGGGCCCTTTGTGGTCAGCAAGAACTTGCACAACGGGTCATCCTACCTCATCGATGTTCGAGAGCACAAAGATTCACGTAAGTCGGAGGAGGAGACCCGCCGGCCGTGGAATATTGCTCATCTTCGGCCGTATTACACTAGAGCCAATGGCTCTCATAATGTACATATTTCTATAGCCATGTATATATTATGATGAATAATAAAGAAGGACTTCTGTCCTTTTTCCCCTCCAAAGGTAAATGTGCCATTGTTATTTTCATTATGATATCGCATGATCACTTGGAGGCTGATCCGGCTTATGATCGTATTCGAATCTAGCCATTAAATATATGATCACTTGGGGGCTTCCTGTTCAAACATAGGTCGTATTCGAACCAAAGAGAACATAGCTGTCGATACCCACTTGATTGGCATATTGCCGAGCTCACTGGGGAGTTTCTTGATCATATTTGAATCATAGAGTAACCCCCTTTGGGAACCGACGTGGATCATATTTGAATCAGCGTCGTTAAACAACTCTCAAGGTCATTTGGGGCTTCCTGTTCAAACATAGGTCGTATTCGAACCAAAGAGAACATAGCTGTCGGTACCCTCTTGATCGGCAACGCCAAAGCCACTGGGGGCTATATGATCGTATTCGAATCTTAGCTTAACCCCTTTGGGACGGTTCTCTGGTCGTATTCGAATCAGAAGCCTCCAAATTTTTGAAATCTCTTTGTTGCGAACAAGTTCTTTTGATTATATCTAAGGTGTTCACGGGTGGTTTCTATTCCACCGGCTTAACTTTGGCCAATGAAGTTGATCACACATGATAAGCATCATATTACATAGTGGGTTTTTTACTCATTATTCGGATCACATAAAACCGTAGGTGTACTTGAAGGATCACAGGTATACTGTTATGGTTGTCATAAGGATATAATGGAGAACCGGTTTGATATGATTCCGGGTTATATGTAAAGTGTATAACTCTCCATGCGGTAAGCCGCCAAGGGACTTGTGATTTGTTTTTCTATGCAGGACAATTAAAGACAACTCTTCATATATAAGGAAAGCAGAGGATCAAGCATAACCCGGAAGCATATAAAAGGGCAGCTTAAACAGTGTTGAGCGCTACACACATGCGCAATGACACGACAAAATTAAGTATTTGTCCTACTCTATTACATGACTCCCCGAGTCCAAAAGGTGAGGCATTGTTTTTTAAGACATAACCATGAGCCGCTTGAGCGATCAAAGGCGTTGTTGGCCTGAGGTTTCCGGGTCATCCCTCTCCGCTCCTCCGGCTGTTTCCATGACCTGGAAGGTTGATGATTTCCAGTCAATGCCACTCAAGGCTTCGAATTGCGCTTCATCATCAATTAACCCGGCCGGGTCAACTTCAGGGGCGAAGATATGCTTACGAGTTGGAGGAATCAGGCTGACTGCTTCGTAGCGTGGTGTTGGGATTCTCTGATTCTCCGCATCATAACCCGGTTGATATTTGGTAAGATCCGTGTCATTGCCAATCAAAGTGGCCACAGGGCGTACGCTCTTCACACAAGCGGCGAAGTCCTTCTGGTCAAAGGGGGTGCCGTCTTCCTTCAAGCTGGGATACCCAAGGGCGACGTCGGCCGGGTCTAGCTCCGGTAGAAATGCCTTGGCCCGGCTCAGAGCGGCTATAGCTCCGACTCTTGCAGAAGCTCGTCTTAACTCTTGGAAGCGTTGAGGTAGCACGGCGAGCCGCCTGAGCACATCCGCCAGATGAGTGGGAACTTCATTGGACAGAGCCACGACGGCTAAAGCACGTTGTGACCCGGTGTAAAGTTGTTCCACCAAGGTATAAACCGCCTTCAATTTTGTCAGCACGTTTTGATTAAGATTGGAGATCCTGGGACCTGCATTGCAAAGTCAGGTAAGCTGATGACAATTGAGATGCTCTTTGGAAAAGATGTAAACTAGCTAAACACTTATAGAGTAACTTGCCAAAGATTGCGGAGACCAGAAACATGGCGTTTTAAGCCGGATAGTTCGGCGGCTGTTTCAGCAAGAGTGGCCTCCGCTTGTTCGGCCCGGCTGAGCAAAGCCGTCTTTTCATCCGCCCAGGCTTTTCTCTTTGCTTCAAACTTCTTCTTCAGTTTCTCTTGAGCAGATACACTGAATTCAAACTTGGAGTTGGCCTTTTGGGTTTCATTTTCTTGAATCTTCAGGCGGTTCTTTAAATCAGAGATCTCCGATTCAAATTGCTTGAAGGCGGCCTGTATAAATTCCAGGTCACAGTTAGGGTGATTATAATGCAACATTAAGTCCCAAGCACTTTGCAAGCAAAGACACTTGGCACTTGGGGGCTAATGTATGCTGAAGAGCTCTATTTACAGTGGCGGTTCATGCGAATAAGTCCCAAGCACTTTGCAAGCAAAGGTACTTGGCACTTGGGGGCTAATGCATATTGCTGTTCAACTACTTGGTTAAAACAAGGTAAGGACCGGTTCAGATATGCTGATTAAGCCAGACCTTGAGTCCTACCAGGTAAGCCGGCTTTCCTGCAGTGATTACTAAGCCAGTATTAAGTCTACAACATATTTTATCATAAGTAATAGACTTGGGGGCTGGCATGGTAAGTATAACTATGGAGTAAGAAAGAGAGTTATACCTCAGATTTTTGCTGTATTTGTTTCACCATGTCAATCTCCAGATCCCGACTGTTGTGCACTTGATTCACGTAGCCAGAGACAATATCTTCAATGCTCAGATGAGCATAATCAGTGATGTCCAGCCTGGCCCGGCGGCGCTCTAGAAGTTCTTCCTTGGCAGAGCACTTGGCCAACACGGTAGGTCATCCCGGCTCGACAAACTCAGTCCGGGTGATCTCAACGTCCGGATCATCTGGATGAGCCGGGCTGGGGATCTCTGGGTTCTTAGAACCTTCCATAGCTTGTTCAACAGTTGGAGCAGTGGTGGCATCAGGAGATGGTACAGCCGGCGGCTCATTAGCAGAGGCGTCAGGAGCAGCCGTTCTGAGTTCCGGCTCAGAAAGGACCGGCTCTTCGGCCGGCTTATTCTTCTTCGCCCTCTTGCTGGGCTTCACTTGTACACTGCAAGTCAAAGGGTTAGTGCCAAAACATGAGTAAGATAAGCATAAAATAAACTGATCATCATTACCCAGGAGCGGTTTTGAAAGCCGGCAGGCTGGACTGCATTGAGTCACCGGAGGAAGGTGAAGTTTCCTGGTAGTTTGAGTCAGAATAGTTGAGTGGTTGACGAGTGACGCCCGCCAAAGGATACAAAGAATATAAGTCGAAGATAACCTCAGTCCGGCGCTTCCTTGATGCTTGGGGTAAGCCGGAGGAGAGGTCTGCATCTTTGCTGGTCCGGGTCTGCCTCCGACTTTCGTGAATCTGACGCTTCAAAAGAAATTGAGGATCTTGATAAGCTAAAGGATGTGAAAATCTTACTTTCCGGTTTACTCTTCGGACTTTCTGTCTCGGCATAGGCTCGGAGTCGGAGGAAATTATAGTTACCTCTTCAATCACCGGGTTACTCGCTCCGGTATCCTCCTGCTGATAATCAGTGTCAATAAGGTGGTTAAAAAAGGAGCCTAAAGAGTCAAGAGCTACCTCTGACTCGGAGGTGTCGTCCAGATGAAACATATCCGAGGTGCTAGGTTTGCTTCCCTTCTTACGGGGAGCGGCTTTCCTGGCGGCCTTCTTAACCTTTCTGGCTTTCTTGGCAGCTTCGTGGTCATACTTGACCTTCCAGAATTTGTCATTAGCCTGTAAAATACAACAAAGGTTAGTGAATTAAGACAAAATCGTTAAAATGGAAGGTGAAGTATTCAGATCAATGGTTTACCGCTGGAGCCGGGTTAGCTTTGCAGAAAGGGCTTAAGCCCACTCTCCCGCAATCTGCCAGGCTCTCGTTCAGAAGAGACTTGGTTGTATCATCAATGATGTCCTCAGGTAAGTCGTCTGGACTGTGCCGAAGAGGATCATCCTTCTGGCCCGTGTAATCACACATCAAGCTGGGCCGGCGGCTTAAAGGAATCACCCGCCAGGCAATCCAGACCCGAACCAGATCAATGCCATTTGGGCCGTTCCCCAGAAGAGCTTTGATTTTGTTGATGGTGGGAATAAGTGGTTGACGTTCAGCTTGAGATAATTTGTCTGGCAGGGGGTGATTTGACTCCAGACGCAGGGCACGAAAGCCGGGCAGAGGGTTCTCATCAGCCGGAGAAGTATCTTGGTAGTAGAACCATGTCTGGTTCCAATCTTTCGGGTGGCTTGGCGGCTCAGCATAAGGGAAGAGACAATCTCTCCGTCGTTGGATTGAGATTCCACCAAGTTCCAAGCTAGGCCCGTTGGCACATTCATTCTGGCGGTTCAGATAAAATAACTCCCTAAAGAGTAGCAAGCTGGGTTCTTCTCCGAGGTACACCTCACAGAATACTTGGAAGTTGCAGATATTTGACACGGAATTGGGTCCGATGTCCTGAGGTCGCAGATCAAAAAAATGCAGGATGTCTCTGAAAAATTTGGAGCCGGGTGGGGCGAAACCCCGCTTCATGTGATCAGTGAAAATGACAACTTCCCCCTCTTTGGGATGAGGTTTCTCTTCTGACGGGTCAGGAGCACGATAAGACATGATCTCTTTCCTTGGCAGATAACCCGTCTTTGCAAAATCAGCTAAGATGCTGTCAGTGACGTTGGATCTAACCCAGTTGCATGTGATGGGTGCTTTGGGAGCCTTAGGCGGCATTGTGAAAGATGGAAGCCTATGACAAAATAAAATTTCCGGTTCAAATTTAAGCCGGAGAAAAGTTTCAGTTCAGTATTCAAGATGGCGGCTTATGAAGGGGCCTAATGATATATGGCTAATTGTGTCAGGTTATTTAAGCCGCCGTGGATATCATGAGCAATTAAATTACTTAACTCTATTATGAATGATCCGGAAATTTCACAAAGCATGGCCTCTTTTAAGCCGGCGATATGAGCCGCCATGGCTAACACATGCAGGTTTTTGCCTAAGTGTTGCACAAACAAGTTTCACAGATTGCAGGGATTATTTTGGATCAAACGGTCATTCAGAAAAGAAAATGTTCTAGACCTAAAAACTGGTACAGATGAGTTCGTGAGCTCTAAGAAGGTCTTTGTACAAAGAGAAGGGATCTGCTAGCATAAAAAATGGATGCGAAACAACTACCGCAGGAGCTCCGTACTACTTTTGGATCAAACATGACCGCAGTGGAAGAACTACAAGGAAATCGTGATGAACTACGAAGAACAGGGAAGAACTTGGAAACCCTAATGCAGATCTGACATTTGAGAAGGAGGAGACTTACGGCTGCAGGTTCACTACGGAGAGTCGCCGCCGTTCTCTGGACTGGCTCAGGTTGATGAAGCGGCCGAGGTTGAGGAAGACGAGATGCGCGGCGGCGGAGCTCGAGCGGCAGTACAGTGGCGAGAGGAGAAAGATGACGAAGACATAAGGGTCAGGCCTATTTATAAGAGAAGACTGATGAGTGGGCGCGAAAAGTGAGGAGGCCGAAAACATGATTATTCCTTTTCTATCTTGTCCTAACCGGAGTGGTTTCAAATTCAGCCTTATTCCTTCAGCTTTTGCTTCTTGTCTCATTCAACATTCCTCTTTCGTACTCGAGTGTTCTTGACTTTGTTCATCCTCACTGTTTTGTTCTTATTTCACCTCATCTTCTTTCCCTTCCGTCTCGGTCCTAAGTTCTCGGGACGAGATCTCTTGTTAGTGGAGGAGTGTTGTAACGCCCCGGATCCGATGCGCCACGTGTCTTCCGTTTATTCGCCGTCGTTGCCATGTCATTTGCTTGCGTGTTGCATTTTGCCATGTCATCATCTGCATTGCATCTTCATGTTTTTCAAAACTTGCATCCGTTCGGGTTCCCCCGGTTCTCTCCGTTGTCCGTTCTGAGCCCAACCACACTCGCACGCGCCCGCGGCACCTCCGAAATATTATTTTATAAGTGGCCGAAAAATGTTCTCGGAATGTGATGAAAGTTGGCGTGTGGTCTTATTATAGTGTAGGTAGGCCGCCTGCCAAATTTCATCGCATTCGGAGTCCGTTTGATAGCCCAACCCTCATCCGTAGCGGCACCTTTGCCGGTTTAATCGTCAGACGTTTCGTTCTCCGGAAACTTTTGCCGGGCTGCATTTCTTCCCTCTCTCCTCAGCTGAAACCCCTCCACACAGCCCACTAGGCCTGCCTAACCCCCTCTCTCGATCGGGTCCGTCGGATCGCGATCGGAGGCTCCGAAACCCCCCTCTAACCCTAACCTTCCCTATTTATACACCCCCTCTCCATTTTTGGCCATCTACCTACCCCCTCCTCGACTCCCGCAGCCAGCCGCCACTCCTTCCTCGTTTTCCCCGCCGGCCCTCTCCCTCGCCGCCATTTGTCACCGCCAACACCACCCAGCGCCGCCGCCACATCATCCGCGCCGTCAACCGCATCCAACCCTGGGGCGCCACGCGCCTCCCCGCGCCCCACTTCGCCGTGGCCCGCCCGAGGCCCAGATCGCGCCCGCTCGGCCCCGGACGAGCCCACGCGCACCCCGCCGCCTGGATCCCTGCTCCCGCAACCGCTCGAGGGGAGGAGCCCCTCGATCCAGCTCCCCGCCATCAGCTCCTCGCCGCCCGTCTCCGGCGACCGGACCCCGCCGGAGCTCTGCCGGCGCCGACCCTAAGGCTAGTCGCCGTCGCCCCCTTCTCCCTTCTCCTCCTCCGGCTCTCTCCCTCACCCTATCTGCACCGCAGGGAACCGCCGCCGCCGCCCGGAGCTCCCCGTCGCCGCCCGATCCTGCCGCCGCCGAAAATGGATCCAGCCTCACCGGATCTGACCGGGTCCGGCCAGATCCACCCTCCCCGGTCAGCCCCGGTCCTCCTCCGCCGCCTCCATCGAGCTCCGTCGCCGGCGCTGCCATGGCTGATCGGGAGGAGCCCCGATCCGCAGCAGCGTTGACCGCGCGTGACCTCGGCGTGGGCCCCGCGGCCAGCCCAGCCCCGGCCTGCTGCACCCCCGGGCCCAGCTGGCCCGCTCCCTCCGGCCCAGGCCTTCTCCTCTCCACGTGCTGGGCCTCAACCCATGGTGAGATGACCGCTACCCCTCGCCCGTGCGTAGAGTAGTTATGTTGCGCTTGCTCTGTTTTTTTCATAAAACGGCCAAGTCCTTGAGATTTTGCATTCGGGTGCACTATTCATCGCATCATAACTCTTTGCATATTGCTCCGTTTTGTGTGTGTAATATATAGAAATGTCCGTCATCAGATGCTCTTCATTTTGTTCCATTGTGCCATGCTTGTTTGAGGTCATCTTGGTTCCCTAATCATCGTTGCAAGAGTGCTATATGCTGTTAACTGCTGTCTGTTTACAGAACTTGATGATTTGTCTTTTTCATTGCATTTTGAGTGTGCATCCTATGAGCATGAGATCTACATGTGTTTTGAACTACATCCTGCCATGTTTACAGTGGTGCTAGTCTTGTATTTTTAGGATCTCTGTGGTGACTAGCACAAGTATGCAAAGTAGCCTCCGTGATGTTGCTGATTTCCATGACTTAGTCATTTCTGCAAAGTCTGAGTCTATTATGTTGTGATGCCATGTAAAGCTGCTTCTACAAGTCATTCTATGCATGATCTAGAGATGTTCACTAAGGGTGTTTTGTTATAAATGTTATGCTCTATCTATCCATGCCCTTGTTTGCATTTATAGCCTGCTGTAGCTTGTTGTTATCTTACTCTATTTTTGTTATAAAATGTTCTTGGCAGATTGTTTACATGTTAATCAATTTTGCCGTGGTTGTTACTAGTGATCCATGCATCCTATGACTATGCTGTTGCCATGTTTAGTTTCATATCCATGCCATCTTACTGTTGGTTACCTTGCCATTCTATGTAATGCTCTGTAGTGAGTGGTTCAAGCTCACCAACATGCCTACTTATCGTTATTTCTGCCATGCTTTGTTTTTCTTCTAAGTCTGAATCTGTTTATGAAACTTGCTATGTTTACATGGGTGCCATCATATCTTCTGTGCCTTTTTGGCTCGTGATCACTAAGGGACTTTTGTTCTATGCAATCAATATATTCATGCCATGCCTTTGGTTGCCATGATAAGTTCCTGTAGCATGTTGGTTGATAGCTCTAAACTTTGTAACCTGATGTTATTTCTGCCATGTCCAGTAATTTCTGCTAAGTCTGTGAACCTGTTATTATTTGCAATCTTGCCATGTCCTTTTGAGCATGTTCTAGTGAGTTCTGGAGATAACTCAGTGCTCATGTTTTGTCGTGCTTTACCTGTACATCATGTCCATGCATTTTGTTTTGATGTTGAGTTGCTGTAGCATATTGTTTTGATGATCTCTAGATGCCTAGTTGCTGTTTTGGACAGATTGTTGCTATGTCTTGTTTGGAGTGTATGTGTTGCACCGTTGCTCCGTTTTGAGCATGCTCCATATGAAACTTGCTTAGTTTTGCTTGTAGTTTCATGTTACCTCGTTGCATCCTTGTTTTGAGTGTGTTTGCTTGATGTTTGAATGCATTTTGCATCAATGCCATGTTTAACTTGTTTTGCTCATATCTTCTAGGCCGTAGCTCCGAATCTAATGAACTTTATATGTAACTTGACTATAATTTCGTGTAGATCATCTTGGTGCATCTTAACTTGCTGTTTAACAACTTGAACATAAGGTTTATTCAGATCTGGACCAATTTCGAAATTTGCATATGAGTACTTTCCGGAATTGTTATAGGTTGTTTCCGGCCTCATTCAAACTTGCTTTGATGTGTTGTTCTTGTATGCATCATCTCTTGTCATGAGTAGCTTCATGTAGCCTTGTCATGCATCATACTTGGTTGAGCATCATGCTTGTTCATATGTGGTGTGTTTACCATGGTGTGTGCTTCTTCTCGATAGTTCCCGTGTCGTTGCGATCGTGAGGATTCGTTCGTCTTCGTGGCTTCATCTTCTTCATGGACTCGTTCTTCTTTCTAGCGGGATTCCAGGAAAGATGACCGTCACCTTGGATCTCATTACTATCATTGCTATGCTAGTTGCTTCGTTCTATCGCCATGCTGCGCTACCTATCACTTGCTCTTCAAGCCTCCCAAATTGCCATGAACCTCTAACCTTTGTCACCCTTCCTAGCAAAATGTTGTTTGGCTATGTTATCGCTTTGCTCAGCCCCCTCTTATAGCGTTGCTAGTTGCAGGTGAAGATGAAGATTGCTCCATGTTGGATTATGTTTATGTTGGGATATCACAATATCTCTTATATTCTTAATGCATCTATATACTTGGTAAAGGGTGGAAGGCTCGGCCTTATGCCTGGTGTTTTGTTCCACTCTTGCCGCCCTAGTTTCCGTCATACCGGTGTTATGTTCCTTGATTTTGCGTCCCTTACGCGGTTGGGTGATTTATGGGACCCCCTTGACAGTTCGCTTTGAATAAAACTCCTCCAGCAAGGCCCAACCTTGGTTTTACATTTGCCTCACCTAGCCTTTTTCCCTTGGGAGTCGCGCTCTCGAGGGTCATCTTTATTTACCCCCCGGGCCAGTGCTCCTCCGAGTGTTGGTCCAAACTAGAGCCCTTTGCAGCGCCACCTCGGGGAAACTTGAGGGCTGGTTTTAGTTGTACGGACTGCTCATCCGGTGTGCCCCGAGAACGAGATATGTGTAGCTCCTATCGGGATTTGTCGGCACATTCGGTTGGCTTTGCTGGTTTTGTTTTACCATCGTTGAATGTCTTGTAACCGGGATTCCGAGACTGATCGGGTCTTCCCGGGAGAAGGAATATCCTTCGTTGACCATGAGAGCTTATAATGGGCTAAGTTGGGACACCCCAGCAGGGTTTTATCTTCCGAAAGCCGTGCCCGCGGTTATGTGGCAGATGTGAATTTGTTAATATCCGGTTGTAGAGAACTTGATACTTGACTTAATTAAAACGCATCAACCGCGTGTGTAGCCGTGATGGTCTCTTCTCGGCGGAGTCCGGGAAGTGAACACGGTTTCTGGGTTATGTTTGACGTAAGTAGGAGTTCAGGATCACTTCTTGATCATTGCTAGTTTTCACGACCGTTCCTTTGCTTCTCTTCTCGCTCTTATTTGCGTAAGTTAGCCACCATACATGCTTAGTCGCTGCTGCAACCTCACCACTTTACCCCTTCCTTACCCATTAAGCTTTGCTAGTCTTGATACCCATGGTAATGGGATTGCTGAGTCCTCGTGGCTCACAGATTACTACAACAACAGTTGCAGCTACCGGTTTACGATGATCATGACGCGAGAGCGATGTTACTTGTTTTGGAGTTCTTCTTCTGTTTCTTCTTCGATCAGGGGATAGGTTCCAGGTCGGCAGCCTGGGCTAGCAGGGTGGATGTCGTTTGAGCTCCCGTTTGTGTTTCATCCGTAGTCGGATGTTGATCTTATGTATGATGTATTGTTGTATTCTTGTGGCATTGTATGCCTCTTGTATGTATCCCCATCTATTATGTAATGTTGATGTAATGATCTCCACCTTGCAAAAGCGTGTCAATATGCGGTTCTATCCTTGGTGGGACCTTCGAGTCCCTTTAGGATAGTATCGCATATTGGGCGTGACACCCGGGCGGCGCTGGTGGCGGCTGCCTCTAGCCTTTCCCCTCGCGGGTCGCTCCGACGCGGGGCGGCGCTGCAGGGTGCTCCCAGGCAGGGGCGGTCCGGCGCGGCGGCGGTGCTCTCCGGTGTGGTGGCGGGGGATTTTCTGGGCGGCGGCGCTGCCGTTGGCGGCGGGGCGGCGTGGCGATGCGATCTGGCGGCGCTCGCTCGGCCCAGATCTGGGCCCTTCGGGCCCCATCTGGGTCTGGGCGGGCCGGCGGCGGGGAGGGTCGTCGGTGTGGCTTCCGGGAGGCAGGGGAGCGGCGATGGGCGGGTGGATGCTGGCGGCGCTGGTGCCGCTCTACTGCAGCGTGGATGGCGGGGCTTTACGGGCCCAAATCGGGCCTGGTCGGGCCAGGGGTGTCCTGGTATGCCCTGCTGCTGCATCCGGACGGAGACCGCGACGGTGCCGGTGACTCGGGCCTCCCGCACGATGGCGGTGGAGGTAGTTCCCTCCCGCGTGGCTCCGGTGCTGCTGCTCCTGTCGCCTCGTGCGTCTCTCTCCATCCTCTTGGCCTCGTGGTGGTGATCTCGGTGAGGCGGCGTGGGTGGCATCAAGACCGCGGTGGCGCATGCTGGTGGGCGGCGAGGTGGCTGGTTGGCTTCGGCCTGGTTGGGCGGTGGGGCTTGGAGTGCGGGAGAAATCCCTTGCCGGCTCTTTTCCGGCTCCGATGCGGTGACACCTGCGGTTGCCACCATCCCTTCTTGGAGGGTGTCGGATGTATCCATCCCCCACTTCCTTTCGCGTGCCGGGGGAAACCCTAGGACACGTCCGGGCAGCAGCGTCGTCGACGTCGCATCCCTTGCTGGAGGTGCTGCTTGGTACGCGGCGGGTCGGAGCCTGGGTCTGTGGTGGGTCATTTTTGGAGGGCGCAGCGGTGGCGGGTCATCCGCGCTTTGTCGAGCTGCCGTTGTTGGCATTTCTTTCTTCTTCTTCTTTATTCTTTCTCTTTCCTTTGGGCTTGTTGTGCTTCTCGCCCGAGCACTCCTATGTATCAGTGTTGGTTGCTTTGCAATACAAAGCGGGGAAACCCTTTTTCGACAAATCACCATGAGTAAATCAGGTGGAAGAAGATTAAATATTTTGAAACCACATAGACACAAGCAGAAGAACACAAAGGAGCTAAGAAAACATTGTTCCCATTCCCATCACCCATAAAAGTGATCTAAAACCTTCTCATGTAATACAGAATGTGGATAGCCTGTGCTTAGCTACCAGTTGCAACCAATATATATTTCGTCATGTGCCTTTGCTTTAAAACATCTGGTTGGCTAAATTCAACAGTATGGGCAGGAGAATGATGATATTTGGTCATAGGCATCATCTTTATGCATGCATGATGTTAACGACGAATAAGCTCAACCAAGGTTATGACTATGATCTTATTTTATAGCAACTTTTCCTAGTCGAAGTTAATGTCCCCATTGATTTCCCCACTGGAAATTATTCGAGTCCTGCACTCGTAACACGACCAATGAAAACAAGCATGACGAAGCATTGCCACACGCACTGCTGTTAAATGGGAAGGAATTAACCTCGGTTTGAAAAAAAAACTAAAATAACAGAATAGCTTAAGGATGGGGGTTGTGCAACAATAGTCGGTTATTCTAGTAAACGGAGAAAAGATCACTGTTTCAGTAACACGGTTATATTTAGAAGATCCAATCATCGGTTCTTACAACACAACTTTGATAGCCTAAATATTAGCAGCAGATCAAGCGAATAAACCCAACACATAACATTATCAAACATAGCAGTTACGTACAACATTTGTGGCAAGTTACAATCATCACTTTTATATTGCTCTAGATCGCAATAAGCAAACCTTGATTTCTGATGGTGGGGGAGACGAAGCTAGAGCGGGGAATCATGGGCGACGAACGAAGGGACTTGATGAGGTGGCGGCTCTATATATGCACGTACCTTGCTCCGGTGCTCCTCCTCCACTACTGCGCCTTGCCGCTCCCATTCCTGCCTCCCTGCGCCTTTCCACGAGTCATAACTTCAACCTCTGATCCATATCCAACGCGATGACGCCGGAGTGCATCCTTTTCGCCGGGGACAAGGCGCCCTCGCTGTGGTGCTGGATCTTCTCCTAGCCATCTCTTTTCCATGGCCAATGCAAGCAACGGGACAGGATGCAATCCCTCATCTAGTCTAGAATTTTAGATACATCAGAGCAACTTTAATGGGGCGACCCATTTCGTCCGCGGCCGTCCGTTTGGGTCGGCGCGGACAAAAAAGCTGGCCCAACGCGCCGACACAAACGGACGCGCGTCCGCTTTCGTCCGCCTGCCGACCTATTACCGGCCCATTTTTTAGCCTGATTTGCGTCAGCGCGGACACACGACGGACGCGCGCGCTCGCCCTCTTTCCTTACCGGGCCCGCTGGTCGGTGGCACATTGGATTCACACCCTCGCCCGCCTGCTTCGTCGCCGACGCCGCCGGCCATTTTTTCAGATAAAATGGATACATAGATAGTTCTAGCATACACAGATAAAAGAAAAGACCACTACTCGTCGCTTTCTGACTCCGACTCGATAATGTTCTCCTCCGACGTCTGAATGTAGGCGTCAGCATGCTGCTCGTCTTCAAAGTCCCGACCTGACATTTCTCGTAGCTTCAGTTTCAATTGAGCTGCCTGCTTCCGCGAACGCTTGTCCTCCCGATAGGCGGCTCGCTCCCTCCTCCTCGCGTCCCTCTCCAACCTCCTTTGCTTGTAGAACTGGCGCTCGTCGACGATGTCCTGCGGAGCGTTCGCGCCACACCATCAAGGCTTCCACGTCCATCTCGGCGATGGCGATGGCGACGCTGCCGCCTCCGGTGGACACGACGATCCTCGTCGGTGAAAAGCCGCGGGAGAGGCGCTAGATCCTGCGCCCGCTGGCTCGACACGTCGGGAAAATTCATATCCCGACGAGGCCTCAGGAGGCGCCACGCCGCCGCGTCGTGCGCACTTGGCCGCCTCCTCTGCGGTGTCAAAGGTGCCGAGGATGAGACGTTTCTCGCGAAACCAGATCTCGGAGGAGAAGGCGCCGGAGCGGCGCTCGCGGACTCCGCGAAAATCCAAAGCGCCCAGGCGGCGGATCGACATGATGGCGCAGAGGCGGCGAGGTAGTGAGAGGGGGCGAGATGAGTGGGCGGCGGACAGAGTGTGGAGGGAGCGCCGGCCGCGGCGCGCGCACGAACCTTTCCCGCACGCTGGAGCGCCAAAACCAGCATGCACTAGGCCACTTTCCCCCCGCGCGCTGGAGCGCTAAAACCAGGGCGACGGCATGGACGCTGGCATGATCTAAAACGCGCGCGGTCATGAAATGGGTCGGCTCGTTGGGCGCACTGCCGACCCAAAACTAAAAGAGGGCGGACGGCGGGCGGGCGGCCGACCCAAACGGACGGTCCGTTTGGGTCGGCCCGTTGGAGTTGCTCTAAGGGGCGTGACGGTGGATTGTGAGGCGGCGGCGGATCGTGAGGCGGCTATGAGGGCGGCGAGCACAGGCGGCGGCGATTTTTCTGGGGAAGGAGACTCAATCGGAAGAGAGGAGGTTGGGGACAGATGGGTCGTGGGTGCGTGTGTTCCAATTTTTTATCCTTCTTTTCTGTTTTTGAGCGGGGACGGGAGGAAGGTGGGTCGTGGGTGCGTGCATGCGTACGTGGTTGGGCTGATTTTTTCTTTTGCGTACGGACGAGGGATGAGGTCGAACGATACGACATAATCGATGCTGGCGACAGGAGGGGAGGTTGAATCATCACGACGTTTGATCCTCCTTTAATAGTAGAGACTAGTGAAAGTCAGTTGCAAGATTAACAAGTCAAGGAGCATCCCCTAACTGCAGTCATGTATGAGGTCAGATACATTGGAATTTAGGTTCAGACATTTGAATATATAAAGTACTATGTCCAGCTTATGCAGGAGTAATGGGTTATGTCACCCAAGATCACTACATTCGAGAACATGTAACATGTTGCTTGATGACTGAATAAATTCTGTTGCACATCTCAAACACACACACACACGCAAAAACACGCCAGCAACTAGCAAAGTCATATATGACCAAAATTATGCATATGCGAGGAAAAAAAGGAAAAAATAATCCTCGAAGCAATCAGATTTGCGATAAGCAAACTACACCAGTGACCATATCTGCACTAACCACCTAATTACATCACATGGACGACAAGGTTCTTCAAAAGTAACGCCTTCGGGAAGGGAGTGACACTCAAGCGCCGCCGTCACTGGATGCAACCACAAGGCCAAACTATATGTTTTCACCTTGAAGAATCGACCTGAATATATTCAAGCAATGCCTTTAACAAGAGTAAATAGCATAAAACCACTACTTTACATGCTAAGGTTTGAAAAAACTACTTTAGCGGCTCCACAGATTCACCCCGATGATTCCAATGAAGCTTCAAGACTGGTGGCCGCAGGTATAAGGGCATTTCTAGCCGCTTCCCTATAAATAGTGGAGTATCCGGTGGAGTAAACCCTTAGTGGAGTAAATTTACTCCATTAAGCTTTGTTTGGACCTAGCCGATCCCCTATGTATAACAGAGTAAAAAAATTCATTTGCATTTCATTTTGGGCCACCGAAACACATTTATTTGCTTCTTTTTTCATTCAACGACATTTTGATACATTGAAGTGCACAATTAACCAATTCCTTGCCACGAGAGCAAGACCAAAGAAAATAAGAACCACAATTAGACATTTTAAAAGATATCCAATTTCCGTAACTGCTCCCACTAGTTGGATTAATATCTTCTCTATGTCTTCATTGTTGATCTGCGGCTTCTCGAGCTTGCACACTTTTTTCTTCTTCGATTCTAAAGAAGTAGACGTTGCTTCGCATCTAATCTTATCTCTAGCCTCTATTCTAGCAACAAATGCACGAACTGAAGGAAATATGCCCTAGAGGCAATAATAAAGTTATTATTTATTTCCTTATATATCATGATAAATGTTTATTCTTCATGCTAGAATTGTATTAACCGGAAACATAATACATGTGTGAATATAGACAAACAGAGTGTCACTAGTATGCCTCTACTTGACTAGCTCGTTGATCAAAGATGGTTATGTTTCCTAACCATAGACATGAGTTCTCATTTGATTAATGGGATCATAACATTAGGAGAATGATGTGATTGACTTGACCCATTCCGTTAGCTTAGCACTTGATCGTTTAGTATGTTGCTATTGCTTTCTTCATGACTTATACATGTTCCTATGACTATGAGATTATGCAACTCCCGTTTACCGGAGGAACACTTTGTGTGCTACCAAACGTCACAACGTAACTGGGTGATTATAAAGGTGCTCTACAGGTGTCTCCGAAGGTACTTGTTGAGTTGGCGTATTTCGAGATTAGGATTTGTCACTCCGATTGTCGGAGAGGTATCTCTGGGCCCACTCGGTAATACACATCACTATAAGCCTTGCAAGCATTGTAACTAATGAGTTAGTTGCGGGATGATGTATTACGGAACGAGTAAAGAGACTTGCCGGTAACGAGATTAAACTAGGTATTGAGATACGGACGTTCGAATCTCGGGCAAGTAACATACCGATGACAAAGGGAACAACGTATGTTGTTATGCGGTTTGATCGATAAAGATCTTCGTAGAATATGTGGGAGCCAATATGAGCATCCAGGTTCCGCTATTGGTTATTGACCGGAGATGTGTCTCAGTCATGTCTACATAGTTCTCGAACCCGTAGGGTCCGCACGCTTAAAGTTCGGTGACGATCGGTATTATGAGTTTTGTGTTTTGATGTACCGAAGGTAGTTTAGAGTCTCGGATGTGATCACGGACATGACGAGGAGTCTCGAAATGGTCGAGACGTAAAGATTGATATATTGGACGGCTATATTCGGACACCGGAAGTGTTCCGGATGGTTTCGGAGAAAACCGGAGTGCCGGAGGGGTTACCGGAACCCCCCGGGGAAGTATTGGGCCTTAGTGGGCCTGAGGGGAGAGAGAGGGCAGCAGCCCAGGAGGTGGCGCGCCCCCTCCCATGGGGAGTCCGAATTGGACTAGGGGAGGGGGGCGCGGCCCCTCTTTCCCTCTCCCTCTCCCTCTCCCTCTCTTTCCTCCCCCTTCCCTCTTCCTAGTTGGACTAGGAAAGGGGACTCCTACTCCTACTAGGAGGAGGACTCCCCCTCCTTGCCGCGCCCCAAGGGTCGGCCGGCCACCCCCCTTGCTCCTTTATATACGGGGGCAGGGGGCACCTCTAGACACACAAGTTGATCTATTGATCTCTCCCAGCCGTGTGTGGTGCCCCCCTCCACCATAATCCACCTCGATCATATCGTAGCGGTGCTTAGGCGAAGCCCTGCTTCGGTAGCATCATCATCATTGTCATCACGCCATTGTGCTGACGAAAATCTCCTGCGAAGCTTTGCTGGATCGGAGCTCGTGGGACGTCATCGAGTTGAACGTGTGCTGAACTCGGAGGTGCCGTACGTTCGGTACTTCGATCGGCCGTTTCGTGAAGACGTACGACTACATCAACCACGTTGTGCTAACGCTTCCGCTTTCGGTCTACGAGGGTACGTGGACACACTCTCCCCTCTCGTTGCTATGCATCACCATGATCTTGCGTGTGCGTAGGAATTTTTTTGAAATTACTACGTTCCCCAACAGTGGCATCCGAGCCTGGTTTTATGTGTTGATGTAATATGCACGAGTAGAACACAAGTGAGTTGTGGGCGATATAAGTCATACTGCTTACCAGCATGTCACACTTTGGTTCGGCGGTATTGTTGGATGAAGCGGCCCGGACCGACATTATGCGTACGCTTACGCGAGACTGGTTCTACCGACGTGCTTTGCACACAGGTGGCTGGCGTGTGTCAGTTTCTCCAACTTTAGTTGAACCGAGTGTGGCTACGCCCAGTCCTTGCGAAGGTTAAAACAACACCAACTTGACAAACTATCGTTGTGGTTTTGATGCGTAGGTAAGAACGGTTCTTGCTCAGCCCGTAGCAGCCACGTAAAATTTGCAACAACAAAGTAGAGGACGTCTAACTTGTTTTTGCAGGGCATGTTGTGATGTGATATGGTCAAGGCATGATGCTAAATTTTATTGTATGAGATGATCATGTTTTGTAACCGAGTTATCGGCAACTGGCAGGAGCCATATGGTTGTCGCTTTATTGTATGCAATGCAATCGCCCTGTAATGCTTTACTTTATCACTAAGCGGTAGAGATAGTCGTAGAAGCATAAGATTGGCGAGACGACAACGATGCTATGATGGAGATCAAGGTGTCGCGCCGGTGACGATGGTGATCATGACGGTGCTTCGGAGATGGAGATCACAAGCACAAGATGATGATGGCCATATCATATCACTTATATTGATTGCATGTGATGTTTATCTTTTATGCATCTTATCTTGCTTTGATTGACGGTAGCATTATAAGATGATCTCTCACTAAATTATCAAGGTATAAGTGTTCTCCCTGAGTATGCACCGTTGCAAAAGTTCTTTGTGCTGAGACATCACGTGATGATCAGGTGTGATAGGCTCTACGTTCAAATACAACGGGTGCAAAACAGTTGCACACGCGGAATACCCAGGTTAAACTTGAGGAGCCTAGCATATAACAGATATGGCCTTGGAACACGGAGACCGAAAGGTCGAGCGTGAATCATATAGTAGATATGATCAACATAGTGATGTTCACCATTGAAACTACTCCATCTCACGTGATGATCGGACATGGTTTAGTTGATATGCATCACGTGATCACTTAGAGGATTAGAGGGATGTCTATCTAAGTGGGAGTTCTTAAGTAATATGATTAATTGAACTTAAATTTATCATGAACTTAGTACCTGATAGTATCTTGCTTGTCTATGTTGTTGTAGATAGATGGCCTGTGCTGTTGTTCCGTTGAATTTTAATGCGTTCCTTGAGAAAGCAAAGTTGAAAGATGATGGTAGCAATTACACGGACTGGGTCCGTAACTTGAGGATTATCCTCATTGCTGCACAGAAGAATTACGTCCTGGAAGCACCGCTAGGTGCCAAACCTACTGCAGGAGCAACACCAGATGTTATGAACGTCTGGCAGAGCAAAGCTGATGACTACTCGATAGTTCAGTGTGCCATGCTTTACGGCCTAGAACCAGGACTTCAACGACGTTTTGAATGTCATGGAGCATATGAGATGTTCCAGGAGTTGAAGTTAATATTTCAAGCAAATGCCCGGATTGAGAGATATGAAGTCTCCAATAAGTTCTACAGCTGTAAGATGGAGGAGAATAGTTCTGTCAGTGAGCATATACTCAAAATGTCTGGGTATAACAATCACTTGATTCAGCTGGGAGTTAATCTTCCGGATGATAGCGTCATTGACAGAATTCTTCAATCACTGCCACCAAGCTACAAGAGCTTCGTGATGAACTATAACATGCAAGGGATGGATAAGACAATTCCCGAGCTCCTCGCAATGCTAAAGGCTGCGGAGATAGAAATCAAGAAGGAGCATCAAGTGTTGATGGTCAACAAGACCACCATTTCAAGAAAAAGGGCAAAGGGAAGAAGAAGGGGAACTTCAAGAAGAATAACAAACAAGTTGCTGCTCAAGAGAAGAAACCCAAGTCTGGACCTAAGCCTGAGACTGAGTGCTTCTACTGCAAGCAGACTGGTCACTGGAAGCGGAACTGCCCCAAGTATTTGGCGGATAAGAAGGATGGCAAGGTGAACAAAGGTATATGTGATATACATGTTATTGATGTGTACCTTACTAATGCTCGCAGTAGCACCTGGGTATTTGATACTGGTTCTTTTGCTAATATTTGCAACTCGAAACAGGGGCTACGGATTAAGCGAAGATTGGCTAAGGATGAGGTGACGATGCGCGTGGGAAATGGTTCCGAAGTCGATGTGATCGTGGTCAGCACACTACCTCTACATCTACCCTCGGGATTAGTTTTAGACCTAAATAATTGTTATTTGGTGCCAGCGTTGAGCATGAACATTATATCTGGATCTTGTTTGATGCGAGACGGTTATTCATTTAAATCAGAGAATAATGGTTGTTCTATTTATATGAGTAATATTTTTTATGGTCATGCACCCTTGAAGAGTGGTCTATTTATATTAAATCTCGATAGTAGTGATACACATATTCATAATATTGAAGCCAAAAGATGCAGAGTTGATAATGATAGTGCAACTTATTTGTGGCACTGCCGTTTAGGTCATACTAGTGTAAAGCGCATGAAGAAACTCCATTTCGATGGACTTTTGGAATCACTTGATTATGAATCACTTGGTAGCGAACCATGCCTCATGGGCAAGATGACTAAAACGCCGTTCTCTGGAACTATGGAGCGAGCAACAGATTAGTTGGAAATCATACATACTGATGTATGTGGTTCCATGAATGTTGAGGCTCGCGGCGGGTATCGTTATTTTCTCACCTTCACAGATGATTTGAGCAGATATGGGTATATCTACTTAATGAAACATAAGTCTGAAACATTTGAAAAGTTCAAAGAATCTCAGAGTGAAGTAGAAAATCATCGTAACAAGAAAATAAAGTTTCTACGATCTGATCGTGGAGGAGAATATTTGAGTTAAGAGTTTGGTCTTCATTTGAAACAATGCGGAATAGTTTCGCAACTCACGCCACCCGGAACACCACAACGTAATGGTGTGTCCGAACGTCGTAATCGTACTTTACTAGATATGGTGCGATCTATGATGTCTCTTACTGATTTACCGCTATCATTTTGGGGCTATGCTTTAGAGACGGCTGCATTCACGTTAAATAGGGCACCATCTAAATCCGTTGAGACGACGCCTTATGAACTATGGTTTGGCAAGAAACCAAAGTTGTGGTTTCTTAAAGTTTGGGGCTGCGATGCTTATGTGAAAAAGCTTCAACCTGATAAGCTCGAACCCAAATCGGAGAAATGTGTCTTCATAGGATACCCAAAGGAGACTGTTGGGTACACCTTCTATCACAGATCTGAAGGCAAGACTTTTGTTGCTAAATTTGGATCCTTTCTAGAGAAGGAGTTTCTCTCGAAAGAAGTGAGTGGGAGGAAAGTAGAACTTGATGAGGTAACTGTACTTGCTCCCTTATTGGAAAGTAGTTCATCACAGAAACCGGTTCCTGTGACACCTACACCAATTAGTGAGGAAGTTAATGATGATGATCATGAAACATCAGATCAAGTTACTCCGAACCTCGTAGGTCAACCAGAGTAAGATCTGCACCAGAGTGGTACGGTAATCCTGTTCTGGAGGTCATGTTACTAGACCATGACGAACCTACGAACTATGAGGAAGCGATGATGAGCCCAGATTCCGCAAAATGGCTTGAGGCTATGAAATCTGAGGTGGGATCCATGTATGAGAACAAAGTATGGACTTTGGTTGATTTGCCGGTTGATTGGCAAGCCATCGAAAATAAATGGATCTTCAAGAAGAAGACAGACGCTGACGGTAATGTTACTGTCTACAAAGCTCGACTTGTTGCGAAAGATTTTCGACAAGTTCAAGGAGTTGACTACGATGAGACCTTCTCACCCGTAGCGATGCTTAAGTCCGTCCGAATCATGTTAGCAATTGCCGCATTTTATGATTATGAAATTTGGAAAATGGATGTAAAGACTGCATTCCTGAATGGATTTCTGGAAGAAGAGTTGTATATGATGCAACCTAAAGGTTTTATCGATCCAAAAGGTGCTAACAAAGTGTGCAAGCTCCAGCGATCCATTTATGGACTGGTGCAAGCCTCTCGGAGTTGGAATAAACATTTTGATAGTGTGATCAAAGCATATGGTTTTATACAGACTTTTGGAGAAGCCTGTATTTACAAGAAAGTGAGTGGGAGCTCTATAGCATTTCTAATATTATATGTGGATGACATATTGTTGATTGGAAATGATATAGAATTTCTGGATAGCATAAAAGGATACTTGAATAAGAGTTTTTCAATGAAGGACCTCGGTGAAGCTGCTTACATATTGGGCATCAAGATCTATAGAGATACATCAAGACGCTTAATTGGACTTTCACAAAGTACATACCTTGACAAAGTTTTGAAGAAGTTCAAAATGGATCACGCAAACACTACAAAAAAATACGCTTTCGTGATGATACGTGTTTGTCACAGTAGGTCGCGTTTTTTGTTATGCATGTACATCCATGACAAATTTATGACAGAATCAAGATAGTCATACCTGTGCTGCCGTGGAAGTGTTCCATGACATTACCAAAATTATCATCACGGAAGTGTCCACTTCCATGACGATAAATTGCGCGTCACAGAAGTGCTTTCGTCAAGGGTGACCGGCATGTGGCATCCACCGTAACGGAACGCCGTTAAGCTATCGGGTCCGGTTTTGGATCCGATAACCCGTTAACAACCCCGACTAATGGGGATTTTCCACGTGTAAAATCATCATTGGCTGGAGGTAACACGTGTCGGCTCACCGTTGGGACAGATGTCATCCACTCATTGGACACAAAGAGCCTATGATACGTCGACACGTGGCACGGCCCAACAGAGGCCCATTCGTGTGAAAAGGCCAGCCCATTTGACTTGGTCAAAAGGTGGCGAGCCGGCCCACGGCAAGCCTGTTAACGGCCTGTTCGCATATAGCCCATTTACAGCCCACTATCCCAGGGCCCGTTTACGGCCTATCCGAATTAGGCCCAGTAGCGTCATCTGGGTCGTCCAATATAATTCCAGCCCGTTTTAACTTCCGGCCCATGTATGGACCATGACATCTTTCGGCCCATATGAGGCCCTTAGTAACCCTCAGCCCCTTAACAGCCCGTGGTAAAACTGGCCCGTAATGAACAGTGTATCACTTTATACCCGTTAACGGCCCATTATACCATTGGGCCGTTTCCAGCCCATGATATCTTTCGGCCTTCTCAGGGCCCATTTAATCTTGGGCTCATTTCCAGCATTCGGTTACTTACGACCTGTTACTGTCATTTTCTGCTTGTGGGCCAAATTCAGCCCGTGGTTACAGTCGGCCCGTTTGCGGCCCATTAATACGTTGGCCCGTTTTCATGTCGAAAAAAACCCGTTGGGCTGTTTTCATAGAGTTATCAAATACGGCCAATAAACGGCCCATTATTGTCCACGAATAGTACGACCCATGATTGGCGAAATGATTATACGCCCCGTAGAAGGCCCATGGATCCTACGGCTCGTAAAAGGCCCATGGATCGTATGGCCCGTAGAAGGCCCATGGATCCTACGGCCCGTATAGAAGGCCAATGGATCCTACGGTCCGTAGAAGGCCCATGGATCATACGGCCCGAAGGAGGCCCATGGTTACAACAGTCCGTGTGTTGCCATGATTATTAGAAAAACACAGAAAAAGAACTGAGTGACTACAAGCAAACAACTAAACAAGACAATAAGGAAATAAATAAGCAAGAAATTAACGCTAGCCTATTACCGCTATTACACATATTACATCCACTGGGCATCAAAGTTCGCCACCAGTGCAAATATAGGGAAGAAAGCAGCATATTACATACACTGGCTGTCAAAATTGGCCACCAGTGCAAATAAACGCGGCAACAAAACAAGAGCATAACTGAAACAACTTCATAAGAGCTCAAGAAATGCGGTATCCACCATGCTGGCAATAAGCTTAGCAAGCTTATTAGCTTTGTCTTGTTTGGCGCTAAAATCCTCCAACGCTTGCTGTTGCACTAGAAAGTATGCATTTGAATGCTCCAGGGACTTCCGCAGTCCTTCCGCTTCTTGTCGCAGCACAACTGATCGATGTCTTTCAGCTTGTAGTTGAGACTCAAGAAACCGAATTAATTCAGACAGTGAGTTTGAATAGCTTGTGCAAGCGGTAGTGTCTAGTAACTCCAACACTAAACCAAGATAGGACTTTGGGGTTGTCTCACTGTCTTCGAGATAGTCTTCCTTAGCTGTTTTATCAGCTTTGTTGGAGACCAACAAGGATGTGTCACTATCCTGAACCTTATCTGCATTACTTCCTTTACCATTGCTTAATAAGGCACTCTTCCCCAATATTCTGTCAGCATTCTAAATGAAGAAACAAGCAGACACATAACAGTTTAGCATGTACTAGTATATGAAACTCATTTCGGTGAACCAGTTCATTAGTAAGGTGGACAGGATTAAACTACCAAGTCTTCTATTGCCAAGTACTAGTACATAATAAAAGCATCAAACAAACATATGTCTATGTCCTATGGTCACTGCATTGTCTTGCCAAATCAAAATAGAGACACGGTTCAAATCATATCAGTTCAAAACAAAGCAGCAGTGAAAGAATACAAAGCGTGGGAAACTACACGGCACAACAAGATTTTAGATGGGTACCACGGGTCTACATGTACAACAACACTATTGGCTCTGTTGTGATGCTAGTAATGTGCATGATATGAGAAGTCAACTGTATACACAATTGAAATTGAAATCAACAGAGCTATTGATAAGAGCAAGCCTGTTAAAGAAACATGCATGAACATACCTGCTGTGCCATTGAAGTTTCGATTGGATCCTTCAATTTAAAAATAAGTTTGGATGAGTAAATACAGTGATACAAGAGCAAAGCGGTATGCATGATAGCAACCATAGTTAAAAAAGGCGCGCCTAAGCGAGCGCTTAAGCGCGCCTAGGCTCTAGGCGTTGGCGAAACGCATTGCGCATAACTACACTTAATCTGTGCATAACTACGCATAAGCATGCGCTTTGGCGAGTAAAGCGCAAGGCGGTGGCAAAACGCACAATTAACGCCTAGCGCTTTTTTGAACTATGATAGCAATGGAATCTTAAATTAGAAAAATTGTTCTTCAGGTTTAGGCACGTGTTCTACCTGAACAGAGTACAGTAAGACGCAAGAATATAGTACTTAAAATAGAAAATGAGCTCATAGACCTTACCACATTCTTGCTTCGGGACCTGTACAGAACAAGGCGTGTCCCAATCATCGTCCAGTAAATGTGTCTCAGGAGAACGTAAGGGAATTTGATGAGTTTCTTTGCCGCTGAAGTACGTTTTCTTCAGGTAATTCCGATACTGCCACCAAGCATTCTTGAAGATAGCATAGGTATTAGCATAGGTTACCTCATCCTGAGTTCCCAAATCGGTCCTTCTCTATAGAGAAAATGGGAAAATTTGCTGTATTATAACCATCATGGAGGTAGGATGTATGGGACAAAGCAAAGTAATTGCCATGAATAACATTACTTACACATAACTCCTGGACAAACACCTGCAACTGGCATTTTCCTTCATCTTCAGTATAATATTTCCAAGATGGGAAGATACGCACATATGATTTAACAACATCAAATGCGATAGATGCTAAACTACGACTAGCTGGTTGTGCTTTCTCCACAGGAATAGGCGTACTAACTGGTGGAGTTGGGGTTTGCCATGGTAGTACTGGCCCTTTGGGCACTGGAGCTGCCTTACTAACTGCTCTTGTTTGGGAGCTCTGTGGTGGAGATGGTGTTGTGTCAACAGGAACTGGGTTACTATCTGCTGGGGTTGGGGTTAGATTGGGTGAAGCTGGTTCTCTGTCCATCGCAGTAGGGGTACAATCTGCGAGAGTTTGGGTTATGTGTGGTAGGGCTGGTTCTCGTGCATGTACAACCGGGGTTCTATCTCCACCAAGAGGTAGCACTGTTTTATTTGAAGACCGTGTTTTTAGTCCGCTAGATGCTGGCATCACCCGCTCCAATTCAAATGGCTGATAAACAGGAAACATAGTTGAATGTACATACATTGTATGAGAGACAGACGCAATAGATAGTGTGGAAAAAAGAGGGCATGAAATAGTTGACATGTATATTGTTTAACTAAAACGGATAGCATGACATAATTTCACATATATGATGTCTATCTAAACTGGATAGCATAGCATAACATAATTCAAAGATATGATGAATAACTAAACAGGATCGCATGACATAATTCACCTACATGTTATCTAAGTAATCTGGGTCGCATCATTTAATTCACATATGTGATTTATATGCTAAACAGAGGGCATTAGATATGATGTCTGAACTAAGAACATGGTGTTGAATATTGTGTATATGATGTCTAATCTATGCAATGCAAGACACCATATGCATGATATGAGTAGTATAACCGTGCTAAGTTGGAGCATACACCTCGGTGGGGGAATAGGACTGGTCATCTATCTCTGAATCCATCTTTGAGGAGCTATCGGGACCCAACAAGAGATCTGCTTTGACAGGTAGCACTGTCTGCGCCGAAGGCCTTGTTTTCACTCCAGATTTTTCAATCTCCCACCCAAATGGCTGATTCACAGGAAGAGTAGTTTAATGTACAAACATTGCCGACAAGTGGAAATGTAATGAAGAAAAGGATGGGCAAGATATCATTCAAATATATGATGCCTGGTTAAACAGGATGGCATTGCACATTTCACGTATATTATGGCTGGCTAAAAGACATGAGACTGCAATATGCCCATATATGATATAGAAACTAAACATGTGGCATTACAGAACATGTCTAAACTAAGAAGATGACATATATGATGTCAAAAGTAGGCACTGCAAGGCAACATATGCATGATATGACTAACATCATCATGCCAAGGTAGAGCAAACACCTTGGGGGGTAAATAGGAGTGGTCAGCGGCGTCTGAATCCACCTCAGAACATATATCTTCCTCTGGTTTACAATCTGGAGAGGGGTGGGGAGGGTTTGCCATTGAACCCACCATGCAGCGATGTGTGCATGACATTGTATTGCCGCGCAAAACTCTTCTCTTTTTCTCTACATGTTAAGCATGACTGTGTACAATATCTGACATGCATACGAAAAAAATATGGTGAGATTATGTAAGGAGAGCATGCAGAAATTTAGAGTGATGGTAACAACCAGTGGATGGATCCAAAAATAATGATAGCAGGCTGATGATTGCTTTAATTTAATAAAAAGACAGATGATGATTGTTTTACTATTTGTTTCCCACCCAAGATGAATAACATAGGCATACCCTAGGTGAACCAGATATTAGACAGAGATACTATTCATTGCTTCCTCGATATGTGCCCCACAACTAATTTAGAACTCAAGTTTGAACATTAATTTGGACCTGACTTGGAGTCCAAGAGGTGAACAGGACGATAAAGTAGCAGGTAATTTTAAGCAATGCATAACATAAGCAGAAACAAAAGAGTGCGGCCTCTCTTGTGGACCCGTGTACTCCTCAGGTTCATCTACTGAGTCGATGATGGTGATGTCGTTGCGCTGGGTGCCGGCGGTAGGGAAGGAGATCTAAGGCGGCGAAAGATGGTCAGGAGTCGTGATGTCTGGTTTGGTGGCGTTTCTGTCGATGTAGCAGCTTAGTTGAGGTGGATGACGTCGCGGCAGGAGCAGGACAAACCACACAAAGTTCCCTTCGACACCTACCTGTAACTGAAGTAATTCTGTAAGGGCTCATTTGGCTTGCATGATTCTAAAAACGCAGGGATAGGAAAAACACGGGAATAGGATAGGAATGCACATGGTAAACAGAGCATTTGTAAACACAGGATTTCTATCAACTTGAGTGTTTGGTTTACAGGAATCGGAAGAGCAGAGGAATGCAAAGAAACATGGCCAAAATAAAATGAAACCATATGAAAGCGTGTACAGTTAGAATGTTATTCTGTCACTAATGCACTTGGTCTTGTTTTCATGCATAGGATTTTGAAAAGTAGGTCCAGGTGGATGTTTTGCTTCATTCCTTTCAAACAAATGCATGAATAATTGAATAGTAGAGTGCCATTGGAAAATTCCCTATTGCTATGTTTTTCCGTTGAACCAAAATAGCCCTAATGGATCGACATGAATGTATAGTAATAAGTGATGCAACAAGTGTACAACCTCTTTGCCGTAGCCGTGTCGACCTCAGCATCATTGGGTTGGTCGCTGAAGCAGTTGAGGCAGAGGTGGCTGTGGGAGGTGTGGAGGAAGATCTGAGGAATCTGTAGACGGCGTCCAGGGCACTGCTCTGTTGTGATGGATCGTTCTGTCATTGGAGCAGCCCCGATGAGCCGTAAGACGTCAAGGCTGAAGCAGCACAAGACAGACATCGTCAATATCAAGTGGGATTCTAATAGCATCTCCAATAGATGATGTAAAATAGATGTAAAATTTACATCACCAAAAACCACCTGACTACAACAGATGAGGTAAAAATGGTTGACTCTAAACTTAACTGTCGAAACTAAAATTTACTGTGGAATCTGAATGTTACTGTCGAAACCGAACGCAATGGTAGCAGAGAGGCACTTGACATGTAGTTTAGGGAGGGCCTACAGTTCATCTTCAACCTGCAACCCCCTGAGCCGCCAGCCACTACCGGCCGAACCGCCGGCCCCAGCGCCGCCTCGCCGCCCCGAAACAACTCCCCACCGCCGGTCCGCCGCCGCCCCGGCCAGCCCTATAGGCCCCCCACCCCCACCCTGAACCCTAAGATAGATAGTGGGGTACCTCTCCGGCGAGCCCCCTGTCGGTGTCAAAACCGGCGGATCTCGGGTAGGGGGTCCCGAACTATGCGTCTAAGGCTAATGGTAACAGGAGGCAGGGGACACGATGTTTTACCCAGGTTCGGGCCCTCTCGATGGAGGTAATACCCTACTTCCTGCTTGATTGATCTTGATGATATGAGTATTACAAGAGTTGATCTACCACGAGATCGTAGAGGCTAAACCCTAGAAGCTAGCCTATGATTATGATTGTTGTCGGTCCTATAGACTAAACCCTCCGGTTTATATAGACACCGGAGGGGGCTAGGGTTACACAAAGTCGGTTACAGAGAAGGAAATCTACATATCCGAATATCCAAGCTTGCCTTCCACGCAAAGGAGAGTCCCATCCGGACACGGGACGAAGTCTTCAATCTTGTATCTTCATAGTCCAACAGTCCGGCCAAAGTACATAGTCCGGCTGTCCGAGGACGTTTTAATCCAGGACTCCCTAAGTAGCCCCTGAACCAGGCTTCAATGACGATGAGTCCGGCGTGCAAATTGTCTTCGGCATTGCAAGGCGGGTTCCTTCTCCGAATACTCCATAAAAGATTTAGAACACAAGGATAGTGTCCGACTCTGCAAAACAAATTCCACATACCACCATAGACAGTAAAATATTCCACAAATCTAATCTGCTGACAGGTTTCTACGACATCACGCCACGGTCCGGTCATTATTCGAACCGTTTTTCACAACCAGCTACTGCACGTAATGCGAGGTGGTTTCCTTGACACGTCTTGTCGAAGCAGAGATCGTGTCCCCTTATCACGGGATTCTCATCAATACGGGTATGGGTAACCCAACCGCGCCATCAATCGTGGCGCTTGGGAAATAAGCGACCTTAATAGGCAAGTGGGGAGGCGCACAGTTTTTACCGCCTTTATAAAGAGATAAGGATTCTCCTTCTTCATCCACGCCTTCTTCCTTCTTCGCTCATCCATTCTCGCACACTCGAGCTCCAGCTTCCCAGTTCTCACCTTCTCCGTACCACCAAACATGTCCGGAGAGGGAGGCAAGTGGATGGCCTCCTCCGTCATGGAGGAGGACATTACGAAGCTCCAGGCGGCCGGATACTTGGCCGCAGACATCGCGCACCGGCTCCCAGACGCAGGGCAGATCATTCCGACTCCGGGACCCCACGAAAGGGTCGTGTTCCTTGCCCATTTCGTCCGCGGACTGGGATTCCCCCTCCACCCATTTGTCCGCGGGCTCATGTTCTATTACGGGCTGGATTTTCATGATCTGGCCCCCAATTTCATCCTCAACATCTCGGCGTTTATCGTCGTGTGTGAGGCTTTCCTCTGCATCAGGCCTCATTTCGGCCTGTGGCTGAAGATCTTCAACGTGAAGCCGAAGGTCGTGGTCGGTCAGTAGGCGGAGTGCGGAGGCGCCATGGTGGGCAAGATGCCCAGCGTCACCTAGCTCGAAGGCTCCTTTGTGGAGACCGTGAAGGGGTGGCAATCGGGGTGGTTCTACATCACCGAGCCGCGCGACACCAACTGGGTGGCGGCCCCCGAATTCCGATCCGGCATCCCCATGCGGCTAACCTCCTGGAAAAAGAAGGGTTTAGCCCGGGGTGCACCCGCGGAGCTGACCCGACTCCAGAACTGCGTCGAGAATATGATAAGCAAGAAGATCAAGCTTGTCAACGTAGTCCAGGTCATGCTTTTTCGCCGGATCCTCCCGTGTCAAAGACGGGCATTCAACCTGTGGGAGTTTGATGCGGCCCAACACCAGACACTGCAAGAGCTCTTCGACACGACGCACAAAGACGTCTGGAAGGTGTTGTTCAAGGCCAGCGAAGTTCCTCCTCCCACCTCCGAGGACCGCGGACTCAGTGTCAGGCGCCACGCCAATGCGGTAAGCATTCTACACGCCAGATGTGCCTTTCCTCAGTATATTCGTGGGAGGAACTTAAGCCACCGTACTGATCTTACAGGAATATGTGGCGACCGCGGAGCGGATCGACTGTCCGTCTCCATTGCCTGAAGACCCAGCAGACGAACTCCTAACGGAGATGCTAGTTCTGGCACCCTATGAGGTGCCGGAGAACAAGACCACGGGGACCATAAGAAGTTCCCAGCGCAAGGTGGTGTCGGACTCATCGTCCGAAGACACCGGGGCGCACTCCTCCAACAATAATGAGGAGGAGGAAGAAGAAGACCCTCTCCCCCAAACCGAGGGGGAGAAGAAGAGGAAGGCCGCCCCTTCCGGGGAGGCCGAAGGGTCCAACAAGGGAAGGACCCTCCCTCCGGACCATTCCACAACCGCTGCCTACAGCGAGGAGGAGTGGCTACCCAGGGCCAAGCCCGTGGCAAAGTCGTAAGTATTCGGATGCCGTAATACTTCGTGCATGTTTTAGCTTTATGGCTTATTATTATGTCAAGATATGTTTGTGCAGTCTGTCCAAAGCCCACATCGGCTTATCCTCTTCGGATGGGTCCTTGAGCTTGTCGGAGATGAACATCTTTTCGCTCCCGACGGCTTCCGCTCCCCGCCCCGCGGATGACACCGAGGTGTTATCTCAGAGGATACCGGGCTAGGAGGATATAGTCCTGGAGACGCTTCAAGGCGAGACTCCCGATGCCGGGCTCATGGGGGGGAAGATCCCCATGGACTCGGATGAGGGGGGCCACAGCAAGCTTGGCCCCCAGCCGGATACTGTGCCGGAACCTCCAGTGGTTCCGGATTCAGGCAGGCAGCCATCCGTCATGGGAGGCGAGCCACCTGTGCCGATGACCTCTGTCCATCCAGAGGCATCGGGTAACTTGGTGGAAGCGCTTCAGAGCGCTTCCCTTGATGAAGGACACCGTACTCTTGTGAGTACGGTGATTGCGAAGGTTCAGTCCGCCAAAAGCGGATTGACCGAAGCCTGCGCCAGCCTCCTGACAGGCTTTGAGGTAAGTAATTTAAATTATGAGAAAGTATCACAGTATAGACAGTAGCCCCTAATGCTCTGTTTGGTGTTCGGGAAGAAAAGCCGAACAGAGGATCAAATATTATTCCCAGGAGTCTAATCATTTTATGTCTATGTGAATAAGCAGGCGTCGCTGCTGGCCACCGCCGCCGCCACTGCGGAGGCCTCCGGACTAAGGCAGAGCCTTGGGCAGGCTGAAGAAGAGCTCGGCCTCGTATAGAGGCAGCTCGAGGAGAACAAAGGTAAGCAATACCCCGTCTGAATGTTATATATAAAGGAAAAAATCGTGGATGCTAATAGAAGCATGATAAATTTTACTAGGGGCTACGACCGAAGTGGCGGCCCTTAAGAAGGCGTTGTCCGAGGCCGAAAACAAAGCGGCCAAGGAGCGCACAGAGCGTGAAAAACAAGAGGCGCGAGTTGATGAGGTCCAGCAAGAGCCCCAGGACTTCGTCAAAAAATTCGAGTCCTTGGAGCGTGACTCCAAGACGCAAGAGTCGGAGCTTGCGAAGGCCCGTCAGAGCGCACTAGACGCTAAGGCCGAAGCCCAGAAGGCCCTCCAGGAAATTGAGGCGGCCAAGAAGATAGCTGCGGGCAAGGCTTTCATTATGCAAAGCAAGCGTGTGAAGGAGACTTTCCTTTTACTTACCCGAATTCGGAGCTCTCCAGGATCATTCGCAGATCTGCCTCGCAGCATCTCTGATGCCGCGGAGTTCTACCGGGCTGAGGAGGGGAGCTTGATGGGTAAGCTGTTTTGGTCCCAATATATTGGGGCCGAACATCCGATGCCCTTGAGCGACCAGCTAAAGCAACTGGTCGAACTCCACAAGGCGGCCGAACTGGCCATGAAGGACTTCATAGTCCGGCTGTGGCCTGGCGAGCCCCTGCCCAGCAGCTACTTCGGCTTGGTCAAGCGGATGGTGAATGCCTGTCCGCGGCTTGAAGTCGTCAAGAAGTCCGTCTGCATTGAGGGTGCACGCAGGGCCTTGGCCCGTGCGAAGGTGCACTGGGGAAAGGTGGACGCCAAGAAGCTGGTGACAGAGGGGCCGCCGAAGGGCAAGGAGCATCGCCACCCCGAACAGTATTATGAAAATGCCCTTAAGGGTGCCCGCCTTGTGGCGGATGAATGTACGAAGGATGTGCTATTTGAATGAATGTACTCATGTCATCCTGAATTATGAAAACTAGTTCATGTGCGCTATGTGGCGCTTGTTAATTTAAAATATTACCTTCTGTGCGGCCATTTTAATAAATCTTGAGAGTTGGCCAGTCGTCGGCTTTCGCCCCCATGTAACTAGTACTGGGGTGTTCGGGATAAATATAAACACTCTTTATCCAAGTTTTTGGTCCTTTTAAGGAGGTGTTTAGCGCCACGAACGAGGCAATCGGACTATACGGCTTTATCGCCCTCACATAGCCATAGAAGTCTACAATTTTAAATTTTGGCGAAGCCCCTAGTATCCGGAAAGCCGGACTCGGGGCGCTATACACGCCTAAATCGAACGAGGCCGATTCCTCGCCTGAAGCGGAAAAAATCTTTAAGGATTTGAGACCTCTCGAATAGCGACCAGCTCTCGCCTTATCATGACAGTCAGTTTTCGGCTTTCTCTACTGAGGTGCTCATCTGGAAGAACCGGGACACAATCGCAGTAGTTCTCCCAGCGCTACCTTAGCCGATATAGCGGAATGTAAGGTACCAAAACATGGGAGCCGGGCAAACCCAACTATTGACCCAAGACATGATTCGGAGCTGATGCATATAGTGCTATAAGTTCGGGGTGCCGCACTGTCGAAAGTGTTCGGACTTGTCTTGCCAGGTTATGGGGTACTGAAGCCCCTCGCAAACTGGTTGTGCCAAAATGCACGGGTATAATAAATAAGCAGTAAAGAAAAAGGGGCAAATAAACTTAATAGCAAGCTGACACTCTGTACTATTTTCCCTTGTTATTCAAATGATACGTCAAAGCATACATATACAAGTAGTGCGATAAGCAGAATAGGACTGTTTGACACATAGTGACCAGGAGCGGGCGGTATGCGGTTATGTAAAACAGGTATAACGATCGTTATCAGAGACCACCTGAGGATTCCCCCGTACGCCGAAGCTTCTTGTCCTCCTGGTGTGTCCGTCCCGCTATGTGTCCGATAGCCGGGCTTTCGGAGGAGCCTCCTAAAGATAGGGACCTGAAAGAAAAAGGGGGTGTAAAGATGCGTGTGTCCTGGGGCGGTCGCACCGCATTGTGGACCATGTCCTGGCCGTGCCTCCGCCTATGCCCAGGGTATTTTAAGTGCGTAGTTGTGTACGCGCGGCATGAATGTCGCCGCTTGACTAGGGCTAGGGTGGAGGCCGGATTGCTAGTCGAGCTCTGGACGTGCCGGACGATCCTGTTGTGGAGTACTCCGGACTCGCTTGACGGCATCCGGGTTCTTTATCGCCGAATTGGCTGTTTGCCTAAGAAGGCTGTTTTGTACTTCCGCTGCGAGGGCCGCGGTGTGCTCCTCCGTGTTAAGCGAGCGCTCCGTGTTTCCATTGACTGTAATAATCCCGCGAGGTCCCGGCATTTTGAGCTTGAGGTATGCATAATGCGGTACCGCATTGAATTTAGCGAATGCGGTTCGTCCGAGCAGTGCATGATAGCCACTGCGGAAGGGAACGATGTCGAAGATTAACTCCTCGCTTCGGAAATTGTTCGGAGATCCGAAGACCACTTCCAATGTGATTGAGCCCATACAACAGGCCTCCCCACCGGGTATCACACACTTGAAGGTGGTTTTTGTGGGCTTGATCCTTGAGGGGTCGATGCCCATTTTGCACACTGTATCCTGATAGAGCAGGTTAAGGCTGCTGCCACCGTCCATGAGGACTCTTGTGAGATGGAATCCGTCGATGATGGGGTCAAGGACCAATGCGGCCGAACCGCCATGACGGATACTGGTAGGATGGTCCCTGCGATCGAAAGTGATCGGACAAGAGGACCATGGGTTGAATTTTGGGGCGACTGGCTCCATCGCATAGACGTCCCTTAGTGCACGCTTCCATTCCCGCTTGGGGGTATGGGTTGCGTATATCATATTCACTGCTTTCACCTGGGGAGGGAATTTCTTCTGTCCTCCCGTGTTCGGCGATCGGGGCTCCTCGTCGTCGTCGCTATGCAGCCCCTTTTCCTTGTTTTCGGCATTCAACTTGCCGGCCTGTTTAAACACCCAGCATTCCCTATTGGTGTGGTTGGCTGGTTTATCGGGGTTGCCGTGAATTTGACATGAGCGATCGAGTATGCGGTCCAAACTGGACGAGCCCGGACTGTTTCTTTTGAATGGCTTTTTCCGCTGTCCGGATTTAAAGCCTCTGAATCCGGCGTTGACTGTCGTGTCTTCGGCATTGTCGCCATTATTGCGGCGGTTGTGTCTATTCCGTCGCGGCTTGCCGTTGCTATCCCTGGCGTCTGAATCGCGTGAGTTTTTGGGTGTGATGTCTCTGCGAGCCAGCCAACTGTCCTCGCCCGCGCAGAAGCGGGTCATGAGTGTCGTGAGGGCTGCCATGGACTTTGGCTTCTCTTGGCCGAGATGTCGGGCGATCCATTCGTCGCGGATGTTGTGCTTGAAGGCCGCTAAGGCTTTGGCATCTGGACAGTCGACAATTTGGTTCTTTTTAGTTAATAACCGAGTCCACAATTTCCTGGCTGACTCTCCGGGCTGCTGGGTTATGTGACTTAAGTCATCAGCATCCGGTGGTCGCACGTAAGTGCCCTGGAAGTTATCGAGGAATGCGTCTTCTAGATCCTCCCAACTGCTAATGGAGCTTGCTGGCAAGCTATTCAGCCAATGCCGAGCCGGTCCTTTGAGCTTAAGTGGTAGGTACTTTATGGCATGTAAGTCATCGCCGCGGGCCATGTGAATGTGGAGAAGAAAATCTTCGATCAATACCGCGGGGTCTGTTGTGCCATCGTATGATTCAATGTTTACGGGTTTAAACCCTTCTGGGAACTCGTGATCCATAACTTCATCAGTGAAGCATAGGGGGTGTGCGGCGCCTCTATGCCGGGCTACACCCCGACGTAGTTCAAACAAATCCTGTCTATTGTATTCGGCCCGGCCGGATTTTGGTTTATTGTATCCGGCGTGACGGTCATCGACACGTCTTCTGGCGTGCCCCCGTGATCCGTAGATCAATCTTGATTGTCCTGCTTTGTTGTCCAACACATCTCACAGGTCCTTCGTGTAGCCCCGGGCCTTAGTATTATCGTTTGATTGGCGATGGGGTGCGGACTTCGGGCTGGTACGCCGCTTTGTCGCTGCCACGGGGTGGCCGGTCAGCCGCATCATGCGCTGGTAGCGTGGGCTTTAAAACCTCCTCCTCGAGTTGAGGTAGCAGCCTGCGCTTTGGGTAGCTTTTGCTAGGGCGCTCGAGTCCATATTCCTCGGCAGCCAGGACCTCGGTCCATCTGTCAGTTAGCAGATCTTGATCAGCTTGAAGCTGTTGCTGCTTTTTCTTCAGGCCTTTTGCAGTGGCTATAAGCCGGCGTTTGAAGCACTCCTGCTCGACGGGATCCTCAGGCACGATGAATTCTTCGTTGCCGAGGCTCACTTCGTCTTCGGAGAGAGGCATGTAATTATCGTCCTCTGATTCTCCGTCAGTTGCCTGTTCTTTAGGGCTAGCTTGCCCATCCTCCTGCTCGTCCTGCTCGAAGCCTGGCTGGGCAGGATTGTCTTCGTCTTCGGCACCATCCGGATTGTTGTCTCCTGTGCTGGTATCACTATTTTTGCTATGGCGGGGCTTGGAGCGGCGCTGATGACGCAGGTGTCTAGATTGCTTCTCTAAGTGGTTATCTTCCGTTGCCTCATCGCCATTGCTTTCTTTAGGGGTGTCCACCATGTAAATATCATATGATGAGGTGGCAGTCCAGCGCCCAATAGGCGGTGGTTCCTGTTCTTCTCCTGCATCATCGTCCATACCGTCGATGTCTTCGGAGTCGAAGTCAAGCACGTCGGTTAAGTCATCGATAGTGGCTATAAAGTGGGTGGTGGGTGGGAGATGAATTTCTTCGTCATCCGCTCCCCACTCAAGCCGGACACAGTTCGGCCAAGAATCTCCTGACAAGGAAAGAGACCTTAATGAGTTTAGCACGTCATCCAAGGGTGAGTGCTGAGAAATATCCGCAGCGGTGAACTCCATGACGGGTGCCCAATCCGATTCGATAGGCACGGATGCACGCGGTTTGGACCCTATAGCTGGAGCGAGTCTGAGGGTACGATGACACCACCCTCACAGGAGGTGGGATCAGTTTTCGGCTCCGACGCCGATGAGTGTGCGGCCTGTGTGGCGGGGTCCATCCACCCGCCTTCGGAGGGCACAATCTGCTCCGGATTGATTCCCGGCGCCAATGCAGGTGCGATCTCACGAATATTGTCCGACGGCAGATCAAAGTCATGCCCGTCGTGACTGTTTGGCGTACCTGTCATGGGCTTGAATCCGCCGAAGATCAAGTCTCCGCGGATGTCGGCAGTATAGTTTAAGCTTCCAAACCTGACCTGATGGTCAGGGGCATAGCTATCGACCTGCTCCAGATGGCGAAGCGAGTTGGCCCGTAGTACGAAGCTACCGAACACGAAGATCTGTCCGGGAAGGAAAACCTCCCCCTGGACTGCATCATTGAAGATGATTGAAGGAGCCATCAAGCCTTATCGCGACGACACAATGGAACTCTCAATGAAAGCACCAATGTCGGTGTCAAAACCGGCGGATCTCGGGTAGGGGGTCCCGAACTGTGCGTTTAAGGCTAATGGTAACAGGAGGTAGGGGACACGATGTTTTACCCAGGTTCGGGCCCTCTCGATGGAGGTAATACCCTACTTCCTGCTTGATTGATCTTGATGATATGAGTATTACAAGAGTTGATCTACCACGAGATCGTAGAGGCTAAACCCTAGAAGCTAGCCTATGATTATGATTGTTGTCGGTCCTACAGACTAAACCCTCCGGTTTATATAGACACCGGAGGGGGCTAGGGTTACACAAAGTCGGTTACAGAGAAGGAAATCTACATATCCGAATATCCAAGCTTGCCTTCCACGCAAAGGAGAGTCCCATCCGGACACGGGACGAAGTCTTCAATCTTGTATCTTCATAGTCCAACAGTCCGGCCAAAGTATATAGTCCGGCTGTCCGAGGACCCCTTAATCCAGGACTCCCTCACCCCCATCCCCGCCGCGGGTGGTTCTTCCTTAACTCCGGCGAGCCCCCCACCCCCTGAAAATCGACTGACCCAAAAGTCGATTCAGTCGACTGAAGTGTAGCTAAATCGGAGCAGAGCAGCAGCACGAGCGAGGCGGAGAGCAGCAGCAGCGTGAGCAAGCGAGCGAGAGCCGGAGCAGCAGCATCAGTGCGAGCGAGCGAGCGAGAGCCGGAGCAGCAGCAGCAGCAGATCCGGCTAGTATGGACGCCATCGCCGAAGGGGCCTCGCACTGGGGGAGAGCCGCCGTGGAGATGTCGCCCACGGCGCCGGCTTCAAGGTAGCCGCTCCATGGGGGTGCGGGATGGAGCACCGTCGGCGCCGGGAGGTCGAGCTAAGGAGAAGGTGCCGAGTAGGCCTCGGCTTTGTCTGAGGAGTCGGTGAGGATGCTGCGGTTACGGTGGAGCAGGTTAAGGCAGCGCTGTGGGGATGGAGTAGCCGCGATAGACGAGGCGATCATCGGAGCAGCTCCTTGGAGGTGGAGGACGGGGCGGTGCTACCTCTTAAGCACTGCGTTGGTTTTACCTTGAAGAGGAAAGGGTGATGCAGTAAAGTAGCGTAAGTATTTTCCTTAGTTTTTGAGAACCAAGGTATCAATCCAGTAGGAGGCCACGCACGAGTCCCTCGTACCTGCACAAACAAATAAAAACCTCGCAACCAACGCAATAAAGGGGTTGTCAATCCCTTCACGGTCACTTACGAAAGTGAGATCTGATAGAGATGATAAGATAATATTTTTGGTATTTTTATAATGAAGATGCAAAGTAAAATAAAAGGCAAAAGAAATAACTAAGTGTTGGAAGATTAATATGATGGAAAATAGACCCGGAGGCCATAGGTTTCACTAGTGGCTTCTCTCGAGAGCATAAGTATTACGGTGGGTGAACAAATTACTGTTGAGCAATTGATAGAATTGAGCATAGTTATGAGAATATCTAGGTATGATCATGTATATAGGCATCACGTCCGAGACAAGTAGACTGACTCCTGCCTGCATCTACTACTATTACTCCACACATCGACCGCTATCCAGCATGCATCTAGAGTATTAAGTTCATAAGAACAGAGTAACGCTTTAAGCAAGATGACATGATGTAGAGGGATAAAATCATGCAATATGAAATAAACCCTATCTTGTTATCCTCGATGGCAACAATACAATACGTGCCTTGCTGCCCCTACTGTCACTGGGAAAGGACACCGCAAGATTGAACCCAAAGCTAAGCACTTCTCCCATTGCAAGAAAGATCAATCTAGTAGGCCAAACCAAACTGATAATTCGAAGAGACTTGCAAAGATAACCAATCATACATAAAAGAATTCAGAGGAGATTCAAATATTGTTCATAGATAAACTTGATCATAAACCCACAATTCATCAGTCTCAACAAACACACCGCAAAAGAAGATTACATCGAATAGATCTCCACGAGAATCATGAAGAACTTTGTATTGAGATCCAAAGAGAGAGAGAAAGCCATCTAGCTAATAACTATGGACCCGAAGGTCTGAGGTAAACTACTCACACATCATCGCAGAGGCTATGGTATTGATGTAGAAGCCCTCCGTGATCAATGCCCCCTCCGGCGGAGCGCCGAAAAAGGCCCCAAGTTGGGATCTCATGGGTACAGAAGGTTGCGGCGGTGGAATTAGGTTTTTGGCTCCGTATCTGGTAGTTTGGGGATACGTAGGTATATATAGGAGGAAGAAGTACATCGGTGGAGCAACATGGGGCCCACGAGGGTGGAGGGCGCGCCCAGGGGGGTAGGCGCGCCGCCCTACCTCGTGCCCTCCTGGTTGCTTTCTTGACGTAGGGTCCAAGTCCTCTGGATCACGTTTGTTCCAAAAATCACGTTCCCAAAGGTTTCATTCCGTTTGGACTCCGTTTGATATTCTTTTTCTGCAAGATACTGAAATAGGCAAAAAAACATCAATTCTGGGCTGGGCCTCCGGTTAATAAGTGTAAAATAAAGCCCATTAATGTCCAAAACAGAATATAATATAGCATGAAGCAATCAAAACCAACGTATCAAGCATCCCCAAGCTTAATTCCTGCTCGTCTTCGAGTAGTTAAATGATAAAAACAGAATTTTTGACGCGGAATGCTACTTGGCATAATTTTCAATGTAATTCTCTTAATTGTGGTATGAATATTCAGATCCGAAAGACTCAAGACAAAAGTTTAATATTGACATAAAATAATAATACTTCAAGCATACTAACTAAGCAATCATGTCTTCTCAAAATAACATGGCCAAAGAAAGTTATCCCTATAAAATCATATAGTCTGGCTATGCTCTATCTTCACCACACAAAGTATTTAAATCATGCACAACCCCGATGACAAGCCAAGCAATTGTTTCATACTTTTGGTGTTCTCAAACTTTTTCAATCTGCACGCAATACATGAGCGTGAGCCATGGATATAGCACTATATGTGGAATAGAAGGGTGGTTGTGGAGAAGACAAAAAGGGAGAAGATAGTTCACATCAACTAGGCGTATCAACGGGCTATGGAGATGCCCATTAATAGATATCGATGTGAGTGAGTAGGGATTGCCATGCAACGGATGCACTAGAGCTATAAGTATATGAAAGCTCAACAATGGAAACTAAGTGGGTGTGCATCCAACTCGCTTGCTCACGAAGACCTAGGGCATTTTGAGGAAGCCCATCATTGGAATACACAAGCCAAGTTCTATAATGAAAAATTTCCACTAGTATATGAATGTGATATCATAGGAGACTCTCTATCATGAAGATCATGGTGCTACTGTGAAGCACAAGTGTGGTAAAAGGATAGTAACATTGTCCCCTCTCTCTTTTCTCTCATTTTTTTATTTGGGCCTTTTCTCTTTTTTTATGGTCTCTTTTTTTCTCTTTTTTTTCGTCCGGAGTCTCATCCCGACTTGTGGGGGAATCATAGTCTCCATCATCCTTTCCTCACTTGGGACAATGCTCTAAAAATGATGATCATCACACTTTTATTTACTTACAACTCAATACTTAGAACAAAATATGACTCTATGTGAATGCCTCCGGTGGTGTACCGGGATATGCAATGAATCAAGAGTGACATGTATGAAAGAATTATGAACGGTGGCTTTGCCACAAATACGATGTCAACTACATGATCATGCAAAGCAATATGACAATGATGGAGCGTGTCATAATAAATGGAACGGTGGTAAGTTGCATGGCAATATATCTCGGAATGGCTATGGAAATGCCATGATAGGTAGGTATGGTGGTTGTTTTGAGGAAGGTATATGGTGGGTGTATGATACCGGCGAAAAGTGTGAGGTATTAGAGAGGCTAGCAATGATGGAAGGAAGGAAGCGCGTATAATCCATGGACTCAACATTAGTCATAAAGAACTCATATAGTTGTTGCAAAAATCTATTAGTTATCAAAACAAAGTATTACGCGCATGCTCCTAGGGGGATAGATTGGTAGGAAAAGACCATCGCTCGTCCCCGACCGCCACTCATAAGGAAGACAATCAATAAATAAATCATTCTCCGACTTCATCACATAATGGTTCACCATACATGCATGCTACGGGAATCACAAACTTTAACACAAGTATTCCTCAAATCCACAACTACTCAACTAGCATGACTCTAATATCACCATCTTTATATCTCAAAACAATTATCAAGCATCAAACTTCTCATAGTATTCAACACACTCATAAGATAATTTTTACTAATCTTGGATGCCTATTAAAGCAAATTACCATGCTGTTTTGTAGGACTCTCAAAATAATCTAAGTGAAGCATGAGAGAACAATAGTTTCTATAAAACAATGCCACCACCGTGCTCTAAAAGATATAAGTGAAGCACTAGAGCAAAAACTATATAGCTCAAAAGATATAAGTGAAGCACATAGAGTATTCTAACAAATTCAGAATCATGTGTGTCTCTCTCAAAAGGTGTGTACAGAAAGGATGATTGTGGTAAACTAACAAATAAAGACTCAAATAATACAAGACGTTCCAAGCAAAACACATATCATGTGGTGAATAAAAATATAGCTCCAAGTAAAGTTACCGATGGAAGTAAATGAAAGAGGGGATGCTTTCCGGGGCATCCCCAAGCTTTGGCTTTTTGGTGTTCTTAGATTATCTTGGGGTGCCATGGGAATCCCCAAGCTTAGGCTCTTGCCACTCCATGTTCCATAATCCATCAAATCTTTTACCCAAAACTTGAAAACTTCACAACACAAAACTTGGCAGAAAATCTCGTGAGCTCCGTTAGCGAAAGAAAACAAAACACCACTTCAAGGTACTGTAATGAACTCATTTTTTATTTATATGGGTGTTAAAACTACTGTATTCCAACTTCTCTATGGTTTATAAACTATTTTACTAGCCATAGATTCATCAAAATAAGCAAACAACACACGAAAAACAGAATCTGTCAAAAACAGAACAATCTGTAGTAATCTGTAACTAACGCAAACTTCTGGAACTCTAAAACTTCAGCCAAAATAGGAAGACCTACACAATTTTTTTATTGATCTTCTGCAATTGGAATCAACATCATATCACGTTCTGATAATTTTTAACAATTGTTTTAGTGAACAGAAAGTTTCTGGAATTTTCAGCAAGATCAAATAACTATCATCCAAGAAGATCCTATAGGTTAAACTTGGCACAAACACTAATTAAAACATAAAAATAAATATAAACAGAGGCTAGATCAAATATTTATTCCTAAACAGAAGCAAAAAGCAAAAAACTAAAAATAAAATTGGGTTGGCTCCCAACAAGCGCTATCGTTTAACGCCCCTAGCTAGGCATAAAAGCAAGGATAGATCTAGGTATTGCCATAATAATAGGATAGATCACAAAAACTCATTTCATATTCTCTACGTTCAGCAGCAAGTTTTCTTTGAGGCAAGCAAAAGTAATCAAAAGGGCTAAATTTAATGGGACAGAAGTCCCCAAGATCAACCTTTGGAGGTATAGGTTCCTCCTTCGGCCCTTCGTATTGCACAACCAATTCATCATTATAAGCATTCTTTTGACAGAATTTCATAAGCCTATACTCGAGAGAGTATCCTAGCTCATTGTTTCGAATAGAAAAATCATCATTAAGTTCAGAAATTCTATCAACTAGAACATTGGTAGGAACCCTTTTTCTAAGGTTTTCATTAAAAGCAACATAGTCTAGAGATTGAAAACACATTATTTCTTCTTGATCAAAGAAGATAGCCTCTATGGGAGGACGGCCAGCGTCCACCCTATAGTGCGCAAAGATTTCTTTGGCCTCTTTTATTATAAATCTAAACTCATGAGCTAAAAAGATAGTAGCAGCACGCTTAACAGAAGAATGCTCAATATTAGAAAATTCTAGGAAAATCCTTTGTATGCAAGGGTGCATGTGCAGAAATTGTCTTTCAAGTTCCACGATAAGCATGGCAATAGCGTCCGCAAGACTACTAGTTCTATGAAGAATAGAACTACCCATAGAAGGCAAAGCACCGACACAAGTAAAGAAATCTTGAATAACCCATTTTCCAATAATATTACCACTACCAATTCAGAATTTTTTTGGATGTAAGATAGGGGGTTCTTCAGCCGGAGCATCAGAATTTTCCATGTTGTTGTTATTGTCCATATCGACAATAATTTCCCCAATTTCAGACATAACGGCAGAAAGTGCGAGGGGCAAAAAGAAAGAGGGAGGTGAAAGGAAAAAGAGGGCGGATAAAACGGCAAGGGTGAAGTGGGGTTGAGGAAAACGAGAGACAAATGGCAAATAATGTAATGCGGGAGATAAGAGTTTGTGATGGGTACTTGGTATGTTGACTTTTGTGTAGACTCCCCGGCAACGGCGCCATAAATCCTTCTTGCTACCTCTTGAGCACTGCGTTGGTTTTCCCTTGAAGAGGAAAGGGTGATGCAGTAAAGTCGCGTAAGTATTTCCCTCAGTTTTTGAGAACCAAGGTATCAATCCAGTAGGAGGCCACGCACGAGTCCCTCGTACCTGCACAAACAAATAAAAACCTCGCAACCAACGCAATAAAGGGGTTGTCAATCCCTTCACGGTCACTTACGAAAGTGAGATCTGATAGAGATGATAAGATAATATTTTTGGTATTTTTATAATAAAGATGCAAAGTAAAATAAAAGGCAAAAGAAATAACTAAGTGTTGGAAGATTAATATGATGGAAAATAGACCCGGGGGCCATAGGTTTCACTAGTGGCTTCTCTCGAGAGCATAAGTATTACGGTGGGTGAACAAATTACTGTTGAGCAATTGATAGAATTGAGCATAGTTATGAGAATATCTATGTATGATCATGTATATAGGCATCACGTCCGAGACAAGTAGACCGACTCCTGCCTGCATCTACTACTATTACTCCACACATCGACCGCTATCCAACATGCATCTAGAGTATTAAGTTCATAAGAACAGAGTAACGCTTTAAGCAAGATGACATGATGTAGAGGGATAAACTCATGCAATATGAAATAAACCCCATCTTGTTATCCTCGATGGCAACAATACAATACGTGCCTTGCTGCCCCTAGTGTCACTGGGAAAGGACACCACAAGATTGAACCCAAAGCTAAGCACTTCTCCCATTGCAAGAAAGATCAATCTAGTAGGACAAACCAAACTGATAATTCGAAGAGACTTGCAAAGATAACCAATCATACATAAAAGAATTCAGAGGAGATTCAAATATTGTTCATAGATAAACTTGATCATAAACCCACAATTCATCGGTCTCAACAAACACACCGCAAAAGAAGATTACATCGAATAGATCTCCACGAGAAGAACTTGGTATTGAGATCCAAAGAGAGAGAGAGAAAGCCATCTAGCTAATAACTATGGACCCGAAGGTCTGAGGTAAACTACTCACACATCATCGGAGAGGCTATGGTGTTGATGTAGAAGCCCTCCGTGATCAATGCCCCCTCCGGCGGAGCGCCAGAAAAGGCCCCAAGATGGGATCTCACGGGTATAGAAGGTTGTGGCGGTGGAATTAGGTTTTTGGCTCCGTATCTGGTAGTTTGGGGGTACGTAGGTATATATAGGAGGAAGAAGTACGTCGGTGGAGCAACATGGGCCCCACGAGGGTGGAGGGCGCGCCCGGGGGGGGGGGGTAGGCGCGCCTCCAACTTGTGCCCTCCTGGTTGCTTTCTTGACGTAGGGTCCAAGTCCTCTGGATCACGTTTGTTCCAAAAATCACGTTCCCAAAGGTTTCATTCCGTTTGGACTCCGTTTGATATTCTTTTTCTGCAAGATACTGAAATAGGCAAAAAACAACAATTCTGGGCTGGGCCTCCGGTTAATAGGTTAGTCCCAAAAATAATATAAAAGTGTAAAATAAAGCCCATTAATGTCCAAAACAGAATATAATATAGCATGAAGGAATCAAAAATTATAGATACGTTGGAGGCGTATCAGACGGCTGAACCGGCGGGACGACGAGATGGACGACGGATCCTCATCCGGGGAGGTGGACGAGGGACGTCGAGCTGTTGCAGTGGACGACGTCGTTGGGGAAGAGGCTCCGGCTGGGCAGCGGTGAGGTGGCGGACGGAGGAGGGCGGGGTTTCGCGGCTGGAGCGGAGAGGTTATGGCGGCTTGGGATTTCGAATGTCAAAAAGGAGGCGATGGGAGGGGGTGAACCATGACTTAGGGACGCGGTTGTCCAAAATGTAGGGTGTGTTACAACAGTACCCCGCACCGATTTGAACTAGCGGCCCTTTCGGCTCAGGGTTAGAAGGGGGATTTCGCGTGTCGGGATTTGGCAGCTGGAGGGAGTTTTCGCGCGCGTTGTAATTTCGGGATAGCAAGGCGCGGGTTGTGAAGGCACCAGTTTTGGGAGCACGATATCTGAATTTTCGGGATATAACAAGGCGCGGGTTGAATTTTAGGGACAAGCCTAACATGTAATATTGTACTTGTACGTACCAAATCAATTCACACTTCCCTCAACTAAAAAGAAAACGAAAAAATAAAACTATTCACACCACACAAAGAGAGACTCTTGCACCGTTTTACTATAAAAATGCTATTTAAAGCTACTCATACCAACAATTTAGTGCAATTAAATGCTATTCGGTAGTATGAATCCATGTTATGTCCAATTAAATTTTTTCGCTTGCTGTATAATGCATGTAACCTACTCATACCAACATTTTAGTGCATTCCAAATGTCTATACTACCGCTGCAATTTGAACTGAATTTGAATTCCTTTCTCTATTTCAATAACAAATCTACAATCATGATTGGTGCCAACTTCAACCATCATTCGTGTATTACCTTAATAACACACCACATGATTACTATAGAGATAGATATGAACTATGTGTACTACATGAACTGGAATTCTATTTTTTGAATACACTTGATGTTGATTCCAAATAATAGTACATTTGATGTACTAACTATATATTCATAATCTAAACCATGTTCCATACGTGTACACCGTGTTTATCACACATAGTATAGTGCCCCGCCCCCTACATTATGACAAGTATTTAGACCTGAGCTGCAAAAGCCACACATTAGCCCAAATTATGATCAATGTTCTATATGTTATACGTAGTACTAGCAAGATGCCCATGCGTTCCACAGAACATCAACATGATCAAGGGGAGGCCTAATTTGCAAATATGAAGAGGGGTGTGGGTATCTTTTTTCAAAATCGCCATAGTTTCCTTCCTATCCGTCAGATATAAATCGGACGGCCTATATTGCAGGATGGCACCATCATCAACAACTCCGTTTTTTATAAGAGTAGAGATAAAATATATTATATGTAGTATAACATGTTCATAACCACACCATGTGTATCACCGTTATATATATTGACACATGCGTCGGTTTAAAACACTATGATAAATTCTTCAAATATCCGAATTCACTTTTTATAATGAAGTATGATCTCTATTCGTCTTTTACACCCACACAATCCTCTTATCTTTGTAGCTAGCTAGCGCTAACTTTCTCTCGTGCATGCATACGCCCGCATCCCTCTAACCCTCCCTCAGCATTCTCTAGCTCCATCGCGCAAATTCGTCTTTTCATTTTAGGTCGTTCACCCACGGTGTGTGTAGGCCCCCCAGCTCCTTCTTTACGGCACACATCGATCGATATGCCTCTCTAGCCAGGTGTGCCTAGCACAAAACACAAGCTTCCCCTCTTCTCTTATCACCGTCCATGCCTCACTCCCACCACTCTTTTCATCGATCTCATACTCGCACACTTCTCCCCCTCGATATAGTATGACTCTCGCACCACCTCCTAGATGCATCCCTCTCTCTATATCCTTCTCCCCGTGCCTCATTTGCTTCTAACACACACATGCATGTATACTGATCGATCTCCCAACATATACCTAGGTCGACTTTAACTATTCCCCCCCATCGATCGACGTACCTCACAAGTTATGTCTCTCCTTTCTCTGACAAAGGACGATTGATCTTCCTATGTAGTTATGTCTGCTTACCACATCCATATCGCCGCCCCATCATTCGTGCATGCCTCCTGACCCGTCTCTCACACGCACGTGCACAGACAGGCAGCCATCCCCTCTCTTATTGATATTGCAGGTGTGCCCTCCGGTTGTCTAGCAAGCCTATCCAACCATTTGTTAGAAGCAACTCCACTACCACCCCCTCCAACACTCTAGCTCTGTCTCTCTCCCAACCTTATTCCTCTTCTACACATATGCATGGATGACGATCGATCTCCCTTAATACATGAGGTAGATCGATCTCCCTTAATACATGAGGTAGGCCTCTCTCCTCCTCCACACATATACCAGCCATTGTACCTCTATAGTTAATTAGGCCTCCCTCCCCCCACCACACACCGATAGTCGAGCGCTGTAGGTAGGTATCCATGCCACAGAGACAAACTGCACATGTCCCCTCCACATTCCAGTAGGCCAGCCACTCTATATCTTTAATGTGGGCACACACAAATTCGATGGCACTCTTTATCGATCGCGCGCGCGCGCACACACACACACACATTATCCCTCTCTTCGATTCTATGGACACCTCAAGCCGATGATACCTCCACTCTCTTCTCGTGGATCGCCCCCTCTATATATATGATATATCCAGGACTCTATTTCACACACATTGCATATGTTACATTTTTTGATTGACCCCACCCTCCCCCCCAAAAAAAACTCTCACGAACCCACAGACTATCTCTCTCTACGTTTGTATCTCTCTCACACAACCCCACGTAGGTCGTGTATGTTGGAAATATGCCCTAGAGGCAATAATAAAATGGTTATTATTGCATTTCCTTGTTCATGATAATTGTCTATTATTCATGCTATAATTGTATTAACTGGAAACCGTAATACATGTGTGAATACATAGACCACAACATGTCCCTAGTAAGCCTCTAGTTGACTAGCTCGTTGATCAATAGATGGTTATGGCTTCCTGACCATGGACATTGGATGTCATTGATAACGGGATCACGTCATTAGGAGAATGATGTGATGGACAAGACCCAATCCTAAACATAGCACAAGACCGTGTAGTTCGTTTGCTAAGAGCTTTTCTAATGTCAAGTATCATTTCCTTAGACCATGAGATTGTGCAACTCCCGGATACCGTAGGAATGCTTTGGTGTACCAAACATCACAACGTAACTGGGTGGCTATAAAGGTGCACTACAGGTATCTCCGAAAGTATCTGTTGAGTTGGCACGAATCGAGACTGGGATTTGTCACTCCGTATGACGGAGAGGTATCTCTGGGCCCACTCAGTAATGCATCATCATAATGAGCTCAGTGTGACTAAGGATTTAGTCACGGGATCATGCGTTACGGAACGAGTAAAGAGACTTGCCGGTAGTGAGATTGAACGAGGTATTGGGATACCGACGATCGAATCTCGGGCAAGTAACATACCGATTGACAAAGGGAATTGCATACGGGATTGATTGAATCCCCGACATCGTGGTTCATCCGATGAGATCATCGTGGAACATGTGGGAGCCAATATGGGTATCCAGATCCCGCTATTGGTTATTGGCCGGAGAGGTGTCTCGGTCATGTTTGCATGGTTCCCGAACCCGTAGGGTCTACACACTTAAGGTTCGGTGACGCTAGAGTTGTTATGGGAAATAGTATGTGGTTACCGAAGGTTGTTCGGAGTCCCGGATGAGATCCCGGACATCACGAGGAGTTCCGGAATGGTCTGGCGGTGAAGATCGATATATTGGACGAAGGGTATTGGAGTCCGGAAGTGTTCCGGGGGTACCAGGCTATGGCCAGCATGACCGAAAGGTGTTTCGGGAGCCCCGGCAAATGTTGGAGGGCCTCATGGGCCAAAGGGGAAGGGGCAAACCAGCCCACAAAGGGGTGGTGCGCCCCCCACACCCTTTCCCGCGTTACTTGGGGAGGTGGGGCGCCTCCACCTAGCTTGGGAGGCAAGCCTCCACCTGCTTGGCTTGGGGGGCAAGTCTCCCTAGGATTTTCCCTAGGGAGATCCAATCTGCTTGGCCGCCGCCCCCTAGGGGAAACCCTAGGGCGCCTCCCCCTCTCCCCTTGCCCCTATATATAGTGGAGGGGTGGGAGGGCAGCCGCACCTCTTCCCTGGCGCAGCCCTTCCTCCTCATACACCTCCTCCTCCTCCTCCTCCGTAGTGCTTAGCGAAGCTCTGCCGGAGAACCACGAGCTCCATTGCCACCACGCCATCGTGCTGCTGGAGTTCTCCCTCAACTTCTCCTCTCCCCTTGCTGGATCAAGAAGGAGGAGACGTCCCTTGGCTGTACGTGTGTTGAACGCGGAGGCGCCGTCCGTTCGGCGCTAGATCGGATCTTCCGCGATTTGAATCGCCGCGAGTACGACTCCATCAACCGCGTTCTTGTAATGCTTCCGCTTAGCGATCTTCAAGGGTATGAGGATGCAGTCCCTCTCTCTCGTTGCTAGCATCTCCTAGATTGATCTTGGTGACACGTAGGAAAATTTTGAATAATTGCTACGTTCCCCAACAGTGGCATCATGAGCTAGGTCTATGCGTAGATTCTATGCACGAGTAGAACACAAAATAGTTGTGGGCGATGATTTGTTCAATTTGCTTACCGTTACAAGTGTTATCTTGATTCGGCAGCATTGTGGGATGAAGCGGCCCGGACCGACCTTACACGTACTCTTACGTGAGACAGGTTCCACCGGCTGACATGCACTTGATGCATAAGGTGGCTAGCGGGTGTCTGTCTCTCCCACTTTAGTCGGATCGGATTCGATGAAGAGGGTCCTTATGAAGGGTAAATAGCAATTGGCATATCACCGTTGTGGTTTTTGCGTAGGTAAGAAACGTTCTTGCTAGAAACCCATAGCAGCCACGTAAAACTTGCAACAACAATTAGAGGACGTCTAACTTGTTTTTGCAGGGTATGCTATGTGATGTGATATGGCCAAAAGGATGTGATGAATTATATATATGTGATGTATGAGATTGATCATGTTCTTGTAATAGGAATCACGACTTGCATGTCGATGAGTATGACAACCGGCAGGAGCCATAGGAGTTGTCTTAATTTATTGTATGACCTGCGTGTCAATGAAAAACGCCATGTAATTACTTTACTTTATTGCTAACCGTTAGCCATAGTAGTAGAAGTAATAGTTGGTCAGACAACTTCGTAAAGACACGATGATGGAGATCATGGTGTCATGCCGGTGACAAAGGTGATCATGCCGCGCCTCGAAGATGGAGATCAAAGGCGCAAGATGATATTGGCCATATCATGTCACTTTATGATTTGCATGTGATGTTTGTCATGTATACATCTTATTTGCTTAGAACGACGGTAGCATAAATAAGATGATCCCTCGCTAAATTTTCAAGAGATGTGTTCCCCCTAACTGTGCACCGTTGTGAAGGTTCGATGTTTCGAAGCACCACGTGATGATCGGGTGTGATAGATTCTAACGTTCGCATACAACGGGTGTTGACGAGCCTAGCATGTGCAGACATGGCCTCGGAACACAAGCAAAACACTTAGGTTGACTTGACGAGCCTAGCATGTACAGACATGGCCTTGGAACACGAGAGACCGAAAGGTCAAACATGAGTCGTATAGTAGATGCGATCAACATGGAGATGTTCACCGATGATGACTAGTCCGTCTCACGTGATGATCGGACACGGCCTAGTTGACTCGGATCATGTATCACTTAGATGACTAGAGGGATGTCTATCTGAGCGGGAGTTCATTAAATAATTAGATGAACTTAATTATCATGAACATAGTCAAAAGGTCTTTGCAAATTATGTCGTAGCTTACGCTTTAGTTCTATTGTTTAAGATATGTTCCTAGAGAAAATTTAGTTGAAAGTTGATAGTAGCAATTATGCGGACTGGGTCCGTAAACTAAGGATTGTCCTCATTGCTGCACAGAAGGCTTATGTCCTTAATGCACCGCTCGGTGTGCTGAACCTTGAGCGTCGTTTGTAGATGTTGCGAACATCTGACATACACGTTTTGATGATTACGTGATAGTTCAGTGCGTAATGTTAAAAACGGTATAGAATTGAGGCACCGAAGACGTTTTTGAAACGTCGCGGAACATATGAGATGTTTCAAGGGCTGAAATTGGGATTTCAGGCTTGTGCCCACGTCAAGAGGTGTGAGACCTCCGACAAGTTTCTTGAGCCTACAAACTAAGGGAGAAAAGCTCAATCGTTGAGCATGTGCTCGGATTGTCTGAGTACTACAATCGCTTGAATCGAGTGGGAGTTGTCTTCCAGATGAGATAGTGATGGTTCTCCAAAGTCACTGCCACCAAGCTACTAGAGCTTCGTGACGAACTATAACATATCAGGGATAGATATGATGATCCTTGAGCTATTCGCGATGTTTGACACCGCGAAAGTAGAAATCAAGTAGGAGCATCAATTGTTGATGGTTAGTAAAACCACTAGTTTCAAGAAGGGCAAGGGCAAGAAGGGATACTTCATGAAACGGCAAATCAGTTGCTGCTCTAGTGAAGAAACCCAAGGTAGAACCCAAACCCGAGACTAAGTGCTTCTGTAATGAGGGGAACGGTCACTGAAGCAGAATTACCCTAGATACTTGGTAGATGAGAAGGCTGGGAAGGTCGATAGAAGTATAATGTGTACTTTACTAGTACTCCTAGTAGCACCAGGGTATTAGATACCGGTTCGGTTGCTAAGTGTTGGTAACTCAAAATAAAAAGCTACGGAATAAATGGAGACTAACTAAAGGTGAGATGACGATATGTGTTGGAAGTGTTTCCAAGGTTGATGTGATCAAGCATCGCATGCTCCCTCTACCATCGAGATTGGTGTTAAACCTAAATAATTGTTATTTGGTGTTTGCATTGAGCATAGACATGATTGGATTATGTTTATCGCAATATGGTTATTCATTTAAGGAGAATAATGGTTACTCTGTTTATTTGAATAATACCTTCAATGGTCTTGCACCTGAAATGAATGGTTTATTGAATCTCGATCGTAGTGATACACATGTTCATGCCAAAAGATATAAGATAGTAATGATAGTACCACAAGCTTGTGGCACTGCTATTTGAGTCTTGGGATAAAACGCATGAAGAAGCTCCATGTTGATGGATCTTTGGACTCATTCGTTTTTGAAAAGATTGAGACATGCGAACCATGTCTATTGGTATATATGCATGAAGAAACTCCATACAGATGGATCATTTGGACTCACTTGATTTTGAATCACTTGAGACATGCAAATCATACCACATGGGCAAGATGACTGAAAGGCCTCATGTTCAGTGAGATAGAACAAGAGAGCAACTTGTTGGAAGAAATAAATTTTGATGTGTGCAGTCCAATGAGTGTTGAGGCACGCAGTGGATATCGTTATGTTCTTACTTCACATATGATTTGAGTAGATGCTAAGTATATTTACTTGATGAAACACAAGTCTGAATTATTGAAAGGTTCAAGTAATTTCAGAGTGAAGTTGAAGATCGTCGTGACAAGAGGATAAAAATGCCTATGATATGATCATAGAGATGAATACCTGAGTTACGAGTTTGGCACACAATTAAGAAATTGTGGAAATTGTTTCACGACTAATACCGCCTGGAACACCATAGTGTGATGGTGTGTCCGAACATCATAACTGCACCCTATTGGATATAGTGCATACCATGATGTCTCTTATCGAATTACCACTATCGTTTATGGGTTAGGCATTAGAGACAACCGCATTCACTTTAAAGAGGGCACCACATAATTCCGTTGAGACGACACCGTATGACCTATGGTTTAGAGAAACCTAAGTTGTTGTTACTTAATAGTTTGGGGCTGCGACGCTTATGTGAAAAGGTTTCAGGCTGAAAAGCTCGAACCCAAAGCGGATAAATGCATCTTCATAGAATACCCAAAACAGTTGGGTATACCTCCTATTTCAGATCCGGAAGCAAGGTGATTGTTTCTAGAAACAGGTCCTTTCTCGAGGAAAAGTTTCTCTCGAAAGAATTGAGTGGGAGGATGGTGGAGACTTGATGAGGTTATTGAACCGTCACTTCAACTAGTGTGTAGCAGGGCGCAGGAAGTTGTTCCTGTGGCACCTATACCAATTGAAGTGGAAGCTTATGATAGTGATCATGAAACTTCGGATCAAGTCACTACCAAACCTCGTAGGTCGACAAGGATGCGTACTACTTCAGAGTGGTACGTAATCCTGTCTTGGAAGTCATGTTGCTAGACAACAATGAACCTACGAGCTATGGAGAAGCGATGGTGGGCCCGGATTCCGATGAATGGCTCGAGGCCATAAAATTCGAGAGGATCCATGTATGAAAACAAAGTATAGACTTTGAAAGAACTACTTGATGATCATAAGGCTGTTGGGTACAAATGGATTTTAAAAGGGAAGATAGACAATGATGGTAAGTATCACCATTAAGAAAGCTCGACTTGTCGCTAAGATGTTTTCCGACAAGTTCAAGGAGTTGACTACGATGAGATTTTCTCACTCGTAGCGATGCTAAGAGTCTGTTGGAATTATATTAGCAGTTACTGCATTATTTATGAAATCTTGCAGATAGGATGTCAAAAACCATTGTTTCCTCGACGATTTTCTTGAGGAAAGGTTGTATGTGATACAACCAAAAGGTTTTGTCAATCCTGAAAGATGCTAACAAGTATGCAAAGCTCCAGCAATCCTTCTAAGGACTGGAGTAAGCATCTCGGAGTTGGAATGTACGCTTTGATGAGATGATCAAAGATTTTGGGTTTATACAAAGTTTATGAGAAACTTGTATTTCCAAAGAAGTGAGTGGGAGCACTATAGAATTTTTGATGAGTATATGTTGTTAACATATTGTTGATCAGAAATGATGCAGGGTTATTTGAAAAGGTGTTTTTCAATGGAAAACCTGGATTAAGCTACTTGAACATTGAGCATCAAGATCTATAAGGATAGATCAAAAGCGCTTAATATTACTTTCAAATGAATACATACCTTGACAAGATTTTGAAGGAGTTCAAAATAGATCAGCAAAGAAGGAGTTCTTGGCTGTGCTAGAAGGTGTGAGTATTGGGTAAGACTCAAGACCTGACCATGACAGAAGAGAGAGAAAGGACGAAGGTCGTCCCCTATGCTTTAGACGTAGGCTCTACAGTATGCTATGCTGGGTACCGCACCTGAAGTGTGCCTTGCCATGAGTTAGTCAAGGGGTACAATAGTGATCCAGGAATGGATCACATGACAGCGGTCGAACTTATCCTTAGTAACTAGTGGACTAAGGAATTTTTTCGATTATGGAGGTGATAAAAGAGTTCGTCGTAAGGGGTTACGTCGATGCAAACTTTGACACTAATCCGGATGACTCTCAATAGTAAACTGGATTCATATAGTAGCAGTTATTTGGAATAGCTCCAAGTAGCATGTGGTACCTGCATCTATAAGATGAAATAGAGATTTGTAAAGCACACATGGATCTGAAAGGTTCAGACCTGTTGACTAATAACCTCTCTCACAAGCGAGATATGAACAAACCCCATGGGTGTTGGATTCATTACAATCACATAGTGATGTGAACTAGATTATTGACTCTAGTGCAAGTGGGAGACTATTGGAAATATGCCCTAGAGGCAATAATAAAATGGTTATTATTGTATTTCCTTGTTCATGATAATTGTCTATTGTTCATGCTATAATTGTATTAACTGGAAACCGTAATACATGTGTGAATACATAGACCACAACATGTCCCTAGTAAGCCTCTAGTTGACTAGCTCGTTAATCAATAGATGGTTATGGTTTCCTGACCATGGACATTGGATGTCATTGATAACGGGATCACATCATTAGGAGAATGATGTGATGGACAAGACCCAATCCTAAGCATAGCACAAGATCGTGTAGTTCGTTTGCTAAGAGCTTTTCTAATGTCAAGTATCATTTCCTTAGACCATGAGATTGTGCAACTCCCGGATACCGTAGGAATGATTTGGGTGTACCAAACGTCACAACGTAACTGGGTGGCTATAAAGGTGCACTACAGGTATCTCCGAAAGTATCTGTCGAGTTGGCACGAATCGAGACTGGGATTTGTCACTCCGTATGACGGAGAGGTATCTCTGGGCCCACTCGGTAATGCATCATCATAATGAGCTCAGTGTGACTAAGGAGTTAGTCACGGGATCATGCGTTACAGAACGAGTAAAGAGACTTGTCGGTAACGAGATTGAACGAGGTATTGGGATACCGACGATCGAATCTCGGGCAAGTAACATACCGATTGACAAAGGGAATTGCATACGGGATTGATTGAATCCCCGACATCGTGGTTCATCCGATGAGATCATCATGGAACATGTGGGAGCCAATATGGGTATCCAGATCCCGCTATTGGTTATTGGCCGGAGAGGTGTCTCGGTCATGTCTGCATGGTTCCCGAACCCGTAGGGTCTACACACTTAAGGTTCGGTGACGCTAGAGTTGTTATGGGAAATAGTATGTGGTTACCGAAGGTTGTTCGGAGTCCAGGATGACATCCCGGACATCACGAGGAGTTCCGGAATGGTCCGGCGGTGAAGATCGATATATTGGACGAAGGGTATTGGAGTCCGGAAGTGTTCCGGGGGTACCAGGCTATGGCCAGCATGACCGAAAGGTGTTTCGGGAGCCCTGACAAGTGTTGGAGGGCCTCATGGGCCAAAGGGGAAGGGGCAAACCAGCCCACTAAGGGGTGGTGCGCCCCCCACACCCTTTCCCACGTTACTTGGGGAGGTGGGGCGCCTCCACCTAGCTTGGGAGGCAAGCCTCCACCTGCTTGGCTTGGGGGGCAAGTCTCCCTAGGATTTTCCCTAGGGAGATCCAATCTGCTTGGCCGCCGCCCCCTAGGGGAAACCCTAGGGATCCTCCCCATCTCCCCTTGCCCCTATATATAGTGGAGGGGTGGGAGGGCAGCCGCACCTCTTCCCTGGCGCAACCCTTCCTCCTCATACACCTCCTCCTCCTCCTCCGTAGTGCTTAGCGAAGCTCTGCCCGAGAACCACGAGCTCCATTGCCACCACGCCGTCGTGCTGCTGGAGTTCTCCCTCAACTTCTCCTCTCCCCTTGCTCGATCAAGAAGGAGGAGACGTCCCCGGGCTGTACGTGTGTTGAACGCGGAGGCGCCGTCCGTTTGGCGCTAGATCGGATCTTCCGCGATTTGAATCGCCGCGAGTACGACTCCATCAACCGCGTTCTTGTAATGCTTCCGCTTAGCGATCTTCAAGGGTATGAAGATGCACTCCCTCTCTCTCGTTGCTAGCATCTCCTAGATTGATCTTGGTGACACGTAGGAAAATTTTGAATTATTGCTACGTTCCCCAACAGTGTACGTATACAAGAAGAGAATAGGTGCACCGTGCACGTACTCACGCTTCGTGCCCAGCCACACCCGCACGGGTACAGGGTGGAGCTCATTTCTGTACGAAATGGCAGCCCACGTGCTAATTTGAACGCGTGTAGCGGTTGTTTACCTACGGTGGTCATGTACCACGCGTCCACGAAACAAAGTTCGACTTGATGCGTTGGCGCGTTATTTTTAAATAAAGTTATATCGCTCAATGGCACGTACATAGAATATAAAACAATTTTTATGGAGAAAAGGGTAGTCCGCTCCACTATATACAATGGAGCCTGCCTGCCTCGTTTGTCTCTCTTCAGAGTATCTCACACAAGGTTGTGTGGCCTCTCTCTCTCTCTCTCACCGTTGGTCACTGATCCGGCCGCATCCCGTCCGCCGGCGGAAAGGGAGGACGTGCATCGTTTCTCCGTTCGACAGCGCCGAGGCAGCACGTCCCGATCTGCGGCACACGCCGTCTCTCTGACCAAGCTCCGGCGTGGTAGGACCTACGCCACCTGCTCGCTGCCGCAGTATGGGCAGATTCCGCCCGCCGCCACTCACCTAGTTACATCCCGACGACCTCCAGGTATCCCCTCCGGCCTTGCTCCACTGCCCGTCTTCCCACGTCGTTGCATGTGGATCTTCCATAGTTCTTTGCCCAAAACGTAGCTCGTCCGGCGTACTTTCCATATTGCAATCTCGTCCCCACACTGTTTTAGACAAACACAACCGTGTTGTTATCTTCCCTTAGGACAAGGAATATGCTTCTTTTTTGTCGTCGCATGTGTCATCAACTGTTATTGGCCAGTAATTTTTTCCTTTCTACCTCTTTTTTGCAAACAGGGCTATCCATTTCACCTCATTGCTATTGTGACCTTTTGGTGAACTGCACAAATCACTTTTTTCTTAAGAGTGTTTTGTGCAGTTCTGCCAAAATGTCACACGGGCAACGTCTCTACATTTCACTGTGACTACACAAAGGGAGATTGGTTTTGCTCTATCCTCCTCATACAACTCCGGGCCTAATCTTCTCCAACTAGTTAGTCTTAAGAGAGGCTTCTATTTGTGTGTTTATTGTTTCATCACCAGTCCTATATTATCGTAATCACACTTAATATCTTTGGAACAGGGACGCTCAGCTTTATTTTAGTGGAACTGCACAAAATGATCGGAATGTTGCATGCTCCAGACAGCTACTTTTTTCCCAACATGCCTTGTTGATTTAGACAGAGCTGGGGGGACGTTGCTGCAAATGAAAGCATGGATCAATTTTAATTTAACACCTTCTCACAACTTTGTCTTCAGTTGTGATGTAAATATTAGCTCTGATTAGCAAGGAAGTTAGTTTTTATTGTTTCCGAAAGAGCATCGATGGCAAGACACACGAAACAAAAGCTGAAAGCTCACACCATTGTACAATTTCATGTCGCTGGAAAATTATTTGCATAGTACGTCAATTATGTAAACAAATGCTGGAAGCTTGATAGCATTGCCAGAAGCCTCTTCGGCATCCGGGTCCATGTGCCATGCACAAAATTATACTCCTTCGTTCCTAAATATTTGTCTTTTTACAAATTTCAAATGGGCATATTTTAGAGTGTAGATTCACTCATTTTGCTTCGTATGTGTACTCCCTCCGTTCCTAAATATTTGTCTTTCTAGAGATTTCAACAAGTGACTACATACGGAGCAAAATGAGTGAATCTACACTCTAAGATATGTCTATATACATCCGTATGTAGTAGTCCATTTGAATCTCTAAAAAGACAAATATTTGAGTAGTCACTCGTTGAAATCTCTAGAAAGACAAATACTCTGGAGTATATTTAAGAACCGAGGGGGGTAGTGCACAGCCGCATGGGAGACTCAGACCGGTCGTTGCGCCGCATTAATAGTGAGTAATGAGCAGTCAAATCATAAGCCCCACCCTTCCCACTATAAGTTGCTCAGAAGAAGCAACCATCAATACGCTCTTCTTTGAATCTGCTCATACTACTCCATCTGTCACTGTTTATAGAGCGTGCTTCAGAAAAAGAGAAAATCTTTGGGACCAAGGCGACTGGCCCGAAAAATAGCATTGGTAGTTATAGCACGGCGTCTATTACTAGAGGAAATAATGCGTACACACATGCATGCAGTGCTTCCACCCCGGGTAGGCACATGCATGCACGTACTCCACTCCGTAGTACTACATCGAGAGAAAATTGCGGTTACCACGCCCTAATCAAGTGAGCATTAAACCAAACGCGTCTAAAGTCTCTCTGGTGGTGGAAATGCATTGAGAGAAATGCATCATAATGAAGCGCGCCCTGTAAACTATGACGGAGGGAGGAGTAGTATGAAGGTGCAAAACCAAGTACGTGTATGGCCAGTCGGTCAACGCACCTCGTCTTGGCATATCACTAACATGTGGGACCGGAGTGTGAGCAAACCGATCTCAATTGACGGCAAAATGGCCAACCCGCCATTCCTTGAGAGAGACGAGGAGCGAGAACACATAGACGGGCTCGCACGGAGGCCAAGATATATTCGAGCATGGTGGATCGATATCATCATTACATGTTGGGTTGCCGTTTTCCGCCCTTCTCCGGAATAAATGTGTACTTTATCAAAGATTAAGAAAAATAAGAGTACAGAGGCTCCACCATGCGGTTCTAGTAGTAGTACTACTCGTACTACTAAACCTTGCGCTTGGCTCTTTGCCTCTTCGTGAAGTCAAACAATGATGGTACTCCGCATGTTCGGTACTACAGTGTATGCCTCTGGCAATCTGACACCGAATGAACTGATGCATGTCCACCGCCTGGGCGAGGTACGTTGCATTAGTCAAAAGGCGTAAGCGAGCTTCACCTTGTCCTGCAAGCTTCTCCTCATTCTGCGAGTTGACGGGACACACCAACAAGTAGTGCTAGTCCATACTCCTTCCTTTCCAGTTAATATGGCTTAATCTTTTTTGTGGGTAAATGAGAGAGCTTTATTCATATATAAGCATTCTTAGGACGATCAGCCAAGACACTAGTCACTAGGAAGCGAGGTACCCCCAAAAAAAGAAGTAGGAAGAGAGGTGTTTCATCAAGCCAACTCTCGGCCACATTCAAAGTGCAGCAATCACAGTTCGCACAAAGATGCGCTGCAAGGTTTGCTGACCTGTTTACATGCTGAATAACAAAAAAGAGAGGAAATATTACCGAGCGCTCCTATTTGAAACAGGATGTGAGCCAGAATTAAACGAGAATTGTGGCGAGTGTTCCATACAATCAACTTCCATTATCACATGCGAGAACCCTCAAAGAGAACCAAATGTGTTGAAGATTGCTTTATCACATTTTAAAAATATAATAAGAGTGGAGACGCTCCTCCATCTAGTTCCTAGTACTAGTATAGTACCTCTATAGACTATAGTAGTAGTAGTACTAGTAAACTTTGCGCTTGGCTGTTCGCCTCTTCGGGAAGTGCAACAATAATAGTACTAGTATAGTGTATGCTTCTGGCAATCTGACACGGAATTAACTGTTGCACGTCCACCGCCTGAGCGAAGGACAGCTTGCATTAGTCAAAAGTTTCTCCTTGTCCTGCGAGCCACCGCGCGCAAGCTTCTCCCGTCCTGCAAGCTTCTCCTCGTTCGGCAAGTTGACGGGACACAGCAAAGTAATGCTAGTCCATACTGCCTCCTCTCCGGTTAATATGGCTTAATTTCAAACGAGATAAATACACTGTCTGTCACTGTATATTTGTAAAATACGGTCAGTGGACTTCATAATACGCTCATTGCGCTCAATATATACATTTTTCGGTGTTTATACGGTCACTAGCTCACCCTAGCTGAGTATGTGTGTGCATGCACGTGTAGGTTGAGCACTTGAGCGTGACCGTGTGTGTTCCGCCGTGTGCTCGGACATGCATGCATTAGGGCGTCGCGCGCGTTTTTGCATCCATGTGTATGTGTGACTGTTGCATACACGTAGGGGGAGTACGTGTAGGGGCCACTAAAGGAGCAGTCAAATCACACAGTAAGTTAGTCGGAAGAAGCAACCATCATTTCACTCTTCAATGACACGTACGCAATATAAAATGGTTGATATGGAGAGAAAAAGAAAACCACTATATATACACTAGCAGGAGCCTAAGCTACAAGCCTGCTTCCTTGGGTTGCTCTCTTCACAAGCATCGAACAACGGTGGCCACACCGCTGGTCACATATCCGGCCTGATCCCGTAGCTGGGGGAAGGGAACAATGTTCTGCGTAGACGCGGTCGACATCGGCGAGGGAGAAAATCCACAGTCGGTGCGTCCCAATCGGGGCTCACCTGGTATGGGCCGATGCCGCGTCCCAACCGCCCTTCTAGCTACAGCCCGACGTCCCAGGTAGTCCATCTTCCTTTTGGAGCCGGCTTGCTCCACTGCCGCAGCTCCCTACGTAGCTCCATCTCCATGTTGATCTTTCTCTACTTCTACCGGCTTCTACTTGTGATGAGTTTATGTCTCATGAACTAGTGCCAGTACTATTATTCTAATCACACTTCTTCAATATCTTTGCCATCAGGGATGCTCAGCTCGATTTTAGTGGAACTGCACAAAAGCATCGTATGATCCGAGGGTGTCAGCTGTCTTTCCTTCGACATGTTATACCTGGCCAGGAAATTAAATCCTGTTTAGGGTTTAGGGTTTGAGTCGTAGTGACCCCATCAGTAGTTTTTCTTTCGTACACGCTCGCACAACTTTTGTCTTTAGTTGTGAAGTAAATATTGGCTATGATCTGTGAATCATTGAGATGCATCAGCATGCACTACAAGAAATATGTCAACTAGTGACCTTCTGTTAGTGACCCTGAAAGAATTGGTCATAGATTTATGACCATTTGAGACCAATTCGTCAAAAGCTGTTCGGGGGGCTCCAAACCCTAAACCATTGCGACCATTTTGGTCAGAAAGGTCGTAATTTCCTTACACGAAATGGTCATAAAGCAAACAGTGCTGGTCCACTGCCTTATTTCTAGTTGTTAACGACCAATATAGATGGTCATAGCCTTGTAGATTGTGGTGGGTTGTGATGACTAGGCGCCATCTCATCAGTTTTTCCTATGTGTCATGTCCATGTGTCAATTTTTGCCCTAGGTTGTGAAGCAACCTATATTTCTGTTATTCCAAAAATTCCCAAAAAATTCTCATAAATTGTTTGGATCATATCTTCATCAAATATATCAAAAACCTTCCTTGCCTAGTTCAAAAATAACTCAACAATATTCATTTTCCTATTCTGTTCAGAGAAACACTTTGTGAAGGAAGTGTTATTTATATATTCTTGATTTCCCTAAAAATTTGTGAAGACATTCTTCTTAGTATATGATCATCCTCAGCCAAAACTCACGCCCATTGGCCATGTGCATTTCCCGTGCCGCTAATCAAACACTTGGCTGCTAATTCATGTTTGAGCATAGTTCGGTCTCCTCATGAGAATCTTATGTTATAATTTTCTACCTAGCACCTACCCGGGGAGTGCCCAACCCACTAGACATGCCTAGGCCGCCTAGAACGCATGGCAACGCCATGGTCACGCAGTGACCACGCCGCGGCATGTGAGCGTGTGCGCTCTAGAGTTGGGGCCCTTGGCCACCGTCCAAACCTCGATGTCTCGCTATCAAACCATGTATTTATGATTAAATAGATACTTATTTACCTAGAAATGATTTTTGTAAAAAATAAAGAGCAAACTATGAGGCACCTGCAGTTCAAATTTGACCCGCTTCCAACTGAATCGACGGGAATTTATCTTTTTCACCAGAGGTGGATCAAAACTTTTGGCACCCAACCATTTTGTCAATTGTGCATTAAATATGGCCTCATATTTTATAAAATTGATTAGGTCCAATTTTGCAACAAATATACGGTAGGTCCTTCACAAAAAAAAACTCATTTCGGGCACTCGGAAAATGGAAAATGTATTTTCCGTGAAAAGAAAATGAAAACTCCCTTAGGCAACATTGTTTGGAATTCCAAGATGCACCCTTGTGCACAACATGAGATCATTTGAACAAACTATGCCATGAATGTGGCCATAAGATTGATGATTTGGCTTGAAAGCCATGAATCTTCACACATGATAGCTCATTTCTGAGAACACTTTTTTAAAATAATTAACGTATTACAAGTTTATTATTTTTCCTGGAAACTTGGTCACATATAATGACACAATGCGGAGGTTTTCCAATTTTTTGAGTTTTTTATGCCCGTTTCAAAATGCGGTCAAAACGCCGGGAATGACCGTTCCTAGCTAGTGGTTGAATCTTGTAATTTTTTTGGTGTTTTTCTGATTAAATAGATACTTATGTACCTAGAAATGATTTTTGGAAAAAATAAAGAGCAAACTACGAGGTAGCTACAGTTCAAATTTGACCCACTTCCAACTACATCAGCGGGAATTTGTCTTTTTCACCAGAGGTGGATCAAAACTTTTGACACCCAACCATTTTGTCAATTGTGCATTGTATATGTCCTAGTATTTTATAAAATTGAATTGATCCAATTTTGCAACAAATATATGATAGGTCCTTCACAAAAAACTCATTTTGGACATTTAAAAAATGAAAAAATGTTTTTTCGTGCAAAGAAAATGAAAACTTCCTTAGGCAACAGTGTTTGTCATTCCAAGATGCACCCTTGTGCACGATATGATGTCATTTGAACAAACTATGCCATGAATGTGGCCACAAGATTGATCATTTGGCTTGAAAGTCGTGAATCTTCACACATGATAGCTCATTTCTGATAACACTTTAAAAAAATTACCGTATTACAAGTTTATTATTTTTCCTGGAAACTTGGTCACGTATAATGACACAATGCGGAGGTTTTCCAAATTTTTGATTTTTTTTTGAATTTTTTATGCCCGTTTCAAAATGCGATCAAAACGCCGTGAATGACCGTTCCTAGCTAGTGGTTGAATCTTGTAATTTTTTTGGTGTTTCTCTGATTAAATAGATACTTATGTACCTAGAAATGATTTTCTGAAAAAATAAGGAGCAAACTACGAGAAAGCTACAGTTCAAATTTGACCCGCTTCCAACTGAATCAGCGGGAATTTGTCTTTTTCACCAGAGGTGGATAAAAACTTTTGACACCCAACCATTTTGTCAATTATGCATTGTATATGGCCTAGTATTTTATAAAATTGATTTGATCCAATTTTGCAACAAATATATGATAGGTCCTTCACAAAAAAACTCATTTGGGGCATTTAAAAGATGAAAAAATGTTTTTTCGTGCAAAGAAAATGAAAACTTCCTTAGGCAACATTGTTTGTCATTCCAGGATGCACCCTTGTGCACGATATGAGGTCATTTGAACAAACTATGCCATGAATGTGGCCACAAGATTGATCATTAGGCTTGAAAGCCGTGAATCTTCACACATGATAGCTCATTTCTGAGAACACTTTTAAAAAATAATTACCGTATTACAAGTTTATTATTTTTCCTGGAAACTTGGTCACATATGCGGAGGTTTTCCAATTTTTTGAGTTTTTTTTTGAATTTTTTATGCCTGTTTCAAAATGCGGTCAAAACGCCGGGAATGACCGTTCCTAGCTAGTGGTTGAATCTTGTAATTGTTTTGGTGTTTCTCTGATTAAATAGATACTTATGTACCTAGAAATGATTTTTGGAAAAAATAAAGAGCAAACTACGAGGTAGCTACAGTTCAAATTTGACCCGCTTCCAACTGAATCAGCGGGAATTTGTCTTTTTCACCAGAGGTGGATCAAAACTTTTGACACCCAACCATTTTGTCAATTGTGCATTGTATATGGCCTAGTATTTTATAAAATTGATTTGGTCCAATTTTGCAACAAATATATGATAGGTCCTTCACAAAAAACTCATTTTGGGCATTTAAAAAATGTAAAAAATGTTTTTTCCTGCAAAGAAAATGAAAACTTCCTTAGGCAACATTGTTTGTCATTCCAAGATGCACCCTTGTGCACGATATGAGGTCATTTGAGCAAACTATGCCATGAATGTGGCCACAAGATTGATCATTTGGCTTGAAAGCCGTGAATCTTCACACATGATAGCTCATTTCTGAGAACACTTTTAAAAAATAATTACCATGTTACAAGTTTATTATTTTACCTGGAAACTTGGTCACATATAATGACACAATGCGGAGGTTTTCCATTTTTTGATTTTTTTTTAATTTTTATTCTCGTTTCAAAATGCGGTGAAAACGCCGGGAATGACCGTTCCTAGCTAGTGGTTGAATCTTGTAATTTTTTTGGTGTTTCTCTGATTAAATAGATACTTATGTACCTAGAAATGATTTTCGGAAAAAATAAGGAGCAAACTACGAGAAAGCTACAGTTCAAATTTGACCCGCTTCCAACTGAATCAGCGGCAATTTGTCTTTTTCACCAGAGGTGGATCAAAACTTTTGACACCCAACCATTTTGTCAATTGTGCATTGTATATGGCCTAGTATTTTATAAAATTGATTTGATCCAATTTTGCAACAAATATATGATAGGTCCTTCACAAAAAAAACTCATTTTGGGCATTTAAAAGATGAAAATATGTTTTTTCGTGCAAAGAAAATGAAAACTTCCTTAGGCAACATTGTTTGTCATTCCAGGATGCACCCTTGTGCACGATATGAGATCATTTGAACAAACTATGCCATGAATGTGGCCACAAGATTGATCATTAGGCTTGAAAGCCGTGAATCTTCACACATGATAGCTCATTTCTGAGAACACTTTTAAAAAATAATTACCGTATTACAAGTTTATTATTTTTCCTGGAAACTTGGTCACATATAATGACACAATGCGGAGGTTTTCCAATTTTTCGATTTTTTTGAATTTTTTATGCCCGTTTCAAAATGCGATCAAAACGCCGGGAATGACCATTCCTAGCTAGTGGTTGAATCTTGTAATTTTTTTGGTGTTTCTCTGATTAAATATATACTTATGTACATAGAAATGATTTTTGGAAAAAATAAAGAGCAAACTACGAGGTAGCTACAGTTCAAATTTGACCCGCTTCCAACTAAATCAGCGGGAATTTGTCTTTTTCACCAGAGGTGGATCAAAACTTTTGACACCCAACCATTTTGTCAATTGTGCATTGTATATGGCCTAGTATTTTATAAAATTGATTTGGTCCAATTTTGCAACAAATATATGATAGGTCCTTCACAAAAAAACTCATTTTGGGCATTTAAAAAATGAAAAAAATGTTTTTTAGTGCAAAGAAAATGAAAACTTCCTTAGGCAACATTGTTTGTCATTCCAAGATGCACCATTGTGCACGATATGAGGTCATTTGAACAAACTATGCCATGAATGTGGCCACAAGATTGATCATTTGGCTTGAAAGCCGTGAATCTTCACACATGATAGCTCATTTCTGAGAACACTTTTAAAAAATAATTATTGTATTAAAAGTTTATTATTTTTCCTGGAAACTTGGTCACATATAATGACACAATGCGGAGGTTTTACATTTTTTGATTTTTTTTTGAACTTTTTATGCCCGTTTCAAAATGTGGTCAAAACACCGGGAATGACCATTCCTAGCTAGTGGTTGAATCTTGTAATTTTTTTGGTGTTTCTCTGATTAAATAGATACTTATGTACCTAGAAATGATTTTTGGAAAAAATAAAGAACAAACTACGAGGTAGCTACAGTTCAAATTTGACCCGCTTCCAACTGAATCAGTGGGAATTTGTCTTTTTCACCAGAGGTGGATCAAAACTTTTGACACCCAACCATTTTGTCAATTGTGCATTGTATATGGCCTAGTATTTTATAAAATTGATTTGGTCCAATTTTGCAACAAATATATGATAGGTCCTTCACAAAAAAACTCATTTTGGGCATTTAAAAAATGAAAAAATGTTTTTTCGTGCAAAGAAAATGAAAACTTCCTTAGGTAACATTGTTTGTCATTCCAAGATGCACCCTTGTGCACGATATGAGGTCATTTGAACAAACTATGCCATGAATGTGGCCACAAGGTTGATCATTTGTCTTGAAAGCCGTGAATCTTCACACATGATAGCTCATTTTTGAGAACACTTTTAAAAAATAATTACCGTATTACAAGTTTATTATTTTTCCTGGAAACTTGGTCACATATAATGACACAATGCGGAGGCTTTCCAATTTTTTGAGTTTTTTTTTATTTTTTATGCCCGTTTCAAAATGCGGCCAAAACGCAGGGAATGTCCGTTCCTAGCTAGTGGTTGAATCTTGTAATTTTTTTGGTGTTTCTCTGATTAAATAGATACTTATGTACCTAGAAATGATTTTTGGAAAAAATAAAGAGCAAACTACGAGGTAGCTACAGTTCAAATTTGACCCGCTTCCAACTGAATCAGCGGGAATTTGTCTTTTTCACCAGAGGTGGATCAAAACTTTTGACACCCAACCATTTTGACAATTGTGCATTGTATATGGCCTAGTATTTTATAAAATTGATAGGGTCCAATTTTGCAACAAATATATGATAGGTCATTCACAAAAAAACTCATTTTGGGCATTTAAAAAAATGAAAAAATTGTTTTTTCGTGCAAAGAAAATGAAAACTTCCTTAGGCAACATTGTTTGTCATTCCAAGATGCACCCTTGTGCACGATATGAGGTCATTTGAACAAACTATGCCATGAATGTGGCCACAAGATTGATCATTTGGCTTGAAAGCCGTGAATCTTCACACATGATAGCTCATTTCTGAGAACACTTTTTAAAAATAATTACCGTATTACAAGTTTATTATTTTTCCTAGAAACTTGGTCACATATAATGACACAATGCGGAGGTTTTCCAATTTTTTGTTTTTTTTGAATTTTTTATGCCCGTTTCAAAATGCAGTCAAAACGCCAGGAATGACCGTTCCTAGCTAGTGGTTGAATCTTGTAATTTTTTTGGTGTTTCTCTGATTAAATAGATACTTATGTACCTAGAAATGATTTTTGGAAAAAATAAAGAGGAAACTACGAGGTAGCTACAGTTCAAATTTGACCCGCTTCCAACTAAATCAGCGTGAATTTGTCTTTTTCACCAGAGGTGGATCAAAACTTTTGACACCCAACCATTTTGTCAATTGTGCATTATATATGTCCTAGTATTTTATAAAATTGATTTGGTTCAATTTTGCAACAAATATATGGTAGGTCCTTCACAAAAAAACTCATTTTGGGCTTTTAAAAAATGAAAAGAAAATCGTGCAAATGAAATAAAAACTCTGTGTGTCAATGTTGTTTGCGAATCTAAGATATAAACTTGTGCAAAATATGACATCATTTGAACAAATATTTGCTAGGTCTTTCACGAAAAAACTCATTTTGAGCATTGAAAAATGGAATAAAAAAATTGTGTGTAATCAATCATGACCAAATTTAAAAGGTCAAAAGGTCTTCAAATTGTTTGACGCGTTCTGATTGGTTCATAGGCATATCATGCGGATCATGCATCCACCACTGTCGGATGCTTCTGAATCGAACGGCAGCCCTCTCCCCCTCCTCTCTCACCCGAGAACGTATCCTATGAAACAAACAAACCTGTGGACCCGATGCACCACACCATTCTGGACTGTTAGATTAAAAGACGATGGACATGATTGAGGCAAACAGGGGGCTGTGAACATATTTTGCAAACAGAACACTTTGTTTCGTCAAAATCAACCAGCACTTCAACTCTCGCTGCGATTTCCCTATAGTGGGTTTATTTCGATGGAATGTAAGTGTTTTATTGACAATAAGCCAGACTACTGGGTAGAGTGCGGGTTGATTTTAGAAAAATACAAGGTCGGTTTTGCAAATGCGCCAACAACTCATCAGTAGTCAAACATAGTCCGTTGGTTATCCATCCAAAGGACCAAAATTGCACGGTGCACTCGGTGCACAGATTCGTCCGTTTCACCTGATACATTCTCTCTCTCACCCAAACCCTAACTCATATCCCCTCCTCTCCCCCGACCCACTTTCCCCCTCTCGTCCCACAGCCGCCACCTCTCGCTCCCCCTCCGTCTCAATCTCTCGATCCCCAACCCCGGCCGCCGGTGATCCCTCCCCTCCCCTTCTCTCCCACGGCCGCGGTCGAATCCTCGCTCATGACATAGACCTAGCCGCATCTCCTCCTCGCCGCCATCTCCTCGTCGCCTCCCAGCTCACAGTCGGCCTCCACCCCCTCCCTCCCCTCCCTCCCCCACCTTCCCCCTTTAGCACGCGCACACCGACGCGCTCCTCTCGCCAATTTTCTACGCGCTCGTCTCTCCCTCTCCCTCGCGCTGTAGGCCACCTACGGCGGCCGATTCTGGCGACTTCTGACAGCATTCGACGGCGTCCAGCACACCCACATGACCCCCTCGCTCCGCTCCTCCATCTCCTCCGACCAGATCCGACGCGCGCGGCCTCCTGCAGCCATGCACGACCCTCCTCGACGGCTAGGGTTTCGGCCACCACGTCACCGGCGTGGGTCTGACGTTGCTCCGGTGACTCAGGTGAGTCCCTTCACTCCTCCTCGTCACATCCATCCCTCTCTTCCTCACCTCGTCTCGTCTCCCTCACAGATCCAGCACGCCGCCGTCGCTTGCGCACCGGACGCCATGGACGGGAAGGCTGCTACCTCCCCTGCGCCGACGCCATGGAGGACGCAGCTCCATCACTGCCCCGACGCCATCCAGGTCAGCCCCCTTCTCCGGCTGTTTGTTTGATTCGATTTGGTTCGGCTGCTGCTCTGTCTCCTTTGGGCTACTTGATTTAGATTGCCTTCCTCTGGTGATGATGCTCCCTCTCTTCTAATGCTGCAGGAGAACCTCATGGACGCTGCTTAACTCAACATGAATGAAACTGAACCTGGGGTTTCTCTTTCGATTGCTACATGTGTGACTGCAGGAGATCAACTTCCTTCTCAACCGATGGGTAAGCCTCCTGGTCCACTCAAGTTCTGAACCAAATAAGAAAAATTATCAATCTTGTTCGCTGCATATGCAATGATGGTTGATGATTCAGTTTTTCACTTGTGTAATCTTTGTTTACTCTGCTAAAGGGCTGCCCTAGTTAGTTAGTTTTGATAGGCTCCTTACTGCATATGCTGCTGGAATCTAATTTGACCTGTTAAGAATGAGTGTCAATCAATCAAACACAAGGAAATTAAATGCTCACTGTTTCTCATAGTGATTGTTGTGTCGTGTATAGGTCAAACTAGTGCTGCCCTTGTCTACTTTTGAGGCATCAACATGTGTTGCCATGGTTTTGGTTTTGGTTTCCGGTTGATGCATGGTTGGTGTGCTAGCTGTTCGTTAGTACCTGCTGGTTGTTACTATTGCTCTTTTGAGTCAGTTTCCCTGCGTGAGACAGATTTCTTTCTTGATGTACCAATCCTCAATTAATGCCTCATGAAGCTCTTTTTGTATGCAACCTTCTGTTCAAATATTTGTACTCCCTCCGATCCATATTAATTGACGCTAGTTTAGTAGAAAAGTTTAACTTTGTACTAAACCAACGTCAATTAATATGGATCAGAGGGAGTACATGATTTTGATTTCCGAAACTTACAAATGATTTGCAAGTTGGACTGGATGTTTTTGAGAAGATTTCTTGCTGTAGGACATGGTGCATGTCTTCTGAAATCTGACTAGGAGACGTATTCTTCACATCTAATCAAGATTTGTTTGTTTGAGAGTTCTAAAGAAAGTAGGAATGTTCCTGTGCTTTTCCGAAACAGAGTTAGAGTGCTCAAGCGTGCGCCAAGGTTCTAACATTTTCTCGAACGCTTTGTGCTGGTATGTATGTCACATCTTGCTTCCATTGCAGTCTCAACACCCACTTTGCGTTTCTGCAATCACTAATTATACTCCAGTTTGGTGGGTTCCAAATGTTGTTGTTGCACATGTAAAAGAAAGGGATTCAGGCTACACATCTAGCTTCTGGATGTATCTATCTCACTGCCTTTTGCTGTTCCACTCTGGTTTTGCTTACTTTCTAAAATGTGCGTTTTAATAATAATGTTTATAAAGGCTGGAGATGTACCATTTCTCTCACCTCAGCTTCTTATCATTGCCGGACATATGCCCCCTTCTTTTGGGTGATGGTGATTTCATATTAATCATGGAATAAAATAACATGCTACGGGAGCAGAAACTATTCACTTAACTATTTAAGGCCAAGAAGTATAAATCGAGGCACCTCCTCTCCTCTCCTCCCGTTGATGCTTGATTGTTACCTAGAATAAAGATTGTTTTCAGGAACATGAAAGTATTACCGTTTGTTAGGACATGATGACTGTTTGTTTACTGCTTTATGATTTTGTGTAGAGTTGCGTCCTCCTTGTCCCCTTTTACCCAAGGCCATCTTGTTGTGTCAATGGTTGTGTTGCCGTTTCAAGTTTTGTGTATGTGCATATGTACATAGCAGTAGACTAGACTGTTGTGATCGTATATTACCACCGTCCCTTCTTAGATTTATCTAGATACGGATGTATCTAACACTAAAACGTGTCTATACATCCGTATCTAGACAAATCTAAGACAAGAATTTTGGGACGGAGGCAAGGTTTTCGTGTTGTCGAGTCGTTCTGGGGTAGCGACTCTTGACGAGTTGTGCCTGGCTGATCGACTAGTCTCTACTAGTTGAGAGGTTGAGTCGACATCTGGCAGTGCGGCTCGTCGACTAGTCGCGTGGATGGAGTACTTGCTTTGCAGCCTGACAAGACAATATTGTGTTTGCTGGAAACTGAACTCTCTTCTATGTTTGGTTGATGCAGTTCCTTCCATTAATTTATTTGTTTCTTCGATTTGGATGCAACATGTTCCCTTCATGAACGAGGACATGGGCATGTACCTCGACGGTGAGCTCATCCATCACTACCACCTCGACTCTGTGCGCAAGGTCAATTCCTCTCTCTCGTCTATGAGGTTTTTTTTTCAAGTTTTGTCTTCTCCATTGTAGCCTGCTAGTTTCTGTTCTGGTCCTGAAACCAAACTAGGTAGGATGGCCTTGTGACCTCCTGAATGTCGAGGCTTTGGTTGTCATATCGTGTTTGGTTGATCCTGTATGATGTGTACTCGCTTGATGGACACCTATTAGCTAAGGTTCTCATATCATGTTTGGTGCTCATATGTGCTTGCTTAATGGTTCTCATATCATGTTTGGTAGATCCTTTATCATGTTAGGTTCTCATTAGCTAAGATTGTTATGTTTTGCTACTGAATCGTATTTCATCAGTCTGCACGTGATCAAGCTCACTCTTATTATTAATTGCCAACAATTGCTACTGGATACACACAGTTTTTCCCATGTTATTATCGATGTTCTGCTCTAGGACGGTTTCTAGACACTCGCATTGTGTGTGCTCCTCTTCACACTAGACTCTTTACTTTCTATCTCATGTTCATAGCGTTCTAGTTTGTCGACGACATAGTATCCCCTGTGATCTCTTAGTGAAATGAGAGGTTTGATTGATGCTGTATAGGATTGGCTAGTTTTGCTTAATGCCATATGTCTTGTGCAATCAAATTACATTTCTGTTTGTTATGGTAATATAAAAAATAATCATGCTGTCAAAATTTTCACAGTGCGTGCCTTTTATTTCTTTAGTTTGACTGTTTCCCTTGTATTCAATATGCTTCTAATGCCTGATCCTTTCATTTTTGTTCAGGCATCTTTATTTTCACAGGTGTTGTGTGTCCTAGAAGATGGAAGAGGAAGAAAACTTATTTTTGTTGAACTAAATTTTCTGTATTCTGTTTTGTTGTACGTATCATTTGATAATTTTGTATAGGAACAAGTGATACTATTTTGAAGGGCTTTATGGCCTGTGATGTAAACATATTTAGTGCTGAAATATGAAATTATTTGCAAAATTTGTCGAAAAGGAGGATCATTTGTATGAATATGTGAATGGGCTGAAAAGAGTATTGGACCAACTCCTGGATTGAATTATTATTTGAATGTATAAAAAGGCTGAATGTAAACCAGAAATGGGCTGCAAAAAGTTGTACCTATACTCTTGAAAGGCCAAATGTGCATAAAAATTGACGGGCTGACCAGTTGGGCTTGGCCCATGTAGCTGACAAAAATTAACAGAAATAAATATACTAAATGGGCTGAATTGTTGGGCACGTCCCATATAGACACCGAATTGGACCGGGCTGAATCTAATTTTTGACCTTTTCAATTGGTCGTAATATTGCCACGTCAGCTTGCCACGTCAGCTTGCCACGTCGGATCCGACGTGGCCTGGGCAGACAGCTAGTGACCAAAACAAAACAGTAGGCATGTTTTGGTCGTAAACGTCTACGAACTTCTCACAGAGAAGGTCGTTAATTTCAGTTTACAACCGCCAGCTTTTGACCTTCTGTTTTTGGTCACAAAAAGGTCACAAATGAAAAACAATGACCTTTTAGTGACCAGTAGTCAAGGTCACAAGTTGACATATTTCTTGTAGTGATGCGTGTTAGTTTTCCTTTGTATTTGATGGAATGTTGTAACGGGGCAACCTTGGAGTAGGAATGAAAATGGAGTGGAAAGTTTTCGTTTTTTCGGAGAAAAAATGGAAACGGAGAGAAACCAACGTTTTGTTTCGTTGCATCGCGCCATCGAGCAAAACCAACGTTTAAATCACGTCTGTCGCCTTCGTGTCTCACCCTCCTCCACGGCTCTACCCCACACGGTCGCTCGACATGCCACTCACCGCAAACCGAGTATACGATAACTTCCCGCCTGCTTGTCGATGGATCGCGCCATGGAGTACTAGTACTACTGGAAGAGATTGACGAGTTGGGGAGGACAGCTAGCTGTAGCACGGATTCCCAAGAACTTTTTACATGCATGTTGTGGCCGGCTATTGCGACCTTTGAACGCGGAGCAGTCACGTGCACCAGGAAGCGGCGCGGGCGACACTCTCTCGGCCGGCGCGACGCTTCAATGCCGGTGCCAGTGAGAGGTCGCGTCCGCTCTGGCCGGGCATGAATGCGGCACTGACCGTTTCGGGCGGGAAGCACGCACGGGTGATGAAGAGGGTTCGGGTTGGTCAGGAGCGGCCGTGGCAGCGATCCGAACGCCCACAAACAAGAGATGTTGTACGTTAATATTGCCGCGTATATAATTAACAACGTAAATAATGTGCCAGTTGGACAAATATGATTGGGGATGGAGATGGAAATGGAATTTTACGTAAACACGGATATGCATGTCTATGTCTATGTGTGTGTGCGCGATGACTCTCGCGACCTGGAAGCGGGGGCGTGTTTTTGCTCGAGTTTTCTTTCTTGGTACGTTAAAAAATTGTCTGCCAGTTTTCGTTTCTTTTTTCCGGGAACGCGCGTATTCTATTTAAAACCACTGCTATGGAGAGATTGTTTTACTCCATTATAGCCTCTTGTTTGATAGAGTTTCTCGCGTCTCACTCTGTCACCCTCTCCATATCAAAACAAGATGACAGTGTCCACACTATCCCTCTCAGAATCGCCAAGCTTGCCTTCCACGCAAAGGAGGGTCCCACCCGGACACGGGACGAAGTCTTCAATCTTCTATACTCATAGTTCAACAGTCCGGCCAAAGTATATAGTCCGGCTGTCCGAGGACCCCCTAATCCAGGACTCCCTCAGTAGCCCCTGAACCAGGCTTCAATGATGATGAGTCCGACGCGCAGATTGTCTTCGGCATTGCAAGGCGGGTTCCTTCTCCGAATACTCCATAGAAGATTTTAAACACAAGGATCTTGTCCGGCTCTGCAAAACAAATTCCACACACCACCGTAGAGAGTACAATATTCCACAAATCTAATCTGCTGACAACTTTTCATAGCGTGACATCATGCCGCGGCCCGGTCATTACGAACCGTTTTTCCCAGCCTGCCACTACACGTGTTGCGAGGCGGTTTTATTGGCACGTCTTGTTGAAGTAGAGATCATGTTCCCCTTATCACGGGATTCTCATCAATACGGGTGTGGGTAACCCAACCGTGCTTGTTAGTATGACTCCTTGATTTTAGGCAAGTTCCAAACGGCCACGCGGAGGACACTTGATATTCACCCTCTTTATAAAGGGGCCAAGGCCTGTCCTTTTCTTCCCACGCTCGATCCTTCCCTTCCCCCACCTCGAGTTCCAACACCCAAGGCTCAGGCTAAGCGCTTCGGACCTTCAACCATGTCCGGATCCAACCTTCAAGGCCGGTGGATGGCCTCCTCTGTCACAGAGGAGGACATCAAGAAGCTAAGGGAGGCCAGGTATCTGACCGCCAAAATCCTGCACAGGCTGCCTGCTCAATGGCAGGTCATCCCCACTCCCGAACCCAACGAGAGTGTCGTATTTGTTTCCCACTTCCTCCGAGGGATAGGCTTTAGTCTTGATCCCTTTGTTAGAGGGCTCATGTTCTATTACGGGCTAGATTTACATGATCTAGCTCCAGATTCCATCCTTCACATCTCGTCATTTATCATCGTGTGTGAGGCCTTCCTCCATATTGCCCCACACTTCGGCTTATGGCTCAAGACCTTCAATGTGAAGCCGAAGATGATCGATGGGTGACACGCGGAATGCAGAGGTGCTATAATAAGCAAAGGCGCCGACGCTCTATGGCCAAAGGGTTCCTTCCCGGAGGTGTCCAACTTATGGCAACGGGAGTGGTTTTACATCACAGCTCCCCGAGGTACAAAGTGGGCGGCTGGCCCCGTCTTCTGCTCGGGCCCTCCGCCCCAACTGGCATGATGGGTCAACAAGGGGCTGGACTGGGGGCCAGTCAATGACGTGCTGACATTGCAAAGTCGTATCCGAGATCTCCTCAAGAGGGATGTCAGTCTTGTCAAGGTAATGCAAGTTATGCTAGTTCGTCGGGTCCTGCCATGCCAACGTCGATCTCTCCGTATGTGGGAGTTCAACCCGGAAGGACCGCGAACGATTCAACAATTCTTCAGCGTGACGCTCGAAGAGATGTATGGATTGTTCTTTGGATCACGAATAAAGTGTCCGGACACCACCGAGGATGCGGGTCTCAACTGCAACCGTCCAGATACCCATGTAAGTAATTTTGCGACCGAACATGCTGTTTTTTTATTTGTCACAACATCATTCTGAAAAATCACTCTCAGCCAGGACTGGATAAGAAAGGTGGAGAGGATCAGGTGTTCGGCCCCCCTTCCCGAAGGCTCACCGGATCCTGTGCTAGCCAGGATGCTTGAGCATGCACCTTATCAAGTGCCATCAGGGGAAGATGAAGGGAGGAATAAAGAAGCCGAAAGCGGGCTTCACACATTACACATCCAAACTGGGGGAATTATTGTCTCCACGAAGGAGGATACTCGGGGAGAAGAATCTAGAATCCCCTCTCCCCAAGGAAAGAAAAGGGCCGCCTCTGAAGACCTGGTAACGGAGGTTTCCAAACGAGGGAAGAAACCTTCGCCAGGTTCCCCGCCCGGAGGGCGTCCTTACCGCACAGCGCCCGCAAGGGGGCCAGCCCTCAACCGAGCTGTAAGTGAACTTTGGTAAATATATCCTACTTTATCTCTGAGAACAATAACCGAGACATATATCTTGCAGTCTGGCTCGTAGCCCTTCTCGACAGAGTTCGTCTTCGGGGGATCTTCTTCCGGAGATGATGGAGAGCGAAAGGCCTCCCCCTGCCTCCCCGTCCCATGGGGCGGACGACCCTGAGGTGTCGTCATGGAGGATTTCTCCTGATCTGCCAAGGCCATAAGGTAACTCTTCGGCCGCCCGAAGTCCGGAGTATGCGGCTCCTAAGGAGAGCAACATAAAGAGTCCGGGACTGTCTGGTGCACAACCGAACATACTGATGGATCTTCTGGAGGAAGCGGCTATCTCAGAGGAGCATCGTACTTTAATGGGTACGGTGGTTGAGAGGATTTCATCGGCCAAAAGTGGGTTGAATGAAGCTTTTACGAGCCTGCTAAGAGGCTTTGAGGTACGCAAAGTAATATACATATATTTTTATGGTACCGCACATGCTAGGTGTGCTCTGTATAGATAGTAGCCCCTGAGACTCTGGTTGCCGTCCAGAGGCGGCAAACAGAGGATCATAGTCCCAGGTAATGATCGCGCTGCTATTATGTGCAGGCGGCTGAGGATCCGGTGGCTGGCCGGACTGCTAATTTTGCCGAACTGAGGCGACAGCTTGACGCGGCAGATGCCGACATCGCGCTTGTGAACAACCGGCCTTATGAGGCACAGGGTATGTATTTTCGGGTGGTCAACAAATATTAAGAGGAGCATGATGCTAGTATCTATAATATGTTGTGGCTGCAGATGGAGCTGCCGCCATGGAGACCCTCCGGGCGGAACTTGCCCGAGCCAACGAACAAGCCAGGAAAAGTGATGCATCTGCCCTAAAGGCGGCCGAAGAGTTAAGAGCCGAACAGGCTGCTCATCGCCAGAGCGAAGATAAAATAGCCAAGATGGCTGTTGAGCTGAAAGATGCCGCCGGCCGATATGAGCTTCTCAAAAAGGAAAGCCAAGCGAAAGCGGCTGACCTGAAGAAGGCCATGGAAGCAGCCAAAGAAACTCGCTCTAAAGTCAGAGCGGCGAAGGAGGAGCTCCGCCAAGCCGGAGATATCACGGCTGGGAAGCCCTTTTTGTTGCGGACGAAGTTCGGAGATCCGAAGCATGCCCCTCTAGATCAATTATGGAGTGCTGCAGACGCGTACTTGGACTTGGCAAAGAGTGCCGCTGATGCGACTAAATTTTTTAAAGATCAGAAAGATCATGAGGTGGAAAGGTTGTTTTGGTCATAGTTCAGTGCTGCAACGCATCCGCTCCTGTTAAATGAACAAATGGCCGAGTGGGCCGAGCTCCATAGGTTGTTCGGGCTTGCCATGAGGTCTGTCGTGGATCATCTTTGGCCGAAGGGACCAAGGCCAAATAGTTATTTTGGTTTAGTGCAACGATTCCTTGGTGTTATGCCGCATATCAACGATGTAAAGAGGTCGGCGTGCATAGAAGGTGCGCGGATGGTTCTTGCCCATATTAAGATATATTGGGCAGTGATGGAGGCAACCGCTATTGCAACCCGGGGTCCGGCCGTAGGCCAGGTCTCAGCCGAGCACTATTTTGAAGAAGTCCTAGAAGGTGCTCGTTTAATAGAGGCTCAGTGCTCGAAGAGTATCATGTTCGAGTGACATGTATCCCCATTGTAAAAACATTGCTATTTTGATTATAAAGGTTGTGTTTATACTTTTGCCTGAAAGTATTATGATGCCTCCTGTGCGTCCGTTTATGTACGTATATAACCTGAAAGTTTGCAGTCGTCGGTTTCAGCCCCCACACATATAATGCGGGGGTGATAGCGCGACGAACAAGGCAATCAGACTATATAGCTTTAACACTTTCACTTAGCCATAGGAGTTTGACAGTGGGGCTACTATATAGCCCCTGGTATTTCCGCGTTCATCCGAATATGGTGCGCGTACGTACATGACCGGGAAACCGGTCCTTCGTTAATGAGGAGGAATCGCGAAGATTCCGCTGAGTCGTCGAGTGGTTGACCAGTCTCTCGCTTTATCATGACAGTCAGTTTTCGGCTTTCTCTACTGAGGTGCTCATCCGGATGAACCAGGGCACAATCGCAGTAGTTCTCCCGGTGCCACCTTAGCCGATAGAGCGGAACGTAAGGTAGCAAAACACGGGAGCCGGGCAAACCCAACTATTGACCAAAGACATGATTCGGAGCTGATGCATATAAGGCCAAACTCGCGACGCCGAACACTCCCTAAGGTATTCGGACTTTACGACATATACTGGGCTGAGTAACGCCCTCGATAATGAGCCCTGAATTTCCAGGTACGTGCATTAGTCTGACGTGACAAAATGCCAATAACGCCAGCATCCCTCTCGGTTGTGTTGAGTGCCCGGAGGGTGTGAAGCAACAAGAGACAGTAAAAAAGGTTTACGCAGGGTCTTAATCTAAAAAGAAACCTTTGAGCGAGGCCCTGCTGCACGTCTGTGCTTGTGTCTCCATTGTGCCGTATCCTGGAAGGGTGTAGCACGATGATCATCTGTAAAAGAGAAAAACACAGGTGAAAGTCTTCGTGCAAAAAGTTAGTTATCCTTAATGAACCATGAAAATGCAATCTATTATTGTATTAATAGGGTCAAGCTGAACTGTAGCCCTTTTTACATGCGGGAAGCCCCTAGCACCACCTATGGGGGTATATCCATCGACCCAATCTCAGGTTTATCTGAGCTGCTACAACTAGTGGTGCGCCGGACTCGTCTAACCGTGTCCGCGGTCTTGACGACCGATCATTTATTCTGGTTGGAGAGGCCGTACAGTGTTCGGCTGCTAGAGCCGCCACATATTCCTCCGCACGTAAGGAACGCTCTGTGTTTCCGCTAACTGTGATGATGCCACGTGGACCGGGCATCTTAAGTTTAAGATAAGCATAATGCGGTACTGCATTGAAACGAGCGAAGGCCGTTCTTCCGAGTAGTGCGTGATAGCCTCTTCGGAATGGAGCGATGTCGAAGATTAATTCTTCGCTTCGGAAGTTGTCGGGAGAACCAAATACAACCTCTAGTACTAGAGAGCCCGTGCAGCGGGCCTCTAGGCCTGGTATTACTCCTTTGAAGGTAATATTGCTTTGGTTGATTCTTGTCGGGTCTATCCCCATTTTGCGGACAGTGTCCTGATATATCAAATTAAGACTACTGCCGCCGTCCATAAGGACTCGGGTGAGATGGTATCTGTCAATTATTGGGTCGAGCACCAAGGCAGCCGATCCTCCGTGTCGGATACTAGTCGGGTGATCCCTGCGATCAAAAGTGATCGGGCAGGCCGACCAAGGGTTGAACTTGGGGGCGACGGGCTCCATAGCGTATACGTCTCGGAGTGCGCATTTGCGCCTCCTCTTCGGTATGTGAGTTGCGTAAATCATGTTCACTGTTTTGACCTCTGGTGGGAATTTTTTCTGTCCCCCAGTGTTCGGCTGGCGAGGCTCATCCTCGTCTTCACTTGGCGTCTCCCTCCCCTTGTGTTCGGCGTTTAGCTTGCCAGCCTTCTTGAAGACCCAACATTCTCTATTGGTGTGATTTGCGGGTATGTCGGAGGTGCCATGAATCTGACATAATCTGTCTAGAATCTTGTTTAGGCTGGACGGTCCATCTCTGCTGCCTTAAAATAGCTTTTTCCGTTGACCGGGTCGAGAGCCCCTGAATCCGGCGTTTATCGCCATGTTGTCTGGGCTGTCTTCATTGTTTCGACGCTTGCTTTTATTGCGTCGCGGTTTCCCGTTGCCATCCCTGACTTCGGATGTGCATGGGTCGCTGGTGCCGCTACGGGCCAGCCAACTGTCTTCGCCCGCGCAAAAGCGGGTCATAAGGCTTGTTAGGGCTGCCATTGTCCTCGGTTTTTCCTGGCCGAGGTGTCTGGCGAGCCATTCATCCTGGACACTATGTTTGAAAGCCGCTAAGGCTTCGGCATCCGGGGAGTCCACGATTTGATTCTTCTTAGTGAGAAATCTGTTCCAAAGCTTTCAGGCCGACTCTCCGGGCTGTTGAATTATGTGACTTAAATCGTCTGCATCCAGAGGTCAGACATAGGTCGCTTGAAAATTAGCCCTCAAAGCATCCTCAAGCTCTTCCCAACTTCCAATGGAGTTTTCGGGGAGGCTTTTCAACCAGTGCCGAGCTGGTCCTTTCAACTTGAGGGGCAGGTATTTGATGGCGTGGAGATCATCTGCGCGAGCCATGTGGATGTGAAGGATAAAGTCCTCAATCCAGACCCCAGGGTCTGTCGTTCCGTCGTATGCCTCTATGTTCACGGGTTTGAATCCCTCTGGAAATTCATGATCCAGTACCTCATCGGTGAAGCACAAGGGGTGCGCGGCGCCCCTGTATTTGGATGTGTCATGGCATTCTTCTGACGGTTGTAGTGTTTGGTTTTGATTCCGAGCTGTTATTCGGTCTGTATAGTCGTTTGGGCGGCCATGATTCTGTGCCGAAGCGCGCTTCCTGGATCCGTAGATGGACCTGGCCATACCGGCTTTTTTGTCCAAGTGCTCACGTAAATCGTGCGCTGACTTATGTGTGACGTCATTAGCCGCCCTGTCGCAGCCACGGGGTGGTCGGTCCGGCTGATCGGCCGTTTTATTTTTTGGCTGAATGGGCTCTAGAGCCTCGTCGTCAAATTCAGGCAGCAGCTTGCGCTTTGGATAGCTCTTTGTGTGGCGATTGCCACCGTACCTTTCTTCAGTGTCAAGCACTTTGTTCCATCTGCGGTTGAGCGTATTCTGCGCGGCCTTAAGCCTTTGCTTTTGCTTCTTCAAGCTCCTCACGGTGGTAATAAGCCTTCTATGGAGGTTCTCTTGTTCCAAGTGCCTTTCCGAGATGATGTGTGCATCGTCGTCCGGACTGTTCTCCTCTCCGGAGACAGGTTGGTGAGTTTTACCCTCGGCATCGCCGTGATCGGACAACGGCTCCGTACTATGTTCGCCGTCCTCTGGCTCATCCTGCTCCATCGCTGGGTCCGTGTGGTCGTCGTTTCCTTTGGAGTCGACCAGGGTATTATTCTTTCTTGCGCTGTTATCGCTGAGGCGGGATTTGGAGCGGCGCCTACGTCATCGCTTTGGTTGCTTCTCGAGGGGATTATCCTCCGTTGCGTCCTTCCGTTCCTCGTCGTTGTTTTCTTTGGGTGTATCCACCATGTATATATCATATGATGAGGTGGCTGTCCAGCGCCCTGTGGGAGGTGGTTCCTATTCTTCTCCTGCATCGTCGTCCAAACCGTCGATGTCTTCAGAGTCGAAATCAAGCATGTCGGTTAAGTCGTCGACAGTGGCTATTAAGTGGGTGGTGGGTGGGGAACGAATTTCTTCGTCGTCCGCTTCCCACTCAAGCCGGACATGGTTCGGCCAAGGGTCTCCTGACAAGGAGAGAGACCTCAATGAATCTAGCACGTCGCCCAAGGGCGAGTGCTGAAAAATGTCCACGGAGATAAACTCCATGATCGGTGCCCAATCGGATTCGATAGGCACGGACGGAAGCGGTTCGGAGCCTGTGGCCGAGGACAAATCCAAGGGTCCGATGACACAGGTCTCATAGGAGGTGAAGTCAGTATTCAGCTCTATCGCCGCTGAGTGCGCGGCCTCTGTGGCGGGGTCCATCCACCCGTCCTCGGATGGCACGATCTGCTCCGGATTGAGGGCCGGAGTAGCCGCAGGTGTGATCTCCCGAACACCGTCCGATGGCAGAGGTAAGTCATGCTCGTCGTGACTGTGCGGCGCACCTAATGTGGGCTTGAATCCGTCGAAGATCAAGTCTCGGCGGATGTCGGCAGTATAGTTCAAGCTTCCAAACCTGACCTGATGGCCAGGGGCGTAGCTATCGATCTGCTCCAGATGGCCAAGCGAGTTGGCCCGCAGTACGAAGCCACCGAATACGAAGATCTGTCCGGAGAGAAAAACCTCACCCTGGATCGCATCGTTGCCGATGATCGAAGGAGCCATCAAGCCTTATCGTGACGGCACAATGGAACTCCCAATGAAAGCACCAATGTCGGTGTCAAAACCGGCGGATCTCGGGTAGGGGGTCCCGAACTGTGCGTCTAAGGCTAATGGTAACAGGAGGCGGGGGACACAATGTTTACCCAGGTTCGAGCCCTCTCGATGGAGGTAATACCCTACTTCCTGCTTGATTGATCTTGATGATATGAGTATTACAAGAGTTGATCTACCACGAGATCGTAGAGGCTAAACCCTAGAAGCTAGCCTATGATTATGATTCTTGTTGTCCTACGGACTAAACCCTCCGGTTTATATAGACACCAGAGGGGGCTAGGGTTACACAGAGTCGGTTACAGAGAAGGAGATCTACATATCCGAATCGCCAAGCTTGCCTTCCACGCAAAGGAGAGTCCTACCCAGACACGGGATGAAGTCTTCAATCTTGTATCTTCATAGTTCAACAGTCCGGCCAAAGTATATAGTCCGGCTGTCTGAGGACCCCCTAATCCAGGACTCCCTCACCCGCCCGCCCGCCTAAGCGACATCTAGCCCACCTGAGGTATAACTTCTTGTACTGGTCCAGCTCCCCAGGTCGCTGCATGCGGGTTTTCTTCTATGCGACTACTCCCCAGCTCCCCATGTATAGTAGCTAGGGTTCGTCGGCTGGTCCAACATCACCTACTATTATAGAGGAAATGCCACTTGAAAAGTTGTCCTGATTTATGCCTCGGTGGAGGTATACATTTTGTTTCGAAAAAAAGTACATGGTGGTTGTGCGGTCATTGTCCATATGCTCCTATTGCTGCTGCTAATCTAATACTATCACTGGTTAAATGAAGAAATGCTTTTTTTTCTCGGGTATCCTGGTTTAGTTCCCATCAAGATAATCATGATGCTTCTGTTTATTGGTGTACTTTTCATAATTCTTATTGACAATTGAGATGTCGTTGTTAATCTTGTAAAACAAAGTAACAACACTATATCCCTTTTTTATATTTTTGGAAACAGTGATGCGTATCTCCATACCCGGGCATGTCTTCCTCAATTTTAGTGGAACTGCACAAAATTGGATGGCCATTGTTGTTCCGCCTCACTGTCCTCTGCCACGTGGTTCTTCCTTCCTCGAGCTTGACTACTGAGAAGAAACAGACCACAGTGAGGATTTGTCGAACTTCATAGGTGCCTCACCCAAACTTGATGCCAAATGGATGATGCATCGGCTGGTGAAGCTGATCGATTTTCAATGAAAAACAAGCTGTCTTCCATCAGTGCTCTTTGCTTGTTACCCACAAAGATGATATCCTTCGTCATTTCACCTTGGTTGCGTTGGAGACGCAGTCGTCTTTCACGTTGGTGCAATTTTATCACACAATTGGCTATGAACCAAATGTTTCCTCAAAGAAGGATCGACGTTGGTACTAAGAGCATAAGATTTGTATTGATTTCTAAGCCTTCTCACAACTTTGTCTCCAGCTCCCCTGTAATTTTGTTTGTCCAGCTATTAACTTTGATTAAAAAAATGGTGTGGACTATAAACCCGGATGGACGTAGTAGCCCTCCATTTTTATTTACTCCGCATATTAGATTTGTCTGAAGTCAAACTTTGTAAAGTTTGACCAAGTTTAGGCCGAACACAACAAACCATAATAATTAGAGAGGGCAAACTGTACATACTCTCAAACCTTTCCGATAATTGAAATTAAAATTCTTTATTTGTACACACTCTCACACGTTTCCGATAATTTGGCGCATGTGTGGTTGTTCACTTAAGGGAGGGTAGTGTACCGCACGTGAAGGACAGGAAGTGCGACCAGGACGCGTGGATCGTTAGTTCATCGGAAGTACTCCCTCCGTTCCTAAATATTTGTCTTTCAAGTGGTTTGCAATGGACTACCACATACGGATGTATATAGACATTTTTTACAGTGTAGATTCACTCATTTTGCTCCGTATGTAGTCATTTGTTGAAATCTCTAGAAAGACAAATATTTAGGAACAGAGGGAGTAGTAGTTTTCTTCACTGGTACATTAAATAAAGAGTTTCGTTTCGTACTTACACAATTTAAAACGATTGTTATGGAGAGAATAAGAAAACCACTCCACTATATGTTAGTCGTATACACGGGTACTATATGGATGCAGCTTCATTGACTTTAGTGCACCTGCCTTTGGGTTTATGACAGGTGGGCCCAAAATGTGGCTGGCCCACCTGTCATACAGCCAAAAGCAGGTGCAGTTAAGGCACCGGAGCTCAGTCCGTACTACAGTATATATATAAGCTGGAGCCTCAGCGCTTGTTCGCTAGGGTTTGCACTCTCCACACTCTCGCCGCACTACATATATATATACACGCTGGAGGCTCGGTGCTTTGCTAGGGTTTGCTATATTCACTGTCTCTCACCCTCTTCACCAGATCTAAACAAGACTACGTTGTGGCCTCTGTCTCTCTCACCCCCCTCACAGACAGCTGGCGAAGGAGGCGTCCGGATCCCATCGCACCGGGAAGGGGAGGAGGTGCAGCATTCACTCTATCGCCTTCGGCGAGGGAGGAAATCCACTGCCGGCTGCGCTTTTCTCTTTCACCCAGTGCCTGTGCGGGAGGGCCACCGACCCCTTCTTCATCGCTGTCATACATAGTGTGAGCAGATCCGACCTCCCGCCGCACACCTTGCCACATCCCGACGACCCTAAGGTATAAGTTTCTTTGAAACCGTCATTGGTCTAGCTGCATGCTGATCTTTTTCGATTCTGTAGTCAAATCTAGGTCTTGGTTCAAAGAGGAAAGAAGGGTGCGGTGGGGTGGAGCTTGAATCTAGGACATGGTTCAATGAGGAAAGGAGGGAGGGAAAGTAGTATAGACTAGCTATCCAGCCGCTTTTTTGGTCGAAAAGGGAAAAAGGGGGTAACCCAGTACACACATCTGTAAGGAACCCAACTCTTTATTGAAAAGGGAAAGAAACTGGGGGGTCGGGTAGTTTGTGCAGGACTAGATTTGCTGCCCTCACATCGGAAAAAGTTTCAAAGATAACAAATATGGGACCAACGCAGATATGTTGCTTGGCTACATACTCTGCATCACCCATTTATACGTGTGGACGCACATGGTGCTGGCATGTCCCATGTCCCATCCACATGATCGTGCAGTGTGTTTTGAGATGTTGTGCTACTTGTACTGGTACTGTTTTAAATAAATGTTGAATTGAAGCTATTGTATTTTAAGCAATGCCACTCTCAGAATTAACCACTGCACTATTTTAAGAGAATTTCTCTGTTAATGTGAATCAATGCAACCGTTTTAGAAATGCTACTGTCCTATACTTTGTTTTCCATCAAGATAAGGTAGATGCTTCTTTTTTTGGCCGCATGTTTCATCCTCCTTTATTGGCAGTAATTGTTTCCTTTTTTGCCTCTGTTAAATCAGGGATATCTATTCAACTTGTTGCTATAGCAAACTTAAATGTCTCACCGGCGACTTTACTTGATTTCAGAGTTTCTGCACAAAACGAGATTGGATTTCCTATTCGTGTTGGCAGATTCGTACGTGATTTTGTGTGCGTCATGACAGGTTGGTACTTGCCTTCATCCACATGATCGTGCTGTGTGTTTTGAGATGTTGTGCTACTTGTATTGGTACTGTTTTAAATAAATGTTGAATTGAAGCTATTGTATTGCTGTCTTTTCCCATTAAGTAGTGAACAAAAATGGGACCAACCCAGACATTATGGTTGTTGCTTTGTTACAACAAACTCTGCATCACCCCCTTTATAAGTAGATGGAAGCCCATGTTGTTGTTGTGCCCACTCTCCCCTGGAACTGTTTATGCTTTTTGTTAATCTAATGCTGCTGGTAAAATTAAGCAATGCCACTCTCAGAATTAACTACTGAATCTTATTTCAAAACTGCAACACTTGTTAGGGATTGGCGGGATTACCATTTTTGTGGCCGCATGTTTCATCCTCCTTTATTGGCCAGTAATTGATTCCTTTTTTGCCTCTGTTAAAACAGGGATATCTATTCAACTTGTTGCTATTGCGACATTTTGCTTCGCTTAATTTTGGTGGAACTGCACAAAATGAGACCGGATTTCCATATATGTGTTGAGATCTCTTTTAGATCCACCTCAGGTGTTGTTTCAAATCTTGGTCTTGAAAGGTCAGTACCTACTTTCCTCAGAATTAACTACTGAATCTTAGTTCAAAACTGCAACACTTGTTAGCTAGGGATCGGCAGGAGTACCATTTCTGTTAGGGATCGGCCGGAGTACATGTTTAAGAAATGTATTGTTCAGATAATGTCTTTGTTATTATATATCAGTTACAGTGTTTTACAAATGGTACTATCCTGCTTTGTAGTTCTTTCTACATGTTTAACCAAGGTATTGTTAAGATAATGTCTCTGTTAAAATGAATCAGTCGCATTGTTTTAGGAATGATACTTTTCTGCTTTGTCGTCTTTATACATGTTGAAACAAGGCATTGTTAAGATAATGTCTCAGTTACTATGAATGAATCACACTGATTGAAACTTGCTACTCTCCTGCTTTGTTTCCCATTAAGATAAGGTAGATCAGTAGATGTTTTTCTTCTGGGAGTACAAGTCATCAACCGTTATTTCTCAGTAATTATTTCCCTTATACCTTTTGTTGCTTACAGGGATATCAAAATTAAAGCTCGGTTTTATTCTGGCTTTGATTTTAGTTGAACTGCACAAAAGGAGCCAATGTGTCTAAGGCAAACTGCTGCATTAGTGGGTCCAGTTGGTCTTACCACTTTGCAGAAAGAAGCAGTCACTATTTGTGCTACATTACACAAGGAATGATCGAGAAGCTTTACAAAGTCTTAGTAGACGCTGGTGACATGACTAGTCTGCAGAGATGGCTGCTTTACTTGTGGTTCGGAGGAACACTGGGCAAACAAGTGCCCAAACAAGTACCAAGAAGCCAGGACAGGACTCCAAGTCTGTCAATGTCACTCTAAGCAACAATGATGGGGCATCTGGGTATGGTAATCTGTTTACCGTACTTTCAGTTTGTTAGTCCACCGCTTGGTGGGTTGACACTGTGGCCAATATTCATGTGTGTGCTGATGTGTCTTTGTTTTCTGGCAGCATATAAATACGAAATCCACAGGGATGCTCAACTTGATTTTAGTGGAACTGCACAAAATATTCAGATTGTTCGTGTCCTCCATAATAATACTTCATCATGCACAATACATCGAATGGTTCTCTAATCATTCGTCGTCACCTTGAGCCACCGGACTATCAGATGACAAACTGATGACAAACCCTGCCCGTTCCACAATCATAGGCATTACATATTTTGAATGGGAAAAGCTTGTCAAAGTTGACATTAGTTTAATATATTGGAATTGGAAAACCTTGTCAATCTTTGCCGATTGATGTTAGCCAGAAGACATGCATTTGATATTTTTGAGTGGGACGCCCTTTGCTGTGAGCAACGTCGATCGTTTTTTCCTATTCATGTCTTTAGTTCAGAAGTAAATATTTACTCTGCTAAGATGCATAGTTATACGTCTCCGTCGTATCTACTTTTCCAAACACTTTTGCCCTTGTTTTGGACTCTAACTTGCATGATTTGAATGGAATTAACCCGGACTGACATTGTTTTCAGCAAAATTGCCATGGTGTTATTTTTGTGCAGAAACAAAAGTTCTCGGAATGACCTGAAAATCAACGGAGCAACTTTTCAGAAAATATAAAAAATACTGGCGAAAGAATCAAGGCCGGGGGACCCACACCCTGTCCACGAGGGTGGGGGCGCGCCTGCCCCCCTTGGCACGCCCCCTATCTCATGGGCCCCCTGGAGCTCCACCGACCTCAACTCCAACTCCATATATTTCGTTTCGCGGAGAAAAAAACAGAGAGAAAGTTTCATCGCGTTTTACGACACGGAGCCGCCGCCAAGCCCTAATCTCTCTCGGGAGGGCTGATCTGGAGTCCGTTCTGGGCTCCGGAGAGGGGGATTCATCGCCGTCGTCATCATCAACCATCCTCCATCACCAATTTTATGATGCTCACTGACGTGCGTGAGTAACTCCATCGTAGGCTTGCTGGACGGTGATGGGTTGGATGAGATTTATCATGTAATCGAGTTAGTTTTGTTAGGGTTTGGTCCCTAGTATCCACTATGTTCTGAGATTGAAGTTGCTATGACTTTGCTATGCTTAATGCTTGTCACTAGGGCCCGAGTGCCATGATTTTCGATCTGAACCTATTATGTTTTCATGAATATATGTGAGTTCTTGATCCTATCTTGCAAGTCTATAGTCACCTATTATGTGTTATGATCCGACAACCCCGAAGTGACAATAATCGGGATACTTCTCGTGATGACCGTAGTTTGAGGAGTTCATGTATTCACTATGTGTTAATGCTTTGGTCCGGTACTCTATTAAAAGGAGGCCTTAATATCCCTTAGTTTCCACTAGGACCCCGCTGCCACGGGAGGGTAGGACAAAAGATGCCATGCAAGTTCTTTTCCATAAGCACGTATGACTATATTCGGAATACATGCCTACATTACATTGATGAATTGGAGCTAGTTCTGTGTCACCCTATGTTATGACTGTTACATGATGAACCGCATCCGACATAATTATCCATCATTGATCCACTGCCTACAAGCTTTTCACATATTGTGCTTTGCTTATTTACTTTTCCGTTGCTACTGTTACAATCACTACAAAACCCAAAAATATTACTTTTGCTACCGTTACTGTTACTTCCATATTACTTTGCTACTAAATACTTTGCTGCAGATACTAAGTTACCCAGGTATGGTTGAATTGAGAACTCAACTGCTAATACTTGAGAATATTCTTTGGCTCCCCTTGTGTCGAATCAATAAATTTGGGTTGAATACTCTACCCTCGAAAACTGTTGCGATCCCCTATACTTGTGGGTTATCAAGACTATTTTCTGGCGCCGTTGCCGGGGAGCATAGTTCTATTCTTTGAGTCACTTGGGATTTATATCTGCTGGTCACTATGAAGAACTTGAAAGACGCGAAAACAAAAATTTATCCCTCAACTACGAGGGGAGGTAAGGAACTGCCATCTAGCTCTGCACTTGATTCACCTTCTGTTTTGAGTAAGCTTGCGACACCTAAACCTGCTTCTGCTATTAATTTTGATATGTCGCATGTTATTGATGATGCCACTTCTGCTATGCATGATACTTATGATAAAACTACTTCTATGCTTGATACTACTGTGCCACTTGGTGAATTTCTTGATGAACAACTTGCTAGGGCTAGAGAGAATGAAATTATTGAAAATGAAATTATTGAAGATAGTGATGATGAAGGTTCTCCCAATAGATATGAATTGCATGTTGTTCCTGAGGGTTATGTTATGGATGAAGAAGCTGCTAGAGCTATTCTTGCTTGCAATGATAGTTCTGATCTTAAGAAGTTATTAGCTAAATGGAAGCAGCAATCTCTTAATGCTAGAATGAAACATGACCCTGCTTTTGTTGCTTCACCTATCTTTGTTACTGATAAGGATTATGAATTCTCTGTCGATCCTGATATAATTACTTTGGTTGAATCTGATCCTTTTTATGGCTATGAATGTGAAACTGTTGTGGCACATCTTACTAAATTAAATGATATAGCTACCCAGTTCACTAATGATGAGAAATCTCGCTACTATTATATCCTTAAAATATTTCCATTCTCATTAAAGGGTGATGCTAAAACTTGGTTTAATTCTCTTGATCCTGGTTGTGTGCGTAGTCCCCAGGATATGATTTATTACTTCTCTGCTAAATATTTCCTCGCTCATAAGAAACAAGCTGCTTTAAGGGAAATATATAATTTTGTGCAAATTGAAGAAGAGAGTCTCCCACAAGCTTGGGGGAGGCTTCTCCAGTTACTTAATGCTTTGCCTGATCATCCTCTTAAGAAAAATGAAATACTTGATATCTTTTATAATGGACTAACCGATGCTTCTAAGGACCACTTGGATAGTTGTGTTGGTTGTGTTTTCAGGGAAAGAACAGTCGACCAAGCTGAAATTCTATTGAATAATATGTTGACTAATGAAAATAATTGGACACTTCCTGAGCCAACTCCTGAGCCTACTCCTAAACCAACTCCGAAGAAAAGGGGAGTTCTATTTCTCAGTCCTGAAGATATGCAAGAGGCAAAGAAATCAATGAAAGAGAAAGGTATTAAAGCTGAAGATGTTAAGAATTTACCTCCTATTGAATAAATACATGGTCTTAATCTACCGCCTGCTGAAGAAATACATGGTTATAATTCATCACCTATTGAAGAAACACATGGTCTTGATAACCCGACACAGGTACTAAAGGTAAATTCTCTCTATAGATTTGATGAAGGTGATATTCCTCGTTATAAGTCTGCTAGCCAATGCTTAGATGAGTTTGATAATTTTATTGTTAAACAAGAAAACTTCAACGCTTATGTTGGTAGACAATTGAAAAGTAATTCTTACATGCTTGGACACTTGAGTGATTATATGTCTAGAGTTAAGGGTGAACTTAAACTCATTAGTAAACATGCTTCTATGGTTACCACTCAAGCAGAACAAGTACTTAAAGCTCAGAATGATTTGCTCAATGAATTGAATAATAAACATGATTATGCTGTTAGAGTGGCTACTAGAACTGGTAGAATGACTCAGGAACCTTTGTATCCTGAAGGCCACCCTAAGAGAATTGAGCAAGATTCTCTTTGAAATAATCTAGATGCACCTAGTTCTTCTAAAAAGAAGAAGAAGAAAAATGATAGAACTTTGCATGCTTCTAGTGAACCTATTGTAGAGAAACCTGAGAATCCCAACGATATTTCTATTTCTGATGCTGAAACACAATCTGGTAATGAACATGAACCTAGTGATAATGTTAATGATGATGTTCATGTTGATGCTCAACCTAGTAATAACAATGATGTAGAGATTGAACCTGCTGTTGATCTTGATAACCCACAATCAAAGAATCAACGTTATGATAAGAGAGACTTTGTTGCTAGGAAGCACGGTAAAGAAACAGAGCCATGGGTTCAGAAACCCATGCCCTTTCCTCCTAAGCCATCCAAGAAAAAGGATGATGAGGATTTTGGGCGCTTTGCTGAAATGATTAGACCTATCTTCTTATGTATGCGTTTGACTGATATGCTTAAAACGAATTCTTATGCTAAATATATGAAAGATATTGTTACAAATAAAAGAAAGATACTGGAAGCTGAAATTTCCACCATGCTTGCTGATTATACTTTTAAAGGTGGAATACCTAAGAAACTTGGTGATCCAGGAGTACCAACTATACCATGCTCTATTAAAAGAAACTATGTTAAAACTGCTTTATGTGATCTTGGACCCGGTGTTAGTGTTATGCCTCTTTCTTTATATCGTAGACTTGAATTGAATAAGTTGACACCTACTGAAATATCTTTGCAAATGGCCGATAAATCAACTGCTATACCTGTCGGTATTTGTTAGGATGTGCCTGTTGTGGTTGCAAATGTTACTATTTTAACGAACTTCGTTATTCTTGATATTCTTGAGGTCGATAGTATGTCTATTATTCTTGGAAGAACCTTTTTGAATACTGCAGGGGCTGTTATTGATTGCAACAAAGGAATGTCACTTTTCATGTTAATGGTAATGAGCATACGGTACACTTTCCGAGGAAACAACCTCAAGTTCATATCATCAATTCTATTGGAAAAATTCCATCGATTATTATTGGAGGTTTTGAATTTCCTCTTCCTACTGTCAAGAAGAAATATGATATTCTTATTATTGGGGATGTTCATATCCCCGTTGAGGTAACTTAGTGTTATTCGAAATTTCTCCAGTTCCATGTTATTCGGAATGAGTTTGTTAACAAGACGTGATCAACCTTGTTAGTGGATTCCTTTCGATGATCATGAGATGGATGAAGTTAGAAGGCACAACCTTCTGTACTCTCTTTTTACTTTCTGTTATTTAGAATAAATAAAGCAAAAATAGAATTTTCTGTCTATTTTCTGAATTATCCATGCAATAAAAAATATCCCGAAAATAAAAGTTCTCCAAATGCCCTGCCAATTTAATATGATTTTTTCTGGAATATTTGAGAATATTTGGCACTGAGAACACAACAGGGGAGCAAGCACCTGGCCACGTCCAGGGCGCGCCCCCTGCCTCGTGGGCCCACAGTGGCTCCCCTTCACTTATTCCTACACCCACACACTTCTTCTTCCTCCCAAAAAAATCACCAACCAGCTCAAGCATGAGTTCTAGCTCATTTTGCTGCGATTTTCGATCTCCTTGCTCAAAGCACCTCTCACAAAACTGCTTTGGGGGGATTGTTCCTTGGTATGTGACTCGTCCAATGATCCAATTAGTTTTTGTTCTAGTGTTTTATTCATTGCAAATTTGTGCTGCCTAGGTGACCCTGTTCTTGAGATTGCATGTCAAATTTTTATGGTCCCAAGTAGTTCCAATGCATGATATAGTCTCTAGGCACTTGTGGGAGTAGTTGCTATCAATCTTATTGAGTTTGGTTCACTTTTATTTTGAAGTTACTAAAATTTTCAGAGGAAGAAATATGTTTAGGAAAATGTACCAAGGTGGTTCTTCAAGGAAGCAAGGAACCAGGGTTGCAATGCACGATGCTGATGATGAACCACCAAGAGACACTCTAGTGCGGGCTTGTGAATGGCCTTCTGAGGACTTCATGGATCGAGCAGGAATCAAGGAAGAATTTAACGCATATGTGTGTAACGCCGATCTTGTGAGCTTCGAGGCAGATAAGTGTCATCAGTACCACTATCTCACAAAATCCTTTGTGAGCAGGTTTGAGTTTTCATCTTCACGTAATTCTCAAACTGTCCTGCTTGATCTTTATGAGAATTCTTATACCATGGACTTAGATGATTTTACCACTGCTTGCAAACTTCCACAATGGGGTAGTACTAGTGAACCCTGCAAATCTGAATTTAGAGATTTTCTTGCTGGTATAACTGTAGGGGAATCTAGAGACATAGCACAAGCTACCATAGGGAGCATTCATTTTCCTGCTATACATTATTTTGTTGTCTTCATAGGTAGGTGCATAAATGGTAAGGATGAAGCATGTCACATGTGCGTCCCTGATCTCAGTGTTCTTAGGAGTGTTGTGTTAGTAGATAAACATTATAATTTGGGAGCCATTGTTGCACGTAGGTTGCATAATAATAGATTACATGGAGATTTCTTTGGTGGAATTTATGCAACCCGTTTAGCTAACTTTCTTGGTGTAACCATACGTGAGGATGATATGGAGTTGCCTCCTGCTTATTTAGATTATGAGGCTATGGTTCGTCGCCGTTTTCTTGAGAGGAACGAGCAGTCCCTCCAGTATCGCTTAATTTTTAACAAACGTCACGCTGCCCATATTACTCTCCCTGCTCCTGCCTTCTTTGACTATCAGGCAAAAGGAATATATTTTATTACTAGAGAGGAGGCAAATGAGTACGAGGGAAGGGCAGAGGCAGCTCGCCGCTACGCTGCAGCTAAGGAGGCAATAGCCGCTGCATCTCAGTACAACCCCGTCTATAACTTTGGATATCCGCCACCGTGGCAATAGACCAACTTAGGCCAAAAGCCTAAGCTTGGGGGAGTACGTATCTCACACCGACATTACATTTATATTCACACACTCATGCTAGTTGTCGGTGCTCATACTTTTTCATTGTAATATCCATGCTAGTTTATTTTCCTTTTTCTAGCTTTCTTCTTGTGTGTTTGAAAAACTTTAATAAAAACCAAAAAAATTTAGTAGTAGCTTTTAGCTAGTTTACTTTCCATGCTTGTAGTAGTAATTAAAAGAAAACCCAAAAAGATTTCTCGTTCTTCTTTTGCTTGTTGGGAGCTTTCCCGTGTAAATAGTTTTATTTCTTTTCTTTCCTTTGGGGGTCGATAGGAGAAGACCATAATGAAATTGCTTAGTGGCTCTTATATGCATTATTGTTGATTTAACCAAGAGCCCATATTACCTTGTCTTCTCCTGTTTATTGAATGCTTGCAGATTCCAGCTTAGTCCAATGCACGTGCACTATTATTATTATACACACCGTTCGGTCGTGCAAGTGAAAGGCAATAATGACGATATATGATGGACTGATTGAGATGAGAGAAGCTGGTATGAACTCGGCCTCTCTTGTTTTTGTAAATATGATTAGTTCATCATTCCTGATTCAGCTTATTATGAATAAACATGTTTGCGATGACAATTAGAGATTATAGTTACTTATGCCATGCTTAATTTGCTAGGAGTTTATAATGGTTTACCTTGCGTGCCAACATGCTATTAAAATGGTTGTGATGTGGTATGATAGGGTGGTATCCTCTTTTGAATGATTCGAGTGACTTGACTTGGCACATGTTCACACATGTAGTTGAAAAAAATCAACATAGCCTTCATGATATTTATGTTCATGGTGGATTATATCCTACTCATGCTTGCACTCAATGTTTATTAATTTTAATGCATGTTCATGATTGTTGTCGCTCTCTCAGTTGGTCGCTTCCCAGTCTTTTGCTAGCCTTCACTTGTACTAAGCGGGAATACTGCCTGTGCATCCAATCCCTTAAACCCCAAAGTTATGCCATATGAGTCCACCATACCTTCCTATATGCGGTATCTACCTGCCGTTCCAAGTAAATTTGTATGTGCCAAACTGTAAACCTTTAAATAAAATTCTGTTTTGTATGCTCGAATAGCTCATGTATCAACTAGGGTTGTCTGTATCTTCCATGCTAGGCGGGTTATTCTCAAGAGGAGTGGACTCCGCTCCTCACTCACGAGAAAATGGCTGGTCACCGGGATGCCCAGTCCCATGCTTTACGCAAATCAAATCAAATTAATCGCAAACAAAACTCCCCCGGGACTGTTGTTAGTTGGAGACACTCGTTGTTTCGAGCAAGCCCTGGATTGATGCTTGTTGGTGGAGGGGGAGTATAAACTTTACCATTCTGTTTGGGAACCGCCTATAATGTGTGTAGTATGGAAGATATCGCCATCTCTCGGTTGTTATGTTGACAATGAAAGTATGCCGCTCAAAATATTATTTATCTCTATTTCAAAATCGAGCTCTGGCACCTCTACAAATCCCTGCTTCCCTCTGCAAAGGGCCTATCTATTTACTTTTATGTTGAGTCATCACCCTCTTATTTAAAAGCACCCGCCGGAGAGCACCTCTGTCTTTTGCATGTATTACTATTAGTTATATTGGGTATGACTATGACTGGATCTCTTTTACCATGAATTACAATGTTTAGTCAGTCCTTGGTCTTTAAAGGTGCTCTGCATTTATGTTTTGCAGTCTTAGAAAGGGCTAGCGAGTACCATCTTGTTATATCATATTATGATTGTTTTGAGAAAGTGTTGTCATCTGAGATTCATTATTATTGCCCACTAGTTGATTATGCCATTGATGTGAGTAAACATGAGACCTAAATGTTATTGTGAATGTGGTTAGTTCATAATCTTTGCTGAAAACTTGAATGCTGGCTTTACATATTTACAACAACAAGAGCAAACAAAGTTTGTAAAAGTTTTTCTTTATCACTTTTCAGTTTATCAACTGAATTGCTTGAGGAAAAGCAAAGGTTTAAGCTTGGGGGAGTTGATACGTCTCCGTCGTATCTACTTTTCCAAACACTTTTGCCCTTGTTTTGGACTCTAACTTGCATGATTTGAATGGAACTAACCCGGACTGACGTTGTTTTCAGCAGAATTGCCATGGTGTTATTTTTGTGCAGAAACAAAAGTTCTCGGAATGACCTGAAAATCAACGGAGCAACTTTTCAGAAAATATAAAAAATACTGGCAAAAGAATCAAGGCCAGGGGCCCACACCCTGTCCACGAGGGTGGGGGCGCGCCTGCCCCCCTGGGCGCGCCCCCTTATCTCGTGGGCCCCCTGGAGCTCCACCGACCTCAACTCCAACTCCATATAAAATCAGAGAGAAAGTTTCATCGCGTTTTACGACATGGAGCCACCGCCAAGCCCTAATCTCTCTCGGGAGGGCTGATGTGGAGTCCGTTCGGGGCTCCGGAGAGGGGGATTCGTCGCCGTCGTCATCATCAACCATCCTCCATCACCAATTTCATGATGCTCACCGCTGTGCGTGAGTAACTCCATCATAGGCTTGCTGGACGGTGATGGGTTGGATGAGATTTATCATGTAATCAAGTTAGTTTTGTTAGGGTTTGATCCCTAGTATCCACTATGTTCTGAGATTGATGTTGCTATGACTTTGCTATGCTTAATGCTTGTCACTAGGGCCCGAGTGGCATGATTTCAGATCTGGACCTATTATGTTTTCATCAATATATGTGAGTTCTTGATCCTATCTTGCAAGTCTATAGTCACCTATTAAGTGTTATGATCCGACAACCCCAAAGTGACAATAATCGGGATACTTCTCGGTGATGACCGTAGTTTGAGGAGTTCATGTATTCACTATGTGTTAATGCTTTGGTCCGGTACTCTATTAAAAGGAGGCCTTAATATCCCTTAGTTTCCACTAGGACCCCGCTGCCACGGGAGGGTAGGACAAAAGATGGCATGCAAGTTCTTTTCCATAAGCACGTATGACTATATTCGGAATACACGCCTACATTACATTGATGAATTGGAGCTAGTTCTGTGTCACCCTATGTTATGACTGTTACATGATGAACCGCATCCGACATAATTATCCATCATTGATCCAATGCCTACGAGCTTTTCACATATTGTGCTTTGCTTATTTACTTTTCCGTTGCTACTGTTACAATCACTACAAAACCCAAAAATATTACTTTTGCTACCGTTACCGTTACTTCCATCTTACTTTGCTACTAAATACTTTGTTGCAGATACGAAGTTACCCAGGTGTGGTTGAATTGACAACTCAACTGCTAATACTTGAGAATATTCTTTGGCTCCCCTTATGTCGAATCAATAAATTTGGGTTGAATACTCTACCCTCGAAAACTGTTGCGATCCCCTATACTTGTGGGTTATCACATAGTTACATGAATGTTGACTTATGTAAGATATTTTAAGAGTTTGTTCTGAATATTGTCTATGTAATGTCAGGCCTTGTGTTTGATTGCAAAGTTGAGCTTGGAATGTTGTGGCATGCGGCATCACGAGCTGTTCACCGTGCCTCCTGAGAATAATGCTTCGTATTGTTTTGCATGTCGATCTAATGCCAGTGATTTGCTTGTTAGGAAGATTGTCCTCTTCTGTTGTTTCCGTGCTTAAGAAGTTCATCGTCTTATGTTTCATTCATAGCCTATACGACAAGTCGGGTAGGTTAGACGTGAAACCATATGATCTTCCGACCAACTCATCATCTTAGGCCGTGATTGGATCGTCGTTTTCCAACCAAAACCGCTTGTAAAACTGACGCTTGTAAATAAAAGCAGATGGTCTCGCGCGAAGCGCTTGGTTGGTCGATTTCGACTAGTAAAATATACACCGGTCTCTCAAATTACACGCGTAACCCACTGGTTTTACTTACAGACCTCGGGCCCTCGGTTTCATTACACCTATATTTTACGCGTTGTTTCCGATGACATGTAAATTGCACATGTATCTTAATACAGTTGTGAAATAAACCAGAGCTCCCAAGCGCGGCCTTACCGTTTCATGCCGTCTCAGTCTCTCGAAGGTGCTCATAGGTGTCCGATGATCCTGGCTTCCTGAATGAGCAGCGGGCGCTGTATCAGACCATCCGTAGGGCCCGCGAGGCCCTCTCCGTCGTCCTTCGAGTTGTTGCACTCGCCGTGGCGCCGAGCATTGTTAACATGGTCAATGAACATGAGGATTCAGGAGATGACTTTAGTTTGACTGGTTGACAGTAGGGACCCACTAGGGCCATAGCCGTACGTAAGCAAGTGCCTCCTTATTATGTACAACTATTTTTTTTTGCTTCCTCCTGGTTTCCTGACATCACGGTCCCACACCATTGTCAACCTATGTAGTCAATAAACGAGAGAATTGCACAAGGTGCGGCCGACAGCTGGGACCATGCAGCTCGAGCAGTATTTGTGTTTTTGAGGCATGAGCACTGCAGAGTTTTTCTTGGCGATGTTTTCGTTGTTGTTCAGAGGAGAGCAGGGTATTAACTGGGCGGGCTGTGGCCCGTCTAGCCTAGGACAAATATCCAGCCTAGATATTAATTTTTTTCAAGATGAAAATGGCTAGCCCAGCTATACTTTTTTTGAGGAATACCCAGGCAAGGTCAACTTGTTATTCTCCGCCCCGCTGGGCTGCAAACCTTTCCTAGGAGGGATGCATTAGGTTTAACAGGAAAATAGGCTTTAAAAAATAATAAATGGGATGTAATTATAAAACCTGGGTAGTAACTATAAAAAATGCACCAAGCACGGAATTAGTTTATAAAATATTATTTATGGATTTTGAAAATCTTAATTTTAATTGTTGCGCGCGCAATGTATCGTTAGATTTTTACATAATACAAACTTATATTTAATCTGACTAGAAATTTCGGGATAAAAATATTTCGGATCCCATCAAAATGTGGGAAATTTTTATTGAATTCTATCTTGAACAGTTGGTTGAAATTATTAATCGTTGTCCTAGCTAGAAAATGGGTTGTACTTTTAAGAAACTGTAAATGGGATGTAGTAAATTCCATTAGAATTAAAAAATGGGTTGTACATTCTTACAAATCGCAAATGGGCTATAAGTTCTCTCCCACACACTTGTGGGCCTACTAAGTTGACGCGTCCCCTAAAAAAAGAAGTTGACGCGTATGCAAGGTTTTGTCAACTTATTATAGTCAACACACGGTTCTAGCAGCAGTGGCCGTTGGATGTCCATCCAACGGATGCCGTGCTTCTTCTTCAATCTCGGATATTCTAGCTTCACCCGCCCAAAAAATGATACCTCCCCCTGACATCTGGGCCGCACCGTTTCGGAAGCTGACCTGTGGGCCTACTAAGTTGACGCGTGCCAAGGGCTTTGTCAACTTAGTCAATATGAACGATTCTAGCTGCAGTGACCGTACCATGTCCATCCAACGGCTGTAGTGCTTCTTCAACCTCTGGTCTTCTTGCTCCAGCCGCCCAAAGGAGCGCCGGTCGTGCCGCGTGCTCCTGCCTCCCGTGGCCGGCTGTGATGCCGCGGAGGCCTCACCGCCCCCTACTACTCCCACCGTTGGCCAGGCCATCCCTCTACTCACCCACACCCCATGTGATTCCGCGGCGACGGCAGCCTCACACCGTAGCCGAATCAGTGAACCCTCGTACTCCTCTCCGCGCGGGCTTCCATTGTCGCGTCTTCCCCAGCTCCGCGTCGTCCCCTTCCTAGGCCTCGCCGTCGTCCACCACCCTGGTGCTCTCGCCGCGGCGTGGTCAACGTGGTCAAGGAACGGCTTCCATCGGACATGGACTGTACGTGGAGAGGCTGACAGTTGGGTCCACGACGGCAGCAAGAAAGTGCCTCCTTATTACGCGGAAAATAATGATTCCTCCACCTGACAGCAGGGACCCACCGGACGGGCCACCATATTTCGCGAAAAAAACGTTTGCCCCCTGACTGCTGGGACCCACCGGACGGGCCACCGTATTGCATGAAAAAAAACGTTCCCCCCGCTGTCAGCTCGGACCCACCAGAAGTGCCTCCTTATTACGCACAAAAAAATGAATACTCCCCCTGCTAGTTGGGACCCACCTTGGTGGGAGGCTGACTTGTGGGCCTACTAAGTTGACGGGGACGGAGTGCTTTGTCAACTTAGTCAATATGAACGATTCTAGCTCCAGTGACCGTATGATGTCCATCCAACGGCCGTAGTGCTTCTTCAACCTCTGGTCTTGTTGCTCCAGCCGCCCAAAGCAGCGTCGGTCGTGCCGCATGCTCCTGCCTCCCGTGGCTGGCTGTGCTGCCGCGGAGGCCTCACCGCCCCCTAGTATTCCCACCGCTGGCCAGGCCCTGCGGCGACGGTAGCCTCACACCACAGCCGAACCAGTGAACCCTCGTACTCCTCTCCACGCGGGCTTCCACTGCCGCGTCGTCCCCTTCCTAGGCCTCGCCGTCGTCCACCGCCCTGGTGCTCTCGGTGCGGCGTGGTCAACGTGGTCAAGGAACGACTTCCATCGGAAGAGTACTGTCGTGGAGAGGCTGACAGCTGGGTCCATGACCGCAGCAAGGAAGTGCCTCCTTATTACGCACAAAAAATTATTCCTCCACCTGACAGCGGGGACCCACCGGATGGGCCACCGTATTTCGCGAAAAAAACATTTCCCCCTGACTGCTGGGACCCCCAGCTATATCTTCGCACGCAAGGAAGTGCGTCTGGGCAAAAAGAAATGATACACCCCCCTGGCTGCTGGGACCCACCAGCTACATCTTCGCAGGCAAGGAAGTGCCTGACAGTCGGGACCCACCTGGTCGAAGTGTACATAGCATTGTCATTCTGGTCGCGAATGTGTACATACATACTGGTCGATGTAGAGGCGCGCACGTAGCATGTACACGTACATACAGCGGCTAGGGTGCAAGAAAGTAAATACGGCCACGTACGTACATACGGGCGGGGTCTCGAACGCCTACTCGCGCGTATGTACGGCCAGGGCTCGTGTACATGGCTGGGTCGGAACGGAGAAACAACGTCATCGTCGTGTTCATGGGGAGGCAACGGAATGCATCGTGTTCATCGGGAGGAAACGGAACGCGTGGGAGCCAACCGGCTTGGACGGAACAGCCGATGGAAACGAGGCCTGGCGTATCGCAGAACGGAGGAAACGACCATGTGTTCGACCGGCCACGTTCAAAACGGGATCCTGTTCATCGGGAGGGGTCTGGCATACCACAAAACGGAGGAAACGGACCTCCTACGGTCGAAACGGGGGTCCTGTTGATCGGGAGGGTTGTGGCGTACCGCAAAACGGAGGAAACGGACTTGTGTTGGAGCGCTACGGTCGAAACGGGGGTCCTGTTCATCGGGAGGGGTGTGGCGTACCGCAAAACGGGACTCCACGGGATACTGTTCATCTCCATCGTCGACCCCCTCCAGCCTCCACGGGCTACTGTTCATCCACCGTCGACCTCCTCCAGCCTCCACCTGCGACTGTTCATCCACGGGCTCCTGTTCATCCAGCCTCCACCGCGTGCTACTCCACCGGCTACTGTTCAACCAGCCCTCTCCACGGGCTCCTGTTCAACCACCCCTCCACGGGCTACTGTTCATCCTGCCATCCACCGTCTACTGTTCATGCTGCCCTCCACGGGGTGGTCCTGTTCATGCTGCCCTCCACGGGGTCCTGTTCATCCAGCTTCAACCGGCTCGAACGATCGGGGTCCTGTTCATCCACCCCCACCGGGAACTGTTCATCCAAACCCCCCAGCAGCGCTCACTGTTCATCCAGAGGCAACGCCACGGGGTCCTGTTCATCCACCCCCACCGGGAACTGTTCATCCAAACCCCCCAGCAACGCTCACTCTTCATCCAGAGGCAGCATCGACCGGCTTCAGTTAGCAGCAGTAGCGAAGGAATCGCTCGAGCGGGTTCAGTTAACAGCCATCGATCGATCGCTCGGGTTCAGTAACGCGTAGCCTGCAGTGCAATCGCTCGGGTTCAGTTAGAGCCCAATGCCTCGCTCGGGTTCAGTTAGAGCCCAACGCCTTGCACACACGCGCGTACATACGAGAGAGACGCGCATCGCTCGGCCCCCGACCACCCACCGTAACCAGGGACTCCCCGATAGTTTCCGTGCCCTCGCTTCTACCACAATTTTTTCCGTCATGGACGGCCCAAAGAATTTCATGCAGCTGCGTCTCCGGCCCGCCCAGGACGAAAAGCCCATTTTCTGTCATGATTTTTTGTCATAGAAGTAGGACCCCACCACATCTATGATGATACCGGGTTTTGTCACAATTATCGTCATAGAAGTGTCATAAGTATGGCAGAAAAAAATTTCGTTCGGCCCAAAATGTCACGGATGTGTCTTCTTTTTGTAGTGAAAGAAAGAGTTCTTGCCTGTGTTACAAGGTGTGAAGTTGAGTAAGACTCAATGCCAGACCACTGCAGAAAATAGAGAGAAAATAAAAGATGTTCCCTATGCTTCAGCCATAGGCTCTATCATGTATGCAATGTTGTGTACCAGACCTGATGTGTGCCTTGCTATTAGTTTAGCAGGGAGGTACCAAAGTAATCCAGGAGTGGATCACTGGACAGCGGTCAAGAACATCCTGAAATACCTGAAAAGGACTAAGGATATGTTTCTCGTTTATGGAGGTGACAAAGAGCTCGTCATAAATGGTTACGTCGATGCAAGCTTTGACGCTGATTCGGACGATTCTAAATCGCAAACCGGATACGTGTTTATATTGAACGGTGGAGCTGACAGTTGGAGCAGTTCTAAACAAAGCATCATGGCGGGATCTACGTGTGAAGCTGAGTACATTGCTGCTTCAGAAGCAGCGAATGAAGGAGTCTGGATGAAGGAGTTCATATCTGATCTAGGTGTCATACCTAGTGCATCGGGTCCAATGAAAATCTCTTGTGACAATACTGGTGGAATTGCATTGGCAAAGGAATCCAGATTTCACAAGAGAACCAAGCACATCAAGAGACGCTTCAACTCCATCCGGGATCAAGTCTAGGTGGGAGACATAGAGATTTGCAAGATACATATGGATCTGAACGTTGCAGACCCGTTGACTAAGCCTCTCTCTCGAGCAAAACATGATCAGCACCAACACTCCATGGGTGTTAGAATCATTACTGTGTAATCTAGATTATTGACTCTAGTACAAGTGGGAGACTAAAGGAAATATGCCCTAGAGGCGATAATAAAGTTATTATTTATTTCCTCATATCATGATAAATGTTTATTATTCATGCTAGAATTGTATTAACCGGAAATATAATACATCTGTGAATACATAGACAAACAGAGTGTCACTAGTATGCCTCTACTTGACTAGCTCGTTGATCAAAGATGGTTATGTTTCCTAACCATAGACATGAGTTGTCATTTGATTAACGGGATCACATCATTAGGAGAATGATGTGATTGACTTGACCCATTCTGTTATCTTAGCACTTGATCGTTTAGTATGTTGTTATTGCTTTCTTCATGATTTATACATGTTCCTATGACTATGAGATTATGCAACTCCCGTTTACCGGAGGAACACTTTTTGTGCTACCAAACGTCACAACGTAACTGGGTGAGTATAAAGGCGCTCTATAGGTGTCTCCGAAGGTACTTGTTGAGTTGGCGTATTTCGAGATTAGGATTTGTCACTCCGATTGTCGGAGAGGTATCTCTGGGCCCACTCGGTAATACACATCACTATAAGCCTTGCAAGCATTGTAACTAATGAGTTAGTTGCGGGATGATGTATTACGGAACGAGTAAAGAGACTTGCCGGTAACGAGATTAATCTAGGTATTGAGATACCGACGATCGAATCTCGGGCAAGTAACATACCGATGACAAAGGGAACAACGTATGTTGTTATGCGGTTTGACCGATAAAGATCTTCGTAGAATATGTGGGAGCCAATATGAGCATCCAGGTTCCGCTATTGGTTATTGACCCGAGACGTGTCTCGGTCATGTCTACATAGTTCTCAAACCCGTAGGGTCCGCACGCTTAAAGTTCGGTGACGATCGGTATTATGAGTTTTTGTGTTTTGATGTACCGAAGGTAGTTCGGAGTCCCGGATGTGATCACGGACATGACAAGGAGTCTCGAAATGGTTGAGACGTAAAGATTGATATATTGGACAACTATATTCGGACACCGGAAGTGTTCCGGATGGTTTCAGAGAAAACTGGAGTGCCGGAGGGGTTACAGGAACCCCCGGGGAAGTATTGGGCCTTAGTGGGCCTGAGGGAGAGAGAGGGCAGCTGCCCAGGAGGTGGCACGCCCCCTCCCATGGGGATTCCGAATTAGACTAGGGGAGGGGGCGCGGCCCCTCTTTCCCTCTCCCTCTCCCTCTCTTTCCTTCCCCCTTCCCTCTTCCTAGTTGGACTAGGAAAGGGGAGTCCTACTCCTACTAGGAGGACTCCCCCCTCCTTGGCGCGCCCCAAGGGCCGGCCGGCCTCCCCCCTTGCTCCTTTATATACGGGGGCAGGGGGCACCTCTAGACACACAAGTTGATCTGTTGATCTCTCCCAGCCGTGTGTGGTGCCCCCCTCCACCATAATCCACCTCGATCATATCGTAGTGGTGCTTAGGCGAAGCCCTGCGTCGGTAGCATCATCATCACTGTCATCACGCTGTTGTGCTGACGAAACTCTCCTGCGAAGCTTTGCTGGATCGGAGCTCGTGGGACGTCATCGAGTTGAACGTGTGCTGAACTCGGAGGTGCCGTACGTTCGGTACTTGGATCGATCGGATCGTGAAGACGTACGACTACATCAACCGCGTTGTGCTGACGCTTCCGCTTTCGGTCTACGAGGGTACGTGGACACACTCTCCCCTCTCGTTGCTATGCATCACCATGATCCTGTGTGTGCGTAGGAATTTTTTTGAAATTACTACGTTCCCCAACATGAACATCTATCAATTTTGGTGCTATCAATAGATTGATGTATTGTTCTTCTCAATACCAAAACTTGCATCCATCCTACACACAAATTTCCGCAAACAATGAGCTACCGAAATTGCGCCGATCTGGTGAACAACCAAATCAAAAGAAGCACATATCCCATTACTTTTGCACTTGAACGACACTCATCCGGGATGTTGCGGCGTGGTAGAAATTCGGCGCACCACCTGCCGCGTGCAGTCATCGCACTGTATGACCGGCAACTGCAAGCCGACGAGCCGCTGGGCTAGCACCGAGCCTGGGTGACGACCAGGCGTGTCTTCGCCGATGAACCGCTAACGGGAGAGATTCGAGTGTCTAGAAGAGGAGTCGATACCTGCATGCACCACGGAGGCATTGCCGGGGCTGTGCGGTTCGATCCCCGGCCAATCCATGGCAAGGCGTAGTCGTCGGTGGCCAGAAACGCCAAACCCGTTGGCGGCGGCAGCAACCGCAGATCCATCGGTTCTGTGCCGGCGATGGGAAGAGGAGGTAAAAATTCAAGTGGCCGAGGATAGTGGCGGAGCCTACAGAGCATCCACACACGGCGGGCCGGTGCCGGCGGAAGGTGGGAGGGGTGGCGCTGGCACAAATGCGGCGCAGAGAGGCAGTGGAGGAGAGGCGCAACTTTTACTCAGCCGCCGAGCGGTGGAGTAAATATAGAAAAATTCGCCGCGGCTGAGTATAGTTTTTACTCCCTTGACGGATTGGGGATCAGTTAGGTGCTAGTTACAGAAATAAAATCAAAATTTTTACTTCTCTAACCGGTTATAGAGGACCCGTTAGAAATGCCCTAACACGATGGTAGAGAATGGCGCTCAATTCCTTGATCTCGGTGACCGTCAGGTTCATCTGGCTACGATACCGACGGAGGTAGTTAGGCGTGCCAGTGCGGAGCTTGTGTTTGTGGAAGCGTGCGCTATCAAGCAGAGACCCCAGCGAGTGAATGCCCTGTAGGCTCTTTCTGGGGGGCGAAGTAGTTTGTTTTGGTGCGTGTGTGAAGTGTCAACTTTGGACTCGATGCTCAGCCGGCTCTCGAGAGGCACTATGACACTACTACGCCCACATGCTGAGTGCAAAGCCCTATCGTTCCACCCGTGGCATACCGTACCGAACACTTTTCCGGCCAAAAATTTGACCACCTTTTGTTCTCTTCTCACCCACTGCTGTGCCGACCTTCCGCTCTTGTGTAACCTCGACGACCGATTTCCATGCTGACAAACATGCATGAGGACGTACTTGGTCCAAGATTCCGGGGCGGAAGGGCTAACGATTCTGGTTCCATGCGACTAGTAGTCATTAAACAGCACAACTGTCAATTTGTAGCTGCATCTTAAGAGCATCTCCAGCATCGCCCCCAACAAGCTCCCCAGGCGATTTTTCGGCCGCCGGCGCTGAAAAATCGGCAAAGTCGCGCCCCAAAGGCCCATTTTTTGCCGCCTCGGGCCAAAACTGGCGCCGGCGTACCCAGGCCGAACCCGGCGCGCTGGGGGGCGCTTGGGGGCGCCGGCCGAATCATTTTTGGTGTGAAGATCGGCAGGCCCTCCTTGGCAGCGACTCGGCTCTTCTCGTCGCTTCGTCGTCCTCATCACCTTGGTTCCCGCGGGGGAATCAATGCCAAAGCTGCCGCACCGGTCAGCCTCCTCCATTGATGCCTCACGGGCGGCGCAGTGGATACACACGGCGGCCACGCGGATACATGGCGGCCACGCCTATATAAGCCGCCCCCTCCCGCACCGGTGAGCCAAGCCGCACCGACCGCGTGATAACCCACAAGTATAGGGGATCACAACAGTTTTCGAGGGTAGAGTATTCAACCCAAATTCACTGATTCGACACAAGGGGAGCCAAAGAATATTCTCAAGTATTAGCAGCTGAGTTGTCAATTCAACCACACCTGGATAACTTAATATCTGCAGCAAAGTATTTAGTAGCAAAGTAGTATGGAAGTAACGGTAACGGTGGCAAAAGTAACAGTAGCAGTTTTGTAGTAGTTGTAACAATGGCAACGGTAAAGTAACTAAGCAAAGAGCAATATGTGAAAAGCTCGTAGGCATTGGATCAGTGATGGATAATTATATTGGATGCGATTATTCATGCAACACTTATAACATAGGGTGACACAAAACTAGCTCCAGTTCATCAATGTAATGTAGGCATGTATTCCGAATATAGTCATACGTGCTTATGGAAAAGAACTTGCATGACATATTTTGTCCTACCCTCCCGTGGCAGCGGGGTCCTATTGGAAACTAAGGGATATTAAGGCCTCCTTTTAATAGAGTACCGGACCAAAGCATTAACACATAGTGAATACATGAACTCCTCAAACTACGGTCATCACCAGGAGTGGTTCCGATTATTGTCACTTCGGGGTTGCCGGATCATAACACATAGTAGGTGACTAATGACTTGCAAGATAGGATCAAGAACTCACATATATTCATGAAAACATAATAGGTTCAGATCTGAATTCATGGCACTCGGGCCCTAGTGACAAGCATTAAGCATAGCAAAATCATAGCAACATCAATCTCAGAACATAGTGGATACTAGGAATCAAACCCTAACAAAACTAACTCGATTACATGATAAATCTCATCCAACCCATCACCGTCTGAGAGAGTTTAGGGCTTGGCGGCGGCTCCGTATCGTAAAACGTGATGAATCCTTCTCTCTGATTGTTTTCTCCCCGAACATGAATATATGGAGTTGGAGTTGAGGTCGGTGGAGCACTAGGGGGCCCACGAGGCAGGGGGCGCGCCTCCCACCCTCGTGGACAGGGTGTGGCCCCCTGGCCTTGATTCTTTCGCCAGTATTTTTTATATATTCCAAAAATATTCTCCATCGATTTTCAGGTCATTCCGAGAACTTTTATTTCTGCACAAAAATAACACCATGTCAATTCTGCTGAAAACAGCGTCAGTCCAGGTTAGTTCCATTCAAATCATGCAAGTTAAAGTCCAAAACAAGTGCAAAAGTGTTTGGAAAAGGAGATACAATGGAGATGTATCACCGCTCTCCACCGCCGACGCCCCCTTCCTCCCTCTCTTCTCGCTGTTTCCAGTTCACCCATGGCCGAGCGCTTCCCAGGCGATGGCGCGGCGGCGAACGGCTTCGGCCGCTGCCACCTTCACGAGGACGAAGCCCGGTTTCTCTATGAGGCCGAGTACCCGGTCCCGCCGGACATGCGGGTGCCCAGGGCGTGGAGGATAAGCGCCGGCGGGGTCCCGGTGCCACCGCCGCCCACCGGCGCGGTGCGTCGTGCGGAGATCGCCCGTATCCGTGCCTCTCTGCCGCAGGCGGCGAGAGAAGGGCCGAGGTACACCCCCGACAGCTCGTTGTGGGAGTCGTACTTCCGCTGCCGCCACGCCGAGCAGCTCGAGGCCACCCACGGCGTCGTGCCCTCCGGGAGGCTCAACGCCGACGGGCGCCGCCGATGGTGGGGCGTGCCCGGCCGCACGCTGGAGGCCATCCTCGAGTACATCATGGGCGGCAACACGCCGAGGCTGGAGTACCCCGCTCCCCCCACCTTCTCCCGCCGCCGTGGAAGCTCGTGGACACCGAGAGGCATGGACCCGGCGTCCTCCTCCTTGTCCGGCTGCTCGTCCGGCTCTCCCGCCCTCCTCCCCATCAAGCCAGAGCCCCAGGACACGCCTGTCAGTGGGCCCACTCGCAGCTGCGGTGTCCGCATCACCGAGCCCTCCCCTACCTCTGCTCGGCTCGTCAGGCCGAAGGTGGAGCCCGGCCTCCCCGTGGAGTACGAGGAAATAGCGCGGCGCGGCTTCTCCGACGAGGCCGCCCTAAGGTGGGCGCGGGATGACTACCTCTGCGACGAGATGGTCCGGCAGCACCAAGCCCTGGAGGAGATAGAAGGCCGCCGTCGTGGGCGCGAGGAAGAGAACGGCGTGGTGATCCTCGATAGCGACGACGACGAGGACGCCCCCGGACTGTCCAATCCGCCGCGCGTCGGCGACCCTGGGCAGGGGAGCAGCAGGGATGGCGGCCGCGGAGGAGGCGAAGACGACGACGGCGGCGGCGACTACACGCAGTTCTACAGCCTCCTCGGCATGTTGAGCTTCAGGGCAGCGGCGAGGAACGGCGAGGACGGCCGCGTAGTGTTTTTTTCTTCTTTTGTAAAATATTTTATGAACTCGCCAAAGTTTGGTAAATTTGCGCCTTGTTTGTGCGAATGTGGGCCGGATTTTGTTTTTCAAAAAAACGTGGGCGCGGCGACTGGGGATCATCACACCCCCAAGCGCCCGGTTAGCGCCGGCTCGCCCCCAGGGGCGATTTTTAGCGCCTCCTGGAGGGCCAACGGCTGGAGATGCTCTAACGGTCACAGTCAGCTAGAACTAGCTTCAACAAGATATATTGGCTGGTTCATTCAAGCACGTGAGAAAAAAATGTTGTTATACGCTAATGTGACCATGATTGCTCGTTTGTATCTGGAAGATGTACAATTGCTAACACGAATGCATGGTTTGATGGTTACACAATGAGTGAGTTACAACCAAGTACACATTTTCTTGGAACTAATGGACACGTTTCCCATATGTATCAATAATATTTTCTCACAATAGTAAAATGAAAAAATGTTATCACAAACATATATGTTCACTCAGCGTCCAAGAACTTATGATCTACGAGACTTGTTCAGTATTAGAAGGCGGTGTGCTATATCTTCCATCGCTGGTCTTTGACACTAGTAGAAAACAGGGCTTTGGTTCGGGCCTGGCCAACCCATTAGTCCCGGTTCTGCACGAACCGGGACCCATGGGGGGCATTAGTCCCGGTTTATGAGCCCAGGGGGCCGGCCGGGGCCTCGTGGGCATTGGTACCGGTTCGTCTGGATCCATTTGTCCCGGTTCTAGGCACGAACCGGGACCAATGGGCCGCTCTCCTGGCCCACAGCCATTGGTAATGGTTCGCGACTCGAACCGGGACAGAAGGGGGGGCTTTAGTCTCGGTTCCTGGCATGAACCGGGACAAATAAGTTGCCTATATATATATACCCCATCGCCGCGGCAGAGCACTCCACAGTGCTCTGTTTTTTCTGGCCGGCGAGGGGAGGGCATATGGGTGCTCTAGCTCACCTCCTATGCACATGAGGTGTTCGATGAAATGCCCGAGCCACACTAGTTAAGCTTTCTCCTCTCTAAGCTCGACCTCGGAGCTACATTTTTCCCGAGATTTGTCTAGGTTTAGTGGTCCGTCATGCCCCGTCCCTGTCTTCACTACCGTCGCTCGCCCGCGCCGATCTCGTCGCCGACACCACTGTGGTGAGCCTCTTGTTCTTATCTTCTTTCTGAAAGAAAAAATTCATACTTTAGATAGATACTTGTCTAATTTTCTTACTTTTGACACACATAATTATATATAATGCATGCAGATGAACTGGCAATGGATGTACGGTGACAAACACACCTCCGAGTACATTAAGGGCGTGCATAATTTTCTCGAAGTGGCTGAGGCAAACAAGTAGAATGGTTTTATGTGTTGTCCATGCCCTAGATGTGGGAATACGAAGTCTTAATTTGACAGGAAAATCCTTCACACCCACCTGCTATACAAGGGTTTCATGCCACACTATAATGTTTGGACGAGGCACGGAGAAATCGGGGTTATGATGGAAGACAACGAAGAAGAAGAGGACGACGACAACTATGTGCCCCTGAATACGGTGATGCTGCAACGGGGGAAGCTGCTGAAGATCAAGAGGAACCAGACGATGTGCCCGATGATGATGATCTCCGCCAGGTCATTGTCGATGCAAGGACACAATGCAAAAGTCAAAAGGAGAAGCTGAAGTTCGATCGCATGTTAGAGGATCACAAAAAAGGGTTGTACCCCAATTGCGAAGATGGCAACACAAATCTCGGTACCGTACTGGAATTGCTGCAGTGGAAGGCAGAGAATGCTGTGCCTGACAAAGGATTTGAGAAGCTACTGAAAATATTAAAGAAGAAGCTTCCAAAGGATAACGAGTTGCCCGACAGTACGTACACAGGAAAGAAGGTCGTATGCCCTCTAGGATTGGAGGTGTAGAAGATACATGCATGCCCTAATGACTGCATCCTCTACCGCGGTGCGTACGAGGATTTGAACGCATGCCCGGTATGCGGTGCATTGCGGTATAAGATCAGATGAGATGACCCTGGTGATGTTGACGGCGAGCCCCGCAGGAAGAGGGTTCCTGCGAAGGTGATGTGGTATGCTCCTATAATACCACGGTTGAAACGACTGTTCACAAACAAAGAGCATGCCAAGTTGATGCGATGGCACAGTGAGGACCGTAAGAAAGATGGGAAGTTGAGAGCACCCGCTGACGGTCGCAGTGGAGAAAAATCAAGAGACAGTACTGGGCTGAGTTTGCAGGTGACCCAAGGAACGTATGGTTTTGTTTAAGCACGGATGGCATTAATCCTTTCGGGGAGCAGAGCAGCAATCACAGCACCTGGCCCGTGACTCTATGTATGTATAACCTTCCTCCTTGGATGTGCATGAAGTGGAAGTTCATTATGATGCCAGTTCTCATCCAAGGCCCTAAGCAACCCGGCAACGACATTGATGTGTACCTAAGGCCATTAGTTGAAGAACTTTTACAGCTATGGAAATGGTGTACGTGTATGGGATGAGCACAAACAGGAGGAATTTAACCTGCACGCGTTGCTGTTTGTAACCATCAATGATTGGCCCGCTCTCAGTAACCTTTTAGGACAAACAAACAAGGGATACCACGCATGCACGCACTGTTTAGCTGACACCGAAAGTATATACCTGGACAAATGTAGGAAGAATGTGTACCTGGGCCATCGTCGATTTCTTCCGACCAACCATCAATGTCGAAAGAAAGGCAAGCATTTCAAAGGCGAGGCAGATCACCCGAAGAATCCCGCCATGCGTACCAGTGATCATGTACTTTCTATGGTCAATGATTTACACGTGATCTTTGGAAAGGATCCCGACGGACTAGCTATTCCGAATGACGCTGAGGAACGCGCACCCATGTGGAAGAAGAAATCTATATTTTGGGACCTACCCTACTAGAAAGACCTAGAGGTCCGCTCTTCAATCGACGTGATGCACGTGACGAAGAACCTTTGCGTGAACCTGCTAGGCTTCTTGGGCGTGTATGGGAAGACAAAAGATACAGCTGAGGCACGGGAGGACCTGCAACGTTTGCACGAAAAATACGGCATGCCTCCAAAGCAGTATGAAGGTCCTGCCAGCTACGCTCTTACCAAAGAAGAGAAGGAAATCTTCTTTGAATGCCTGCTCAGTATGAAGGTCCCGACTGGCTTCTCGTCGAATATAAAGGGAATAATAAATATGCCAGAGAAAAAGTTCCAGAACCTAAAGTCTCATGACTGCCACGTGATTATGACGCAACTTCTTCCGGTTGCATTGAGGGGGCTTCTACCGGAAAACGTTCGATTAGCCATTGTGAAGCTATGTGCATTCCTCAATGCAATCTCTCAGAAGGTGATCAATCCAGAAATCATACCAAGGCTAAGGAGTCATGTCGCGCAATGTCTTGTCAGTTTCGAGCTGGTGTTCCCACCATCCTTCTTCAATATCATGACACACGTTCTAGTTCATCTAGTCGACGAGATTGTCATTCTGGGCCCCGTATTTCTACACAATATGTACCCCTTTGAGAGGTTCATGGGAGTCCTAAAGAAATATGTCTGTAACCGCGCTAGGCCAGAAGGAAGCATCTCCATGGGCCATCAAACAGAGGATGTCATTGGGTTTTGTGTTGACTTCATTCCTGGCCTTAACAACATAGGTCTCCCTAAATCACGGTATGACGGGAGACTGACTGGAAAGGGCACACTTGGAGGGGACTCAATAATATGCAGGGACGTGTTGGGGAACGTAGCAATAATTCAAGATTTTCTACGCATCACCAAGATCAATCTATGGAGTTTACTAGCAACGAGAGGGGAGGAGTGCATCTACATACCCTTGTAGATCGCGAGCGGAAGCGTTCAAGAGAACGGGGTTGATGTAGTCGTACTCGTCGTGATCCAAATCACCGATGATCCAAGCACCGAACGGATGGCACCTCCGTGTTCAACACATGTACGGAGCGGTGACGTCTCCCACACCTTGATCCAGCAAGGAGGAGGGAGAGGTTGAGGAAGAAGGGCTCCAACAGCAGCACGACAGCGTGGTGGTGGTGGAGTGACAGTTCTCTGGCAGGGCTTCTCCAAGCTCGCGCGGAGGAGGAGAGGTGTTGGGGAGGGGAGGGGCTGCGCCTTGGATGTGGTGCTGCAGCCCTCCCCTCGCCCCTCTATTTATAGGGAGAAGGGGGAAGGGGGCCAGTGTAACGCCCCGGTTCCGATGCGCCAGGTGTCTTCCAGTTATTCGTTGTCGTTGCCATGTCATTTGCTTGCGTGTTGTTTTTTGTCATGTCATCATCTGCATTTCTTCTGGATGCTTTTCAAAACTTGCATCCGTTCGGGTCCTCCCAGTTCTCTCCGTTGCTCCGTTTCGAGCATGCTCTATATGAAACTTGCTTAGTTTTGCATGTAGTTTCATATTATCATGTTGCATCCTTGTTTTGAGGTGTTTTCTTGATGTTTGTATGCATTTTGCATCAATGCCATGTTTACCTTGTTTTGCTCATATCTTCTAGGCCGTAGCTCCGAATCTAATGAACTTTATATGTAACTTGACTAGAATTTCGTGTAGATCATCATGGTGCTCTTTAACTTGCTGTTTAACAACTTCAACTTAATGCCTGTTCAGTTCTGGTCCAATTTCGAAATTTGCATATGAGGACTTACCGGATTTGTTATATGTTGTTTCCGGCCTCATTTAAACTTGCTTTGATGTGTTGTTCTTGTATGCATCATCTATTGTCATGAGTAGCTTCATATAGCCTTGTCATGCATCATACTTGGTTGAGCATCATGCCTTGTTCATGTGTGGTGTGTTTACCTTGTTGTGTGCTTCTTCTCGATAGTTCCCGTGTCGTTGCGATCGTGAGGATTCGTTCGTCTTTGTGGCTTCATCTTCTTCATGGACTCGTTCTTCTTCCTAGCGGGATTTCAGGCAAGATGACCGTCACCTTGGATCTCATTTCTATCATTGCTATGCTAGTTGCTTCGTTTTATCGCTTTGTCGCGCTACCTATTCACTTGCTCTTCAAGCCTCCCAAATTTCCATGAACCTCTAACCTTTGTCACCCTTCCTAGCAAACCGTTGTTTGGCTATGTTACCGCTTTGCTCAGCCCCTCTTATAGCGTTGCTAGTTGCAGGTGAAGATGAAGATTGCTCCATGTTGGTTTATGTTTATGTTGGGATATCACAATATCTCTTATTTAATTAATGCATCTATATACTTGGTAAAGGGTGGAAGGCTCGGCCTTATGCCTGGTGTTTTCTTCCACTCTTGCCGCCCTAGTTTCCGTCATACCGGTGTTATGTTCCTTGATTTTGCGTCCCTCACATGGTTGGGTGATTTATGGGACCCCCTTGACAGTTCGCCTTGAATAAAACTCTTCCAGCAAGGCCCAACCTTGGTTTTACCATTTGCCTAGCCTATTTCTTTTCCCTAGGGAGTCGCTCTCTCGAGGGTCATCTTTATTTTAATCCCCCCCCCCCCGGGGCCAGTGCTTCTCTAAGTGTTGGTCCGAACCGAGCAGCCTGCGGGGCCACCTCGGGGAAACTCGAGGTCTGGTTTTACTCGTAGCTTGACTTATCCGGTGTTGCCCTGAGAACGAGATATGTGCAGCTCCTATCGGGATTGTCGGCACATCGGGCGGCTTTGCTGATTTTGTTTTACCATCGTCGAAATGTCTTGTAATCGGGACTCCGAGACTGATCGGGTCTTCCTGGGAGAAGGAATATCCTTCGTTGGCCGTGAGAGCTTATAATGGGCTAAGTTGGGACACCCCTGCAGGGTTTTATCTTTTGAAAGCCGTGCCCGCGGTTATGTGGCAGATGGGAATTTGTTAATATCCGGTTGTAGAGAACTTGACACTTGACCTTAATTAAAACGCATCAACCGTGTGTGTAGCCGTGATGGTCTCTTCTCGGTGGAGTCTGGGAAGTGAACACGGTTTCTGGGTTATGTTTGATGTAAGTAGGAGTTCAGGATCACTTCTTGATCATTGCTAGTTTCACGACCGTTCCTTTGCTTCTCTTCTCGCTCTCATTTGCGTAAGTTAGCCACCATACATGCTTAGTCGCTGCTGCTACCTCATCACTTATCCATTCCTTTCCCATTAAGCTTTGCTAGTCTTGATACCCATGGTAATGGGATTGCTGAGTCCTCGTGGCTCACAGTTTACTACAACACCAGTTGCAGGTACAGGTTTTACGATGATCATGACGCGAGAGCGATGTCCTGTTTTGGAGTTCTTCTTCTGCTTCTTCTTCGATCAGGGGATAGGCTCCAGGTCGGCAGCCTGGGCTAGCAGGGTGGATGTCGTTTGAGTGTCTGTTTATGTTTCATCCGTAGTCGGATGTTGAGCTTATGTTTGATGTATTGATGTACTCTTGCGGCATTTGTATGCCTTGTATGTATCCCCAAATATTATGTAATGTTGATGTAATGATATCCACCTTGCAAAAGCGTCTTCAAGATGTGCTTCTATCCTTGGTGGGACCTTCGTGTTCCTTTAGGATAGGGGCGCATCTTGGGCGTGACAGCCGGCCCCTCTAGATGGGATCTAGAGGGGGCGGCGGCCAAGGGGGAGGTGGCTTGCCCCCCAAGCAAGGGGGGCGCCCCCCTTTAGGGTTCCCCCAAACCCTAGGCGCATGGGCCCTAGGGGGTTGGCGCCCCAGCCCACTTAGGGGCTGGTTCCCTTCCACCTACAGCCCATAAGGCCCTCCGGGGAAGGTGGACCCTCCCGGTGGACCCCCGGAACCCCTTCGGTGGCCCCGGTACAATACCGGCATACCCCCGAACACTTTCGGTGACCGTTTGGTGACTTCCCATATATAAATATTTACCTCCGGACCATTCCAGAACTCCTCGTGACGTCCGGGATCTCATCCGGGACTCCGAACAACATTCGGTAATCACATACATACCTTCCTTATAACCCTAGCGTCATCGAACCTTAAGTGTGTAGACCCTACAGGTTCGGGAATCATGCAGACATGACCGAGACACCTCTCTAGCCAATAACCAACAGCGGGATCTGGATACCCATGTTGGCTCCCACATGTTCCACGATGATCTCATCGGATGAACCACGGTGTCGAGGATTCAATCAATCCCGTATACAATTCCCTTTGTCAATCGGTAAGTTACTTGCCCGAGATTCGATCGTCGGTATCCCAATATCTCGTTCAATCTCGTTACCGGCAAGTCACTTTACTTGTTCCGTAATGCATGATCTCGTGACTAACTACTTAGTCACATTGAGCTCAATATGATGATGCAATACTGAGTGGGCCCAGAGATACCTCTCCGTCATACGGAGTGACAAATCCCAGTCTCGATCCGTGCCAACCCAACAGACACTTTCGGAGATACCTGTAGTACACCTTTATAGTCACCCAGTTACGTTGTGACGTTTGGTACACCCAAAGCATTCCTACGGTGTCTGGGAGTTTCACGATCTCATGGTCTAAGGAAATGATACTTGACATTAGAAAAGCTTCAGCAAACGAACTACACGATCTAGTGATATGCTTAGGATTGGGTCTTGTCCATCACATCATTCTCCCAATGATGTGATCCCGTTATCAATGACATCCAATGTCCATGGTCAGGAAACCGTAACCATCTATTGATCAACGAGCTAGTCAACTAGAGGCTCACTAGGGACTTGTTATGGTCTATGTATTCACACATGTATTACGATTTCTAGATAACACAATTATAGCATGAACAATAGACAATTATCATGAACAAGGAAATATACTAATAACCATTTTATTATTGCCTCTAGGGCATATTTCCAACAGTCTCCCACTTACACTATAGTCAATAATCTAGTTACATTATGATGAATCGCACACCCATAGAGTTCTGGTGTTGATCATGTGTCGCCCGTGGAAGAGGTTTAGTCACGGATCTGCGACATTCAAATCCGTATGTACTTTACAAATATCTATGTCTCCATTTTGAACATTTTCATGAATGGAGTTGAAGCGACGCTTGATGTGCCTGGTCTTCTTGTGAAACCTGGGCTCCTTGGCAAGGGCAATAGCTCCAGTGTTGTCACAGAAGAGAGTCATCGGCCCTGATGCATTGGGAATAACTCCTAGGTCGGCAATGAACTCCTTCATCCAAATTGCTTCACGCGCTGCCTTCGAGGCTGCCATGTACTCCGCTTCACACGTAGATCCCGCCACAACGCTTTGCTTGCAACTGCACCAGCTGACTGCCCCACCATTCAAAATATACACGTATCCGGTTTGTGACTTAGAGTCATCCAGATCTGTGTCGAAGCTAGCATCGACGTAACCCTTTACGACGAGCTCTTCGTCACCTCCATAAACGAGAAACATATCCTTAGTCCTTTTCAGGTACTTCAGGATGTTCTTGACCGCTGTCCAGTGTTCCATGCCGGGATTACTTTGGTACCTTCCTACCAAACTTACGGCAAGGTTAACATCAGGTCTGGTACATAGCATGGCATACATAATAGATCCTATGGCCGAGGCATAGGGGATGACACTCATCTTTTCTTTATCTTCTGCGGTGGTCGGGCATTGAGCCGTGCTCAATCTCACACCTTGCAATACAGGCAAGAACCCCTTCTTGGACTGATCCATATTGAACTTCTTCAATATCTTATCAAGGTATGTGCTTTGTGAAAGACCTATGAGGCGTCTCGATCTATCTCTATAGATCTTGATGCCTAATATGTAAGCAGCTTCTCCAAGGTCCTTCATTGAAAACACTTATTCAAGTAGGCCTTTATGTTGTCCAAGGATTCTATATCATTTCCCATGAACAGTATGTCATCCACATATAATATGAGAAATGCTACAGAGCTCCCACTCACTTTCATGTAAACACAGGCTTCTCCATAAGTCTGTGTAAACCCAAACGCTTTGATCATCTCATCAAAGCGAATGTTCCAACTCCGAGATGCCTGCACCAGCCCATAGATGAGCGCTAGAGCTTGCATACCTTGTCAGCATTCTTAGGATCGACAAAACCTTACGGCTGCATCATATACAATTCTTCCTTAAGGAAGCCGTTAAGGAATGTCGTTTTGACGTCCATTTGCCATATCTCATAATTGTAGAATGCGGCAATTGCTAACATGATTCGGACGGACTTCAGCTTCGCTACGGGTGAGAAGGTCTCATCGTAGTCAACTCCTTGAACTTGTCGATAACCCTTAGCGACAAGTCGAGCTTTATAGATGGTAACATTTCCATCCGCGTTCGTCTTCTTCTTAAATATCCATTTATTTTCTATCGCTCGCCGATCATCGGGCAAGTCTGTCAAAGTCCATACTTTGTTTTCATACATGGATCCTATCTCGGATTGCATGGATTCAAGCCATTTGTTGGAATCTGGGCCCGCCATCGCTTCTTCATAGTTCGAAGGTTCGCCGTTGTCTAACAACATGATTTCCAGGACAGGGTTGCCGTACCACTCTGGTGCGGAACGTGTCCTTGTGGACCTATGAAGTTCAGTGGTAACTTGATCATGATCGTCATCATTAACCTCCTCTCTAGTCGGTGTAGGCACCACAGAAACATTTTCTTGTGCTGCGCTACCCTCTGGTTCGAGAAGAGTCACCTCATCAAGTTCCACTTTCCTCCCACTTCTTTCGAGAGAAACTCTTTCTCCAGAAAGGACCCATTCTTGGCAACGAAGATCTTGCCTTCGGATCTGAGGTAGAAGGTATACCCAATGGTTTCCTTAGGGTACACTATGAAGACGCATTTTTCCGACTTGGGTTCGAGCTTTTTAGGTTGAAGTTTCTTGACATAAGCATCACATCCCCAAACTTTAAGAAACGACAGCTTAGGTTTCTTTCCAAACCATAATTCATACGGTGTCGTCTCGACGGATTTCGACGGAGCCCTATTTACAGTGAATGCGGCAGTCTCTAAAGCATAACCCCAAAATGATAGCGGTAGATCGGTAAGAGACATCATAGATCGCACCATATCCAATAGAGTGCGATTACGACGTTCGGACACACCATTATGCTGAGGTGTTCCAGGCGGCGTGAGTTGTGAAACAATTCCACATTTCCTGAAGTGTGTGCCAAATTTGTGACTCAAATATTCCCCTCCATGATCTGATCGTAAGAACTTTATTTTCTTGTCACGTTGATTTTCAACCTCACTCTGAAATTCCTTGAACTTTTCAAAGGTCTCAGACTTGTGTTTCATTAAGTAGAGATACCCATATCTACTCAAGTCATCAGTGAGGGTGAGAACATAACGATAGCCACCGCGAGCCTCAACGCTCATTGGACCGCACACATTAGTATGTATGATTTCCAATAAGTTGGTTGCTCGCTCCATTGTTCCGGAGAACGGAGTCTTGGTCATTTTGCCCATGAGGCATGGTTCGCACGTGTCAAATGATTCATAATCAAGAGACTCCAAAAGTCCATCTGCATGGAGTTTCTTCATGCGTTTGACACCAATGTGACCAAGGCGGCAGTGCCACAAGTATGTGGGACTATCATTATCAACCTTACATTTCTTGCCATTCACACTATGAATATGTGTAATATTACGTTCGAGATTCATTAAGAATAAACCATTGTCCAATGGGGCATGACCATAAAACATATCTCTCATATAAATAGAACAACCATTATTCTCGGATTTAAATGAGTAGCCATCTCGCATCAAACGAGATCCAGATACAATGTTCATGCTCAAAGCTGGTACTAAATAACAATTATTGAGGTTTAAAACTAATCCCGTAGGTAAATGTAGAGGTAGCGTGCCGACGGCGATCACATTGACCTTGGAACCATTCCCGACGCGCATCGTCACCTTGTCCTTCGCCAGTCTCCGCTTATTCCGCAGCTCCTGCTTTGAGTTACAAATATGAGCAACCGCACCGGTATCAAATACCCAGGAGCTACTACGAGCGCTGGTTAGGTACACATCAATAACATGTATATCACATATACCTTTGGTTTTGCCGGCCTTCTTATCAGCTAAGTACTTGGGGCAGTTCCGCTTCCAGTGACCGTTTCCCTTGCAATAAAAGCACTCAGTCTCAAGCTTGGGTCCATTCTTTGTCTTCTTCCCGGTATCTTGCTTACCGGGCGCGGCAACTCCCTTGCCGTCTTTCTTGAAGTTCTTCTTACCCTTGCCTTTCTTGAACTTTGTGGTTTTATTCACCATCAACACTTGATGTTCCTTTTTGATCTCTACCTCCGCTGATTTCAGCATTGAATATACCTCAGGAATGGTCTTTTCCATCCCCTGCATATTGAAGTTCATCACAAAGCTCTTGTAGCTAGGTGGGAGCGACTGAGGGATTCTGTCAACGACCGCGTCATCCGAGAGATTAACTCCCAGCTGAGACAAGCGGTTGTGCAACCCAGACATTTTGAGTATGTGTTCGCTGACGGAACTATTCTCCTCCATCTTACAACTGTAGAACTTGTCGGAGACTTCATATCTCTCGACCCGGGCATGAGCTTGGAAAACCATTTTCAGCTCTTGGAACATCTCATATGCTCCGTGCTGCTCGAACGCTTTTGGAGCCCCGGTTCTAAGCTGTAAAGCATGCCGCACTGAACCAAGGAGTAATCATCAACACGTGTTTGCCAAGCGTTCATGACGTCTTGGTTTGCTGGGACGGGTGCTTCAAGGACATATACTTTCTTGGCAGCTATGAGGATGATCCTCAAGTTCTGGACCCAGTCCGTATAGTTGCTACCATCGTCTTTCAGCTTGGTTTTCTCTAGGAACGCGTTGAAGTTGAGGTTGACATTAGCGTGGGCCATTTTATCTACAAGACATATTGTAAAGATTTTAGACTAAGTTCATGATAATTAAGTTCATATAATCAAATTATTAATGAACTCCCACTCAGACAGACATCCCTCTAGTCATCTAAGTGATACATGATCCGAGTCAACTAGGCCGTGTCCGATCATCCCGTGAGACGGACTAGTCATCATCGGTGAACATCTTCATGTTGATCGCATCTTCCATACGACTCATGTTCGACCTTTCGGTCTTCCGTGTTCCGAGGCCATGTCTGTACATGCTAGGCTCGTCAAGTCAACCTAAGTGTATTGCGTGTGTAAATCTGGCTTACACCCGTTGTATGTGAAACGTTAGGACCTATCACACTCGATCATCACGTGGTGCTTCGGAACAACGGACTTTAGCAACGGTGCACAGTTAGGGGGAACACAATTCTTGAAATTTTAGTGAGAGATCATCTTATTTAGGCTACCGTCCTTCTAAGCAAATAAGATGTAAAACATGATAAACATCACATGCAATCAAATAGTGACATGATATGGCCAATATCATTTGCTCCTTTTGATCTCCATCTTTGGGGCGTCATGTTCATCATTGTCACCGGCTTGACACCATGATCTCCATCATCGTGTCTTCATGAAGTTGTCTCACCAACTATTACTTCTACTACTATGGCTACCGGTTAGCAATAAAGTAAAGTAATTACATGACGATTCAGTTGACACGTAGGTCATAAATAAATTAAGACAACTCCTATGGCTCCTGTCGGTTGTCATACTCATCGACATGCAAGTCGTGATTCCTATTACAAGAACATGATCAATCTCATACATCACATATGTCATTCATCACAATCTTCTGGCCATATCACATCACATAACACTTGCTGCAAAAACAAGTTAGACGTCCTCTAATTGTTGTTGCAAATTTTACGTGGCTGCTATAGGTTTCTAGCAAGAATGTTTCTTACCTACGCCAAAACGACAACGTGATATGCCAATTTCTATTTACCCTTCATAAGGACCCTTTTCATCGAATCTGATCCGACTAAAGTGGGAGAGACAGACACCCGCTAGCCACCTTATGCATCTAGTGCATGTCAGTCCGTGGAACCTGTCTCACGTAAGAGTACGTGTAAGGTCGGTCCGGGCCGCTTCATCCCACGATGCCGCCGAATCAAGATAAGACTAGTAGCGGCAATTAAATTGACAAAATCGACGCCCACAACAACTTGTGTTCTACTCGTGCATAGAAACTACGCAAAGACCTACTCTTGATGCCACTGTTGGGGAACGTAGCAATAATTCAAAATTTTCTACGCATCACCAAGATCAATCTATGGAGTTTACTAGCAACGAGAGGGGAGGAGTGCATCTACATACCCTTGTAGATCGCAAGCGGAAGCGTTCAAGAGAACGGGGTTGATGGAGTCGTACTCGTCGTGATCCAAATCACCGATGATCCAAGCGCCGAACGGACGGCACCTCCGTGTTCAACACACGTACGGAGAGGTGACGTCTCCCACGCCTTGATCCAGCAAGGAGGAGGGAGAGGTTGAGGAAGAAGGGCTCCAACAGCAGCACGACGGCGTGGTGGTGGTGGAGTGACAGTTCTCCGGCAGGGCTTCGCGAAGCTCGCGCGGAGGAGGAGAGGTGTTGGGGAGGGGAGGGGCTGCGCCTTGGATGTGGTGCTGGAGCCCTCCCCTCGCCCCTCTATTTATAGGGAGAAGGGGGAAGTGGGCCGGCCCCTCTAGATGGGATCTAGAGGGGGGGCGGCGGCCAAGGGGGAGGTGGCTTGCCCCCCCCAAGCAAGGGGGGGCGCCCCCCTTTAGGGTTCCCCCAAACCCTAGGCGCATGGGCCCTAGGGGGGTTGGTGCCCCAGCCCACTTAGGGGCTGGTTCCCTTCCACCTACAGCCCATAAGGCCCTCCGGGGCAGGTGGACCCCCGGAACCCCTTCGGTGGCCCCGGTACAATACCAACATACCCCCGAACACTTCCGGTGACCGTTTGGTGACTTCCCATATATAAATCTTTACCTTCGAACCATTCCGGAACTCCTCGTGACGTCCGGGATCTCATCCGGGACTCCGAACAACATTCGGTAATCACATACATACCTTCCTTATAACCCTAGCGTCATCGAACCTTAAGTGTGTAGACCCTACGGGTTCGGGAATCATGCAGACATGACCGAGACACCTCTCTAGCCAATAACCAACAGCGGGATCTGGATACCCATGTTGGCTCCCACATGTTCCACGATGATCTCATCGGATGAACCACGATGTCGAGGATTCAATCAATCCCGTATACAATTCCCTTTGTCAATCGGTAAGTTACTTGCCCGAGATTTGATCGTCGGTATCCCAATACCTCGTTCAATCTCGTTACCGGCAAGTCACTTTACTCGTTCCGTAATGCATGATCCCGTGACTAACTACTTAGTCACATTGAGCTCATTATGATGATGCAATACCGAGTGGGCCCAGAGATACCTCTCCGTCATACGGAGTGACAAATCCCAGTCTCGATCCGTGCCAACCCAACAGACACTTTCGGAGATACCTGTAGTGCACCTTTATAGTCACCCAGTTACGTTGTGACATTTGGTACACCCAAAGCATTCCTACGGTGTCCGGGAGTTGCACGATCTCATGGTCTAAGGAAACGATACTTGACATTAGAAAAGCTTCAGCAAACGAACTACACGATCTAGTGCTATGCTTAGGATTGGGTCTTGTCCATCACATCATTCTCCCAATGATGTGATCCCGTTATCAATGACATCCAATGTCCATGGTCAGGAAACCATAACCATCTATTGATCAACGAGCTAGTCAACTAGAGGCTCACTAGGGACTTGTTATGGTCTATGTATTCACACATGTATTACGATTTCCGGATAACACAATTATAGCATGAACAATAGACAATTATCATGAACAAGGAAATATACTAATAACCATTTTATTATTGCCTCTAGGGCATATTTCCAACAGGACGGGCATTCTTGGTCTCAAGCACACTACACAGTCCTACAGAACTCTACCTTGGTGACCCCGTATGTCGATGAACACAAGAACAGTCTGCGCTCCAAACACCCGGAGCAGTGCGACAACTGGATTACATGTAAACACATCAGGACTTTCAGCAGTTGGTTGGAAACACGTCTCTGAGGTGACAACACTGTTTGTGATGAGATGTACTCGTTGTCCAGGGGACCATCTTCGCCTGTATTGACTTACAAAGGATACGAGATAAATGGGAATGCATTTTACACGATCGCCCAAGATCAAAAGAGCACCAACCAAAACAGCGGTGTTCGCTTTGATGCAGCAACCAAGAGGGGAAAGGACACATATTATGGTTACATAATGGACATATGGGAACTTGACTACGGACATGATTTTAAGGTCCCTTTGTTTAAGTGCAAATGGGTCAATCTGTCAGGAGGCGGGGTACAGGTAGACCCACAGTACGGAATGACAACAGTGGATCTGAACAATCTTGGGTACACTGACGAACCGTTCGTCCTAGCCAATGATGTGGCACAGGTTATCTATGTGAAGGACATGTCTACCAAACCGAGAAAAAGAAAAGATAAGGAAGCAAATACATCATACGATGAGCCAAAGCGCCACATAGTTCTTTAAGGAAAAAGGGACATCGTGGTAGTGGAGGGCAAGACAGACATGTCCGAAGATTATGAAAAGTTTCATGAAATTCCTCCCTTCAAAGTCAAGGCTGACCCAAGCATCCTGATAAATGATGAAGATTATCCATGGTTACGGCGCAATAAGGAAAGGACACAAGCGAAGAAAAAGTGAAGACTTTCTCTCCACAACTATTATGATGATACCATGCCAACTTTCAACCTTTTCATAGTTCATTTGAAATGCCTGTTCTAACAGACAAGTTTCCGTATGAAACCCTAATATCTTGAAAGAGATTGTCCGTTTTGTACACGAAGTGCAGCCAGTTTTTGCCGTAACCCTCTCAACTTTCTTGCACATGCTATGTGGATGAAATGATGATACCATGCCAACTTTCAACCTTTTCAGAGTTCATTTGAAATGCTTTTCAATTTCAGGGTCTTATAGCTCAAAATAATCAGTAAATGCATGAAAAATAACAAATGAAGTCAGAAAGGGTTGAAAATTGATGATGTGGCTTTGAATGGTGCATTTTGAACACAGAAAAAGTCTGGAGTTCAAATAAGTTTTAAAAAATGAAATCCCTTTGTAACAGACGAGTTTCCGTATGAAATCCTGATACTTCCAAATAGATTGTCTGTTTTGTACACGAAATGCATCCAGTTTTTGTCGTAACCCTCTCAACTTTCTTGCACATGCTATGTGGATGAAATGATGATACCATGCCAACTTTCAACCTTTTCAGAGTTCATTTGAAATGCTTTTCAATTTCAGGGTCTTATAGCTCAAAATAATTAGTAAATACATGAAAAATAACAAATGAAGTCAGAAAGGGTTGAAAATTGATGATGTGGCTTTGAATGGTGCATTTTGAACACACAAAAAGTTAGGAGTTTTAATAAGTTAAAAAAATGAAATCCCTTTGTAACAGACGAGTTTCCGTATGAAATCCTGATACTTCGAAAGAGATTGTCTGTTTTGTACATGAAGTGCATCCAGTTTTTACCGTAACCCTCTCAACTTTCTTGCACATGCTATGTGGATGAAATGATGATACCATGCCAACTTTCAACCTTTTCAGAGTTCATTTGAAATGTTTTTCAATTTCAGGGTCTTATAGCTCAAAATAATCAGTAAATGCATGAAAAATAACAAATGAAGTCAGAAAGGGTTAAAAATTGATGATGTGGCTTTGAATGGTGCATTTTGAACACACAAAAAGTCAGGAGTTCAAATAAGTTTTAAAAAATGAAATCCCTTTGTAATAGACGAGTTTCCGTATGAAATCCTGATACTTCGAAAGAGATTGTCCGTTTTGTACACGAAGTGCATCCAGTTTTTGCCGTAACCCTCTCAACTTTCTTGCACATGCTATGTGGATGAAATGATGATACCATGCCAACTTTCAACCTTTTCAGAGTTCATTTGAAATGTTTTTCAATTTCAGGGTCTTATAGCTCAAAATAATCAGTAAATGCATGAAAAATAACAAATGAAGTCAGAAAGGGATAAAAATTGATGATGTAAGTAGAAACCAAATAAAATAAAATAAACTTTAATAAAATATATAAGTAGAAACAAAATAAAATAAACTTTAATAACATAAATAAAATCAGGAAATGCATGAAAAATAACAAATGAAGAATTTTCATAAAGAACTTTTTTATTAGAAACTTTAATAGAAAAAAGAATTATCATAAAGATTTATTTTGTTAGAAACTAAAATTGGAAAATTAATGGCACTAACAGAAAGATTATAATTTTTATTACCTAAAACCAAAAAAATAACTGAAAAAGTAGTAAGTATTTTGTTGTAAGTAGAAACAAAATAAAATAAATAAAACAAAAAAGAAAGCAAAAAAACTGGAAAAAATTAATGGCACTAAGAGAAAGTTTATAATTTTTATTACCTAAAACCAAAAAGAATAACTTAAAAACTAGTAAGTATTTTGCTGTAAGTAGAAACAAAATAAAATAAATAAAACAAAAAAGAAAGCAAAAAACTGGGAAAAAAAATAAAAGAAGTGCCACCTACTGGGCCACCACGGCCTGCATACGACTAGAAACCCACTACTAGGGCCAGGATGCAGGCCCGTAGTAGGCCCAATAGGCCCACAAGCACAAAGACTGGATTTAGGCCCGTAAGCCTGCAGTAGAGAGGAGCTCGAAGTGGTCGGCTCGGCAGGGCTTATAAACCACTCCGAGTCCCTCTCGGCTAGCGAGGTGGGACTAAACATAGTACCGCACCGCGCCAGTTCCAGCACACGACCTTTGGTCCCGTTGGTGCCACCAACCGGGACTAATGGGTGGCATTGGTACCGGTTCTTAGCACCAATCGGGACCAATGACCCTCTTTGGTCTCGGTTGGTGGCACCAACCTGGACCAAAGGTCTCTGTTTCCCGCCCTTTGGGCTGCTGAAAAGAGGCCTTTGGTCCCGGTTGGTCCGGGACCATCCGGGACCAAAGGGTGCATTGGTCCCGGTTGGTGCTAAGAACCGGGACTAATGCTTCATGTATATAAGGCACACTTGTGAAAACTTTGGATTGCATCTTGCGGTTCGCCCCCGACGACGCGCTCGGAGAGGACGCCGCTAGGCTGCTGGACGTCGTCGCCGTCGCCCTGCCCTGAGCTCGCCGTCGACGCGCCGCCGCCGCCCCCCTGCCAGTGCTCGCCGTCGACGCCCTCGCCCCTGCCCTGCCCCGAGCTCGCCGTGTCCGCGCCGCCGCCGCGCGCCCCTGCGCGCCCTGCCCCGAGCTCGCCGTCGCCACGCTGCCCCACGCCCCTGCCCTGCCCCGAGCTTGCCGTCAACGCGCCGCCCCGCGCATGTGCCCTACCCCGACGGTGCGCGCCGCCCCTCCCCGTTCGGTCCAGCGGCCGGCCCCCTTTTCCTCTCTGTTTTGTTCATACAAGTTTTTTTGTTCATATTATGCTTTTTTGTTCATAGATGATGATATATATGATGTTTTTTGTTCATATGTATGCATGGATGTACATAATTAGATGAATGATGAATTGTTTTGTTCATATATGTATTATTTAGGTTGTAAATTAGTAGATATCGATTTTAGGTTAGTGCATTTTAGGTTATTAGTTGATTTAGTGCATTTTAGGTTTGTTGTATTGTTAATGCATTTTAGGTTTGTGCATTTTAGGTTAGTGGAGAGGAAAAAGTAAAATAAGGAAAAGGAAGAAAAGAGGAAGAAGGAAGAAGGAAGAAGAAGAAAAAGGAGAGGAAAAAAATAAGGGTCGGACATGTGATGAGGGGGGACGTCGGACATGACATGAGGGGGGATGTCAAAAAAATAAGAAGAGGAAAAAGAAGAAAGGAATAGAGGAGAAGAAGAAAAAATAGAAAATATTTTCTATTTTTTCTTCTTCTCCTCTATTCCTTTCTTCTTCTCCTCTTTTTTTTCTTCTTTTTTTTTCTTCGATCGCCGAGCGGTCGAGGGTCGTGGACTAGTGCAGAGGGTCGAGGGTCGCTGAGGGGTCGAGGGTCGACGTCGCCGAGCGGTCGAGGGTCGAGGGTCGTCCAGGGGTCGAGGGTCGCTGATGGTCGTCCAGGGGTCGAGGGTCGCTAAAAGAGAAGAAGAAGGAATAGAGGAGAAGAAGAAGAAAAAATAATAAGAAGCTTCTTCTCCTTTTTTTTCTTCTTCTCCTCTTTTTTTTCTTCTTCTCCTCGAACCCTCGGGAACTAGGGTAGAGGGTCGAGGGTCACCGAGTGGTCTAGGGTCGTCGAGGGTCACCGAGTGGTCTAGGGTCGTCGAGGGTCACCGAGGGGTCGAGCGAGGGTCGTCGAGGGGTCGAGGGCCAAGGGTTCAAGGGTCGAGGGTCGAGGGTCGTCGAGGGGCCGGGGGTTCGAGGGTCGTCGAGGGGTCGAGGGTCGTCGAGGGGTCGAGGGTCGAGGGGCTTAGTAGTTGAACTAGTTGATTTAATAAAACTACTTTATTTTACTATATATAGAAGTAGTTTATTTTTAGTAAGTAATAAGGCAATTTCTAGGCTCTTCACGGCCTCACTCATCTAAGGTTAGAAGACGTTTAGTATATTATTAAGCACCTTTTTTCCTCCGAAAAGAAAAATAATGCAGTATATTAGCCTGTAAATTGCCTTATATTTCCAGGCTCTTCACGGCCTCACTCATCTGAGGTTAGAAAAAGTTTAGTATATTATTAAGCACCTTTTTTCCTCCGAAAAGAAAAGGAATGCAGTCTGTTAGCCTGTAAATTGCCTTATATTTCCAGGCTCTTCACGGCCTCACTCATCTAAGGTTAGAAAACGTTTAGTATATTATTAAGCACCTTTTTTCCTCCGAAAAGAAAAAGAATGCAGTATATTAGCCTGTAAATTGCCTTATATTTCCAGGCTCTTCACGGCCTCACTCATCTGAGGTTAGAAAAAGTTTAGTATATTATTAAGCACCTTTTTTCCTCCGAAAAGAAAAGGAATGCAGTATATTAGCCTGTAAATTGCCTTATATTTCCAGGCTCTTCACGGCCTCAGTTGGGAGAAAAGAATGCAGTATAATATATTGAAACTTTCGCAACCTTCAGTTCTAATAAGGTTCGGAGATGAATATTTCGCATAGCGTGGATAGCTCAGTTGGGAGAGCGTCAGACTGAAGATCTGAAGGTCGCGTGTTCGATCAATGCTCACCGCAAAATGTTTTTACTTTTTGCTTAGGGCCTAATTAAACCAGCTTCTTATGAAGATTTGATAATGCGCAGCAATAGTATGCTTGATAATGCAAGATGAGCTACAGTCAAACTCAAACCTCAATCTGCTATGTTCCTACTGAGCACACGAATTTCACAGCGCAATAACTTTTGCTTCAGATAATGGCCAACATAATACACACAGGGAGCATGAGCCTCTTTCTGAATGATACACACAGGGAGTACTATCTTTCGCTTTCTCCCCTGTTATTATCTTTCAGGCAACTAGTCTTTCAGGTTTCCAAGCCAATACGCATATTCCGGCTGAATGACTAAGATACGAGGTCACCGTTGATCCTTCCTTCCCTCTTTAAGCGGTACTCCGTTTGGATTCGACCACGGTTGCAGCACGCAGCAGCAGGGACCTCCGCGCGGTTTGGTGGTACTGGTCAATTTGCGCAGAATTATAATTCACGCATAGAGGTTAGGCCAAGTGTTGGAGCTGAGGATAATATGCATAAAAGATCTGAGGACAGAAATGCAAAGAAGAACAGAAACAGTGAAACTGATGTGGGGCCGAGTTCTAGAAGTATGCAGGATATTGACATGACTGGTGAGGGGGGCAGAGAGAAACAACAGCAACATGTTGGTTTGTCAGAGCTAGAGAAGGAGATGCAACTCAGGGAGACGTTAGAAAAGCAGAAAACTGAGGAAGAGAACAATGAATTGCAAATTTATAAAGGACTTGGAGAAAGCAATGAGAAACATGTTGAAGATGCTGCTATGATGGATTTTCAGAAAGATGGATACTCACAAGAACAAGTTAACTTTAGTGATGATGAGTCGGAAAGGCAGAGGACAGAGGAGGAGCTGGGCCCTGAAACACAAGCAATGAAGAAGAGGATCGAGGAGTACAAAAATCCTGAAGAAGTGCCTGACTCACAACCTGAGATGCAATCATATGAATGTACTAGCGTGCATTTTGGCATAGAGAATGTTGTTAGAATGGGGAAGGAAACAGTGAGGATTAAGGACAATGTGGTGGATGAAGATAGGAGGAGAACCGTAAAGGCGATGTTGAAGAATCTGGAGGTGCTCCCAGGTAATGAGATTACACCTTCTGTTCTAAATACTGCTAGAGATAAATTGGAAAGTACACTATAGCTGCTGGTGTAGGGATTAAATTAGGACAAAACGCAGTAGAGGTAGATGATAATGTGCAAGTGATTAAACATTTATAAAAAAAGCTAGATTTGACATTTTTAGAAGTAAAGCATTAGATGAGCAGAAACACAGTAAAGAAGTAGATGCTGCTGATGTGCAAGACAAAGAGGCTGAGCATGCTTTTTGCACTGATAATGATGATGGTGAACAAGATAATGACAATATAGAGAAGGTGGTTAGTAATATAGTAGGATTGGGTAGTTTCTTACATAAAAAGAAATTTGGTAATTTTTTTAGTAAAGGTATTGTTTTAGGAGAAAGCAGAAGTAGAATTTCTAGTGATATTAATGCCAAAAAGCTTTTCTAATGGCTGATCTTTTCAGGAATGCCAGAAGGCCGGGGGATCCGGAGAAGAAGTATTTCCTTAGAGATGCTATTCTTGAGCATAAACTGAGATTTGTTGCTGTACAGGAAACTAAGAACCATTTTTTTCTCCCTTGATTTGGTTAATTGGTTTGCTTAATAGCATCAGTGGTAGTCGTAATTTTTCCGGGGCTTATGTTCCATCTAGAGGTCTCTTGGCATGTTACTCGGTGTAGATAGTGGTTTTTATAATGTGATACTCCCTCCGTTCCTAAATATAAGTCTTTGTAAAGATTCCACTAGGTGGACTACATACGGTGCAAAATGAATGAATCTACACTTAAAATGCATCTATATACATCCGTATGTGGTTTATAGTGAAAACTCTACAAAGACTTATATTTAGGAACGGAGGGAGTAGATACGAAATTAGGAGTTCTTTCATCAAAATGCTGGTAGAGGATAAGCAGTCTGGGAATTTGATTAATATTTATGGTGCTCCTCATAACAAGATAAAGAGATTTTTTTAGTAGAACCTGTTTATGTTTTGAGAAATAAAGATTTCCCTGTTATTATCGGAGGGTACTTTAATATTATTAGGAAAAGTAATGAGATTAATAGGAAGAAAGTTTTATCTAAATGGTCTCGCCTTTTTGATACTGTTATCTGGAATTGTGAATTAAAAGAGCTAGAACTCTCGGGTTTGAGATTTACTTGGTGTAATGGTCATGAGGATCCCACCTTTGAGAAGTTGGACAGGATTTTAGTTAGTGTAGATTTGGAAGCTATGTTCCCTTTATTATATCTTAATGATTTGCCAATGACACTGTCTGAACATGCTACTCTAGTACTAGATTTCGGTTTAAATCAGCCAAAGATGTCTAGGCCGTTTAGGTTTGAATCATGTCCGTTGATCTCATGAAATAGGTTTTCGCCCCGCTTTATAAATAAAGCAACGGTCCATACAACCAACATCCATAGTCCGAAACAAGAACGACGGCTGAGGCAACAGCACAATCATACCCAAAAAACCAAGAGAGAAATAAGGAAAAAAACCACCTGGTGCCAGTCGTCAGGCGGTCCTACGACGACGATAAAAGACGTGTCGAATCCAGAAGCGCATCCAGCATGAGGCCGGACGGGTTCGTCCTCCAGGGTCGCGTCCACATAGTAGAAGCCACCCCCCTCCACCCCGTACCCCAGGTAGGCAAGAGTGGTAGGGCACCGGGAGGGCGCCAAGCACTCCGAACGGAAGTGACCGGCACACCCACAGTTGATGCACAGCGTCTCGTCATGGGTCCGGGCGCGACTGGCTCTGGCCGGGGGAATCACCGGGGCCTCCTGCTCCGGCTCCCCGACGGCCGACCTCCCCGATCCATCCATGATGGTAGGACCATTGAGCCCACCCGAGTGCTTCTTCTTCCGCTTCGTCGACGGCCCAACTGGACCCGGAGCCTCCTCCGAGGTGCAACGGGGGGTGTACCGTGCGACCAGGACGAGGACCTATGCCGATTGAGCGAGTCCGCACTGTCCGACTCCTCGGACCCATACCGAGCACGGTCATCCGAACCTGCGGAACTCCGGGCGCCTTGGCGCGAGCTCTGGCCCACCTCCGGACCAGGTCGGCTAGGGGCGGAGTACACAGGTCGGCGCTGTAGCTCGGAGTGGAGTTCATCTTCGCGTCGCTGGTTGTCTTCACGCAGCCGCCCAGCCTCCTCCCGGCGTCGCGCCCCCTGGGAACCAGGCAGAGGGAGTCGCGCGTCGCGGCGGCCGTCAAGGGTGCCCTCACGAGCGGGGGGCGGCCGGTAGGGAGCGGCTGCCCAAGCTCTGCGGGGAGCGGCCCAGTCATCCCGGTCAGCGAGCCGGCGGTTGTCGGCCCCCCGTCGGGCGCCGTCCCTAGCCGGCATGGGAGGGCCGCGCGGAGGGCGAGAGGACTCAGGGCGCTCCAACGGCCTCTTCGGGCGGGGCCCCTCATCCCCATGCAGGCGGGTAGCCATCAGCACGGCCGAGTAGGAGCGCGCGGGGGCGGGGGTGAGCGGCGGCGCGCCGGAGTCGGTGGGAGGGGATCGAGGGTTGGGGGGGGGGGGGGGGGGGGGGGGATGCGGGTGACAGTGGCGGCGCGTGATGGGAGATGCGTTGGGTGTTCGATGCAAACCTAGCGAAGTTGGTGCGAGATGATCTAGATGGTTAAATTAAGAAACTTTGGGGTGAGTAATATTATTGTAGAAACTTACAAGACAGATGGCAGAATAGATGGGGGATTGGATCCATTTTCTCCAGAATGGAGCTAGATGCATTAGGAAAAAAAATAAAGGAGTGGAATTTAAATTATGTGTGGTTCTATAAAAACAGAGGGTAGCTTTACTTGAGAAGATAGATAATATAGATAAGGACAGCGAGATCAATGCTTTAAGTAGATAGAACTACTTATTAAGAAAAGACTTAGAGGAACAGAGGAAGATTTTTTTGAGAGAAGAAGAGGTTATGTGGCTGCAGAGATCTAAAGAGAAAGAGCTGTTGGAAGGGGATGTACTCCCTCATTACTTCATTGCTATGGCTAGTGGTAGGAAGAGAAAAAATAGGATAACTTCCTTTAATTTTATAGATAATGTTGTGCAAGGGAATAAAGACTTGTTAGACTATGCCACATCCTTTTATAAACACTCATTTGGCCATGTAACCCATAATTTAATGTTACTGTTGATTTGGAGTTTCCTTTTGTTTTAGATGATATTGGTAGAAAGTTATTAGGTAGGGAATTTACTTTAGAAGAGATTAAAAAGGTAGTTTTTCAGATAAAGCATAATAAGGCGCCTGTGCCTGATGTTTTCGCGGCTGAGTTTTATCTACATTTTTGGGAAGTAACTGGTGTTGATTTACTTAAATTGTTTAATTATTTTTATCATGGTAAACTAGATTTAGTTAGATTTAACTATGGAGTGCTCACTCTGCTCCCCAAATATGTGGGGGCCGAAACACTACAATAGTATAGACCTATATGCCTATCTAATGTGATTTTTAAATTTACTAAGGTAATTAATAATAGGGCAAGTATAGTAGCTGACAAAATTATAACTCCTGTGCAAACAACATTTATTAAAGGTAGATATATATTAGATGGATTGGTGGTGTTACACGAACTCATGCATGAAGTACATGAGAAAAAGATGGATGTTTCTTAAAGTATATTTAGAGAAAGCGTACGATAAGATTAACTGGACATTTTAGATTTGTTAAGGGAAAAGAAGGATTTCATGATAAGTATATTAATTGGGTGATGCAAACAGTTACCTCAGGTAAAGTAGTAGTATAGATATATATAGGAAAATATTTTTCCAGCAAGAAGATGAAGATACTAAGAAAGTTCATTTAGTTAATTGGGAGACTGTTTGCTTACCTAAAGATATGGAAGGCCTGGGTGTAGTAGATTTTACTATTATGAATATTTGTTTATTCTGTAAGTGGCTTGGAAATTAGAGAATGAAAAAGGAGTCTGGCAAGATTTGCTTAGGAAGAAGTATATAGGTAAATCTACTCTGTCCATGTGTAAAGCTAGACCTGGACAATCACACTTCTGGCAAGGTTTGATGAAAGTGAAGCCTATTTTCTTTAAGTATTGTAGAAAAATTGTGGATTGTGGGTAATGGTAGGAGAACCGGGTTTTGGGAAGATCTTTGGTTAGGAGATAATCCTTTGTGCATTAAATTCCCTAGATTGCATTTGCTTACTTTCAGTGCTAATTCCTCAGTACCAAAACTTATCAAGAGTGAGTTTGCTACTGTTAGATTTAGATGGAATTTGTGTGTGTGTGTGTGGGGGGGGGGGGGGGGGGGGGGATGTGTGATGGTATTACTTTGTCAGATAAAGAAGATGTATGTTACTGGCTGTTAACCAAAAATGGTAAATTAGTGTTAGATCCCTTTATGTTAGTTTCAAATATAGTCACAAGAAGTATGGGGGGTTAAAGTTCTCATGTGGTTGGTCCTAAGGAAAAGTATTCCAACTAGAGATGTTGTGGCTAAAAGAAACTGGGAAAGTAGTGAAACTAAATGTAGTTTTTATGATTATGCCGAAAGTACACGACATCTTTTCTTTGACTGTGCTATTGCTAAATATGTGTGGGGAGTAGTTCGTGTGGCTATAGGTTTGTCTGAGTTCCCCAAACTGTAGATCAATTGTGCTTGGATTGGTAGTTTTAAAGGTAAAGTAAAATAGAGGTTAGCGTTGGGTGTGATAGCTGTGTTCTGGACACTCTGGAAAACTAGGAACACTGCTACTTTTGACCACATATACCCTAGTGATCCTACTATGGTGGTGTATAAGTTGTCTCATTGGATTAAATTATGGTCTGGTTTACAGAAAAAGGAAAACAATTGGAGGTACAGAGATCAAGATGGCCGCAAACTCACTCTTGATAACTTTTATGGTTTGCTATTATGGCCATGCTGTTCATTAAGGTTTGCTATCATAGATAGGTTGCTTATATACAGTCTTATTTCAGTGTTTCTTTATTATTATTGTTTGTTTCCTCTTCATTCCTTCAGTTTTATGTTCCTTTATTTTGTAATTTTTCTTGCATCATTTTTCAGTATTTTAGTCAATAATTATTTAATTCATCTCAATAGCCCCTTATAATTCTCTATTTAAATAGTTATTTCAGCTTTTCCTGTTAGATTCATTTATGACTTCACTTGATTTAGTTGATCAGTGTGTTTGGTATTTCAATAGTTCTGTATTTTCATTTCTTTAGTGTTCACTTTGTCTTTTTTTAGTATGCAGTTTATCATTTTTAAGTCTTCATTTGTTTATAGTCATCAGTGTCCTAAAGGGTCTGTACCTTTGGTATTTCATTTGGTCCTCTTTAGTTTTTTTATAACTTATTAGTTATTTTTTCATTCTATGTCCATCAGTTTAAAGTTAAGTAGTTAAGAATAAAGTTAAGCTATCCATCAGTTTAGCTATAAGAATAGGTTTTTCTCTGCCATATGTGCAATCTCTTTTTAAGTCTATCAGTTTTGAGAGTTTAACAAGCATCAGGAGAGCAAATCTTTCTTTTTGAAAAATATTTTATTTTCATTTCTTCTTCAGTTTCTGTATGACTTCAGTTTTCTTTTCTTTTTCAGATATAAACAAATTATTTTTAGCATGCAATCTCCTTTTCAGTTTTGATAGTTTAACAAGCATCAGGAGAGCCAATCTTCTTTTTTCGATTTTTTTTTTCATTTTCATTCTTCTTTAATTTCTGTATGACTTCAGTTTTTTTTGTTCATTTTAATTCTTTTTTTACTTGCTCCTTTTTCTGCAGTTTGTGCCATGGCACTCAAGGGCCGGATTCAACGGCACAACTGGTGACTGCGTGCCCTTTGAGGAATCTGAGGGCCGCAGATTTCTGCAGTTTGTTCATTCAGGCACATCAAGATCGCTGGCTAACAAGTTTACAATACTGCTAGGGGCATCATCCACCCAAAAGCAATCCTGGGACTCATTTCTCACCCGACCTGGGCAACTTCATGCGCTACGGTGTAACAGACACGACTACAAAAGAGAACTTGAAAGACTCAAAATTTGAAACACATAAGCTCCAAGTTTCCTTCACCAGTACGACCGACAGTCCAGCGCCCTCCGTGCGGGCCGAAGCCGGCGCGCGACGGCTCTCGGTCGATGCCGGCAGCGGAAGCCCACCCCCCGACTCCGCGGAGCTGTCCTCGGGCTAGCTATCTATCCTCGCCGTCCTGCCCCTCCGCGGGTGGGGCCGGCGTGTCCTCCGGCCGCCCCTCCGTTGCATCCAGGTCAATCTCGTAGGTGATACACTTGCCCTTGTTATTGCCGAAGTAGAAGATCAGGGACAGGCCGTCCACACTAGCTGGAGCCTGACAAAGGAGCTCGACGCGCCCCGGGCCATCGCCCTCCAAGGAATCCAGATCGACTGTCAGAATCTTGCCCACCGGCTCCGAGATGGCTTTGAGAATGTCCTCGCGCTTGCCCCCACTCGGGAGCCCGTAGATGAGCATCCACACCCGGGCAAGGGGGGGCACCGTGTCCGGCTCAGCATCAGCCTTCTGGATCGAGATCATGAACTTGTTGATGGGGCACTTGACGTGGTTGTGGGTGCAGACATTGAGCATCTCAGCGGAAGGGAAGGGTACCGAGAAGACCATCGGCGCTGTCTCAGTGACTTCCCAAGAGAAGGCGCTGTCTCTATAATCGCCAATGTACGCCGACAGCTCCGCCCGTATGATCTCAGCGGTAACCACAACCGACGGCGGCGGCTGCTGATCCGGGACGAGGGTGATCGTCGCCAGGTGCGGCCGGACGGGCTCGCCCCCTAGGGTCGCGTCCACGTAGTAGAAGCCACCCCCCCTTGTACCCCGTACCCCAGGGCATCGGGAGGGCGCCAAGCACTCCGAATAGAAGTGATCGGCACACCCACAGTTAATGCACATCGTCTCTAGCCGGGGGAATCATCGAGGCCTCCTGCTCTGGCTCCTCGACAGTCGACCTCCCCGATCTGTCCACGATGGCAGGACCTTCGAGCCCACCCGAGCGCTTCTTCTTCCGCTTCGTCAACGGCCCAACCGGACTTGGAGCCTCCCCCGAGGTGCTAAGAGCAACTCCAATGGGGCGAACCAAACCGACGGCGATTTCGTTCGCTTTTTGTCCGTTTGGGTCGGCCGCCCGCCCGGCGTCCGCCTTGTTTTAGATATGGGTCGGCAGGACGCCCAACGCGCCGATCCATATGTGCCGGTGTGGCTGCCACACCCCTATTTTTTTGCATGATTGCGTAGTTCAAAATAAAAATCGTTTTGGACCGAATAAAATAGCATAGTTTATTACAAGCCAAATGAAAATAAAAATGTCTCACATAGCTCTCACATAGTTTTGCAAACCAAATAAAAGAAGATACATCTGTTGGTTGCCAACATGAGCCCACATATGCTCAACAGATCATTTTGCAGTTGCACGTGAGTTTCCCAATCACGCATGTCTTCATGAAATTGGGTGAACTGTTCAAATGTTGCCGCTACTCGATGCTCAGGCACAACATTCTCACCTTGAAACTGAAACCCTTGATCATACAGACGTTCCGGGCGCTCGTCTTCTACGATCATATTATACATGATCACACAAGCAGTCATCATCTCCCACAGTTTCTGCGTGCTCCAGGTATTAGCAGGATATCGAACGATGCCCCATCGAGATTGCAAAACACCAAAGGCACGCTCGACATCCTTCCTAGCACTCTCTTGCTCTTGGGCAAATCTTTTCCTCTTCTCTCCCACAGGGTTGGGTATTGTCTTGATAATAGTGGTCCACTGAGGATAGATACCGTCACCCAGATAGTATCCTTTGTCGTAGGTGTGGCCGTTGACAGTAAAGCTCACCGGTGGGTTGTTGCCTTCGGCAAGCCTAGCAAGCACCGGCAAGCGCTGAAGCACGTTGATATCATTGTGTGATCCGGCCATGCCAAAGAAAGAGTGCCAGATCCAGAGATCTTGAGATGCCACGGCCTCAAGTATGACAGTGCAAGCCCTGACATGGCCCTTATACTGCCCTTGTCAAGAAGAAGGGCAGTTCTTCCACTCCCAATGCATGCAGTCTATACTACCAAGCATCCCTGGGAAGCCCCTGCTGGCATTCATCGCCAACAAACAGGCTATATCTTCAGCAGTCGGCTCTCTCAAGTACTCAGGGCCAAACACAGCAATAACAGCCTTGCAGAACTTATACAGAGACTCTAGGCAAGTAGACTCGCTCATACGGACGTACTCGTCAATGAGATCACCGGGCACTCCGTATGCCAGCATTCGGATGGCGGCAGTGCATTTCTGATAAGAGGAAAAACCAATCTTGCCAACGGCATCCTCTTTGCACTCGAAATAGTCATCATAGCCGACCACCCCCTCTCTAATACGGTTGAAGACATGCCTACTCATACGGAAACGGCGGCGGAATTTCTGATGTTTGAACAACGGGTTTGTTGTATCAAAGTAGTCCTTCCAAAGAAGGAAATGCCCGCTCTCTCGGTTGCGATTCAACGCCGGAAGGTGGCCCGGAATGGAGCCACGGAACAATGGCCGCTGGCTGTTGAGGTGGTGATGGACCAACACGGCAGCCAATATCTCCTCCTCGTCATCGGAGGACGAATCGTCGGAGTCGCAAAGGAAATTGTGAAAAAAGAACTCGTCGGCGGAGTCCATTTTGTACCTTGGCAAACTGTCGAACAGCTTGCGGGCGTCGGCGAAGGAGACGGCCGGCGAAGGGAGTCGCGATGCACACGGACCAGCTGCTGTCCTGCCGACGAGCGTGCCGGCTTCCGACGAGCGTGCCGGTGAGGATCTGGCCGGGTGGCTTCTTGGTCGGGGGCGGCTGTGTGGTGAGGCGGGGGCGCGGGGGGGGGGGGGGGGGGTGGGTGGGTGGGAAGCAGTCGGCTCCCGGCGGCAAGACGGCGGTGGCGGGCAACGTGGGCGACGTGGGAGTGGGCGGCATAGCTGGGCCGATGTGGAGGCCCCGGCAGCTGGCAGAGTCGCCGGCAAAAATGGGCGGCGGCGTCGGGGACGGTGTCGGAGTAATTGGCCACGGGTAGCCAAACCGACTACCCCTGGCTCTTCAGGAAAATTATCAGGCCTTTGGGCCTTTAAGCGCTCCAAGCATTTAGGCCGCCTTCCCTAGTGGGCTACCTCTAAAGCCGACTCCCGGAAGGCGACCCAGCCTCGAGTAACCTCTCCCCAGGACGACTACGGGGTGGCCGACTCCAAGAAGCCGGCCAAGAGGGACGCCGGCTCCTAGTAGCCGGCCGAGACCACAACCACCAAAGCTGTTCCCACATAACGGCGACACGACGGGGTGTGGCCACAGTGCGGCCCCACTATCCCCGAAGCCCGAGGCGGGCATGGCTACAGGAGGCCGTACGGGACGACCGTCTCCCGTGCGGCTCGGCACTGTAGCCATGCTAGCCTCGACGTCATCCACGACCCACTCCTGTACGGCCCAAGGACTGCGGGCCCCTTCAGCCAGAGAGAGGCGTGAAGGCGGCCCGACCTTTCCCAGTCGGCCAAGAGCATAGCCGGCCTCCAGAAGCCGGCTACTCCCTTCCTTGAAGCAGGAGCCCCATTAAGGAGACAAGACGAGGTAAGGCTACAGTGATAGCCCCCGAGGCGGCCCACTGTAGCCATGCTTACCTTGACGAAGCCCTCGTCATCACAGGCAAGGCTACAGTAAGCGGCCGCCGACAAGACCCTAGGCGGTGGGGCCGGCCTGTCGACCAAGTAGCCGACAGCCGGCGGGACCCACCAGCCGGCGGGGCCCAGCAGCCGGCGGAGAAGCCGGCGAGCGTAGACACTGACGGCTGGGACCAGTTCCCAGTCGGATTACCATTGTACCCCCGGAGGGTAGGCCTATATAAACCCCCCGGAACACCCATGCAAAGGGTTCGCACCCAAGCATAGTTGGCCTCTGAGCATAGAGCTGCCTTCTAGCGGCCCGAGCCGAGCCGGCTTCGTCCAGAAGCGCGGCGCAGCCGTTGCCAGCATGCTGGGCGCGGATCGCCCCGTCTACGCCACCCCGCTCGAGAATCTGCGAGGCGCTCAGGCGGCTGCAGAGGAGCTCAATGGGCTGGGAGCCGATGAGCTCCCCTACATGACAAGACGAATCCAGCGGCTGATCGACGCGGCTGCAGAACGGCACGAAGCCGGCGCCCGTGCTGATAGCCATCCCCCGCGCCGGGAGCACGCCGCGACGTCCCGCTCGCCGACTGCGAGCAGCGCGCGCCAGAAGAAAGACAAGGAGCCGGCTGCCAGCCGCAGCCGGACTCGCATTACCATCGAGCGCGACGCGGATGGCCGCCCTCGAGCTGTAGAGCACCAGGGAAACCCGCCTCCTCCCCCGCCTCGAAGAGAAAGACGCCTCACTCCGCCGCCTGTCATACATCCGACTCTTGGCGACCGACTCGGCCGCCGAGAAGGAGTCGGCGAGAACGACGCCCGCCACAGGATCGACCGCCTTGCTCGATCCTTGGCGTTAGAAGAAGAAGACGATGTCGGCCCGCCATGCTTTGGCCCCCGCATCCGCGACGAGCCCTTCCCCAAAGGGTTCTCGCTTCCCAGAGACACGCCCAAGTACAACGGCTCAGTGAAGCCGGAAGATTGGCTCATCGACTACTCCACGGCCGTTAGCATCGCCAACGGCAATCGGCGCGTCGCCGTGAAGTACGTCCCCCTGATGCTGCAAGGCACGGCGCGTACATGGCTCAACAGCCTCAAGCCCTACAGCATCAACAGTTGGCTGGACTTCACCGAAGTTTTCGTCCGCAACTTCACTAGCACCTACAAGCGGCCTCCCAAGCCTCGCCAGCTCTCCCTCTGCGTCCAGGGGCCCAACGAGTCGACCCGCGACTACCTCACGCGATGGGCCGAGCTCCGCAACTCCTGCGAGGGAGTGCATGAGGTCCAGGCCATCAAGTACTTCACTGCCGGGTGCCGAGAGGGCACCCTCCTCAAGCACCGACTCCTCTGCGACGAGCCGGCTACCCTCGACGAGCTACTAGTCATCGCTGACAAGTACGCCACTGCCGACTCCTCAATGAAGACCGAGCTCCGAGAGGACGCCTCGGGGAAAGTAGTTGCTCCGGCTCCCAAGACGCCGGCTGGCGACCCTAATCGGCGCCCCTACCCGAACGACCACAAGCGCAAGGGCCCCATGCTGACTTCCTCCAGTCGGCAGGTGGCCACAATTGAAGACGAGCAGCCCGAAGAGCGGCCCGCTCCCAAGAAGAAGGGTGGCCGGCCACCCTGGCAACCGTCTTTCTCCTACGAACAAGCACTCGATGCTCCCTGCAAGTTCCACAACGGCGCGAAGCCGTCTAACCACACAACCCGGAAATGCCACTGGCTCACCCGCATCACCAAGGGCGAAGGGATGGTGCCGCCTCCGCCTCCCAGCCCGCCGCCTCCAGCTCCCCAGCAGTCGGCGGCTCGGCCGGCGGTCGGCGCCATCCAAGACGAATTCCCCGAAGAGCACGCCGCCTACGTCGTCTTCACAAGTCAAGCCAACTACAAGCGCAGCCGACGCCGACAGCACCAAGAAGTGAATGCAGTCGCCTCTAGCACCGCCGAGTTCATGCACTGGTCGAAAAAGCCAATCAGCTGGAGCCAGGCCGACCACCCAGAGGTGATGCCTTCGCCTGGCTCCTATGCGATGGTCTTGGACGTCACCCTCGCGACGGAGAGGCGAGCTGCCAGATTTTCCCGCGTCCTGATAGACGGCGGAAGCAGTATCAACATACTGTACCGCGATACCATGGACAAGCTGAACATCAAAGCGAAGCAGCTCATGCCGAGCCGCACCGTCTTCCATGGTATCATACCCGGCCTATCTTGCTCTCCAATCGGCAAGATCAAAATGGATGTTCTCTTCGGAGACAAAGATCATTTTCGCCGGGAAGCAATATGGTTCGAGGTGGTGGATTTGGAGAGCCCCTATCATGCACTACTTGGCCGACCTGCTTTGGCCAAGTTCATGGCTGTGCCCCACTACGCCTACCTGAAGATGAAGATGCCGAGCTCGAAGGGGATCATTGTTGGGGAACGTAGCAGAAATTCAAAATTTTCTACGCATCACCAAGATCAATCTATGGAGTAATCTAGCAACGAGGGAAGGGGAGTGCATCTACATACCCTTGTAGATCGCGATGCGGAAGCGTTGCAAGAACGCGGATGAGGGAGTCGTACTCGTAGCGATTCAGATCGCGGTTGATTCCGATCTAAGCACCGAAGAACGGTGCCTCCGCGTTCAACACACGTGCAGCCCGGTGACGTCTCCCACGCCTTGATCCAGCAAGGAGAGAGGGAGAGGTTGGGGAAGACTCCATCCAGCAGCATCACGACGGCGTGGTGGTGATGGAGGAGCGTGGCAATCCCGCAGGGCTTCGCCAAGCACCGCGGGAGAGGAGGAGGAGGGAGAGGGGTAGGGCTGCGCCGAAAGAGAGACGTTCTCATGTCTTGGGCAGCCCCAAACCTCAACTATATATATAGGGGAGGGGAGGGCTGCGCCCCCATCTAGGGTTTCCCCCCCAAGGGGTGCGGCCAGCCCTAGATGGGGCTTGGGGGCGGCCAAAGGGGGAGGAGTGCCTCCCAAGTCAAGTGGAGGCCCTCCCCCTTAGGGTTTCCCCTCTCCCATGCGCATGGGCCTTGGGGGGGCTGGTGCCCCTGGCCCATTAAGGCTAGGGCGCCCCTTACAGCCCATGCTGCTGTATTGGACGTGGTGGAACATTTCCCGGACCTCCGGACCCCTCCGGAATCCTCCGGAACCTTCTGGAAGCTTCCCGGTACAATACCGAAAAACCCGAACTTTTTCCGGAACCCGAACAACAACTTTCCATATATAAATCTTTACCTCCGGACCATTCCGGAACTCCTCGTGACGTCCGGGATCTCATCCGGGACTCCGAACAACATTCGGTAACCACGTACATACTTTCCCTATAACCCTAGCGTCACCGAACCTTAAGTGTGTAGACCCTACGGGTTCGGGAGCCATGCAGACATGACCGAGACGTTCTCCGGTCAATAACCAACAGCGGGATCTGGATACCCATGTTGGCTCCCACATGTTCCACGATGATCTCATCGGATGAACCACTATGTCGGGGATTCAATCAATCCCGTATTCAATTCCCTTTGTCTATCGGTATGTTACTTGCCCGAGATTCGATCGTCGGTATCCCGATACCTTGTTCAATCTCGTTACCGGCAAGTCTCTTTACTCGTTCCGTAACTCACATCATCCCGTGATCAACTCCTTGGTCACATTGTGCACATTATGATGATGTCCTACCGAGTGGGCCCAGAGATACCTCTCCGTTTACACGGAGTGACAAATCCCAGTCTCGATTCGTGCCAACCCAACAGACACTTTCGGAGATACCTGTAGTGCACCTTTATAGCCACCCAATTACGTTGTGATGTTTGGTACACCCAAAGCATTCCTACGGTATCCGGGAGTTGCACAATCTCATGGTCTAAGGAAATAATACTTGACATTAGAAAAGCTCTGAGCAAACGAACTACACGATCTTGTGCTAGGCTTAGGATTGGGTCTTGTCCATCACATCATTCTCCTAATGATGTGATCCCGTTATCAACGACATCCAATGTCCATGGTCAGGAAACCGTAACCATCTATTGATCAACGAGCTAGTCAAATAGAGGCCTACTAGGGACATGGTGTTGTCTATGTATCCACACATGTATCTGAGTTTCCTATCAATACAATTCTAGCATGGATAATAAACGATTATCATGAACAAGGAAATATAATAATAACCTATTTATTATTGCCTCTAGGGCATATTTCCAACAATCATCACGGTAGCCGGCGACTACAAGAAGTCCATCGAGTGTGCCATGGCCAGCAGCCGGCTGGCCGAGTCCCTCGTGGTGGCAGAAGAGAAGAAGATGTTGGAACGAGTTGTGGCCATGGCCGGCAAGCAGCCGACCTTGTCGCCCAACCCCAAGGATTGTGATGCGCAGGGCTCCTTCCAGCCTGCCAAAGAGACGAAGAAGATACCTCTAGACCCGGAGCATCCGGAGAGGTTCGCCGTGATTGGGGCGAACTTGGACAGTAAATAGGAAGGCGAGCTCGTCGACTTCCTCCGTGAGAATCAAGACATCTTTGCATGGTCCCCAAAGGACATGCCGGGTGTCCCGAAGGATTTCGCCGAGCACAAACTACATGTCCGAGCTGATGCGAAGCCGGTCAAGCAACCCCTCCGCCTACTATCAGAAGAGAAGCGAAGAATTGTGGGAGAAGAGATAGCCCGGCTCCTTGCCGCCGGCTTTATCATGGAAGTGTTCTTTCCAGAATGGCTTGCCAACCCAGTTCTGGTTCTAAAGAAGAATAACAAGTGGCGTATGTGTATAGACTACACGAGTTTGAACAAGGCCTGCCCAAAAGATCCGTTTGCTTTGCCACGGATTGACCAAGTGATAGACTCCACAGCCGGATGCGAGCTGTTAAGTTTTTTGGATGCATACTCAGGGTATCATCAGATCAAGTTGGACCCGGCTGACCGCCTGAAGACTGCCTTCATCACACCCTTTGGAGCTTTCTGCTACCTGACAATGACATTCGGCTTGAGAAATGCCGGTGCCACTTTTCAGCGTTGCATGCAGAAATGTCTCTTGAAACAACTCGGCAGAAATGCCCACGTCTACGTAGACGACATTGTGGTGAAGACAGAGAAGCGTGGTACCTTGCTGGAAGACCTGAAAGAAACATTTGCCAACTTGCGCCGATTCCAGATCAAGCTCAACCCCGAGAAGTGCGTGTTCGGGGTGCCAGCCGGCCAGCTGCTAGGCTTCCTAGTTTCCGAACGCGGCATTGAGTGCAACCCTGTCAAGATCAAGGCCATCGAGAGGATGGAGATTCCCACCAAGCTGCGAGATGTGCAGAAGTTCACTGGCTGCTTAGCCTCCCTGAACCGTTTTATCAGCCGACTAGGAGAGAAGGCTCTCCCTCTGTACCGACTCATGAAGAAGTCCACTCACTTTGAGTGGAATGATCAAGCCGACCAAGCCTTCCATGAGTTGAAGAAAATGTTGACCACTCCGCCTGTCCTGGCCGCGCCGACTGAGAAGGAGCCCATGCTCCTCTACATCGCCGCGACAAGCCGAGTCGTCAGCACTGTTGTTGTGGCCCAGCGCCCGGAGGAAGGCCGAGCCCAGCTAGTCCAGAGGCCGGTCTACTATCTCAGCGAAGTACTGTCCAGCTCAAAGCAAAACTACCCACACTACCAGAAGATGTGCTATGGGGTGTACTTCGCTGCCAAGAAATTGAAGCCCTACTTCCAAGAGCACCCCATCACGGTTGTGTGCACTGCCCCGCTCGCCGAGATCATAGGCAGCCGGGATGCATCCGGCCGGGTGGCCAAATGGGCCATTGCCTTGGCGCCCTACACAATTTTCTATCAGCCCCGCACCGCCATCAAGTCGCAAGCATTGGCCAACTTCCTCGTCGACTGGGCCGAGACCCAATATTTACCGCCGGCTCCCGACTCTACCCATTGGCGGATGCACTTTGACGGGTCCAAGATGCGCACCGGCTTGGGAGCCGGCATCGTCCTCACCTCTCCCAAAGGCGACAAGCTCAAGTACACGCTGCAGATCCACTTCGCCGCCTCCAACAACGTGGCCGAGTACGAGGCGCTCGTACATGGGCTCCGGCTAGCCAAAGAACTCGGCATACGCCGGATCCTGTGCTATGGCGACTCAGACTTGGTGGTCCAGCAATCATCTGGCGACTGGGACGCCAAGGACGCGAACATGGCGAGCTACCGTTTCCTCATCCAGCAGATGAGCGGATAGTTTGAAGGGTGCGAGTTCCTTCCCGTGCCAAGGGCCGACAACGACCAAGCAGATGCCCTAGCACGAATCGGCTCCACCCGACAAGCCATACCGACTGGCGTCTCCCTCCAGCGCCTCCTCAAGCCGTCCATCAAGCCGTCTCCAGAGTCGGATTCCATCTTCGTGCCGCCTACGCCAGAAACAGCCGGATCCAACTGGAGCAATCCCGCAGGCGGCACGGGGACTTCGACGACTGGCCCGGGGACTGCCGTAGTCGCACCCGGCCCGAAGACTTCAGAACCCGGCTCGGGGACTGCAGCAGTCGGCTCGGGGACTGCAGCAGTCGGCCCGGGGACTGCAACGACACAAGAAGCGGTGGCCGACTCCAATTCAACACCCAACCCACCCACCCGAGTCATGGTGGCCACATTAACAGAAGAAGAAGTCACAACTCCCTCATGGGTCCAGCCCATCCTCAAGTTCCTAGTCAGCAGAGAGCTGCCGGCTGATGAGATCTCAGCAAGACTAGTGCAACGACGAGCCGCAGCATATACAATAATCAACAGAGAGCTTGTGAAGCGCAGCGTCACTGGAGTCTTCCAGCGTTGTGTCGAGCCAGAAAAAGGAGTGGCAATCCTCAAAGACATCCACCAAGGCGAATGCGGCCATCACGCCGCCTCAAGATCCCTCGTGGCCAAGGCTTTCCGCCATGGTTTCTTCTTGCCGACTGCCTTGGAGGATGCTAAAGAAATAGTCAAGAGCTGCAGAGGATGTCAAGTTTTCAGTTCCAAACAACACCTGCCGGCTTCTGCCCTCAAGACCATTCCCCTCACCTGGCCTTTTGCCGTCTGGGGACTGGACATGGTGGGCCCTTTCAAGACAGCCCGCGGCGGCCTGACACATCTACTCGTTGCTGTGGACAAGTTCACAAAGTGGATCGGAGCCAAGCCGATTAAGAAGCTGAACGGGCCGACTGCCGTGACATTCATCACCGACATCACTACTCGGTACGGCGTGCCGCACAGCATCATCACCGACAACGGCACGAACTTCGCCAAAGGAGCACTGGCACGTTTCTGCGCGACGCAGGGCATCCGACTGGACTTAGCGTCCGTTGCCCACCCGCAGTCGAACGGCCAGGTCAAGCGAGCAAATGGACTCATCCTCTCCGGCATCAAACCCCGACTGGTTGTACCACTGGAGCGATCGGCCGGCTGGTGGCTCGAAGAGCTGCCGGCTGTCCTCTGGAGTCTGCGCACTACACCCAACAAGTCAACCGGCTTCACTCCATTCTTCCTCGTGTACGGTGCCGAGGCCGTCATCCCAACAGACATCGAGTTCGACTCGCCTCGGATCACCATGTACACAGAGGAGGAAGCCAAAGAAGCAAGAGAAGACGACGTGGACCTACTGGAAGAAGGCCGGCTGCTAGCCCTCAGCCGGTCCGCCATCTACCAGCAAGGGCTGCGCCGCTACTATAACCGCAAGGTCAAGCCAAGATCCTTCCAAGAGGGCGACCTTGTGCTCCGGCTGATCCAGCGAACAGCCGGCCAGCACAAGCTCTCGGCCCCTTGGGAAGGCCCCTTCGTCGTCAGCAAGGCACTCGGCAACGACTCCTACTACTTGATCGACGCGCAAAAACCAAGAGCACGTAAGAGAGACGACTCCGGCAAGGAGTCGGAGCGACCATGGAACGCAAACCTCCTAAGACGATTTTACAGCTGAAAAGCAGCACTCCCTGGCTACAGATTGCAGAGCAATTGTTTGACTGGGGAGGCGGCAACCAAGGGAGGGCGGCAAAGGAAAAAGCACAAGGACAAAAAGCAAAAAGTACAAGGAAAGGCCAATTGCATAACTTATATACATAAAAGCCGCCAACAGGCCGGCAACAGACTTAAGTTTGAATACACCAGGTGGGTGGAATTGTGCAGACTTAACCAAACATTGTTCAAAAGTAACAAGACAGGAAAACAAAAGAAAGAAGACTAGGGCGCGACATGAAGGCCGAGCTGGTCGGTGAAGGCGACCTCGCCGGCTGAAGGAGTGGCCGCCTAGCTGGTCCCGGCTTGACCACCTCCTGCGGCGGGAGATGCACTCGCGCGCGACGTAGTACTGGAGGCGCGGTCAGGCTGAGACTGGCCGGCTTCTCCACCAGCCGGCTCGGCGTCTTCACCCTCCTCCTCCTCCTCTTCGCCCTCGTCGCTGGAGTCGATCTCCTCCGCCGAGTCCTCGCCATACGCCGGGTCCAGCCCGAACCAATCTTCCGGCTGGGCGACTCCATTGTCGTCCACCTCGGGGGCGAAGACGTTGGTGTCGGTGTAGTCGGCGATCGCTGAAGCCCGCCGAATGATGGCCGGCCGCGCCGGCTTCAGCTCCGTGTCGGCTTGCTGCCGCCAGGTAGCCAGCTGGTCCAGGTTCAGGCCGGGATACCAGGCCTTGACGAACTCCAGCGCCCGCCTGGCACCGGAGCGAGCCGCTGACGCCTTCCAAGCCTCGAAGCGGCCGACTGCCACCTCCAGCCAGTCGGCGGTCCGACTGGGGGTGCGAGGGACCACTTGGCCGGGCCAGAGGGCGGCCAAGACCTGCGACCCGGCACGCTGAAGCCAGCGGAGTAGCCTGTGAGCCGGCTGGATGCGAGCCTGGATCGCCAGGAGCTGTTCCTCCAGCGAGCGGCCGACGGTTGGCGAGATCTCGAAGCCGGCTTGCCTCTTCGCCTGGCGACGGGCCTTGATGGCCTGGTTGGCGGCAGTTGAATAGCCAGGGAAGTACTCTGCGCGAAGAAGAAAGGAAGAGAAGAACACCAAAATCAGAAAAACAAGCCAAAGTGGTAGATGGCAAGAAAGGACGAAGGGGTAGACGACTTACCGTCAACCAGATCCTCGATCTGGCCATAGCCGGAGATCAGAGTCTGCCTGGCCTCTGCCCAGCCGGCCGCCTCCGTCTCGAACTCGGCCTGGAGGGTGGCTTCGCGATCCTGCGCAGCCTTCAGCGCCGCCTTGTGGCCTTCCTCCTGGTTGGCCAGCTTCTTGACCAGGCGGTCGCGCTCCTGCACCAAGGCGGCGAGCTCGGCATCCTTGGCACGAAGAGCAGTCTGGGACTCCCCCAGCTGTGCCCTCAGACCGGCGTTGGCCGCTGCAGGAACGGAAGAAGAAGAAGAACAATAAGAAATCGTCAAGGAAGATCCGAGCCGACTGCTCAGCAGTCGGCCCGAATCTCGGGGACTACACCCAGTGGGTGCGCTGACGCGCCCCCACATGAGATAAAGATCAAGTCACATACCTCGGCTCTCGGTAAGGTCGGCGGTCTTCTGAGTCAGCTCCCGAGCCTGGGAGTTAAAGGCGGCCGCTCGAAGGTTGTGGTAGTCCTGCAAGATGGACAGAAGACCGAAGTGAGAACAAAAACAGCAAAGGCAAATTCTCCAAGAAGTTCCAAGCCGCCTGCTCAGCAGCCGACTCGGAACTCGGGGACTACATCCAGTGGGTGCGCTGACGCGCCCCCATGGAAGAAATTAAGATCAAGAAGAGAAATCAAGTTCAAGAAGAAACAAGACAAGAATACTAACCCGGATGGCTGCCCGCGTTGCGAGGAATTCATCGGTGAACTGCCTCAGCGCCGCGGCTTGGCTTGGGAGCCGGGTCCGGACGTCTTGTGCAGCCACGTTCACTACGGCTGTCCCTCCGCCTGGCGTCCACCCCGAGGTAGCGCTGGCCGCCTCCGCGTCTTGGGCCAACGAGCTGGAGCCCACGGCCGACTGTGGCTCCGACGCAGCCTTCTGCAGCTCCGACGCGGCCTTCCCCGCACGCCGGCTTGGCGGAGCCCGGACCGCCACCTCAGCCCCCGCGGCCGGCTCGCCCTCCGCCGACTGTGCAGGTGGCGAATCAGGCCGTCCGCCTTGGGCCGCCCCAGTTGGCCGGGTCGGCTCCGGCCCCTTCTCCAAAATGACGACGTCGTCGCCGCTTCCTCCCAGCCCCGGCTGGGAGCCGCTGGCTCCCCCTGGCGAGGGCTCCACGCCCCCAGGCGCCATGGCGCGCAGGGGGGTGACCATCAAAGCCTCCCCTGCCGCCGCCGCGGCCTCAGCCTCTGCCTGGGCCTTGGCTGCGGCCTCGGCGAGTGCCTTCGCCGCCTTTTCCTCCCGAGCCGCCTGGGCGGCGGCTGCCTTCCGTGCCTCTGCCTCCCGCGCCTCCTGCTCCTCCCGCACCTCCCGCGCGTTCCTTTCCGTCGCCTTCTGGAGGGCGGCGCAGGGATCTACGTGGCGGGTGGTGCTCCCAGAGCCCCCTGGCGACTCGACGACGGAGCCGGCAGCCGCTCGCTCAAGTGACAACGGAGCTCTGATCGTCGAAGAAAAGGACGAGAGTTCAAGAACCACCAAAGAAAGAAAAGAAAGAAAGAGAGTACACAGAGAAAGATAGCTTACGCCGACACGGTCTGCGGCTGCTTCACCACTTTGCGGAAGCGAGCCGCCTTCGCGGCCGCCTCTTCCCGCCTGGTGGCTGTCGCCCCGTCCCTGGGCTTCTTCATTCGGCTGCCGAACAAGCCTTGGCCGGCGCGACGCTTCTGGCCTCCACCCCGAGCAGGCTGCGCGCCGGAGGAGCCCGCGCCGCGTCCAGATGCCGGCTGGCGGCGCGGGACGGCTTCGGCTTCATCCTCGTCCGACCAGTCGTCGAAGGTAGCAGTGAACCCGGAGCCGCCTGCTTCGCCGCCGGCTTGGCCACCGGCCGGCTCGATGGCGTCGTCCATATGGACCGCCCCCAGGTCGGGGTCCTCCAGGTCGTGTTCGGTCCGGTCGGGGACGAAGCGACGCTCCACGTCCGACCCGCCGACCGGCCGAAGCAGAGGGCCCTGTCAAAGAACAAGCCGACTAAGTTAGAGTCGGCCCAGAGGAACTCGGCAACAAGGCTGAGAGAGAGAGAGAGAGAGAGAAAAGGAGAGAAGGGGAGCGTACCGTAGGCGGAGGATTGGCACGGCTATATGGCTCCTTGCCGAATTGCCACTCTTCAGAGAGTTGGCAGTTGGCGAGGTAGTTCACCATGTAGGCGACCTCGTGCCGCGGCATCTCCTTGGTGCACATTCGGCTCGGATCGAGCTGGCCGCTCATCTGACAGATCAGATGAGGCCGGCTCTGGAGCGGAAGAACCCGGCGCGTGACGAACGCGGCCAGGAGGTCGGGCCCCGTCAGGCCCTCCGACTGGACCATCACCCGCAGTCGGGCGATGGCGGCGTTTCCTACCTGCGACAGCGTCACAGCCCGGAAGGACCACTGGGGCAGCCTGCCCGCCAGTGGACCAGCTACGTAAGCCGGCAGGTTGATGTAGTCGCCCCGCGGAGCGATGTTCCGCACGTAGAAGTACGACTTCTGCCACTTCTTCACCGATTGGATTAGTGTGATGACGGGGAAGGGGTTGTCGGCGCCCGATCTCCGCGACGCGATGAAGGCGCCAGTATGAGCCGGCACGCCCTTGCTGCGCGTGCCCAGCTTCGACTGGAAAAGCTCCCCCCAGAGCTCAAGGGTGAGGAGGACGCCGAGATAGCCCTCGCACAGGGTGACGAAGGCAGACAGCAGCACCACCACGTTGGGGGTGAGATGGTGCGGTTGGAGCTGATAGAATTCGAGCCAGGAGCGGAAGAAGGCGCTCACTGGCAGGCCGAAGCCGCGCAAGAAGTGCGAGCGAAAGACCACCCGCTCGCCCTCCCGCGGCCTCGGCGAGATTTCCTTCGCCGGCGCAAGGCGGACCTCTACTTTGTCCGCGCCGGGCAGCCGCCGCGTGTCGCGGAGGAAGTCGACGTGGTCGTCATGGACGATGGAGCCGTCCCAATCCCCGCCAAGCTGCTCTACGTGGGGAGGCATGGCGAGAGCTAGCACGGCGGCGGAGGAGCATGCGGTGGAAGGGCGCGGCGGCGAGGCGCTGTCGCGAGAACGAGCGAGGGAAGAAGATGGTGGAAGCAGGAGGAGCGTGCGAGGGCCTGCCGCCTTCCACCTCCCCCTACTTATAGCCTCACGAGGCCGAAGAGGCCGGACGTGGGGGGGGGGGGAGGGGAGACGTGGGATTAACTGCGCCCACTCCCCCCACGTCTCGCGATTATAACGCATAAATGCGAGCCGAAACTGCCGCACGGAACGTGCGGGCGGTTTCGGGATACAAAGGATCCGCGCCTGGGCCGGGGCGCGGACGTGGCGGGCCCCCGCCCTGCGGCGACGTCCCGTCACGCGCGTGGGCTGGCAGGCTTTACGGCCACGTGGTTCGCAACGGCCCGTGGCCGGCCCGCCGCCCGGTGCACGCGCCTGCGGGTTCTTGCCTTCCGACTCCAGAAGATTTCGACTCGGGCGGCGCACCTGACCAAGGCCGGCTCCCAGCTGCCGGCTTGTCAAGATAGGAAGCTGATCGAGCTTCTCAACCCCTGCTCCACCTCGAAGCCCAACCAGGTTCGGGGACTACTGTCGGAGTAATTGGCCACGGGTAGCCAAACCGACTACCCCTGGCTCTTCAGGAAAATTATCAGGCCTTTGAGCCTTTAAGCGCTCCAAGCATTTGGGCCGCCTTCCCTAGCGGGCTACCTCTAAAGCCGACTCCCGGAAGGCGACCCAGCCTCGAGTAACCTCTCCCCAGGACGACTACGGGGTGGCCGACTCCAAGAAGCCGGCCAAGAGGGACGCCGGCTCCTAGTAGCCGGCCGAGACCACAACCACCAAAGTTGTTCCCACATAACGGCGACACGACGGGGTGTGGCCACAATGCGGCCCCACTACCCCCGAAGCCCGAGGCGGGCATGGCTACAGGAGGCCGTACGGGACGACCGTCTCCCGTGCGGCTCGGCACTATAGCCATGCTAGCCTCGACGTCATCCACGACCCACTCCTGTACGGCCCAAGGACTGCGGGCCCCTTCAGCCAGAGAGAGGCGTGAAGGCGGCCCGGCCTTTCCCAGTCGGCCAAGAGCATAGCCGGCCTCCAGAAGCCGGCTACTCCCTTCCTTGAAGCAGGAGCCCCATTAAGGAGACAAGACGAGGTAAGGCTATAGTGATAGCCCCCGAGGCGGCCCACTGTAGCCATGCTTACCTTGACGAAGCCCTCGTCATCACAGGCAAGGCTACAGTAAGCGGCCGCCGACAAGACCCTAGGCGGTGGGGCCGGCCTGTCGACCAAGTAGCCGGCAGCCGGCGGGGCCCAGCAGCCGGCGGAGAAGCCGGCGAGCGTAGACACTGACGGCTGGGACCAGTTCCCAGTCGGATTATCATTGTACCCCCGGAGGGTAGGCCTATATAAACCCCCCGGAACACCCATGCAAAGGGTTCGCACCCAAGCATAGTTGGCCTCTGAGCATAGAGCTGCCTTCTAAGCATAGCACACACACCATAGATAGAGAGAAGCAAGAGCTAGCCTTGTTCTTCTTCTCCCTTGATCTCAACAGCTCTAGGAGCGATTGCAGCTACCCTTTTATCGATCTAGTGATCATGCGGAGACCCCGCAGAGCAGGACTAGGGGTGTTATCTCCTCGGAGAGCCCCGAATCTGGGTAAGATTCGCCGGCGTGCATGTTTTCGCCTCATCCCGTTTTCGGGCACCGGCGACGTTTTATTGGCTCCCACAATGATAAGCCATCCCTTGGCATATGTCGCACCAACCACCCAACAGACGGAGGAGGAGGGCGAGGGTTGCTGTTGGATGGGGTAGGACGATGTGACACAGACCAGCGGGCCCGGGAAGGAGAGGGCGAGCGCGCGCGCGTCCGTCGCGTGTCCGCGCCGACGCAAACCCGGCTCAAAAATGGGCCGGGAATGGGTCGCCCGCGGACGAAAAGCGGACGCGCGTCCGTTTGGGTCAGCGCGTTGAGCCGATTTTTCTGTCCGCGCCGACCCAAACGGACAACGACGGACGAAATGGGTCGCCCATTGGAGTTGCTCTCTAAGGGTGTACCGCGGCGACCGGATGAGGACCTAAGCCAATCGCACGAGTCCGCACGGTCCGGCTCCACAGACCCATACCAAGCACGGGCGTCCGAACTTGCGGATCTCCGGGCGCCTTAGCGCGAGCTCTGACCCACCTCTAGACCAGGCCGTCTAGGGGCAGAGTATGCAGGCCGGTGCTGCAGCTCGGAGCGGAGTTCATCTTCGCGTCGCTGGTCGTCTTCACGTAGCCGCCCAGCCTCCTCCCGGCGTCGCGCCCCCTGGGAGCCAGGCAGAGGGAGCCACGCGTCGCGGCGGCCGTCATGGGTGCCCTCACGAGCAGGGGCTGACCGGTAGGGAGCGGCTGCCGAAGCCTTGCGGGGAGCGGCCCAGTCATCCCGGTCAGCGAGCCGGCGGTCGTCGGCCCCCCGTTGGGCGCCGTCCCCAGCCGGCATGGGAGGGTCGCGCGGCGGGCGAGAGGACTCAGGTCGCTCCAACGGCGGGCGGGGCCCCTCATCCCCAGGCAAGCGGGAAGCCATCAACAAGGCCGCGTAGGAGCGCGCGGGGGCGGGGGTGAGCGGCGGCGCGCCAGAGTCTAGGGGCGGTGGGAGGGGATTGAGGGTTTGGGGGGGGGGGGGGGGGGGGGGGGATACGGGTGACAGTGGCGGCGCGCGAGGGAAGATGTGTTGGGCGTTCGATCCAAACCTAGCGACGTTGGTGCGAGGTGATCTAGATGATTAAATTAAGAAACTTTGGGGTGAGTAATATTGTTGTGGAAACTTACAAGACAGATGGCAGAATAGAGCTAGATGCATTAGGGAAAAACTAAAGGAGTGGAATTTAAATTATCTGTGGTTCTATAAAAACAGGGGGCAGCTTTAGTTGAGAAGATAGATAACATAGATAAGGACAGCGAGATTAATGATTTAAGTAGAGAGAACTACTTATTAAGAAAAGACTTAGAGGAACAAAGGAAGATTCTTTTTAGAGAAGAAGAGATTATGTGGCTGCAGAGATCTAAAGAGAAAAAGCTGTTGGAAGGGGATGCACTCCCTCATTACTTCATTGCTAGGGCTAGTGGTAGGAAGAGAAAAAATAGGATAACTTCCTTTAATTTTATAGATAATGTTGTGCAAGGGGATAAAGACTTGTTAGACTATGCCACATCCTTTTATAAACTTATTTGGCCCTGTTACTAATAATTTAATGTTACTGTCGATTTGGAGTTTCCTTTTGTTTTAGATGATATTGATAGAAGTTTATTAGATAGGGAATTTACTTTAGAAGAGATTTAAAAAGTAGTTTTTCAGGTAAAGCATAATAAGGCGCCTGTGCCTGATGTTGTCGCGGCTGAGTTTTATCAACATTTTTGGGAAGTAACTGCTGTTGATTTACTTAAATTTTTTAATGATTTTTATCATGGTAAACTAGATTTAGTTAGATTTAACTATGGGGTGCTCACTCTGCTTCCCAAATATGTGGGGGCCGAAACACTACAATAGTATAGACCTATATGCCTATCTAATGTGATTTTTAAATTTACTAAGGTAATTAATAATAGGGCAAGTATAGTAGCTGACAAAATTATAACTCCTGTGCAAACAACATTTATTAAAGGTAGATATATATTAGATGGATTGGTGGTGTTACACGAACTCATGCATGAAGTACATGAGAAAAAGATGGATGTTTCTTAAAGTATATTTAGAGAAAGCGTACGATAAGATTAACTGGACATTTTAGATTTGTTAAGGGAAAAGAAGGATTTCATGATAAGTATATTAATTGGGTGATGCAAACAGTTACCTCAGGTAAAGTAGTAGTGATGGTCAATGACCGAATTGGTTCTCTTTTCCTACTAAAAAGGGTTTAAGACAAGGTGACCCCTTGTCACCAATTTTATTTAACATTGCTGTAGATATGCTTAAAGTGTTACTAGATAAAGCTCCGAAAAGTGGTTTAATTACTGGTTTAACTCCTGATTTAGTTGATGGTGGCATTTGCATGTTACAATATGCAGATGGCACCAGTTTTTTGTTTCAAGATGATCTAGAGGGGGCTAAGAACAATAAGTTTATTTTGTCTCTTTGAGCAGATTTCCGGGTTAAAGGTAAATTTTCATAAAAGTGAAGTAATGTGTTTTGGTAGTGCTAGAGATAAACAGAATGAGTATACTACTATTTTTACTTGTCGATAGGATATCTTTTCTTTAAGTATTTAGGTATTCCTGTTAATTGTGTAAGATTATGCAATAGTGATCGGGATCCTACTGTATAGAAAGTTGAGAAGAAAGTAGGTCCTTGGAAAAGTAAATTAAATTCATATGGAGGCGGGTTAATTTTACTTAGGTCTTGTTTGACCAATATTCCTTTTTTAATGATGTCTATGTTCGAATTACCTAAAGGACCAAAGAACAGTATGGATATATATAGGAAAATATTTTTCCAGCAAGAAGATGAAGATACTAAGAAAGTTCATTTAGTTAATTGGGAGACTGTTTGCTTACCTAAAGATATGGAAGGCCTGGGTGTAGTAGATTTTACTATTATGAATATTTGTTTATTCTGTAAGTGGCTTGGAAATTAGAGAATGAAAAAGGAGTCTGGCAAGATTTGCTTAGGAAGAAGTATATAGGTAACTACTCTGTCCATGTGTAAAGCTAGACCTGGACAATCACACTTCTGGCAAGGTTTGATGAAAGTGAAGCCTATTTTCTTTAAGTATTGTAGAAAAGTTGTGGATTGTGGGCAACGGTAGGAGAACCGGGTTTTGGGAAGATCTTTGGTTAGGAGATAATCCTTTGTGCATTAAATTCCCTAGATTGCATTTGCTTACTTTCAGTGGTAATTTCTCAGTACCAAAAGTTATCAAGAGTGAGTTTGCTACTGTTAGATTAAGGAATTTGTGTGTGTGTGTGTGGGGTGGGGGGGGGGGGGCACCTGATATGTGGAACCAACTGAGACAGATGTGTGATGGTATTACTTTGTCAGATAAAGAAGATGTATGTTACTGGCTGTTAACCAAAAATGGTAAATTTAGTGTTAGATCCCTTTATGTTAGTTTCAAATATAGTCACGAGAAGTATGGGGGGTTAAAGTGCCCTTGAAGGTTAAAGTTCTCATGTGGTTGGTCCTAAGGAAAAGTATTCCAATTAGAGATGTTCTGACTAAATGAAACTGGGAAGGTAGTGAAAGTAAATGTAGTTTTCATGATTATGCCGAAAGTATACGACATCTTTTCTTTGACTGTGCGATTGCTAAATATGTGTGGGGAGTAGTTTGTGTGGCTATAGGTTTGACTGAATTCCCCAAACTGTAGATCAATTTAGTGCTTGGATTGGTAAGTTTTAAAGGTAAAGTAAAATAGAGGTTAGCTTTGGGTGTGACAGCTGTGTTCTGGACACTCTGGAAAACTAGGACACTGCTACTTTTGATCACATATGCACTAGTGATCCTACTATGGTGGTGTATAAGTTGTCTCATTGGATTACATTATGGTTTGGTTTACAGATAAAGGAAAAGAATTGGAGGTACAGAGATCAAGATGGCCGCAAACTCACTCTTGATAACTTTTATGGTTTGCTATTATGGCCATGCTGCTCATTAAGATGGTTTGCTATCATAGATGGGTTGCTTATTTATCAGTCTTGTTTCAGTGTTTCTTTATTATTATTGTTTGTTTCCTCTTCATTCCTTCAGTTTTATGTTCCTTTATTTAGTAATTTTTCTTGCATCATTTTTCAGTATTTTAGTCAATAATTATTTAGTTCATCTCAATAGCCCCTTATAATTCTCTATTTAAATAATTATTTCAGTCTTTCCTGTTAGATTCATTCATGCCTTCACTTGATTTGGCTGATCAGTGTGTTTGGTATTTCAAATAGTTCTGTATTTTCATTTCTTTAGTGTTCACTTTGTCTTTTTTTAGTATGCAGTTTATTATTTTTTAAGTCTTCATTTGTTTATAGTCATCAGTGTCCCAAAGGATCAGTACCTTTGGTATTTCATTTGGTCCTTTTTAGTTTTTTGATAATTTGTTAGTTATTTTGTCATTCTCTGTCCTTGTCCATCAGTTTAAAGTTAAGTCGTTAAGAATAAAATTAAGCTATCCATCAGTTTAGCTATAAGAGTAAGTTTTTCTCTGCCATATGTGCAATCTCTTTTTAAGTCTATCAGTTTTCAGAGTTTAAGAAGCATCAGCAGAGCAAATCTTTCTTTTTCGAAAAATATTTTTATTTTCATTTCTTCTTCAGTTTCTGTATGACTTCAGTTTTCTTTTCTTTTTCAGATATAAACTTATTATTTTTAGCATGCAATCTCTTTTTAAGTCTACCAGTTTTGAGAGTTTAACAAGCATGAGGAGAGCCAATCTTCTTTTTTCGATTCTTTTTTCATTTTCTTTCTTCTTTAATTTCTGTATGACTTCAGTTTTTTTGGGTTCATTTTAATTCTTTTTACTTGCTCCTTTTTCTGCAGTTTGTGCTATGGCACTCAAGGTCCGAATTCAACGGCGCAACTGGTGACTGCCCTTTGAGGAATGTGGGGGCCGCAGATTTCTGCAGTTTGTTCATTCAGGCACATCAAGATCGCTGGCTAACAAGTTTACAATACTGCCAGGGCATCATCCACCCAAAAGCAATCCTGGGACTCATTTCTCACCCCGACCTGGGCAAGTTCATGTGCTACGGTGTAACAGACACGACTACTAAAAGAGAACTTGAAAGACTCAAAATTTGAAACACATAAACTCCAAGCTTCCTTCACCAGTACGCCGATCGTTGCCATATCAAACCCCTTGCTGTTCAGCGAATTCACAAAATTGGGAGCATCAGACTCTCGAAAATAATTCGGTTTGCGCCAAGTCTGATAGCCCCATCAATAGCAGCAAGGCACACCACTGCTTCAGAATGAAGTAAATCTCTCAGGTGCACAGATGTTCCTGCGCCAGCAGCAGCAAAATCATCTCTGAGGACTAGAAACTGGCTCCCCTGTGTTGGCTTTCTTCCTGACATCCCACCACTCCCACACAAGACAAGAGCCCTCAGCTGGGAGGCACTATCAGCTTTCCACAATTCACCAAGCATCTCATGGGCAGACTTGTGCTTAACCAAGATTTCCCTAAGACCACCCAACGCCAGCCTGCTCCGACATTCTTTTACCTTCTTACATTTGAGGAAAATGTGGCCGCCGTCTTCATTCAACCGATGACACACCGGGCAGGCCGTGTCTAGTTCCACCCCCAACCTCTGAATCTTCATCCTGTTTGCCAAACTTTCGTGAGCAAGGAGGCGCCCCACAAACATTTTGTACTTATTGGGACCCCACAACTTCCAAATTTGCTTCCACTTGAAATTTTCAGTGCTGCTCCCTTTTATTTCTGCGGAGGTAGCCGTTGATCCTATATACAGGATAAAAGTTACTTCCCAGTCTTGATCTCTTGAATATTTTGCTTGTGTTTTGTTAGAGAAGTGTGAATATCTTGAATGGGGGCAAAATTGGATTTCCTGGACAAAACGATGGAACTAATGTAAATTTCAGAGTAGATGTTGGAATCAGTAGATGAGGACAGACTTGTTTCACATGGTGTTGTTTGGTTTAGGCCAGGGTTTCTGCTCTTATTTGGACAAGCACATGCAGAAGCAAGTGTCATTTTGTAATGGAAGTAACTTGTCTTCTTTGAATACCAGTGTATGCGAGTGGGTGCTAAATGGATTTGAAATGTGACTATTGTTCTTGACATACATGCCACTTTCGTCTCCATTGGGGACTGATGGATTCTATTCTCTTCCTCATCAACTTGGGTGAAGCTTTTTTTTTAGGGTCACGCCCGGCCTCTGCATTAGAGTGATGCATGCGGCCATACCATTCTTCCTCATCAACTTGGGTGAAGCTGACTATACCATTCTTGAAAAAGGAAGCTGCGGCATTCTTTGTGGACTTAACTCTTAAGAGATTCTGGTAAATCTGTAGATGAATTATGGTACTAGGTTCTAGTTTGGAGTATTACCTTTTGTCAGCTTAAAGTGACCTTACTACTTCATGGCCATCAAACTAACTTTTAATCTCAAGAATCAGTGCGCTGACTGAAGTACACGGGCTTCTTGCAACCTGTCCAGATGGACAAAATGAGACGCTACTAAAAGCGCAGCGATAACAAACTTGTCCCGAGCATTCAGAGAGGGAGTGATGATCTACATCTACATGATGGCCCTGGAAGATCAAATACAGTAGGCTACCAAGGATTGGGAACATGGTATGATTCGTTTTGATGCTTTATTGTTAAGTGAACTATCTTAGTTTTAGTACTGGAATAGAACTGTCTAATACTCTAATTGTGTCATTTGGGTGTGCTGGAATAGGCCCATTTCTTGGCGATTCAATCTATCTTGAGAAAAAAAAAAGGTAGCAACAGTTTCCACATCGTAGTCCCAAAGTCTCTCAAGTCCATCTTCTACCCGCGAAGAAAATCGTCACACTCACCGGCCGAGTAACCGTCATCAGGACTGAGCAGTTGCAAAGACCGAAACTTAAGCAATAACACATGCCGACTACATGAACCACAGTAGGAACTTGTTGCAAGGGGCGGGACAAAACGCACACTTAACCAATGTCAGGCAGGGCCTGTGAACAAGCTGATGAAAATCTGCCGCGGAACCACCAACAGCAAGGAAGAAGAATCCAACACTATGCTCAATTCCTTTAAAAAAAAACTATGCTTGATTAGAAAGAAACTTATCTGGCCCTAGCTATAAATGGGTGTGGAAAGCCCCCATCCCGCTGAAAATCAAAATTTTCTTGTGGCAGCTTTTTCAGAATGTTATGCTTACAAGAGATAATCTGCGCATTAGGAAGTGGCCTGGGAACCCTACATGCTCTTTTTGTACAAGTGTGGAAACAGCGAACCACTTGTTCTTTACTTGCCCGCTTGCCCGCACGGTTTGGGGCGTGATGGGGATGACAGTTGGATCCTCTTGCTGTCCTCGATCGCTTTGGCAAAGTTGGGCTTGGCTATATAAGTTCTTTCCAGGAGGAAAGCAGTTCTATATGATGATTATTGCTGCCATATGTTGGGGGATTTGGAACCTCCGCAATAAAGTTACTTTTGATAAACATGTTGATCGCACTCCGCTGGAGGCTGTTTTCACTGCATGTTCGTTTATGTTATATTGGGTAGGTTTGCTTAAAGGAGAAGACAAGGTGAAGCTCCAGGCTTATTGGCTCACGCGGCTGCTACCCTGGCAGACAGATCCTTCCCTCGTGGCAGACTCCTCTTAGGAGACAATGACGGGATCCAGATCGGCTAGCTGGGTGCATTACTGATGTCTTTTGGTCCTGTTTCCCACTGGGGTTTGATGCCCGCTGGACTTGTTCATCTTGGTAGCATTTTGCTTCGGCGTCTTTATCAGTAGTTTCATCATTGAACTCTCTTAGTTGGGCAGTGGCTTGTAAATGTCATCAGGTTTTCGCCCCATGGCGGATGGTCCGCTTTAGGATCATCGGGCGGTGGGTTTCCTGATGATGCGCCAACTCGCTTCTCCCCTTTTAGTCTCTTTTTGCTTATCTCATTTGGGTTCTAGTTCCTTGTTAGTAAGTGGCTGAATGACAAAGACTTGATAATAGACTGATGTATTTCCGTTGATTGCAAAATTAATGAAAAGGGGTGTGAGCCCGGTTTGAAAAATAATAATATTCTGGCCTGCCGCCATAGGTACCATCGCGTCACCCATCCGGCTGCCTCACGGGACCATGCCATCAGCCTACCGCCGGCATCGATGCAAACACTGTCGGGGCTTATGACATTGCTGAGATGTCATCGCCGCCTCAACATCGTTATTAGGAGAAATGAACAAAGACCTACACAACAAGAGAGTATACACCTGACGAAGAATGCAGTCCGCCTGTGCCTCAGCACGCCTAGATGACGTCCTGAGCAGGTCGAGAACGATGGTCTTGCTGGAGAATAGAGAAACCCTAGCCGCCTTTGTGCGAAGAGAAGAGAAAGAATGAATTTGATTTTTTTTCCCTTAGCACCATAAATAACCAAGAAATTCTGGTGATGGATCCTACTGGCATAAGTTTGATCGTCTTTTGTCATAAATGGCACAGATGAAATAGTTTTGTTAGGTCCAAACCAGAGCGTTTAGCTCACGCTGTGACCAATGGAAATGAGTAGTCTTGCCCCATCTACCACATGACAAATGTGATTTACTTCTTCATGACCATAAAACTGACATTTCTCAGCGTGCTAAAGAATTTATGCAGGCTTCTCACAATCAGTTCAGATGAACAAATGAGATACTACTATGGCTCGCTGAGCGCACGCTGATAAATGGTGTATTGATCATCCATGCTGCCCTTGAAGATCAAAGCAGTAAGTTACCATGGATGGGGATTCGTTTTGGTGCTGTTATGGGACTGTCTATCTGGAAAGAAAGGCAGCACAACAAGAATGCTTAAAAGGGCAGCACAGTGCACGTAGCTCCTGCTTGCGCAGAGTATGGCAATAATGCTTGAAAGGACAGCAAGAATGCTTGATTATGTAAAATTTGTGACAGAGAAAAGCTACAGCCAGAACTCATGTACCCAGTACAGGTTCGGTTCTGAAAATAAAACTAACAGCAGAATGAGCTAATGCAGCTCTTTAAAAAGCAGTACTAATTCAACGCTAGGGTAGCAAGAAAAAAACATCACAAGCCATCAACGACTGCAAGGTGACCGGGAGAGTAAAGACCAAGGAGCACTACGCTGACAGGACTGCGTTCCGCCGAAATATGAACATTACCATCACCAGTCACCGATACCTTAGTAAAGCCTGAGGCGGCACTTCGACGAACCGCAAAAGCATTTCTTCTCCTTCACCTTGCCATTCTTGCGCACATTACCTATGTTATAATTGTAATCGTAAGTAAGCTCTTGTAGAGGACGGATATTCTTTTCGGCGAAAAGCATAACATGCGGCATCCTCCTATCATCATGGTCCCAGAGAACATCCTGTGCATGCATGTTTGGAGAGCAGCTATGGTTGATGAATCTTCCAACATTACCACACTTTGCAGCATCTATTGTATAGCCCAAGCTTTCCGCCGTCATCTCGGATTTAGAAGATTCTGAACCTTCTTCTTCTTCTTCATCATCGTCATCGTCACGACCAATATCAAAAAGGTATTCATCATTTTCTGTCCTCTCAGCTTCTGTCTCTTGCAATACCTCACCTACATACTCGCATACGAAACTACCTGAAGGGATAAAACTGAGGGATCTTACGCCCCAACCTGTCTTCCCGGTCTTGAATATTTCCAGTGGAACTTTGGGGCCGTGCTGGCTCACCCTATTGTGGCATGTTGGCGGGCACCTGCATGCAGTTTTGACAATTTGGTTAGCTCACCATTTCAGTTTAACCTAAATTGTCTAATGTGAACAAATAACTTTTTGTCAAAACCAACTTCAGGTAAGCAGGTTTCGGCTGTACGAGAAAGTTTCCCATATTTCACAGCCATCTGGATTTACCAATCTAAACTTACCATGCCAGAACTAGTATAATATTGAGCTGGCAATAAGAACATGTTGTCGGACATTAAAAATAAAAATATTAATGGGTTGTTCTTGCCTAGCTAGGTTATGTTATTTTGTTTTGTAAGTTACTGAACACCCTACCTGCATGATGGGCCACACTCATATATGAGAGGCTTTGTATAAACAATTGCGCTATTCAAATTGAATGGGATCTCCCCTCCATTTTTCACAGCACAAGCACATTCACTAGAGTCCGAGCAACCGTTAGTGCAGTCACAGCCTACTGAAGGTGCTTTTGCATATGAGGGCGGATATATGACTTTGGTAATGTACTTAAATGGCGTTGGCAGCACGCCATCAATTGTGTTGATCACACATATGGGAATGCTCTCTTTTCCTTGAGATATGTCAGGCAAACAAAGGCCTTCACGAACGGTAAGAGAGTTATTATTCCTACAAGTGAGAGACTGAGAAACACCAGCAATAAGCCTCTTCCCTTCTGTCCACAGGCATTTGTCAGGAGCCATCAATGCTAATACAGTCATCTTGTTGGTGACAAGGCCAACATTATCATTTTCTTTAATTTGATCGGTCGGAAGATGATCCCCACACTTAGATTCCTTCGTGAACCTATTCCCAGAGTCCTTGCTGATGCCATCGTGCTTTAACTTATGAGCAAACAAGCCTTTCTTCACGTTTTTAATATTTGAGGAGCGCGCCACTCCTCTTCGAGTTCTTGAAATCTGGTTTCCTGTCTTGTCATCTTCAAAGACCCTCCTATCATCTAGCAATATCCCATTCACCTTGACATTATCTGGTCTCTTGCCCTTTGTCTTCACATTAACAAGAGCTCTCACATGCGTCCTCGAAGTACCTTCTTGCAAGCTTCCTTCACATTTGTTTTTTACATCACCAACCCCCCCTACAAGTGGTATATCCTTTGGATCGCGCAATCGACTTCTCTCATCAATCTTCGTAATTTTGCTTCGGGTATCAACACTCAAGTCATCTGAAGGAGCACATCGAGGGATGTTGACGCATGATTTATTATTTCTTTCATGCGCAAGTACTGCCAAAGATTTCTCATCATCTTCTAAGGAATCTTCTCCATCCTCTCTTGCCTTGCGCCTAGCCGATGTAGAAGGGGTAACTTTGGAGCGCAATTCTTTCCTTGGAGTAGCAACCTTCTTCACATTTTTCCTAGGAGCAAGCGATTTAGGAACACTACCAATAGATTTCTTTCGTTGCGTCCAAGGGCATCTGTCTGGAGCCATCAATGCTTGTATAATTACCCTATTAGTATTAAGGCCCACACCATCCTTATCTTCAATTTGATCGGTCGCAACATGGTCTCCACACTTAGATGCCGAGCGTATCACGTCAAGCACACGTGCATCATCTACCAATGTCACATTGATCTTGACAATCTCTGAACTCTTGCCCTTTCTCTTCACATTAAGAGGGCCTCTCGGATGAGTCCTCGGAGTGCCTTCATGCAAGCGTCCTTCGCGTTTGCTTCTAATCTCAGCGTTCCTCGCTACTAGCGGTGCGCGCTTCCTTTCACGTAATACTCTTCTACCATTCATCTGCTCCAAGAAACTATGTCTTGGTGAGTCACTTGTAACATCATTTAGTGGATTATCATGGCCGTGTTGGCCTCTTGCAAAACCATCTTGAACAATAACGTTGACGACTTGAGATTCTTGGATCTTTTGATTGTGTGCCTCGGTAGCTCCACCAACCTCTTTTATTTTGCCTTCCATTTCCACATTAGAATTATCTCGCCTCAAAATCGGAGAAGCACCATGACCTGAAATTGTAATCATGAGCAAGGCATCCATTACATAGGCACACCCACTAGTGAAAAATGATTGGCGTGTCTACATACCAACATAATTTTGTGGACGGTCTGCAAAATCATCTGGAGCGACACAATTGACGGCTTGAGATTCTTGCTTATGATTGTGTGCCTCGGTGGCACCTCCGACCTCTTCTCTTTTACCTTCCGTTTCGTGATTAGAATCAGCTCGCCTCAAAATCGGAGAAGCGCCATGACCTGAAATTGTAATCATGAGCAAGGCATCCACTACATAGGCACACCCACAAGCGAAAAATGATTAGCATGTCTTCATACCAACATAATTTTGTGGACGGTCTGGAGCGACACAATTGACGACCTGAGATTCTTGCATATGATTGTGTGCCTCGGTGGCACCTCCGACCTCTTCTCTTTTGCCTTCCGTTTCGTTATTAGAATCATCTCGCCTCAAAATCGGAGAGGTGCCATGACCTGAAATTGTAATCGTGAGCAAGGCATCCACTACATAGGCACACCCACTAGCGAAAAATGATTGGCGTGTCTTCATACCAACATAATTTCTTGGACGGTCTGCAAAATCATCTGGAGCGACACAATTAACGACTTGAGATTCTTGCATATGATTGTGTGCCTCGGTGGCACCTTCAACCTCTTCTCTTTTGCCTTCTGTTTCGTGATTGGAACCATCTCGCCTCAAAATCGGAGAAGCACCATGACCTGAAATTGTAATTGTGAGCAAGGCATCCACTGCATAGGCATACCAACTAGCAAAAAATGATTGGCGTGTCTTCATACCAACGTAATTTCGTGGACGGTCTGCAAAATCATCTGGAGCAACACAATTGACGACTTGAGATTCTTGCATATCATTGTGTGCCTCGGTGGCACCTCCGACCTCTTCTCTTTTGCTTTCTGTTTCGTGATTAGAATCATCTCGCTTCAACATCGGAGGAACACCACAACCTGAAATTGGAATCATGAGCAAGGCATTCACTGCTAAGGCACACCGACTAGTGAAAATGATTGGTGCATCTGCATACCAGCACCTCCTTACCTCCGACGCCGATGCCGGTAGCAGCAACACTCCCACAGCCAGGCGGAAATCTGCGCTTGGCTGAGACCGCTCTCCTCTTGGGAGGCGGATTCATGACAGATGCCGACCACCTCTTCTTTCTGCTCTCGTCCTCCTCCCTCTCCAATTCACCGTCGCCCACTCTGCTTCCCACAACACTGCCATCTCCATTGCCAATAACAACATCCTCATCCCTGACCAATTGCCCCTCCACATTCAACGATTCGGCCATATGACCGCCATCTTCCATGGAGCCATTAGCAGGAGCAACGGCACATTTCCGTGGGACGGCGAACGCCAGCGGCATCACATCGAGCGCCCTGACCTCTGCCTGGCCATCAGAGGGGCGCGCATCCCCGACGCCTGGCGGCTGCGGCTGAGGGGGGTCGCGCGGGAGCCCGCCGTTGCACGCCGCAGAGGAAACGCCCGCGTGGCCGGCCGCCTCGTCCGCCGTTCCCTGGACGCCCCTCTCGCCGTCGCCGTTCTCGGCGACGCGGCCGCAGCTCGGCGGCCAGGAGCGCTGGGCGGAGACACCCCCGCGACCGCGAGGCGGCAGCACCTCCACCCCCGCCGTCGGGGCGCAAACCCTGCATACAAATCCAGATCGACACCTCGTCAACAATCTACAGAAAGGGGACGAGCCAAACCATGGATAGGTATCGGCGTTCGCGACATGCGCGTACGCGCACGCGACGGGCCGGGTGGTTTCGCCGGACGGGCACTCACATTCCGCCGACGGGCAGCGGCAGGCCGCGGAGGTGGCGTCGTCTGGCGACTGGAGGGGAGGTAGACGGTGGAGACTGGAGCGGTCTCCCCCTATGTTTGGGAAGGAGATGCGCATGGGTTGTTTCGTAGTATAGTACTCCTACTATTACTCCCGCGATATTGTTGCTCCGTCGTCGTGACGATAGCTGATTTCTTTCGTTATGACGCATGATTTGGTCGGTACTGTGGAGAAAGATCGGTCTGACCAAATCAGATCGTACGGGCTCTAGAATCCTCCGAAATGACAAGGTTGACTATGGGTGGGTTGGATTATTTGTGGTTTTATTACTTACAACAAAAAGGTTCACCTGTTGCCGGATCGGCCAACTGCATATAAAACTGCTTTACTCTGCACTGAAAGATTCTAAATTATACTCCCTCTCTGCGTTTCTTTTTACTCCGTGTTATAGGAGAAATATCCATATTCACGGTATCAAATCAGTATCGTTTTTTTCTCGGATAAAATCAGTATCGTTAGACGCATCATGGAATTAATTTTCATATTCAATATTGAAATATCAATATTCACAATACCAAATTTAATCATTAGATGCACCATGGAGTATTCTAAATGCTGATATTTTTCAATATAAATTTGACTCAAACTTTACAAAATTTGGCTTGAGACAAATCTTTATGTAGAGTAAAAAAAACAGAGGGAGTACTGCCTCTAAGTTCTTAGAGCATCTACAGCTGGACTTGGAAAATCCGCCCCCTATACGACCGCGGACGCGTCCGGACACGTCCATATTTCCCTCCCGACATTCATATATCTCGAATCCGGACTCTCAAATCCATGCGCGTCGATCATAAAAGACAATGTCGCACGTAAATAGCAAATGTCGGTACGAAGCATTGATGGCGTTTACACAAAATTTATTTTAAGTGCCAAACTCAAACATTAGCTTATTAGTTGCCATTTTGGGCCCACATGTGATCCACAAGATCATTGAGTAGTTGCGTGTGCACCTGATGATCTCGAAGATTCTGATGATCTCGAAGATTCTGATGCATCTGCAGAAAGTTCATAAACTGAGCCGCATCTTGATCTTCCGGGATTTCAACTTAATCTCCAGGTGCTTCGAAATCATGGTTTTGGGCTACACCATCACCCTCATTCTCGACAATCATATTGTGGAGAATAACACAACATGTTATCAGTTGCCACAAAGTTTCTGATTCTCACATCAGCGTCCCGCACAATTCCCCAACGAGCTTGAAGCACACCAAATGCCCTCTCCGCATCCTTCCTAGTCGCTTCATGCATCTCTACTCCTAATGGACGAGTTGGTTGAATAGTCCCACCACTTTCGTCTGGGTTTTTTTTCGTCTGATTTTTTTCGTCTCACATCCCACCACCATATCTCCTCACGTTGTTTTTTTATCCTCACAATGAAAACTTTCCTAACCCTTTCAAAATTTTCTAATTAGACACGTTACAAATGGACAAGAAACGATAGCAGGTTACCAATCAATAAAATCCAATTTCATGACAATCAATTCTAAATCCTAACTTTCTAATGCATTGATCTTTGCCTTTTGTCTCTAATTATGAGTCTCTACTCCTACTCCTAAAGGACCAGTTCGTAGGTTGTTCGTTCGCTCGTTCGTTTCCTGCCCCACCGATCGAAGGAACAACCCCGCCACACGCCTCCGATTTTTCTCCCCATATCATGGGTATTTTATTGGGTTTCCTAATTTTCTCTCGTGTCCATAGAAACCGGATCAACACTTGCCCAGATATAGTGCCGCATCGTCTCCCCGTCACCTCCTTCCATCCGACGACGCCGCACAAACCTCCGCCTCTTTGATGCCATGTCCGTCGCCCGCATCATCAACTTCCGCACGGGCGCCGCCCACACTAATTCCCACCGCCAGGAACACGCAATGATGCCCGTCATCTCCGACTCCCTCCCGGACCTGCCCATCTCCACGGCCGCCTACGTCGCCGCCGGCCAAGCTACTCACTCTGACGAGGCCTAGCACGCCTCCAACTGGCCCGACCAGAGCAACCCGGTAGAGCACCACTTTCGTCTGGGTTTTTTTCGTCTGGTTTTTTTCGTCTCACATCCCACCACCATATCTCCTCACGTTGGTTTTTTTATCCTCACAATGAAAACTTTCCTAACCTTTTTAAAATTTCCAGACACGTTACAAATGGGCAAGAAACGATAGCACGTTACTAATCAATAAAATCGAGTTTCATGACAATCAATTCTAAATCCTAACTTTCCTAATGCATTGATCTTTGCCTTTTGTCTCTAATTACGAGTCTCTACTCCTACTCCTAAAGGACCAGTTCGTAGGTCGTTCGTTCCCTGCCCCACCGATCGAAGGAATAACCCTACCTCACGCCTTCGATTTTTTCCCCCAAATCATGGGTATTTTATTGGGTTTCCTAATTTTCTCTCGTGTCCATAGAAACCGGATCAACACTTGCCCGGATATAGTGCCGCACCGTCTCCCCGTCACCTCCTTCCATCCGACGACGCCACACAAACCTCCGCCTCTTTGATGCCATGTCCGTCGCCCGCATCATCAACTTCCGCAGGGGCGCCGCCCACACTAATTCCCACCGCCAGGAACACGCAATGATGCCCGTCGTCTCCGACTCCCTCCCGAACCTGCCCATCTCCACGGCCGCCTACGTCGCCGCCGGCCAAGCTACTCACTCTGACGAGGCCTAGCACGCCTCCAACTGGCCCGACCAGAGCAACCCGGTAGAGCAAGAAGGCCACGTCCTCGTCGTCCCGCTGTCGGCACAACAAGAGAAAGGGCGTCGTGGCATGTGGCACCGCAAAGCTCGGGAGTACAAGGTCGACGGCGCCGCCGCGGTGGACCGGATGGAGCCCCACACATGCATCGCCCGCACGCGGTCCCATACATCCAACCATGCATCCATACGGCCATACCAGATCATCTACATGGAGATGGAGTGCGTACATGTACATCTCAGTAGCCTTGCACTTCTACTTCCCATCTGTTGATGCATTTTTTAGGTTTATTCTTCTCAAAATGTGCAACTCTGTTTGGATTGCCATCGAGTCAAGCCGTTGTTGCCTGCGGACACCGTGACGCAGGCAGACGGAACCTACCATGGACGCAGCCACTCTCACCAGAGGCACCTGGAGAGACCATGCCGCTCTAGATCACGGTAACGTTTTGGAGAATGCAAATGCTTATAATTTATCCTCCAGTATGGTACGTTCGGAAGTGCCATTGGTTTCCTATACACATGCTTGGTCCAATGGTTCAGATTTTAATTTTAGATGCTTCACAAGATATATAAGCTAACCTGAATGTGAACACTGTTCAACACAATATAATGAGATTGATTGGTTCAGTAATTGGATTATTGTTGATTGTAAGAGTTCTCTTTTATATCGTACAAACCCTCCGTTAAGCATTCATGTTGATCCTGACGCCCCTCCTGGGAGAAAAGCACCAGGCATTGGCAACAGGCATATAGCTTCCCTTGATCAGTGTCTTAAAAACAAAAATAATCTGAAAACAACTTCTGAACCTTAAATAACCGAAAAATTCTGGGCCATATCTCTATGCCGGGAACCCTCTGCGTTGATGAAACAGGCCACAAAAGTTAGAGATATGGTTTCAACGCTGGAATATTTCTAATGATTTACCAGGTAATTTTATTTATTAATGACTGTACTTCTAAGGCAATTGTGTTTTCTTTCTGGGTTGTGTCTATGCTGCTTGGGTGACATTGATAGTGTCTTCATCACGTTTTACACTTTTACTACAGAACATTGTATCAGTGACCATAGTTTCTACACTGTCCCTCTCTGGTGTTATCCAAACTAAACCACTAACATGGAATTTAGTCAAAGTTTGGTTGCCTGTGAACATCATATTTGTCGGAATGCTAATCACAAGCATCTTTAGGTATGTGTCAGATCTACATATCATTTTGAGCTGAGCACTACTTTATGTTCAGTATAGTTGGTCTATACTTACAATTTGGTATATCAGAATATGGAATTGTTTACTCAGTTTAAAAACTTAATTATTTTATCGGTATATACTCCTTCACTTGATAAAATATGGAAAACACACTTTACTTTTTTCTTCCCACTATAAGAGGTCAGAACTATGTGCAAAGGAGCACTACCTTAATCAGATCAATGCTTTTGTTTTGACAGCTTAAAGTTCATTGAGGGAGAAAATGTTTGTTCTACCGATGTTTAGTTGTTAAAATTTCTGATGAATATTTGTTGCAGTTCATCTGCTCTGTCTCTATTCATGGTCAATTAGTTTGATAGGATAATGATAAACCTGAATCAATTTTTAGGCTTTAAGAACATTTTTTGAGTTGAATTTTCCTACATGAGCTGTGAAGAAATCGCTCCTCGACTTTAAGAACGAAGTATTGGATTGAATGTTGGAGTCTTTCTTAAACTCTATCTGCTGCACTTTCTGATATTCTCTGTATCCTTCAGTTTGAAGTATATCCATGTTGCGATGGACGCAATATTGAAGAATGTCGCAAATGTTCATGCTACTTCTGGGACAACCTACTTCTTTAAGAAGCAGCATGATAGACAAGTATGGATTTCTCTAATGTTGATGGTATGTCAAATTTATAATTTACTAATTTTAAGTAGGACTAAAATGCTTGAGGGCTTTTTTTCAGTTTCTGAATAATCGCACTTAGTTGATTTGTGGCCGACAGCAATTCAATAGAAGAAGACGGGGATGAAGGACGAAAGGAGGCGAAGATTTACGTCTTTCATATATGAGACACCTAGCCGCCCTCCGCCGGATGGTATAATGCTTATTTTAACGTTGCAAAAGTGATGGTCTAGGAGATGCAGTTAAGTAGTATAATTGGCACCCTCAATACTTAACACACTAACAACTTCAGTTGCGTTTTGACTCTAAAGCCGGAATATGCAAATTTCACTACTTAAATGTTCTTGCATTCAATCCCTGCTCATGGGTATTATTCCTTGGGTCTTCTTTATCTATTTATTATATTTAGAGCCAAATTTTGTTTCTGTATGGCTATATGGACTTGCAGGTGTGAAGTGCCATAAGATGTCCAAATATTTTTTTTGGGTCCAAGCTTATATTTAGGCTTGCCCTGGTTTATGCACAATTTTGACACAGATAGTATTGACACCTGGTTTTCAGGTTGGAAAAATATTTATGGTGAGAGATTTTGACTTCTTGTGGTGTTCATGTCTCCCTAGGGCCCTGATCACTGATTTTCTACAAAAGAGACAAGAGAGCATAGAGGTGCCTAAGATTCTTGGTTTGTGCATTTAACTGTTTTATAATGTGTCAGTATATTCTGTTTATAATGTGCCAGTATATTCTGTCCACATACAGTTAAATATGGGCACATGTTCGCAACGGGGGGCGCTAAACTATTATAGGAACATGAGAACTTAGGAGTCCTTGTGATGAAAAATATATGCCAATTTCTGAACTTGAACAAAGGGCATGGAAAGTAAAGTATGCCAGAAGCTTCGTTCTTAGAGGAGAGAGGTGCCATCAAGCACGATGTTGATCAGCTTGCCTGGAAGACATATGATCAGAAGTACCTTCATTCATTTGTAAATACTCTTTGTAACTCACACGAGCACCAATAGAAGATAGATAACAAATGGAACCTTTTGATTAGTTCACTTATTTCAGTTTTTGTGTTACAGTAGGCATTGCATTTGGATAGGATTTAACTGATTATAATATTGTACGAGAAGAAGGGAATACACAGGATCAATTTATTTCATGAGTAGGATAGTAATGATCAATCTCTCAGAAATAGAAAAGTAATGATCAAGACCTTAGCATACATTTTTCTTCCAGTAATTTGCTAGCTATTAATGTTGGTAACTAGCTGTCATCACGTGATGTTTCTTTTCCATGTTAGTAAAACTTAACATAGCTTGTTGTTGTAACATCCCAAATTTTCAATTTGGAATGTTTTACAATTATTAGCTATGCATCTATGCATTTTCTATGAATTGAGTGGCATTTGGAAATTTCAGAGGCATTTGAGTTTTATCTGACTTTGAATTAAACTTGGCATTTGAAATTTATTTCAAAAATCCCTGACAAATACTTGTTCAAAAGTATGAGAGGAGCTAATATGACACTCCAAAAAGTCAGAAGAAAACAATGCCAAAAGTTTTGAATTCAAATTTGGGTTTCATATGGATTTTTTAGAAAAATGTTTTTTTAAGTTTTTATTTAGCCTCTGAAAAATAGTTCATCTTGTAGGATTTCTTTTTCTGATTATATATATATGTCCTATATAAAAATATTTTTATTTTCTATCTTTATATTTTTTCTTTTGTCTTTCTTTTCTTGGGCCTTGATTTTTTCACTAAGGCCCATACTTGCACGCTTCTTCTTCCTCCTCGTTCGGCTACGTCCATGGCGCCTCCACCTTTTCCTTCACTCCTCTTCCTTCTCCGCACCCACTAACCCCCAGAATCGGTTCCCCTCTCCTCCCTCGACCCCTCCCCTTCACTAGTTGTTGTAAAGTGGCTCTGTTTATTGCCGTGCTATTCGGATATGGTCTTCACAAACGCCGCCCACTGAGGATAGATACCATCGGCAAAATAGTATCCCATGTTGTACTCTCGGTCATTGACGATGTAGTTGCACGGCGGTGATTCCCCATTGCAAAGTCTCCCGAACACCGGAGATCGTTGAAGCACGTTGATGTCATTGTGAGAACCCGGTATTCCAAAGAAAGATTGCCAAATCCATAAGTCATGTGATGTCACCGCTTCTAGTATGATGGTGGCCTCTCTGGTGTGACCTTGATATATTCCCCGCAAACCTTTGGGGCAGTTTTTCATTGCCAATGAATGCAATCAATTGATCCGAGCATTCCTAAAAATCCCATTGCCTCTCCAATAGCCAACAACTTCTCTGTGTCCTGCGCATTTGATTCTCTGGGATACTGAGGCCTAAACACCTCCATGATACGTCTCCATCGTATCTATAATTTTTTATTGTTATATGTTGTTATATTATCATTCTTGGATGGTTTACATCATTATATATCACCTTTATATCAATTTTTTTGGAGACCTATTGACATAGTGCCCAGTGGCAGTTGCTGTTTCTTGCTTGTTTTTTACTTCGCAGAATATCCCTATCAAACGGCGTCCAAATGCAGTGAAACTTTTTGGAGATTTTTTTGGACCAGAAGACAACTGGGGAGCAAAGGAAGTACCTGGGAGGAGTCTCATGGGGCCCACAAGACACCAGGGCATGCCAGAGGCCCCTAGCGCGCCCTAATGGGTTGTGGGGCACACAGGGGCCTCCTCCATCGCCTCTCAGCTCTATAAATATCCAAATATTCTAGAAACCCTAGGGGAGTCGACGAAACACAATTCTAGCCGCCGCAAGTTCCAGAACCACGAGATCCAATCTAGAGCCCTATTCTAGCACCTTCCCGGAGGGGAACACGATCACGGAGGGGGACACGATCACGGAGGGGTTCATCATCCTCATTGGTGCCTCTCCGATGATGCGTGAGTAGTTCACCATAGACCTACGAGTCCGTAGGCAGTAGCTAGATGGCTTCTTCCTCTTTTTGATTCTCAATAAAATGGTCTCTTGGAAATCTATTTGATGTATTGACTTTTTGCGGTGTGTTTGTTGGGATCCGATGAAGTTCGAGTTTATGATCAGATCTATATCCATGAATATTATTTGAGTCTTCTTTGATCTCTTATATGCATGATTATTTATAGCCTCATATTTCTTCTCCGAATCTTTGGTTTAGCTAGGCCAACTAGATTGTTTTTCTTGCAATGGGAAGAGGTGCTTTGTGATGGGTTCGATCTTGCGGTGTCCTCACCTAGTGACAGAAGGGGTAGCGAGGCACGTATGTATCGTTGCTATTAAGGATAAAAAAGATGGGGTATATTCCTACATGAATAGACCTTGTCTACATCATGTCATCGTTCTTATTGCATTACTTCGTTTCTCCATGAACTTAATACACTAGATGCATGCTGGATAGCGGTCGATGTGTGCAGTAATAGTAGTAGATGCAGAATCATTTTCGTCTACTTATCTTGGACGTGATGCCTATGTTCATGATCATTGCCTTGGATATCGTCATAATTATTTGTTCTTCTATCAATTTCCCAACAGTAATTTGTTTACCCACCGTATGCTACTTTCCCGAGAGAAGCCACTAGTGAAATCTACGCCCCCCGGGTCTATCTTTTATCATATTTGCCTTCAGATCTATCTTTTATCATATTTGTTTTCAGATCTATATTTTCAAAAACCAAAAAATACCTTACTGCACTTTTTCTTTACTTATTTTATTTTGTGTTTTTGCAAGATCTATTTATCCAATCTATCATAAATTAATCTATCTTTTTACCGAGGAGGGGTTGACAACCCCTCTTACGCGTCGGGTTGCAAGTATTTGTTCTTTGTGTGCAGGTACCGTTTACATAGTGTTGCTTTGTTCTCCTATTGAATTGATACCTTGGTTTCACAACTCAGGGAAATACCTAGCGTAGATGTACTGCATCATCCCTTCCTCTTTGGGGAAATACCGACGCAGTTTCAAGCCGCATCAAAAGGAATTTCTGGCGCCGTTGCCGGGGAGACATCATCAACATCTATCAGGTTCCTAATCACAAATCTTATCTCCTTGCAATTTACATTATTTGCCATTTTCCTCTCGTTTTCATGCCCCCCACTTCTCAAAATTTGCCTTTTTATTTCCCCTTCTTTTTTGTTTGCCTTTTTCTTGTTAGATCTATTGTTTGCTTGCAATCTTGTTTGCGTAGTCATGATGTCTGAAGAAAATACCAAATTGTGTGATCTTTCCAATACCAATAACAATGATTTTATTAGCACTCCGATTGCTTCTCCCGCCACTAGTGCGGAATCTCGTGATATTAATGTCGCCTTGTTGAATCTTGTTATGAAAGAGCTATTTTCCGGTACTCCTGATGAGGATGCCGCGTCCCATCTAAAAACATTCATAGAATTGTGTGATATGCAAAAGAAAAAAGATGCGGACAATGATATCATGAAATTAAAATTGTTTCCTTTCTCTTTGAGGGATCGTGCAAAAAATTGGTTTTTCTTCTTTGCCTCGCAATAGTATCGATTCTTGGAATAGGTGCAAAGATGCTTTTATTACTAAGTATTTTTTGCCCGTGAAAATTATTTCCATTAGAACTCAAATCATGAATTTTAAGCAAGTTGAGCATATATATGTTGCACAATCTTGGGAAAGAACGAAATTGAAGCTAAGAAATTGTCCTACTCATGGTTTAAATCTTTGGATGATTATACAAAAAAAGTTATGCGCGATTGAATTTTGTTTCTAGAAATTTTTTAGATTCCACCGCGGGTGGTACTTTTATGGAAATTACTTTGGGTGAAGGTACTAAATTTCTAGATAATATCATGGCAAATTATTCACAATGGCATACCGAAAGAGCACCTACTAGTAAAAAGTTAATTCGGTTGAAGAAATTAGTATTTTGAGTAAAAAAGTTGATGCTCTTATGAAATTGGTTGCTGATAAAAAATCTCCTATTGATCTTAATGATGTGCCTTTGTCTACTTTGATTGAGCAAAATAGTGATCCCGTAGATGTAAATTTTGAAGGAAATATGCCCTAGAGGCAATAATAAAGTTGTTGGTTTTATATTTCCTTATTCATGATAAATGTTTATTATTCATGCTAGAATGTATTGATCGGAAACCTAAATACATGTGTGAAAACATAGACAAACACTGTGTCCCTAGTGAGCCTCTACTTGACTAGCTCGTTGATCAAAGATGGTTAAGGTTTCCTAACCATGGACATGAGTTGTCATTTGATAACGGGATCACATCATTAGGAGAATGATGTGATGGACAAGGTGTTGGGAACGTAGTAATTTCAAAAAAAATCCTACACACACGCAAGATCATGGTGATGCATAGCAACGAGACGGGAGAGTGTCGTCTACGTACCCTCGTAGACCGTAAGCGGAAGCGTTATAACAACGCGGTTGATGTAGTCGTACGTCTTCATGATCGACCGATCCTCAGCACTGAACGTACGGCACCTCCGCGTTCAGCACACGTTCAGCTCGGCGATGTCCCGTGAACTCACGATCCAGTAGAGCTTCCGGGAAGAGCTTTGTCAGTACGACAGCGTGGTGACGGTGTTGATGAAGCTACCGACGCAGGGCTTCGCCTAAGCACCACTACGATATGACCGAGGTGGATTATGGTGGAGGGGGGCACCGCATACGGCTAAAAGATCAATGATCAATTGTTGTGTCTATGGGGTGCCCCCTGGCCACGTATATAAAGGAGTGGAGGAGGGGGGAGGGCCGGCCTAGCTATGGCGCGCCCTGGAGGAGTCCTACTCCCACCGGGAGTAGGATTCCCCCCTTCCAAGTAGTAGGAGTAGGAGAGAAGTAAGGGGAAGAGAGAAGAGAAGGAAGGAGGGGGCGCAGCCCCTCCCCCTTTTCCAATTCGGACTAGGCCTTGGGGGGGGGGGGCGGCCTGCCTCTCTCTCTCTCCCTAAAGCCCAATAAGGCCCATATATTTCTTCCCCGTATTCCCGTAACTCCCCGGTACTCCGAAAAATACCCGAACCACTCGGAACCTTTCCGATGTCCGAATATAGTCGTCCAATATATCGATCTTTACGTCTCGAACATTTCGAGACTCCTCGTCATATCCCCGATCTCATCCGGTACTCCGAACTACCTTCGGTACATCAAAACACATAAACTCATAATACTGATCGTCACCGAACGTTAAGCGTGCGGACCCTACGGGTTCGAGAACTATGTAGACATGACCGAGACACGTTTCCGGTCAATAACCAATAGCGGAATCTGGATGCTCATATTGGCTCCTACATATTCTACGAAGATCTTTATCGGTCAAACCGCATAACAACATACGTTGTTCCCTTTGTCATCGGTATGTTACTTGCCCGAGATTAGATCGTCGGTATCTCAATACCTAGTTCAATCTCGTTACTGGCAAGTCTCTTTACTCGTTCCGCAATGCATCATCCCGTATCTAACTCATTAGTCACATTGCTTGCAAGGCTTATAGTGATGTGCATTACCGAGAGGGCCTAGAGATACCTCTCCGACAATCGGAGTGACAAATCCTAATCTCGATCTATGCCAACTCAAAAAGTACCATCGGAGACACCTGTAGAGCACCTTTATAATCACCCAGTTACGTTGTGATGTTTGGTAGCATACAAAGTGTTCCTCCGGTATTCGGGAGTTGCATAATATCATAGTCATAGGAACATGTATAAGTCATGAAGAAAGCAATAGCAACATACTAAACGATCAAGTTCTAAGCTAACGGAATGGGTCAAGTCAATCACATCATTCTCTAATGATGTGATCCCGTTAATCAAATGACAACTCATGTCTATGGCTAGGAAACTTAACCATCTTTGATTCAACGAGCTAGTCAAGTAGAGGCATACTAGTGACACTCTGTTTGTCTATGTATTCACACATGTATCAAGTTTCCGGTTAATACAATTCTAGCATAAAAATAAATATTTATCATGAAAATGAGGAAATAAATAATAACTTTATTATTGCCTCTAGGGCATATTTCCTTCAGTCTCCCACTTGCACTAGAGTCAATAATCTAGTTCACATCGCCATGTGATTTAACACCAATAGTTCACATCAACACCCATAGTTTCACATCGTCATGTGACCAACACCCAAGGGGTTTACTAGAGTCAATAATCTAGTTCACATTGCTATGTGATTAACACCCAAAGAGTACTAAGGTGTGATCATGTTTTGCTTGTGAGAGAAGTTTAGTCAACGGGTCTGCCACATTCAGATCCGTATGTATTTTGCAAATTTCTATGTCAACAATGCTCTGCACAGAGCTACTCTAGCTAATTGCTCCCACTTTCAATATGTATCCAGATTGAGACTTTAGAGTCATCTGGATCAGTGTCAAAACTTGCATCGACGTAACCCTTTACGACGAACCTTTTGTCACCTCCATAATCGAGAAACATATCCTTATTCCACTAAGGATAATTTTGACCGTTGTCCAGTGATCTACTCCTAGATCACTATTGTACTCCCTTGCTAAACTCAGTGTAGGGTATACAATAGATCTGGTACACAGCATGGCATACTTTATAGAACCTATGGCTGAGGCATAGGGAATGACTTTCATTCTCTTTCTATCTTCTGCCGTGGTCGGGCTTTGAGTATTACTCAATTTCACACCTTGCAACACAGGCAAGAACTCTTTCTTTGACTGTTCCATTTTGAACTACTTCAAAATCTTGTCAAGGTATGTACTCATTGAAAAAACTTATCAAGCGTCTTGATCTATCTCTATACATTTTGATGCTCAATATGTAAGCAGCTTCACCGATGTCTTTCTTTGAAAACTCCTTTCAAATACCCCTTTATGCTTTCCAGAAAATTCTACTTTATTTCCGATCAACAATATTTCATTCACATATACTTATCAGAAATGCTGTAGTGCTCCCACTCACTTTCTTCTAAATACAGGCTTCACCGCAAAGTCTGTATAAAACTATATACTTTGATCAACTCATCAAAGCGTATATTTCAACTCCGAGATGCTTCCACCAGTCCATAGATGGATCGCTGGAGCTTGCACAATTAGTTAGCACCTTTAGGATCGACAAAAACCTTCTGGTTGCATCATATACAACTCTTCTTTAAGAAATCCATTAAGGAATGTAGTTTTGACATCCATTTCCTAGATTTCACAAAATGTGGCAATTTTCTAACATGATTCAGACAGACTTAAGCACGCTACGAGTGAGAAAATCTCATCATAGTCAACACCTTGAACTTTGTCAAAAACCTTTTTTGACAAGTCTAGCTTCGTAGATAATAACACTACCGTCAGCGTCTATCTTCCTCTTGAAGATCCATTTATTTTCTATGGCTTGCCGATCATCGGGCAAGTCAATCGAAGTCCACACTTTGTTCTCATACATGGATCCCATCTCAGCTTTCATGGCCTCAAGCCATTTCGCGGAATCTGGGCTCATCATTGCTTCCTCATAGTTCATAGGTTCGTCATGGTCAAGTAACATGACCTCCAGAACAGAATTGCCATACCACTCTGGTGCGGATCTTAATCTGGTTGACCTACGAGGTTTGGTAGTAACTTGATCTGAAGTTACATGATCATCATCATTAGCTTCCTCACTAATTGGTGTAGGAGTTACAGGAACAGATTTCTGTGATGAACTACTTTCCAATAAGGGAGCAGGTACAGTTACCTCTCAAGTTCCACTTTCCTCCCACTCACTTCTTTCGAGAGAAACTCCTTCTCTAGAAAGGATCCATTCTTAGCAACGAATGTCTTGCCTTCGGATCTGTGATAGAAGGTGTACCCAACTGTCTCCTTTGGGTATCCTATGAAGACACATTTCTCTGATTTGGGTTTGAGCTTATCAGGATGAAACTTTTCACATAAGCATCGCAACCCCAAACTTTAAGAAGCGACAACTTTGGTTTCTTGCCAAACCACGGTTCATATGGTGTCGTCTCAACGGAATTAGATGATGCCCTATTTAACGTGAATGTAGCTGTCTCTAATGCATAACCCCAAAATGATAGTGGTAAATCGGTAAGAGACATCATAGATTGCACCATATCTAATAAAGTATGGTTACGATGTTTGGACACACCATTTTGCCGTGGTGCTCCAGGTGGCATGAGTTTGTGAAACTATTCCACATTGTTTTAATTGAAGACCAAACTCGTAACTCAAATATTCTTCTCCTCGATCAGATCATAGAAACTTTATTTTCTTATTACTATGATTTTTCACTTCACTCAGAAATTCTTTGAACTTTTCAAATGTTTCAGACTTTTTGTTTCATTAAGTAGATTTACCCATATCTGCTCAAATCATCTGTGAAGGTCAGAAAATAACGATACCCACCGCGAGCCTCAACACTCATCGGACTGCATACATCAGTATGTATTATTTCCAACAAGTCTGTTGCTCGCTCCATTGTTCTGGAGAACGGAGTCTTAGTCATCCTGCCCATGAGGCATGGTTCGCAAGCATCAACTGATTCATAATCAAGTGATTCCAAAAGCCCATCAGCATGGATTTTCTTCATGCGCTTTACACCAATATGACCTAAACGGCAGTGCCACAAATAAGTTGCACTATGATTATTAACTTTGCATCTTTTGGCTTTTAATATTATGAATATGTGTATCACTACGATTGAGATCCAACAAACCATTTTCATTGGGTGTATGACCATAAAAGGTTTTATTCATGTAAACAGAACAACAATTATTCTCTAACTTAAATGAATAACCGTATTGCAATAAACATGATCAAATCATATTCATGCTCAACGCAAACACCAAATAACACTTATTTAGGTTCAACACTAATCCCGAAAGTATAGGGAGTGTGCGATGATGATCATATCAATCTTGGAACTACTTCCAACACACGTCGTCACCTCGCCCTTAACTAGTTTCTGTTTATTCTGCAACTCCTGTTTCGAGTTACTACTCTTAGCAACTAAACCAGTATCATAATGCCGAGGGGTTTCTATAAACACTAGTAAAGTACACACCAAGAATATGTATATCCAATATACCTTTGTTCACTTTGCCATCCTTCTTATCCACCAAGTATCTAGGGCAGTTCCACTTCCAGTGACCAGTCCTTTTGTAGTAGAAGCACTTAGTCTCAGGCTTAGGTCCAGACTTGGGCTTCTTCACTTGAGCAGCAACTTGCTTGCCGTTCTTTTTGAAGTTCCCCTTCTTCCCTTTGCCCTTTACTTGAAACTAGTGGTCTTGTCAACCATCAACACTTGATGCTTTTCTTGATTTCTACCTTCGTTGATTTCGGCATCACGAAGAGCTTGGGAATCGTTTCTGTTACCCCTTGCATATTATATTTCATCACGAAGTTCTAGTAACTTGGTGATAGTGACTAGAGAATTCTGTCAATCACTATCTTATTTGGAAGATTAACTCCCACTTGATTCAAGCGATTGTAGTACTCAGACATTCTGAGCACATGCTCACTAGCTGAGCAATTCTCCTCCATCTTGTAGGCAAAGTGCTTGTCAAAGGTCTCATACCTTTCGACACGGGCATGAGTCTGAAATACTAATTTCAACTCTTGAAACATCTCATATGTTCCGTGGCGTTCAAAACGTCTCTGAAGCCCTGATTCTAAGCCGTAAAGCATGGTGCACTAAACTATCAAGTAGTTATCATATCGAGCTTGCCAAACGTTCATAACGTCTGCATTTGCTCCTGCAATCGGTCTGTCACCTAGCGGTGCATCAAGGACATAATACTTCTGTGCAGCAATGAGGATAATCCTTAGATCACGGATCCAATCCGCATCATTGCTAATAACATCTTTCAACTTAGTTTTTCTCCAAGAACATATCAAAAATAAACAGGGAGCTACATCGCGAGCTATTGATCTACAACATAGATATGCAAATACTACCAGGACTAAGTTCATGATAAATTTAAGTTCAATTAATCATATTACTTAAGAACTCGCACTTAGATAGACATCTCCCTTATCATCTAAGTGATCACGTGATCCAAATCAACTAAACCATAACCGATGATCACGTGAAATGGAGTAGTTTTCAATGGTGAACATCACTATGTTGATCATATCTACTATATGATTCACGCTCGACCTTTCGGTCTCAGTGTTCCGAGGCCATATCTGCATATGCTAGGCTCGTCAAGTTTAACTCGAGTATTCTGTGTGTGCAAAACTGTCTTACACCCGTTGTAGATGAACGTTGAGCTTATCACACCCGATCATCACGTGGTGTCTCGGCATGACGAACTTTGGCAACGGTGCATACTCAGGGAGAACACTTTTACCTTGAAATTTAGTGAGAGATCATCTTATAATGCTACCGTCAAACAAAGCAGAATAAGATGCATAAAGGATAAACATCACATGCAATCAATATAAGTGATATGATATGGCCATCATCATCTTGTGCCTTTGATCTCCATCTCCAAAGCACCGTCATGATCACCATCGTCACCGGCGCGACACCTTGATCTCCATCGTAGCATCATTGTTGTCTCGCCAACTATTGCTTCTACGACTATCGCTACCGCTTAGTGATAAAGTAAAGCAATTACAGGGCGATTGCATTGCATACAATAAAGCGACAACCATATGGCTCCTGCCAGTTGCCGATAACTCCGTTACAAAACATGATCATCTCATACAATAAATATAGCATCATGCCTTGACCATATCACATCACAACATGCCCTGCAAAAATAAGTTAGACGTCCTCTACTTTGTTGTTGCAAGTTTTACGTGTCTGCTACGGGTTGAGCAAGAACCGTTCTTACCTACGCATCAAACCACAACGATATTTCGTCAAGTTAGTGCTGTTTTAACCTTCACAAGGACCGGGCATAGCCACACTCGGTTCAACTAAAGTTGGAGAAACTGACACCCGCCAGCCACCTGTGTGCAAAGCACGTCGGTAGAACCAGTCTCGCGTAAGCGTACACGTAATGTCGGTCCGGGCCGCTTCATCCAACAATACCGCCGAACAAAAGTATGACATGCTGGTAAGCAGTATGACTTGTATCGCCCATAACTCACTTGTGTTCTACTCGTGCATATAACATCTACGCATAAACCTGGCTCGGATGCCACTGTTGAGGAACGTAGTAATTTCAAAAAAAAATCCTACGCACACGCAAGATCATGGTGATGCATAGCAACGAGAGGGGAGAGTGTCGTCTACGTACCCTCGTAGACCGTAAGCGGAAGCATTATAACAACGCGGTTGATGTAGTCGTACGTCTTCACGATCGACCGATCCTCAGCACCGAATGTACGGCACCTCCGCGTTCAGCACACGTTCAGCTCGGTGACGTCCCGTGAACTCACGATCCAGTAGAGCTTCCGGGAAGAGCTTCGTCAGCACGACGGCGTGGTGACGGTGTTGGTGAAGCTACCGGCGCAGGGCTTTGCCTAAGCACCGCTACGATATGACCGAGGTGGATTATGGTGGAGGGGGGCACCGCACAGGGCTAAAACATCAATGATCAATTATTGTGTCTATGGGGTGCCCCCTGGCCACGTATATAAAGGAGTGGAGGAGGGGGAGGGCCGGCCTAGCTATGGCGCGCCCTGGAGGAGTCCTACTCCCACCGGGAGTAGGATTCCCCCCCTTCCAAGTAGTAGGAGTAGGAGAGAAGGAAGGGGAAGAGAGAAGAGAACGAAGGAGGGGGCGCAGCCCCTCCCCCTAGTCCAATTCGGACTAGGCCTTGGGGGGCGCGTGGCCTGCCTCTCTCTCTCCCCTAAATCCCAATAAGACCCATATATTTCTTCCCCGTATTCCCGTAACTCCCTGGTACTCCCAAAAATATCTGAACCACTCAGAACCATTCTGATGTCCGAATATAGTCGTCCAATATATCGATCTTTACGTCTCGAACATTTCAAGACTCGTCATATCCCCGATCTCATCCGGGACTCCGAACTACCTTCGGTACATCAAAACACATAAACTCATAATACTGATCATCACTGAACGTTAAGCGTGCGGACCCTACGGGTTCGAGAACTATGTAGACATGACCGAGACACGTTTCCGGTCAATAACCTATAGCGGAACCTGGATGCTCATATTGGATCCTACATATTCTACGAAGATCTTTATCGGTCAAACCGCATAACAACATACGTTGTTCCCTTTGTCATCGGTATGTTACTTTCCCGAGATTCGATCGTCGGTATCTCAATACCTAGTTCAATCTCGTTACTGGCAAGTCTCTTTACTCGTTCCGCAATGCATCATCCCGTAACTAACTCATTAGTCACATTGCTTGCAAGGCTTATAGTGATGTGCATTACCGATAGGGCCCAGAGATACCTCTCCGACAATCGGAGGGACAAATCCTAATCTCGATCTATGCCAACTCAACAAGTACCATCGGAGACACCTGTAGAGAACCTTTATAATCACCTAGTTACGTTGTGATGTTTGGTAGCACACAAAGTGTTCCTTCGGTATTCGAGAGTTGCATAATCTCATAGTCATAGGAACATGTATAAGTCATGAAGAAAGCAATAGCAACATACTAAATGATCAAGTGCTAAGCTAACGGAATGGGTCAAGTCAATCACATAATTCTCTAATGATGTGATCCCGTTAGTCAAATGACAACTCATGTCTATGGCTAGGAAACCTAACCATCTTTGATTCAACGAGCTAGTCAAGTAGAGGCATACTAGTGACACTCTGTTTGTCTATGTATTCACACATGTATCAAGTTTCCGGTAGGTACAATTCTAGCATGAATAATAAACATTTATCATTAAAATAAGGAAATAAATAATAACTTTATTATTGCCTCTAGGGCATATTTCCTTCACAAGGCCCAATCTGTTAGCTTAGCATAATGATCGTTCGGTTTTATTGCTATTGCTTTCTTCATGTCAAATACATATTCCTTCGACTATGAGATTATGCAACTCCCGGATACCGGAGGAATGCCTTGTGTGCTATCAAACGTCACAGCATAGTTGGGTGATTATAAAGATGCTCTACAGGTATCTCCGAAGGTGTTTGTTGGGTTGGCATAGATCGAGATTAGGATTAGTCACTCTGTCTATCGGAGAGGTATCTCTGGGCCCTCTCGGTAATACACATCATAAGAAGCCTTCCAAGCAAAGTGACTAATGAGTTAGTTACATGATGATGTATTAGGAACGAGTAAAGAGACTTGCCAGTAACGAGATTGAACTAGGTATGAAGATACCGATGATCGAATCTCGGGCAAGTAACATACCGATGGACAAAGGGAATAACTTATGTTGTCATAACGGTCCGACCGATAAAGATCTTCGTAGAATATGTAGGAGCCAATATGAGCATCCAGGTTCTGCTATTGGTTATTGACTAGAGAGGTGTCTCGGTCATGTCTACATAGTTCTCGAACCCGTATGGTCCGCACGCTTAACGTTCGATGACGATTTAGAGCAACTCCAAGGGAGAGACCCATTTGGCCCGTTTGGGTCATCCAGACAGAAAAGATGGCCCAATGGGGCGACCCAAACGGACAAGGCATCCGCCTGCTGTCCGTTTGTTGTCCGTCCGGACCCAAACTGGGCCCAAATTTGAGGCACAAATGGGTCCGCGCGGACAAACACGGACGCTCTCATCGCTCGCTCGTGTCCTCGCGTGTCCGGCCTGGTCCCACGCATCAGCGTCTCACACTAGCGATTCAGCCTCCCACCGCCGCCGCCCGCTCGTCCCCAGCTCCCGCGCCGCCGCCCGCTCGTCCCGAGCTCCTGCGCCGCCGCACCAACCCCGCCCGCCGTTGCCCGGATCCGGCGCCGGCCAGCCAGATCCAGCTGGTCCCGCGCGGATCCACCACCCCTCACCGGTCTTGACGCCTCCGCCAGCCCCCGTCGTCCCCAGCATCCTCTCGTCGCGCCGCCGCCATGGACGCCTTCAGGGCATCGAGCAGGAGCTCGCCTGCCACCACGCTCAGCCACCTCGACCTCCCTGGATCCGATTCCAAGCAGCAGCAACGGCAACCTGACTGCCTCCTCCACCTCCACGTCGTCCCCACCAACTTCCTCCATAAGCCCCTCAGGTCATTCTCGAGATGCTTCGGCAACAACTGAGGGAGTCCTGGATTAAGGGGTCTTCGGACGTCCGGCCTGTTTGACATGGGCCAGATTGATGTGCTGTGAAGATACAAGACCGAAGACTCTCACCCGTGTCCAGATGGGACTCTCCTGGGCGTGGAAGGCAAGCTTGGCATCCAGATATGAAGATTCCTTTCTCTGTAACTGACGTTGTACAACCCTAGTCCCCTCCGGTGTCTATATAAACCGGAGGGTTTAGTCCATAGGGACAATCATAATCAGACATGCTAGACTTCTAGGGTTTTAGCCATTACGATCTCGTGGTAGATCAACTCTTGTAATATTCATATTCATCAAGATCAATCAAGCAGGAAGTAGGGTATTACCTCCATAGAGAGGGCCCGAACCTGGGTAAACATCGTGTTCCCTATCTCCTGTTACTATCGACCTTAGACGCACAGTTTGGGACCCCCTACCCGAGATCCGCCGGTTTTGACACCGACATTGGTGCTTTCATTGAGAGTTCCGCTGTGACGTCGAAGACAAGATTGATGGCTCGCCTTGTTATTAAGGATGGTATCACCTCCGGAGGAGCCCTGGCCTTAGGCCAAACCCTCCAGCTGGGCAGTTTCACCATGACCGCCCGTACGGCCGTCAAGCCGACGATGATTTCTTGGGTCGTCGAAAATCACCTTCGTGTTGACTCCGAATACTCCAAACGGATGGATACGACGGAGTTGTCGTCTTTAAACGAACTCCTAGAGCGTATCGCCGCCTTGGGGTTCGCTCCAGACTACAATCGGATTGGGCTTAAACCCGATTAGAGAGAAATCAAGTCTCCGCTGATCACCCATCAGATAGCGGTAGTAGAGGAGCAAAACAACAACTCTTCCTCCATATTGAGGATGAACTATGTTCGGATTTCCGAGCTCGAAGAGCCGGATACCTGTCCGCGGAATGACACGCCTTGTCCTCCGAATCTAGAATCGGATGATAGGCCTGAAAAATCAGTTGATATCCCGGAGCCCAAACCATTAAGCTCGGAGATTTCTCAAACTCCGGATCCTAAATTGGGTCAGGGTTCGGATTTAAAACCACCCACCCACCCAGATATACGCGATCTCAGTACATACGGTAGCAGTCTCAAGAAATAGTCCATCACTTTTGGGTCAGATTCCTCCTTGTCAAAAACAAGATTAGAGATTGCCGCGACGAAGACGCGATCTCAACATTCTGCAATAATTGCATGGACGTAGGAATCCTCAACACCATCAACCGCCGTCGCATATTATACTTTGCTGACTTGGCAACCATCATATAGAAGTACTGCACAATGGAAAGCGCCTGGAAAACTCAGGCAGCCCTCTGGGAACCATCGGTTTCCACTCAACCCTTCGTCCGGGCAAAAAGGATGCACCCTCGCGGGGCACCTAAACCAATAGTAAAGAAATCTAAGCACATTACGGGGCGGGGAACAGTTCTAGAGGGATGGCTCGATAGGCCATGCGAAATACACGCAACACCGGATACCATACCAACCCACAGCCTTAGAGCATGTTGGATACTCCGGCAAGTGGCCAAGAGCGGCGAGGATATCCTCACCAAAAATACCCAATAGCAACACCCCCTGGAAGACGTCGACCTCAGCGTATTGACAGTCTTCAAGACTTTTGCTTCAAATAATTGGCGCAAAAGGACCCTCCGCGACCTCGCCGAAGTCTGCCAAGTTACGGCAACAAACCCTTGGAACGATACGGCCATAACTTTCAATGGCAGCGACGAACCAAAATTCCGGATAGTCTGGGCACCGGCCGCCTTGGTCCTCAATCCAATTGTGGATGGTTTTTGGCTCACCAAAGTGCTCATGGACGGCGGCAGCGGACTAAACCTCATCTACAATGATACACTCAACAAAATGGAAATAGACAGGAGCCGCGTCGAGCAAAGCAGCACGGCCTTCCGAGGAATCATTCCCAGTCGGGAGGCGCGATGTGCAGGAAAAATCACACTTGACGTAGTATTCGGCATGCCGGAGAACTATCGGTCCGAAGAGATACCTTCCAAGTGGCCCCTTTCAACAGCGGATATCACGCCCTATTGGGGCGAGATGCATTTACACGCTTCCAAGCTATACCTCATTACGGGTACATGAAGCTCAAGATGCCTGGGCCCAACGGTATCATCACTCTTGCCAGTGATCCGCATATAGCACTCCGCGCCGAAAACAAAACCGCATCCCTGGCCCTTGAGGCATTGTCCGAAGCCCTCGCGGCCAAAGAGCTAACCGCGTTGCGCTCCACTGTGGATAGGGATGACGTAATCCTGGACAAGCGACCCAAATCCACCTCCTTTAAACCCGCAGATGAAATAGTCAAATTTCAAGTCCACCCGACGGACCCCAAGAAGACAGCATCCATCGGGGCACAACTCGACCCAACGATTGACGCCGCGCTACGAGAGTTCCTGCGCGAGAACTGGGACATTTTCGCCTGGCACCCTTCTCATATGCCAGGGATCCCACGCAGGTTGGCCGAACACAGCCTCAACATACTGAAGGGATACAAACCGGTCAAGCAAACACTACGGCGCTTTTCCGAACCCAAACGACAAGCCATGCGGGAGGAGCTAGCCAAGTTAATCGAGGCCGGGTTCATTAGAGAAATAAAACATCCAGACTGGCTAGCAAACCTGGTGATGGTGCCAAAGAAGGATAAATGCTGGCGCCTATGCGTCGATTTTAAAGACCTCAACAAGGCCTGCCCTAAGGATCTCTTCCCCCTCCCTCGCATCGATCAGATTATAGATGCTACCGCAGGACACGACTCACTGTGTTTCCTCGACGCATACTCCGGATACCATCAAATCAAAATGAAGGAGTCTGACCAAGCCGCAACGGCATTCATTACCCCATATGGGCCATTCTGCTTCAACACTATGCCCTTCGGTTTCAAAAACGCCGGGGCCACCTACCAACGCATGATTCAAACATGCCTGGAGAAACAGATCGGCAAGATAGTTGAAGCATATGTGCATGACGTCGTCATCAAAACTAGGCATGTCGAGTCATTGATAGACGATTTGCGTCTCACATTCGACAACCTCCGTACATATGACATTAAGCTTAATCCGGAAAAGTGTGTTTCCGGCATTCCTGCTGGAAAACTGTTGGGCTTCATCGTTTCCAGTAGAGGAATTGAAGCAAACCCAACCAAAATACAAGCTTTGTCACAATTGGCTACGCCAACGGACCTTAAACAGGTCCAAAAACTACCCGGATGTGTGGCAACTTTAAGCCGCTTTATCTCCAGACTAGGAGAAAAAGCACTGCCACTCTATCGCCTTCTCCGACGCACCGACCACTTCGAGTGGACGGATGCGGCAACGGCCGGACTAGAAGAAATAAAGGATCTTTTAGCGAGCAACCCAATCCTGGCTGTACCGAACGTCGGTGAACCCATGCTATTATACATATCGGCAACGCACCAAGTGGTGAGCGCGGTGCTCGTCGTCGAGCGAGAGGAGGACGGACACAAATTCCCGCTTCAGAAGCTGGTATACTACGTGTCCACTGTCCTCACACCATGCAAATCCCGGTACCCTCATTACCAAAAGATAGCATACGCGGTCTTCATGGCATCCCGGAAGCTGCGACACTACTTCCAAGAGTGGTCGATCACGGTGGCTTCTGAAGTACCACTGAATGACATAATAAACAACCGCGATGCCACAGGCCGGATTGCTAAGTGGGACATTGAGCTCCTTCCATTCGACATAACAAACAAACTGCACCGAGCCATTAAATCCCAAGTACTGGCCGACTTCGTCGCTGAATGGACAGAGGCTGAACTCCCTAAAGAGTACGACACATATTCTAACTGGGTCATGCACTTCGATGGCTCCAAAATGCTGGCAGGTTTAGGAGCGGGCGTTGTCTTAACATCCCCCACTAGAGACACAGTTCAGTACGTACTCCAAATATTATACACAGACTCCAACAATGCAGCCGAATAAGAGGCCTTACTGCATGGTCTTTGGATGGCCGTCTCCATGGACATACAACGCCTGGAGGTGCGCGGGGATTCAAACCTTGCAATATCCCAAATAAATGGAGACTTCGACGCCAAAGATCCGAAGATGGCGGCCTATCATAACGCCGTTCTCAAAATGTCAGCTCGGTTCGAGGGGCTCGAGTTTCATCATGTGGCTCGAGAAAGTAATCAAGCAGCGGATGTCCTTGCTCGCATCAGCGCCAAGCGTGACCCCGTCCCGCCTAACATATTCCTGGAAAGGCTCTTCAAGCCATCCGTGGTGTGGCAAGGGGAGAGCGGCAACACCACTCCAGACCCGATTATACCCCCAGATTCCGAACACAATACCGATATCATCAGGGGCTCAGCCACCGGAATAACACCATCGGCCCATCTTATCATGGCAGTCATTGCCCCATGGACCGAACCCTTCTTGGCCTACCTCAATGGGCGAGAGCTCCCTGAGGATCAGAATGAGGCTCGCTGCATTGTCCGGCGCTCCAATGCCTACAAGGTCCATGACCGAGAGCTCTACAAGAAAAGCGCTACCGGAGTACTTCAAATATGTATCTCCGAAGAAGAGGGACGACAGCTCTTGGCTTAAATTCATGCCGGTCTCGGTGGTCACCATGCCGCGGCTCGGTGATACGTCTCCGTCGTATCTATAATTTTTGATTGTTCCATGCCAATATTATACAACTTTCATATACTTTTGGCAACTTTTTATACTATTTTTGGGACTAACATATTGATCCAGTGCCCAGTGCCAGTTCCTGTTTGTTGCATGTTTTTTGTTTCATAGAAAATCCATATCAAACGGAGTCCAAATGGGATAAAAAACTGACGGAGATTTTTTTTGGAATAAATATGAATTTTGGGAAGTGGAATCAACGTGAGACGATGCCCGAGGGGGCCACGAGGCATGGGGGCGCGCCCCAGGGGGGGCAGGCGCGCCCCTGACCCTCGTGGACACCCCGTAAGGCAGTTGTTGCCCTTCTTTCGCCGCAAGAAAGCTAAAATCCGGATAAAAATCGTGTTCAAATTTCAATCCAATCGGAGTTACGGATCTCCGGTTATAAAAGAAACGGTGAAAGGCCAGATCAGGGAATGCATTAACAGAGAGAGACAGAGAGACAAATCCAATCTCGGAGGGGCTCTCGCCCCTCCCGTGCCATGGAGGCCATGGACCAGAGGGGAAACCCTTCTCCCATCTAGGGAGAAGGTCAAGGAAGAAGAAGAAGGAGGGGGGCTCTCTTCCTCTCGCTTCCGGTGGCATCGGAGTGCCGCCGGGGCCATCATCGTCACCGCAATCTACACCAACAACTTCACCGCCGTCATCACCAACTCTTCCCCCTCTATGCAGTGGTGTAACCCCTCTTTTACCCGCTATAATCTCTACTTAAACATGGTGCTCAACACTATATGTTATTTCCCAATGATGTATGTCTATCCTATGATGTTTGAGTAGATCTGTTTTGTCCTATGGGTTAATTGATGATCGTGATTGGTTTGAGTTGCATGTTTTATTATTGGTGCTGTCCTATGGTGCTCTCCGTGTCGCGCAAGCGTGAGGGATCCCCGCTGTAGGGTTTGCAATATGTTCATGGTTTGCTTATTGTCTGTGTTGCGTGAGTGACTGAAACACAAACACGGATAAGCGGGTCATGGCATATGGGAATAAAGAGGACTTGATACTTTAATGCTATGGTTGGGTTTTACCTTAATGATCTTTAGTAGTTGCGGATGCTTGCTAGAGTTCCAATCATAAGTGCATATGATCCAAGAAGAGAAAGTATGTTAGCTTATGCCTCTCCCTCAAATAAAATTGCAATAATGATTACCGGTCTAGTTATCGATTGCCTAGGGACAAATAACTTTCTCGTGACAAAAAGCTCTTTACTAAAACTAATTTAGTTGTGTCTTTATCTAAACAGCCCCTACTTTTTATTTACGCGCTCTTTATTATCTTGCAAACCTTTCCAACAATACCTACAAAGTACTTCTAGTTTCATACTTGCTCTAGGTAAAGCGAACGTTAAGCGTGCGTAGAGTTGTATCGGTGGTCGATAGAACTTGAGGGAATATTTGTTCTACCTTTAGCTCCTCGTTGGGTTCGACACTCTTATTTATCGAAAGAGGCTACAATTGATCCCCTATACTTGTGGGTTATCACTCGAGCCCTTGTAAGTAAGGCCTTCCGTATAGGTTTCTATTGGCCGACGGCCCGAGCAGATGCACAGGACCTTGTCCAACGTTGCGTCGGATGCCAGCTTTTCGCCAACCAAAGCCATATGCCACCCACCGCTCTACAAACAATCCCCATCACTTGGCCTTTTGTGGTCTGGGGGCTTGATATGGTCGGACCCCTTAAAGAGGAAGCCATAAGAAAAAATATCTGCTGGTCATGGTAGATAAGTTCACTAAATGGATAGAGGCCAAACCAGTTAAAACGGCCGAAGCCGGACCAGTGATAGACTTCATATCTGGTGTCGTGCACCGTTATGGTGTCCCACACAGGATCATCACCGATAACGGCTCCAATTTCACAGCCAATGAGGTGAAAATCTGTTGTGCTAATCTGGGCATTAAGCTCGATTACGCCTCCTTCTATCACCCGCAAACAAACGGTCAAGTCGAACGAGCCAATGGTCTTATTATGAGCGGCATCAAGCCTAGACTAGTGCGGTCTTTGAAAGAATCAGACAAGCACTGGGTTGAGGATCTCGACTCCGTACTCTGGGGGCTGCAGACCACGCCCAATCGCACTACCGGATATACACCCTTCTTCATGGTGTACGACGCAGAGGTTGTGTTACCCCGCGACATTATTCATGACTCACCTCGAGTGCGCATGTACGAAGAGAGAGAGGCCGAGCTTGATCGACAGGACAACTTAGATGCCCTGGAGGAGGAGCACGACGTCGCAAAAGCCCGTTCCGCACTTTATCAACAGCAGGCTCGTAGATATCAAAGCAGAGAAGTGCGGGCCAAGACTTATAATGTTGGCGAACTTGTTCTACGCTTGCCAGAGAAGAAAAAGGACAAACTCAAGCCCAAGTGGGAGGGTCCCTTCATCATTGACGAAGTTCTCACCGGAGGAGCGTACCGCCTGCGTGATGCATCAGACAATCGCCTAGAACCGAACCCATGGAACACGGCCAGACTCCAAAGATTCTACGCCTAGAGCCGAACTCTTTGTTCGTCTTCTTCCCCCTTTTGTTTCCATTACTTTTTTCCTCTCTTTTCGCTTTTTTCGCTTTAAAGCTCTCGTGCGGCTAAACCACACACCTATGACGTACACATCCTTAAATATGTACGCCCATAATACCTGGGGGCTTCTCGTATAGAAGCTTATTATTATTTTCTGGGCATCAAGCTCACCACATATGTGTTTTTTCCTCATATGTACCTTTTCTTCGCCATTATATGCATTGTTATGACTTAATTTTTGGCCAAGCTGGGTTGCCTGGCTCCTGTGCTTATGCCCTACGTTCCCGTTTGTTCGGCTGGGGCATAAAGGGAGCACCTCTACGATTGTTACTGTCGGGTCATCCGGATGTGTACCTCAGACTGGGTGAAGCCGAAAGCTAGCGTTCTTAAGGGAATATTCGGTCGGCGGACTAAAGATGTTTTCACACTCATTACATTATGAACCCCCAGATGTTACGTATACTGCAATTTCTCAATCACAGTTCGGACATGCATATTTACGCACGTTCACCCAGGGAAAGGAACCCTTAACGGAACTATTCTCTCTGGAAGATGTTTCTTGCAATTACAATGTAATATAACATAGCTAGCCAGATACAACTTGTCTGTTCAAGAACCTATGACCCCTGCGCCTGGTTTCCACGCATACCCCAGTCTATCTTACCGCTCAGGTATTTGGAAACACTCCATACCTTCGGGTACAGAGGTCGAAGCGAAAAGGTCTGCCATGACGATCGTTTTACAATCCGGCTAGGAACAAATATGTCAAGGAAAGTACATAGTCACTGGGACTCAAAAGTTTCCTCCTCTATGCCATCTAACAGGCTGTCTAGCTTACAATCCTGTTGGGAATATTTTGCGGCTACTTTTACCTGGTCATATACCAAACTAACGGGAATTTCCTTTCCGTCCGACCCTATAGGTCCAACCCGGGCCATATGATTTGGATCAAGGTTGGTGTACCATGTCTTCACCATGGCCCAGGCCTCTCGCGCACCTTCTCTGCAGGCTGATATCTTCCATAATCGAATACGCCGCTGGGCTCCTTTGAATAGCTCCACGAGCTCTGCCATACTTCCTGGAGGGGAGGCGGATGGCCATAAAGCCTTGGCAACACTCCGCATTGCTTGCCGAACTTGCTCGTGCCTTTGGGAAAGCTCTAGTAATAGGTCGCCTTGAGATCCGGACATTTCCTCTTCGGGACGGCCAGTCAGCATACCTGCAGACATAAATCTGTCAGTTCCTGCCCTCGCCAAATTATAGGGAGACAAGTTCGAAAAGCATACTGAATATGCCGCCTCGTAGCCTCTTATTCTCCTTCACGGAGTCGGCTAGCTGGGCTCGCACATATTTTAGTTCTTCGCCCAGCAGAGTGTTGGAATCCTGCAGCTTATTCTTCTCATCCCTGACCCGTGTCAGTACATGATCGCCCGCGGCCAGTTGCCTTTTGGCCTCTTGCGCGACTTGCAGGGCCTCCTTCAGTTGATCTAACGATCCTGCCATGGGGAGTACAAAAAGTTTTTAATATTATTGGTATATGACTATATTTTCTCGATAGAGGGGAACATTACTAGGTGATGCCTTCTTGGATTCCTCCAGTCCGGCGGTAGCAGCAGCTAGCTGGGTCCGACACTTTTCCAGCTCTTGAGACAACAGGTTGTTCTTCTCTATGAGCACCTGGTTATACAATGATCCTTAAATCAACTGTATCAACTACTTCAAGTCTCGGGGGCTACTGGTATATAATTATCAGATTTGTACAAATGTGTACTTACCCGCATATCTTTCAAATGCTGGTCAGTGGCTCTGATAAGCCCGTCTCGAGCAGCTCGGATGTATGCATCAGCCGAGCTGAAGGCGTTGAATGCCTCCTTTGTAAAGCCGGGGTCGCGAAGAGCGGCCCGCCGGTGCCGATGATTCATGGCGCTTTCCACTTCAGAGTTTGTGACGGATACATCATCCAACTCCTCTGCCGAAGGACAATCCGGCATCACTCCCGTATCAGCCCTCGCCTTTAAAGCAGGGTCGAGAACCTGACTTGTGGAGGCACGGCCGGCAAAATCCCCGGACATAGTCCGGCGAACGTTTTTCCTGATAAGACACAGTGGATAATGTCACAGTTTGATGTGACTGCTAGGGGGCATGATCAAAAACCATACCTCTTTGTTGAAGGCTTTGCCGTGTTGTCGTTCTCTTTCCTCTTCGAAGATTTGCTTGGTGCGAGCGCTGCTCTCTTAGGAGATTCCTCTGGCGCACGTTGAGACACCGGGCGCCTCCCCTTTGGAGCACAAAATAGTGTGGTGAGTGAGGCGTAATGAGGAAGCTCTCTCGAAGAAGGTGTCTCTTGATCACTTACATGTGAGGCAGGGTGGAGACCGGGATAGTCAGCGGTGATGGCCACTTCTGTGCCGTCATAGCTCGCCTGGTAGAACACTCCATCCTCAAGCTCCACAAATATGTCCGAATCCTCTTCGAATCCGGGATCAAGGTCCTAGTTGTGATCCTCTGGTTGCGGGGCGGGGCTATGGATCCCCTCGGTAACCTTCCGCCATTCCTGTTGTAAATGGATGGGTTAATTAAAAGTGACTCAGTGAGAGGATTGAGTAAAGTGGTGGGATTGTAACTCACCCAGCTAGGAGGATTGTACATGGAAAATCCATCTTGACGTTTAATACGAGTGAACTCCTCTTTCTCCCCCTTGTATAGTTCGGCCAATATTTTGGCCAAAGCGGCGGGGGTGTCCGGACCCTTTCTACCACAGTGGGAGGCGTCATCTTCCCCATTATAGTGCCACATGGGAAGCCCTCGATATTGGAGTGGCTGAAACCCCCGCACTATGGAAGTCGCCATTACCTCGACTATTGATAGCCCAGACTTGGCGAGCGTCTTTATCTTGCCCATCAATTGACGAACTTCCGCACTATCTTCCTCCTTGAGGCTTCGAGGGCGCCAGCTGTGGCGTTTCTTCAACGGAGCGCTTGAAAATTCAGGGAGAGCCATTCGGACTGGGTCAGGAAGGGCGACGTCCTCAATATAGAACCATTCGGAAGGACACTCTTCGCACGCCTTCTTCGGCGTACCGGACAGGTATCTGGTCTTGGCGATGCGCTATACCTCGGCTCCACCCACTTGAAATATTGATCCCTCTTAGTTGCGAGGGACGAGGCAGAATAGTTTCCTCCATAATTCAAAATGGGCCTCACAGCCCAGGAATAGCTCATAAAGAGCAACGTAACCCGCAATGTGCAGGATGGAGGCATGAGTGAAATTGTGCAGTAGGAGGCCATAATACTCCAGAAGTCCTCAAAGGAACGGGTGGATTGGAAATCCGACGCCTCTTAGCAGGTAGGGAACGAAGCACACTCATTCCCCCCAGGATGGATTGGCGAAATTCTCCGCCTGAGCCCCGCCGTTGAAGGCAGTCAATCCTGCTCGAACGTGGACTAGATCCGCGGGGGGGGGGGGGGGGGGAGAAATCCCTATGTTTGCAGCTTCACTAGCTGACCGTGGGATACAGAACAGCTCTCCCAATCGCCTTTTTGGAGCCGTGGGGACGGGAGGAAGAACTGGGAGCGCTAGCCATGTTGGAATGGTTCCTCCTAGCAAGTTCTGAGGATTTTCCGTGTGGTGTGGAGTGAATCTGAGATCCAATCTCTTTAAATAGACGCTTTTCTTACATGGCCGGGGTGTTATGTGCAAAAAATACCTTGACCTCTCGTATTCGCTCGACACGTGGAAGCTGAAGCCATGGATGCACAGAAGCCGAGGGGTACGCTATTAAATGGAAGGCCGAATACAACTCTTTGAAATCATCGAAGGAGGAACCCGCCTTGCAATGCCGAAGACAATCTGCGCGCTGAACACATCGTCATTGAAAGCCTGGTTCGGGGGCTACTGAGGGAGTCCTGGATTAAGTGGTCCTCGGACGTCCGGCCTGTTTGACGTGGGTCGAATTGATGGGCTGTGAAGATACAAGACCGAAGACTCTCACCCGTGTCCAGATGGGACTCTCCTGGGCGTGGAAGGCAAGCTTGGCGTCCGGATATGAAGATTCCTTTCTCTGTAACTGACTTTGTACAACCCTAGTCCCCTCCGGTGTCTATATAAACCGGAGGGTTTAGTCCATAGGTACAATCATAATCAGACAGGCTAGACTTCTAGGGTTTTAGCCATTACAATCTCGTGGTAGATCAACTCTTGTAATATTCATATTCATCAAGATCAATCAAGCCGGAAGTAGGGTATTACCTCCATAGAGAGGGCCCGGACCTGGGTAAACATTGTGTCCCCTATCTCCTATTACCATCGACCTTAGACGCACAGTTCGGGACCCCCTACCCGAGATCCGCCGGTTTTGACACCGACAACAACCACAACAAGCCCAAGAGAGGCCAAAGCAAACATGCCACGCTGCAGCTCCTCAACACCGGGAAAAGGCAGCCGCAGCCAGCGAGCTTCGCTGATAAGAAGGCTGATTTTGATGGGTTCCTCTCCAACCTGGGGTTCGCTAGGGTGGGGGAGCCACCGGCGAGCTTCGCTGATGACTCCTAAGCCTCGGCTGCTGCGGTCAACTCTGTCCACGGCGGTCAAGTCAGTTCACTCGGCTGCTGCATTTGCCCGCTCGAGGGCTGTGTGTTGGGTGCATCCACAGTCCGTCCCTGTCCGCCCCATGTCCGCCTAGGCAGACAGATGACCCAAACGGACGACAAACGGACAAAATCTATGTATGTTTGGGTCTTTGCGTTGGAGTTGCTCTTAGTATTATATGAGTTATATGATTTGGTGACCAAATGTTGAGTACCGGATGAGATCACGGACATGACGAGGAGTCTCAAAATGGCCGAGAGATAAAGATTGATATATAGGACGATGGTATTCGGACACCGGAAGTGTTCCGGAGGGTACCGGGTACATATAGGGTCACCGGAAGGGGTTCCAGGCACCCCCGGCAAAGATATGGGCTTAATGGGCTAAGGGAGGGATAGACCAGCCCTCAAGGGGCTGGTCCGCCCCTCCATTAGGCCGGCCAGCCCTAGGAAAAGAAAAGGGGGAGGGCAAGTCCCTCCTTCCTTCCCCTCTGCAAGGGAGAAAGGAAAAGGGGGGCGCCACCTCCCCCTTCCTTCCCCTGGCGCCTATACAAGGAGGGGGGGGGGGGGCGAACCAGGGTAGGAGCCCAAGTGGGATTCAGACCCACTTGGGGCGCCCCTTGGCCTCTCCCCTCCCTCCCACCTATATATATGAGGAGGGGGGCACCTAGCACATAGAACATCAATTGTTAGCCATGTGCGGCGCCCCCCTCCACAGTTTACAACTTCGGTCATAGTTTCGCGGTGCTTAGGCGAAGCCCTACGAGGATCGCTACACCATCACCGTCACCACGCCGTCGTGCTGACGGAACTCATCTACAACCTCAACACCTTGCTCGATCAAGAAGGCCAGGGACATCACCGAGCTGAACGTGTGCAGAACTCGGAGGTGCCGTACATTTGGTACTCGATCGGTGGAGCTCGAAGAAAGTTCGACTACATCAACCGCGTTGTGAAACGCTTCCACTTTCGGTCTACAAGGGTACATAGACACACTCTCCCCCTCGTTGCTATGCATCTCCTAGATAGATCTTGCGTGACCGTAGGATTTTTTTTTGAAATTGCATGCTACGTTCCCCAACAGTGGCATCCGATACAGGTCTATGTGTAGATGATATGCACGAGTAGAACACAAATAGTTGTGGGCGGTGATCGTCATACTGCTTACCACCAATGTCTTATTTTGATTCGGCGGTATTGTTGGATGAAGCGGCCCGGACCAACCTTACATGACCACATTCATGATATCGGTTCCACCGACGGGCATGCAACTAGTTTTGCATAAAGGTGTCTGGCGGGTGTCTGTTTCTCCTACTTTAGTTAAATCGAATTTTACTGTGGCCGGTCCTTGTTGAAGGTTGAAATAGAAAACTTGATAAATCACCGTTGTGGTTTTGATGCGTAGGTAAGAACGGTTCTTGCTAGAAGCCCATAGCAGCCATGTAAAACTTGCAACAACAAAGTAGAGGACATCTAACTTGTTTTTGCAGGACATGTTGTGATGTGATATGGTCAAGGCATGATGTGATATACGTTATTGTAGGAGATGATCATGTTTTGTAAAAGTTATCGGCAACCGGCAGGAGCCTTATGGTTGTCTCTTTATTGTATGAAATGCAAACGCCATGTAATTGCTTTACTTTATCACTATGCATTAGCGATAGTTGTAGAAGCAATAGTTGGAAAGACGACCACGACGCAACGATGGAGATCAAGGTGTCGAGCAATGGAGATGGAGATCATGACAATGCTTTGGAGATGGAGATCAAAAGCACAAGATGATGATGGCCATATCATGTCACATATTTTTGATTGCATGTGATGTTTATCTTTTAATTATATGCATCTTATTTTGCTTAGTACGGCGGTAGCATTATAAGATGATCCCTTCACTAAATTTCAAGGTAAAAGTGTTCTCCCTGAGTATGCACCGTTGCGACAGTTCGTCGTGTTGAGACACCATGTGATGATCGGGTGTGATAGACTCTATGTTCACATACAATGCGTGCAAGACAGTTTTGCACATGCGGAATACTTGGGTTAAACTTGACGAGCCTAGCATGTATAGACATGGCCTCGAAACACCGGAGACCGAAAGTTCGAACGTGAATCATATAGTAGATATGATCAACATAGAGATGTTCACCATTGATGACTACTCCATCTCACGTGATGATCGGGCATGGTTTAGTTGATTTAGATCACATATCATTTAGATGACTTGAGGGATGTCTATCTAAGTGGGAGTTCTTAAGTAATTTGATTAATTGAACTTAATTTATCATGAACTTAGTCCTGATAGTATTTGCATATCTATGTTGTAGATCAATGGCCAGTGCTACCGTTCCCCTGAATTTTAATGCGTTCCTAGAGAAAGCTAAGTTGAAAGATGATGGTAGCAACTACACGGACTAGGTCCGTAACTTGAGGATTATCCTCATTGCTGCATAGAAGAATTATGTCCTTGATGCACCGGTAGGTGAAAGGCCTGCTGCAGGAGGAGATGCTGGTGTTATGAATGTCTGGCAAGCTCGATCTGATGACTACTCGATAGTTCAGTGTGCCATGCTTTACGGCTTAGAATCGGAACTTCAAAGATGTTTTGAACGTCATGGAGCATATGAGATGTTCCAGGAGTTGTATTTAATATTTCGAGCAAATGCCTAAGTTGAGAGATATGAAGTCTCCAACAAGTTCTATAGCTGCAAGATGGAGGAGAACAGTTCTGTCAGTGAACACATACTCAAAATGTTTGGGTATCATAACACTTGACTCGGCTAGGAGTTAATCTTCCAGATGATAGTGTTATTGACAGAGTTCTTCCGTCACTGCCACCAAGCTACAAAGGCTTCGTGATGAACTATAATATGCAAGGGATGAACAAGACAATTCCCGAGCTCTTTGCAATGCTTAAGGCCGCGGAGGTAGAAATCAAGAAGGAGGATCAAGCATTGATGGTTAACAAGACCACTAGTTTCAAGAAAAAGGGTACGAGAAAGAAGGGGAACTTCAAGAATTATGGCAAGAAAGTTGCCACTTCCGGGAAGAAGCCCAAAGCTGGACCCAACCCTGAAACTGAGTGCTTCTACTGCAAAGGGACTGGTCACTGGAAGCGGAACTGCCCCAAGTATTTGGCGGATAAGAAGGATGGAAAAGTGAACAAAGGTATATTTGATATACATGTTATTGATGTGTACCTTACTAATGCTCGTAGTAGCGCCTAGGTCTTTGATACTAGTTCGGTTGCTCATATTTGTAACTCGAAATAGGGGCTACGGATTAAATGAAGATTGGCTAAGGACGAGGTGACGATGCACGTCGGGAATGGTTCCAAGGTTGATGTGATCGCCGTCGGCACGCTACCTCTACATCTACCTCCGGGATTAGTTTAAGACCTGAATAATTGTTATTTGGTGCCAGCGTTGAGCATGAACATTATATCTGGATCTTGTTTAGTGTGAGACGATTATTCATTTAAATCGGAGAATAATGGTTGTTCTATTTATATGAGTAATATCTTTTATGGTCATGCACCCTTGAAGAGTGGTCTATTTTTGTTGAATCTCGATTGTGGTGATACACATATTCATAATATTGATGCCAAAAGATGCAAAGTTGATAATGATAGTGCAACTTATTTGTGGCATTGCCGTTTAGGTCATATTGGTGTAAAGCACATGAAGAAACTCCATGCAGATGGGCTTTCGGAATCACTTGATTATGAATCATTTGATACTTGTGAACCATGCCTCATGGGCAAGATGACTAAAACTCCGTTCTTCGGAACAACGGAGTGAGCCAATGACTTACTGGAAATAATACATACCGATGTATGCGGTCCGATGAGTGTTGAGGCACACGGCGGGTATCGTTATTTTCCGACCTTAGAAGATGATTTGAGCAGATATGGGTATATCTACTTAATGAAACACAAGTCTGAAACATTTGAAAAGGTCAACGAATGTCAGAGTGAAGTGGAGAATCATCGTAACAAGAAAATAAAGTTTCTACGATCTGATCACGGAGGCGAATATTTGAGTTACGATTTCGGCCTTCATTTAAAACAATGTGGAATAGTTTCACAACTCACGCCACCTGGAACACCAAAGCGTAATGGTGTGTCCGAATGTCGTAACCGTACTTTATTAGATATGGTGCGATCTATGATGTCTCTTACCGATTTACCACTATAGTTTTGGGGTTATGCATTAGAGACAGCTGCATTCACGTTAAATAGGGCATCGTCTAAATCCGTTGAGATGACATCGTATGAACTGTGGTTTGGCAAGAAACCTAAGCTATCATTTCTTAAAGTTTGGGGTTGCGACACTTATGTCAAAAGGCTTCAGCCTGATAAGCTCAAACCCAAGTGTGTCTTCATAGGATACCCTAAGGAAACAATTGGGTACACCTTCTACCACAGATCCAAAGGCAAGATCTTTGTTGCCAAGAATGGAACCTTTCTAGAGAAGGAGTTTCTCTCGAAAGAAGTGAGTGGGAGGAAAGTAGAACTTGATGAGGTAAGTGTACCTTCTCTCAATTTGGAAAGTAGCACATCAGAGAAATCCGTTCCCATGATGCCTACACCAACTAGAGAGGAAGCTAATGATGATGATCATGAAACTTCAGATCAAGTTACTACTGGACCTCGTAGGTCGAAGAGAGCACATTCCGGACCAGAATGGTACGGTAATCTTGTTCTGGAAGTCATGTTACTAGACCATGGCGAACCTATGAACTATGAAGAACCTATGATGAACCCAGATTCCGATAAATGGCTTGAGGCCATGAAATCTGAGATAGGATCCATGTGTGAGAACAAAGTGTGGACTTTGGGGGACTTGCCCGATGATCGATAGGCCATAGAGAATAAATGGATCTTCAAGAAGAGGACTAACATTGATGTTAATGTAACTGTCTACAAAGCTTGACTTGTCGCAAAAGGTTTTCGACAAGTTCAAGGGGTTGACTATGATGAGACTTCCTCACCCGTAGCGATGCTTAAGTCCGTCCGAATCATGTTACCAATTGCCACATTTTATGATTATGAAATTTGGCAAATGGACGTCAAAACTGCATTCCTTAATGGATTTCTTAAAGAAGAGTTGTATATGATGCAACCAGAAGGTTTTGTCGATCCTAAAGGTGCTAACAAAGTGTGCAAGCTCCAGCGATCCATCTATGGACTAGTGCAAGCATACGGTTTTATATAGACTTTCTGTGAAGCCTATATTTACAAGAAAGTGAGTGGGAGCTCTGTACCATTTCTAATATTATATGTAGATGACATAGTGTTGATTGGAAATGATATAGAATTTCTGGATAGCATAAAAGGATACTTGAATAAGAGTTTTTCATTGAAAGACCTCGGTGAAGCTGCTTACATATTGGGCATCATGATCTATAGAGATAGGTCAAGACACTTGATAAGACTTTCAACAAAATACATACCTTGACAAGATTTTGAAGGAGTTCAAAATGGATCAGTCAAAGAAGGAGTTCTTGCCTGTATTGTAAGGTGTGAAGTTGAGTAAAGACTCAAAACCCGACCACGGCAGAAGATAAAGAGAGAATGAAAGTCATTCCCTATGCCTCAGTCATAGGTTCTATAAAGTATGCCATGTTGTGTACCAAACCTGTTGTGTACCTTGCCATGAGTTTGGCAAGGGGGTACAATAGTGATCCAGGAATAGATCAGTGGACAATGGTCAAAATTATCCTTAGTTACCTTAAAGAGGACTAAGGAAATGTTTCTCGATTATGGAGGTGATAAAGAGTTCATCGTAAAGAGTTACGTCGATGCAAGCTTTGACACTGATTTAGATGACTCTAAGTCTCAATCTAGATACGTATTGAACATGGGAACAATTAGCTAGAGTAGCTCCATGCAGAGCATTGTAGACATAGAAATTTGCAAAATACATACGGATCTGAATGTGGCAGACCCATTGACTAAACCTCTCTCACAAGAAAAACATGATCACACCTTAGTACTCTTTGGGTGTTAATCACATAGCGATGTGAACTAGATTACTGACTCTAGTAAACCCTTTGGGTGTTAATCACATGGCGATGTGAACTATGGGTGCTATTCACATGGCGATGTGAACTAGATTATTGACTAGTGCAAGTGGGAGACTGAAGGAAATATGCCCTCGAGGCAATAATAAAGTTTTTATTTTATATTTCCTTATTCATGATAAATGTTTATTATTCATGCTAGAATTGTATTGATCGGAAACCTAAATACATGTGTGAGTACATAGACAAACACTGTGTCCCTAGTGAGCCTCTACTTGACTAGCTCGTTGATCAAAGATGGTTAAGGTTTCCTAACCATGGACATGAGTTGTCATTTGATAACGGGATCACATCATTAGGAGAATGATGTGATGGACAAGACCCATCCGTTAGCTTATCATAATGATCGTCAGTTTTATTGCTATTGCTTTCTTCATGTCAAATACATATTCCTTCAACTATGAGATTATGCAACTCCCGGATACTGGAGGAATGCCTTGTGTGCTATCAAACATCACAACTTAATTGGGTGATTATAAATATGCTCTATAGGTATCTCCGAAGGTGTTTGTTGGGTTGGCATAGATCGGGATTAGGATTTGTCACTCCGTCTATCGGAGAGGTATCTCAGGGCCCTCTCGGTAATACACATCATAAGAAGCCTTGCATGCAAAGTGACTAATGAGTTAGTTACATGATGATGTATTACGGAACGAGTAAAGAGACTTGCCGGTAACGAGATTGAACTAGGTATGAAGATACCGACGATTGAATCTCGGGCAAGTAACATACCGATGGACAAAGGGAATAACGTATGTTGTCATAACGGTTCGACCGATAAAGATCTTCGTAGAATATGTAGGAGCCAATATGAGCATCCAGTTTCGCTATTGGTTATTGATCGGAGAGGTGTCTCGGTCATGTCTACATAGTTCTCGAACCTGTAGGGTCCGCACACTTAACGTTCGATGATGATTTAGTATTATATGAGTTATGTGATTTGGTGACCGAATGTTGTTCGGAGTCCCAGGTGAGATCACATACAGGACGAGGAGTCTCGAAATGGTTGAGAGGTAAAGATTAATATATAGGATGATGGTATTCGGACACCGGAAGTGTTCCGGAGGGTACCGGGTACATATAGGGTCACTGGAAGGGGTTCCGGGCACCCCCGGCAAAGATGTGGGTTTAATGGGCCAAGGGAGGGAAAGACTAGCCCACAAGGGGCTGGTGCGTCCCTCCACCAGGCCGGCCAGCCCTAGGGAAAGGAAAGGGGGGAGGGCAAGTCCCTCCTTCCTTCTCCTCCTCAAGGGAGAAAGGAAAAGGGGGGCGCCACCTCCCCCTTCCTTCCCCTGGCGCCTATACAAGGAAGGGGGGGGGGGGGGGGGGCGAACCAGGGCAGGAGCCCAAGTGGGATTCGGCCCCACTTGGGGCGCCCCTTGGCCTCTCCCCTCTCCCTCCCACCTATATATATGAGGAGGGGGGCGCCTAGCACATAGAACATCAATTGTTAGCCGTGTGCGGCGTCCCCTCCACAGTTTACACCTTCGGTCATAGTTTCGCGGTGCTTAGGTGAAGCCCTACGAGGATAACTACACCATCACCATCACCACGCCGTCGTGCTGACGGAACTCATCTACAACCTTGACAACTTGCTGGATCAAGAAGGCGAGGGACGTCACCGAGCTGAACGTGTGCAGAACTCGGAGGTGTCGTACGTTCGGTACTCAATCGGTGGAGCTCGAAGAAAGTTCGACTTCATCAACCGCGTTGTGAAACGCTTCCGCTTTCGGTCTACAAGGGTATGTAGACACACTCTCCCCCTCGTTGCTATGCATGTCCTAGATAGATCTTGCGTGAGCGTAGGATATTTTTTGAAATTGCATGCTACGTTCCCCAACAAATTTTGTCTCACGAAACAATTTTAATAACAATGCTTATAGAGGTAATTTTAATCCTAGGTCTTTTCCTGGAAATTCCTCTATGGTAATTCTTCTTACAATAATAATAGGAACCCTCTGATCTTGAGAATAATATTAAAGAATTTATGTTATGCTCAAAAAGTTTTCAATACTACGATAGAATAAAAGTTGAATAAGATTGATGATATGTCTAGAAGCATTGATAGAATTTCCCACGATGTAGAAAATCTCAAGATTAAAAAATTTCCACCTAAGGTTGATATCAATGAATCAATTAAAACTTTATATGTTTCTATGGATGAAAGTAAGAAAAGAACCGCTATGCTTAGAGCTAAAAGAGAACTTTTGGAAAAAACATTTTCTACCGATTGCTTTCATAAAAATGATGAAGATCTTAAAGTGATTGGTGTTTCTTCTATTGATTCCTTGTTTAGTAAGATTAAAGTTGATGATGAAGGCACTGAATATGAGTCAACTTTAGCTAGAGGGCGTCCCAATAATTCGGATGGTGAAAATCTTAATGAAAAAAATATGAAAGTGGGTTTGGAGAGGTCAAAACTTTAACTAGTGATGTGCCCACTCTTTTGGATTACAAAGACTCTAATTATGGTAGTTGCTCTTTGATTGAATGTATTTCTTTGTTGCAATCCATGATAAATTCACCCCATGCCTATGAACAAAATAAAGCTTTTACTAAACATATTGTTGATGCCATGATGAAAGCTTTAGAAGAAAAGTTGGAATTAGAGATCTCAATTCTTAGGAAATTATATGATGAGTGAGAACCTACCATTAAAGTAAGGATTAAAAATTATGAGTGTTTTGATTTATGTGATTTGGGTGCTAGTGTTTCCACAATTCTGAAATCTTTATGTGATGTGCTTGGTCTTACCAATATTGAAGAATGTTCTCTTAATTTGCACTTGGCGGATTCTACTATTAAAAAGCCTTTGGGAAGAATTAATGATGTTCTTATTCTTGCAAATAGGAATTATGTTCCCATAGACTTTATTGTTTTTGATATTGATTGCAATCCGTCTTCTCCCATTATACTTGGTAGACCATTTTTATGCACTATAGGTGCCATGGTTGATATGAAAGAAGGCAATATTAAATTCCAATTTCCACTGAGGAAGGGTATGGAACACTTCCCTAGAACAAGAATTAAGCCACCATATGAATCAATCATGAGGGCATCCTATGGGGCGAAAACTAAAAATGACAATACTTGAATCTATGCATTATGCCTAGCTAGGGGCATAAAACGATAGAGCTTGTTGGGAGGCAACCCAATGAATAAAATTTATTTTTGCCTTTTTCTTTCTGTTCTTGAGTGTTTGCACAATTATGCTACTGTTATGATTGTGTTTTTCATGTTTTAATTAGTGTTTGTGCCAAGTAAAGCCTTTGGATCATGTTTGGTGATAGTTGATTTGATCTTGTTGAAAACCAGAAACATTTGCGCCCAGTAGCAGAATTGTTAAAAATCACAGAAGAGTGATAAAATTATGATTTTTTACAAAAGATTGATATACAAATTGCCTATGTTGTCCTATGTTTTCAGAATTTTTCGAGTTACAGAAGTATGAGAACAATTCGCGTCTTTATAGACTATTCTGTTTTTGACAGATTCTGTTTTCGTTGCATTGTGTGCTTATTTTGATGAATCTATGGTTTATATCGAGGGGTATCGGCCATGGTAAAGTTATTATATAGTAGGTATAATGCAATAACAAAATTTTAATGGGTTTGCAACAATACTTAAAGTAAAGATTGGTTTTCTTATACTAACGGATCTTGTTGGGGATATGACTATTGGGTTAACCCGCCCAAGAGGGGCCGGGTTATACCAACGGCGGTTCGTGTCACGAAGCCCATGAAGGAATCAAAGATGGCAGTTCATGAGGATGACTTATGAAGAGCCCAAGGTCCAAAGGCAGCTTAAGGCCCATAGGTGTAAACCGCCATATATGCATGACTTGTATTGTAAGGCAAGTGTAATTAGTCACCAGGCCAGACACGTTTATGAGCCGACCGGGACTCTGTAAGCCACAGGGTGTGAACCTGTGTATATAAAGGGACGACCCGGCGGTGATTTAGGGCAAGAGACGATAGATCGAAAGCTAGGTTAAGCGTATTCGCTCCCTGGTAATCGAGACATAAGCAATACCACCTCCAACTGGATTAGGCCTTTACCTTCGCCGCAAGGAGCCGAACTAGTATAAACTCCTCGTGTCCTTTGTCCCGTTTAACCCCTTTAAGCTAACCATGTTGCGATGGCTCCACGACTAAGTCCTCACACTAGGACATCTGCCGTGACATTTCCACGACAGTTGGCGCCCACCGTGGGGCTCTCGCACGGTGGTTTCGAGTTCTTGAAGGGCAACTTCGAAGGGATCAAGGGATACGCTGTGGGCCGGATGACCAAGAGTCGTCGCGGCAAGCTCTACATCGACGATGCAGGCTGGGGCCCCGAGGCCGGCTCAATTGAGTACGTGTACTGGGTCCCCTTCGGCGGAATTCACGTCTTCATCGGCAAGATCGGGGAGCCGGGCCCTGAGCCGGACATCTGCACCGACATCATCGAGACGGCTCGGCGTGCACGACCCGACCGAGTTCAGCCCACTATGAAACGTGCCTTTGTGGAATTCATCCATGGGGCGGGATCTGAAGACAGATCCGTGTCTGGTGGTGACACGGTCGCCTATTCTGATGGTGAGTCGTCCACTAGTGAAACCGAGTCGTTGTATCAGCTGCAAGACGGCTGGCTTCGGAGTTATTCCGATGGCAACAATATTCTGGACCCCTATGAGCCGCCAAATAGGGTTGCGATCTTCATGGTTGGCACTCAGCCAGTACAGAGTCTTCGACTGCGGCAGCAATAATCTCCGGGTCAGCAACGACAACGGCTGCTGGGGCAGGAGGCCCTGTGCACCCGCCGGCTCAAGTTTTGACTGACTTGCTGGATAATTTAACAGCAGAGGTTAACCCGGCAGATCAAGATCATGTTGGAAATATGCCCTAGAGGCAATAATAAAATGGTTATTATTATATTTCTTTGTTCATGATAATTGTCTATTGTTCATGCTATAATTGTGTTATCCGGAAATTGTAATACATGTGTGAATACATAGACCACAATGTGTCCCTAGTAAGCCTCTAGTTGACTAGCTCGTTGATCAACAGATAGTCATGGTTTCCTGACTATGGACATTGGATGTCATTGATAACGGGATCACATCATAAGGAGTATGATGTGAAGAACAAGACCCAATCCTAAGCATAGCACAAAGATCGTGTAGTTCGTTTGCTAGAGCTTTTCCAATTGTCAAGTATCATTTCCTTAGACCATGAGATTATGCAACTCCCGGATACCGTAGGAGTGCTTTGGGTGTGCCAAACGTCACAACGTAACTGGGTAGCTATAAAGGTGCACTACGGGTATCTCCGAAAGTGTCTGTTGGGTTGGCACGAATCAAGACTGGGATTTGTCACTCCGTTTGACGGAGAGGTATCTCTGGGCTCACTTGGTAATGCATCATCATAATGAGCTCAATGTGACTAAGGAGTTAGCCACGGGATCATGCATTACGGTACGAGTAAAGAGACTTGCCGATAACGAGATTGAACAAGGTATTGGGATACCGACGATCGAATCTCGGGCAAGTAACATACCGATTGACAAAGGGAATTGTATACGGGATTGATTGAATCCTCGACGTCGTGGTTCATCTGATAAGATCATCGTGGAACATGTGGGAGCCAACATGGATATCCAGATCCCGCTGTTGGTTATTGACCGGAGAGGCGTCTCGGTCATGTCTGCATGTCTCCCGAACCCGTAGGGTCTACACACTTAAGGTTCGGTGACGCTAGGGTTGTAGAGATATTAGTATGCGGAAACCCGAAAGTTGTTCGGAGTCCCGGATGAGATCCCGGACGTCACGAGGAGTTCCAGAATGGTCCGGAGGTGAAGAATTATATATAGGAAGTCCAGTTTCGGCCACCGGGAAAGTTTCGGGGGTTATCGGTATTGTACCGGGACCACCGGAAGGGTCCCGGGGGTCCACCGGGTGGGGCCACCTATCCCGGAGGGCCCCATGGGCTGAAATGGGAAGGGAACCAGCCCTTAGTGGGCTGGGGCGCCCCCCTTGGGCCTCCCCCTGCGCCTAGGGTTGGAAAGCCTAGGGGTGGGGGGCGCCCCAGTTGGCTTGGGGGGGAAGCCACCCCCCTTCCCCCTTGGCCGCCGCCCCCCTTGGAGATCTGATCTCCCAGGGCCGGCGCCCCCCAGGGGAACCTATATATAGTGGGGGGGAAGGGAGGGCAGCAACACAACAGCCCCTGGCGCCTCCCTCTCCCCCTGCAACACCTCTCCCTCCCGCTTGCGCTTGGCGAAGCCCTGCCGGGACCCCGCTACTTCCAGCACCACGCCGTCGTGCTGCTGGATCTCCATCAACCTCTCCTTCCCCCTTGCTGGATCAAGAAGGAGGAGACGTCGCTGCTCCGTACGTGTGTTGAACGCGGAGGTGCCGTCCGTTCGGCACTCGGTCATCGGTGATTTGGATCACGTCGAGTACGACTCCATCAACCCCGTTCACTTGAACGCTTCCGCTCGCGATCTACAAGGGTATGTAGATGCACTCCTTTCCCCTCGTTGCTAGTAGACTCCATAGATGGATCTTGGTGATGCGTAGAAAATTTTAAAATTCTGCTACGATCCCCAACAGTGGTATCAGAGCCAGGCCTATGCGTAGTTACTATGCACGAGTAGAACACAAAGCAGTTGTGGGCGTAAGTCATGTCAATTTACTTGCCGCTACTAGTCTTATCTTGATTCGGCGGCATTGTGGGATGAAGCGGCCCGGACTGACCTTACACGTACGCTTACGTGAGACAGGTTCCACCGACTGACATGCACTAGTTGCATAAGGTGGCTAGCGGGTGTCTGTCTCTCCCACTTTAGTCGGATCGGATTCGATGAAAAGGGTCCTTATGAAGGGTAAATAGTAATTGGCATATCACGTTGTGGTTTTACGTAGGTAAGAAACGTTCTTGCTAGAAACCTATATTAGCCACGTAAAAAACTTGCAACAACAATTAGAGGACGTCTAACTTGTTTTTGCAGCATGTGCCTTGTGATGTGATTTGGCCAGAAGATGTGATGAATGATATATGTGATGTATGAGATTGATCATATTCTTGTAATAGGAATCACGACTTGCATGTCGATGAGTATGACAACCGGCAGGAGCGATAGGAGTTGTCTTTAATTTTTGTATGACCTACGTGTCATTGAATAACGCCATGTAAATTACTTTACTTTTTTGCTAAACACGTTAGCCATAGAAGTAGAAGTAATCGTTGGCGTGACAACTTCATGAAGACACGATGATGGAGACCATGATGATGGAGATCATGGTGTCATGCCGGTGACGAAGATGATCATGGCGCCCCGAAGATGGAGATCAAAGGAGCAAAATGATATTGGCCATATCATGTCACTATTTGATTGCATGTGATGTTTATCATGTTTTGCATCTTATTTGCTTAGAACGACGGTAGTAAGTAAGATGATCCCTTATAATAATTTCAAGAAAGTGTTCCCCCTAACTGTGCACCATTGCGAAGGTTCGTTGTTTCGAAGCACCACGTGATGATCGGGTGTGATAGATTCTAGCGTTCGCATACAACGGGTGTTGACGAGCCTAGCATGTACAGACATGGCCTCGGAACACACGCAATACACTTAGGTTGACTTGACGAGCCTAGCATGTACAGACATGGCCTCGGAACACGGAAGACCGAAAGGTCGAGCATGAGTCGTATAGAAGATACGATCAACATGGAGATGTTCACCGATCTTGACTAGTCCGTCTCACGTGATGATCGGACACGGCCTAGTTAACTCGGATCATGTTTCACTTAGATGACTAGAGGGATGTCTATCTGAGTGGGAGTTCATTGAATAATTTGATTAGATGAACTTAATTATCATGAACTTAGTCTAAAATCTTTACAATATGTCTTGTAGATCAAATGGCCCACGTTGTCCTCAACTTCAACGCGTTCCTAGAGAAAACCAAGCTGAAAGATGATGGCAGCAACTATACGGACTGGGTCCGGAACCTGAGGATCATCCTCATAGCTGCCAAGGAAGATTATGTCCTAGAAGCACCGCTAGGTGATGCACCCATCCCAGAGAACCAAGACATTATGAACGCTTGGCCATCACGTGCTGATGATTACTCCCTCGTTCAGTGCGGCATGCTTTATAGCTTAGAACCGGGGCTCCAAAAGCGTTTTGAGAAACATGGAGCATATGAGATGTTCGAAGAGCTGAAAATGGTTTTCCAAGCTCATGCCCGGGTCGAGAGATATGAAGTCTCCGACAAGTTCTTCAGTTGTAAAATGGAGGAAAATAGTTCTGTCAGTGAGCACATACTCAGAATGTCTGGGTTACACAACTGCTTGTCTCAGCTGGGAGTCAATCTCCCGGATGACGCGGTCATTGACAGAATCCTTCAGTCGCTTCCACCGAGCTACAAGAGCTTTGTGATGAACTTCAATATGCAGGGGATGGAAAAGACCATCCCTGAGGTATATTCAATGCTGAAATCAGCAGAGGTGGAGATCAAAAAGGAACATCAAGTGTTGATGGTGAATAAAACCACTAAGTTCAAGAAAGGCAAGGGTAAGAAGAACTTCAAGAAAGACGGCAAGGGAGTTGCCGCGCCCGGTAAACCAGTTGCCGGGAAGAAGCCAAGGAATGGACCCAAGCCTGAGACTGAGTGCTTTTATTGCAAGGGAAATGGTCACTGGAAGCGGAACTGCCCCAAATACTTAGCGGACAAGAAGGCCGGCAACACCAAAGGTATATGTGATATACATGTAATTGATGTGTACCTTACCAGTACTCGTAGTAGCTCCTGGGTATTTGATACCGGTGCGGTTGCTCATATTTGTAACTCAAAACAGGAGCTGTGGAATAAGCGGAGACTGGCGAAGGACGAGGTGACGATGCGCGTCGGGAATGGTTCCAAGGTCGATGTGATCGCCGTCGGCACGCTACCTCTACATTTACCCAAGGGATTAGTTTTAAACCTCAATAATTGTTATTTAGTGCCAGCTTTGAGCATGAACATTGTATCTGGATCTCGTTTAATGCGAGATGGCTACTCATTTAAATCCGAGAATAATGGTTGTTCCATTTATATGAGAGATATGTTTTATGGTCATGCCCCGCTGGTCAATGATTTATTCTTAATGAATCTCGAACGTGATGTTACACATATTCATAGTGTGAATACCAAAAGATGTAAAGTTGATAACGATAGTCCCACATACTTGTGGCACTGCCGCCTTGGTCACATTGGTGTCAAGCGCATGAAGAAGCTCCATGCAGATGGACTTTTGGAGTCTCTTGATTACGAATCATTTGACACATGCGAACCATGCCTCATGGGTAAGATGACCAAGACTCTATTCTCCGGAACAATGGAGCGAGCAACCAACTTATTGGAAATCATACATACCGATGTGTGCGATCCAATGAGTGTTGAGGCTCGCGGTGGCTATCGTTATGTTCTCACTCTCACTGATGATTTAAGTAGATATGGGTATGTCTACCTAATGAAACACAAGTCTGAAACCTTTGAAAATTTCAAGGAATTTCAGAGTGAGGTAGAGAATCAACGTGACAGGAAAATAAAGTTCCTACAATCAGATCATGGAGGAGAATATTTAAGTCACGAATTTGGTACGCACTTAAGGAAATGTGGAATCGTTTCACAACTCACGCCGCCTGGAACACCTCAGCGAAATGGTGTGTCCGAACATCGTAATCGCACTCTATTAGATATGGTGCGATCTATGATGTCTCTTACCGATTTACCGCTATCATTTTGGGGATACGCTCTAGAGACAGCTGCATTCACTTTAAATAGGGCTCCGTCGAAATCCGTTGAGACGACACCGTATGAATTGTGGTTTGGGAAGAAACCTAAGCTGTCGTTTCTAAAAGTTTGGGGATGCGATGCTTATGTCAAGAAACTTCAACCTGAAAAGCTCGAACCCAAGTCGGAAAATGCGTCTTCATAGGATACCCTAAGGAAACCATTGGGTATACCTTCTACCTCAGATCTGAAGGCAAGATCTTTGTTGCCAAGAACGGGTCCTTTCTGGAGAAAGAGTTTCTCTCGAAAGAATTGAGTGGGAGGAAAGTGGGACTTGATGAGGTGATAGTCACCCCTTCCGAACCGGAAAGTAGCGCAGCGCGGGAAGATGTTCCTGTGGTGCCTACACCGACTGGGGAGGAAGTTAATGATGATGATCATGAAGCTTCGGACCAAGTTACTGCTGAACTTCGAAGGTCCACAAGGACACGTTCCGCACCAGAGTGGTACGACAACCCTGTCCTGGAAATCATGTTGTTAGACAACGGTGAACCTTCGAACTATGAAGAAGCGATGGCGGGCCCGAATTCCGACAAATGGCTAGAAGCCATGAAATCCGAGATAGGATCCATGTATGAAAACGAAGTATGAACTTTGACTGACTTGCCCGATGATCGGCGAGACATAGAAAATAAATGGATCTTTAAGAAGAAGACAGACGCGGATGGTAATGTGACCATCTATAAGGCTCGACTTGTCGCTAAGGGTTATCGACAAGTTCAAGGGGTTGACTACGATGAGACTTTCTCACCCGTAGCGAAGCTGAAGTCCGTCCGAATCATGTTAGCAATTGCCGCATTCTATGATTATGAGATATGGCAAATGGACGTCAAAACGACATTCCTTAACGGCTTTCTTAAGGAAGAATTGTATATGATGCAGCCGGAAGGTTTTGTCGATCCTAAGAATGCTAACAAGGTATGCAAGCTCCAGCGCTCCATCTATGGACTGGTGCAAGCATGTCGGAGTTGGAACATTCGTTTTGATGAGATGATCAAAGCGTTTGGGTTTACACAGACTTATGGAGAAGCCTGTGTTTACAAGAAAGTGAGTGGGAGCTCTGTAGCATTTCTCTTATTATATGTGGATGACATACTATTGATGGGAAATGATATAGAATTCTTGGAAAGTATAAAGGCCTACTTGAATAAGTGTTTTTCAATGAAGGACCTTGGAGAAGCTGCTTATATATTAGGCATCAAGATCTATAGAGATAGATCAAGACGCCTCATTGGTCTTTCACAGAGTACGTACCTTGACAAGATATTGAAGAAGTTCAATATGGATCAGTCCAAGAAGGGGTTCTTGCCTGTATTGCAAGGTGTGCAATTAAGCACGGCTCAATGCCCGACCACGGCAGAAGATAGAGAAAAGATGAGTGTCATCCCCTATGCCTCGGCCATAGGGTCTATTATGTATGCCATGCTGTGTACCAGACCTGATGTAAACCTTGCCGTAAGTTTGGTAGGAAGGTACCAAAGTAATCCCGACATGGAACACTCGACAGCGGTCAAGAATATCCTGAAGTACCTGAAAAGGACTAAGGATATGTTTCTCGTATATGGAGGTGACGAAGAGCTCGTCGTAAAGGGTTACGTCGACGCTAGCTTCGACACAGATCTGGATGACTCGAAGTCACAAACCGGATACGTGTATATTTTGAATGGAGGGGCAGTAAGCTGGTGCAGTTGCAAGCAAAGCGTCGTGGCGGGATCTACATGTGAAGCGGAGTACATGGCAGCCTCAGAGGCAGCGCAAGAAGCAATCTGGATGAAGGAGTTCATTACCGACTTAGGGGTGATTCCCAATGCGTCGGGCCCGATGACTCTCTTCTGTGACAACAGTGGAGCTATTGCGCTTGCCAAGGAGCCCAGGTTTCACAGGAAGACCAGGCATATCAAGCGTTGCTTCAACTCCATTCGTGAAAGTGTTCAAAATGGAGACATAGATATTTGTAAAGTACATACGGACCTGAATGTAGCAGATCCGTTGACTAAACCTCTCCCTAGAGAAAAACATGATCAACACCAGAACTCTATGGGTGTTCGATTCATCACAATGTAACTAGATTATTGACTCTAGTGCAAGTGGGAGACTGTTGGAAATATGCCCTAGAGGCAATAATAAAATGGTTATTATTATATTTCTTTGTTCATGATAATTGTCTATTGTTCATGCTATAATTGTGTTATCCGGAAATCGTAATACATGTGTGAATACATAGACCACAATGTGTCCCTAGTAAGCCTCTAGTTGACTAGCTCGTTGATCAACAGATAGTCATGGTTTCCTGACTATGGACATTGGATGTCATTGATAACGGGATCACATCATAAGGAGTATGATGTGAAGGACAAGACCCAATCCTAAGCATAGCACAAAGATCGTGTAGTTCGTTTGCTAGAGCTTTTCCAATTGTCAAGTATCATTTCCTTAGACCATGAGATTGTGCAACTCCCGGATACCGTAGGAGTGCTTTGGGTGTGCCAAAAGTCACAACGTAACTGGGTAGCTATAAAGGTGCACTACGGGTATCTCCGAAAGTGTCTGTTGGGTTGGCACGAATCGAGACTGGGATTTGTCACTCCGTTTGACGGAGAGGTATCTCTGGGCCCACTCGGTAATGCATCATCATAATGAGCTCAATGTGACTAAGGAGTTAGCCACAGGATCATGCATTACGGTACGAGTAAAGAGACTTGCCGGTAACGATATTGATCAAGGTATTGGGATACCGACGATCGAATCTCGGGCAAGTAACATACCGATTGACAAAGGGAATTGTATACGGGATTGATTGAATCCTCGACGTCGTGGTTCATCCGATAAGATCATCATGGAACATGTGGGAGCCAACATGGGTATCCAGATCTCGCTGTTGGTTAATGACCGGAGAGGCGTCTCGGTCATGTCTGCATGTCTCCCGAACCCGTAGGGTCTACACACTTAAGGTTCGGTGACGCTAGGGTTGTAGAGATATTAGTATGCGGAAACCCGAAAGTTGTTCGGAGTCCCGGATGAGATCCCGGACATCACGAGGAGTTCCGGAATGGTCCGGAGGTGAAGAATTATATATAGGAAGTCCAGTTTCGGCCACCGGGAAAGTTTTGGGGGTTATCGGTATTGTACCGGGACCACCGGAAGGGTCCCGGGGGTCCACCGGGTGGGGCCACCTATCTCGGAGGGCCCCATGGGCTGAAGTGGGAAGGGAACCAGCCCTTAGTGGGCTGGGGCGCCCGCCTTGGGCCTCCCCCTGCGCCTAGGGTTGGAAACCCTAGGGGTGGGGGGCGCCCCACTTGGCTTGGGGGGGGGGGGGGAGCCACCCCCCCTTCCCCCTTGGCCGCCGCCCCCCTTGGAGATCTGATCTCCCAGGGCCGGCGCCCCCCAGGGGACCCTATATATAGTGGGGGGGGAGGGAGGGCAGCAACACAACAGCCCCTGGTGCCTCCCTCTCCCCCTGCAACACCTCTCCCTCCCGCTTGCGCTTGGCGAAGCCCTGCCGGGACCCCGCTACTTCCAGCACCACGCCGTCGTGCTGCTGGATCTCCATCAACCTCTCCTTCCCCCTTGCTGGATCAAGAAGGAGGAGACGTCGCTGCTCCGTACGTGTGTTGAACGCGGAGGTGCCGTCCGTTCGGCACTCGGTCATCGGTGATTTGGATCACGTCGAGTACGACTCCATCAACCCCGTTCACTTGAACGCTTCCGCTCGCGATCTACAAGGGTATGTAGATGCACTCCTTTCCCCTCGTTGCTAGTAGACTCCATAGATGCGTAGAAAATTTTAAAATTCTGCTACGATCCCCAACAGTGGTATCAGAGCCAGGCCTATGTTGGATGGGACCAAGGTTGTCAGAATCGCGATTCTGTTGTACGATTCTACGACTTTATGATCCAAACTAACCCATGTGATTCTACGATTTTGGTCTGTAGAATCTGCATTTTTACGATCCTAGTAGTGAAGATTCTACGATTTGCGATCCTAGCATCGAAGCTCTGATCCGATTCGGAATCACGATTCTGACAACCTTCGATGGGACGGCCCGTACTTGGTTGAAAGGGTTGCCTGCCAACTCCATCAGGTCATGGGCCGAGTTAAAAGCCCATTTTATTCAAAATTTTAAAGATACATGCAAGCAGCCTATGTCAATTGTGGATCTGGATGCCTGTGTCCAAGAAGAGGGCGAGTCAACAACCCATTGGGTGCGCCTGGTTTCCACTATCCTGCATTCATCGGATCGCATCAATGCCGGCTCAGCAGTTTTGATGTTGGAGAAGAATTGTCGTTTTATGCCCCTCAAACAGAAGCTAGGGCGGCTTAAACGCCACTGCAGCGACATGGGGGAGCTAATGGTAGCTTTGGTTAAGTATGCCAACTCTGATGGTACCAAGGACCCCGAGTCTGATGATGAAAAGCCGGGAAAGGGAAAGAAGAGCGGCAACACCAAGGGACAGCGTCATAACCCGGCAAGTCAGGGGGGCAATGGTAAGCGCAAGGCGGATAATAGTTTGGATTTCATGGCCAATACCAACACGTAGAATTATAACCAACGTCGTAAGGGGAGGCCGGCTCAGTCTGGAGAATTCAACCTAGAAGCAATGATGAACCAGTCGTGTCCAAGGCACGGAACAAAGGAGAGGCCATCAAAACATTTGTGGAAGGATTGTTTTATCATGAAGCAATTCACAGAGTCTCATCTTTTCCATCATGGCCATGGCCCAAACGACGGTTCAGGGTCCGGCCCTAATGGTGTGGGTCATCGAGGTGGCAGTTCAAGCTCCGGTTTTCAAAACCAAGGCCATCAGGGTGGTTACAACCAGCAGAATAATCAGGGGAATCAGCAGTAGTAGCAGTCCGGTTATCAGAATAATCCGAAGCAGTTGAATAGTGGGCAATACCACGTCTTCACCACGAGTCTTTGCAAGCGGGGTCAGAAGCTCCATAAAAGGGTTGTGAACGCCGTTGAGCCGACGGTTCCCCGTTACTTGCGATGGTCTGAGCAACCCATTGTGTGGAGTCATGAGGATCGCCCGCCCCGGGTTGATAATCCGGGTCACTTAGCTTTGGTGGTGGCACCTCAGGTTGGAGGATACAAGTTCACTAAGGTACTCATGGATGGAGGTAGCAGCATTAATATCCTCTATTATGATACTTTCCGTCGTATGGGGTTGACTGACAAAAATCTTAAGGCGTCCAATATTGTTTTCCATGGAGTGGTGCCTGGTAAGTCGGCGTATCCTATTGGCAAAATTGCTTTGGAAGTAGCCTTTGGGGATGAACATGATTCCAGGGCCGAGACGTTTACCTTTGAAGTGGTCAAGATTCAAAGCCCGTATCACGCTCTGTTTGGACGGTCGGCTTATGCCAAGTTCATGGCACGACCTTGTTATGTTTATCTGCAACTCAAGATGCCGGGTTACAAGGGGACTATCACAGTGCATGGAAGCCAGAAGATAGCTCTGGAGTGTGAAGAAGGAGATGCGGCTTATGCTGAGTCTGTCTGTGCAACAAAGGAATTGAAGTTTTACAAAGATAATGTTGACCCGGCAGATATGACATCTTTGAAGAAGCCAACTACGGAGCATGAGCCAGTTTTGAAGTTTAAGTCGGCGGATGACACCAAGCTAGTTGATTTTGTTCCTGGCGATTCATCCAAGCAGTTCAGCATCAGTGCTAATCTGGATCCGAAATAGGAAGGCGCGCTCATCGAGTTCATCCGTGAGAATCGGGACATCTTTGCATGGAAACCTTCTAACATGCCGGGTGTACCGAGGGAACTCACTGAGCACACTCTTAATATTGATCCGAAGTTTAAGCCGGTCAAGCAGTTTCTTCGTTGTTTTAATGAAGAGAGGCGTAAAGCCATTGGTGAAGAAGTGGCCTGGCTCTTGGAGGCTGGGTTCATCGTTGAAGTTTTTCATCCTGAGTGGTTGGGTAACCCGGTGCTAGTGCTTAAGAAGAATGGCACTTGGCGTATGTGTGTGGATTACACGGACTTAAATAAGGCTTGTCCGGCTGATCCTTTCGCTCTCCCTCGTATTGATCAAATTATTGATGCTACGGCGGGTTGCGAGCGTTTGAGCTTTTTGGATGCTTATTCTGGTTATCATCAGATCAAAATGGCAGTTAAGGACCAGGAGAAGACAACGTTCATTACTCCGTTTGGAGCCTTCTGCTATGTATCCATGCCCTTTGGGCTCAAGAGTGCCCAGGCAACTTACCAACGGTGTGTGCAAAGTTGCCTTCATAAGCAAATCGGGCGTAATGTTCATGCTTATGTGGATGACATTGTGGTGAAATCCAGAAAGAAGGAGACCCTAATTGATGATTTGAAGGAAACCTTTGACAATCTCTGGGTTTATAAGATGATGCTTAACCCGGCCAAGTGTGCCTTTGGTGTACCAACTGGTAAGCTTTTGGGTTTTTTGGTTTCTGAACGAGGTATTGAAGCTAATCCGGAGAAGATAAAAGCCATCACCTCTTTGGCTAAGCCGGCATGTATTAATGATGTTCAGCGTTTGGCGGGTCGTATTGCAGCCTTAAGTCGGTTCATAAGCCGGTTGGGTGAGAAGGCTATCCCTCTTTACCAGATGATGAAGAAGACATATCACTTTGTTTGGAGTGATGCTGCTAATCAAGCGTTTGAGGGTTTGAAGAGACAGTTGGCTGAGCCGCCCGTTCTCGCTGCTCCCATTGACAAAGAGCCTTTGTTGTTGTATGTGGCTGCCAATAGTCGAGCTGTCAGTGTAGCCATTGTGGTGGAAAGGAAGGAGACAGGCAAGGAATATCCGGTTCAACGGCCGGTTTACTATATCAGTGAGGTCCTTATTGAGTCCAAACAGAGGTATCCACATTGGCAGAAGCTTGTGTATGGGGTTTTTATGGCTAGCCGGAAGCTTAAGCAGTATTTTCTGGGTCATCCTATCACTATGGTTAGTTCTGCCCCCTTAGGGGATATCATTCAAAACAGAGAAGCCACAGGTCGGGTAGCCAAGTGGGCCATTGAGCTTGGGCCTCATGGTTTAAAGTTTGTGCCCCGTACAGCCATCAAGTCTCAAGCACTTGTGGATTTTATCAATGATTGGACAGAGTTACAGATGCCTGAAGAAAAGCCGGATAACACATATTGGACTATTCACTTTGATGGATCCAGGCAGTTGGAAGGCTCGGGGGCTGGAGTTGTATTAACTTCCCCATGAGGTGATAAATTTTCTTATGTTCTCCGGCTGATGTTCCCTTGTACTAACAATGCAGCTGAGTATGAGGCCTTGCTCCATGGTCTTCCGATGGCTAAGGAGATGAGCTTAAGCCGGGTGAGGTGTTTCGGCGACTCAGATCTGGTGGCTCGGCAAGTTTCTGGCACGTGAGATTCTAAGGATCCACTCATGGCGGCTTATCATCGAGAGGTTGATGCTATTGCGGGTCACTTTAAGGGTTATCAAGTTGAACATGTTGATTGCAGGAAAAATGAGGCGACTGATGCTTTGAGCCGGTTAGGGTCTCAGCGTAAGCCGGTGCCACCTAACACTTTCCTGGATATTCTGCATAACCCTTATGTCAAATTGCCTACACAGGAAGATTTGGCTATTCCTGACCCAGAAGCACAATTGGTGGCGGCTCTTCATGCGATTCCTGATTGGACAGTTCCATATTTGGCTATATGACCCGGGGCGAGTTACCTGAGGATGAAACTTTGGCCAGGCAGATAACCCGACGGTCCAAGTCAATGACTATCGTTAATGGAGAGTTGCATCATCGCAGTGTCACAGGGGCGTTTCAACATTGTGTTTCTCCAGAGGAGGGCCGTGAGATTCTGCGTGAGATTCATGAAGGTGATTGTGGCCATCATGCCAGTTCTAAGTCTCTTGTGGCTAAGGCTTTTCGTCGGGTTTTATTGGCTGACGGCTCACGCTGATGCTAAGGATCTAGTCAGTAAATGTGATGGTTGTCAAAAATTCTCACGACGAGCTCATGTGCCAGCTCAAGAGTTGAGGTTGATTCCAATTACTTGGCCGTTTGCAGTCTGGGGGCTTGATATGGTTGGGCCTTTCAAAAGGTCCAAGGATAAAAAGACACACCTCCTGGTGGCAGTTGACAAATTTACAAAGTGGGTTGAGGCAGAGCCGGTCAGTAAATGTGACGCGACAACGGTGGTTCAATTCATCAAAAAGGCGATTTTCCATTTTGGCTTTCCCCACAGTATCATAACTGATAATGGCACTAATCTATCCAAGGGTGCTATGAAAGAATTTTGTCAACATGAGCATATCCGGCTTGATGTATCATCAGTGGGTCATCCCCAGTCTAATGGTCAAGCTGAGAGAGCCAATCAAGAGATCCTGAGAGGCATCAAGCCCCGGCTTATGGTTCCCTTGCAGAGGACACCGGGTTGTTGGGTGGAGGAGTTACCCTCAGTGATATGGAGTATCAATACTACCCCCAATAGATCTACGGGTTACATGCCTTTCTTCATGGTTTATGGAGCTGAGGCGGTTCTCCCTAGTGACATACGTCACGACTCGCCCCGAGTGGCGGCTTATGTTGAAGCTGACAATGAAAAAGCATGTCAGGATGCACTTGACCTATTAGATGAGGAGCGTGACCTTGCGGCGGCTCGTTCGGCGATTTACCAACAAGATCTGCGCCGTTATCACAGCCGCCGAGTTAAAACTAGAACCTTTCAAGAAGGTGACTTGGTGCTCCGGCTTATCCAGGATCAATCTGATATGCACAAGCTATCCCCACCTTGGGAAGGGCCCTTTGTGGTCAGCAAAAATCTGAACAATGGGTCATACTACCTTATCGATGTTCGAGACCGCAAGGACTCACGCACGTCGGAGGAGGAGACCCGTCGGCCGTGGAATATTGCTTATCTTCAGCCTTACTATACCTGAGCCATCGGCTCTCTTGATGTACATATTTTGACAATGTATATATTATAATAAATGTAATAAAGCCAGCATCCCTGATAATTCAGGGCCTCTGTCGTATCGTTTCTCAGAAAATTGAGTCTTTGTTACTACTTTATATGATCACTTACAAGCTTGACACCCAA